>NW_027492221.1:0-639610 GCF_021521415.1 Bidens hawaiensis | reverse complement strand
CACGTATTCACCATTAATGCAAATATCGCGTTATACGCTCCACCCCATAGTATAAATAGATGCCCAAGCTTCATTCCGACTCGCTCATTCCTCTCAATCCCCCTCTAATACACTGAGTAATCTGTAATTGGGGCATTTTTATAAATTCTTTTCCGGCAACTGGGTTTCGGCCAAATCAGAACATATTAAGGTAATTGTTATATGCTTTGTACTATCGTAACATCAATGATTAAAAATCCTAAACTAATTTCCCAAACCTTGAACAGATTAATCGATTGTAAAATTTAGGGTTTATGTTCTTGATAAAGGAAGAAGATGAATTTTTCATTATTATATATATATATAATATTTTTCAAGTATAATCTGAATTGCTCTTTAGACCAACTGGTTAACATGTTAGGATAACAAACAAGAGACCCGGGTTCGAAACCCGGGTCACGCATGCCTTCCTTCCTTTTTTTATATAACATGTTATTATTTAACCAAAATTATTAGAAACTGTTATTATATTTAAACAAGGGAAAACCAAGCATAAACGAATGTTC
Organism: Bidens hawaiensis; assembly: GCF_021521415.1. Taxonomy (NCBI): domain Eukaryota; kingdom Viridiplantae; phylum Streptophyta; class Magnoliopsida; order Asterales; family Asteraceae; genus Bidens; species Bidens hawaiensis. The sequence continues at coordinate 639,065 of NW_027492221.1, read as the reverse complement.
ACCCTAGCTCAACTGGTTACACACTGCACATGTAAACCTCAAGACCCGGGTTCGAAACCCGGGTCAGCCATATTCCTTTTATTTAATCTTTCACCTAATTAATAAATCCTTTTTAATCATTAAAAATCAAAATAAATTTATAAAAACCTTTTTAAATTAAATAAAAATTATGTAAATTAACTATAAAATATACCTCACCATTTCACACTTAAAAACCGAGTTTTTCGTTTTCGTAAACCGTAACTAAAAATCGTTTAATAAACGTAAGGTAAGCTTTAAATTCCTAGAAATCGTTTAGTCAACGTAATAATTATAATTATAACTTATAACCATTAGTTCAAGCTTTTGGACATATAAGCTTCGTTTTCTCGCTGATTAAAATATTTAAACCATATTAATAGCCAAATTTCCCTTAAAACTTAAATGTTAATATTATAATTGAAGAATACAAAATAACATGAAATATTCAATAAAGGTTATCGATTGAGTCTTATTTTTATCTATTTTAGTTATTGATCACACGCTTCGGCTTTCGTGACGTGTTCGGTTGTTGCATTCTTCAACGTTTTCAAGCTTCTTTTATTACCTTATTCATAAGGTGAGTTTTTCACCACCACTTTTTAATGTTTTAATGTTTTGGGGGTAGCATATGTATCCTTATAAAGATTCAAGTATTATTTCTTATATTACAAAACTACAATTTGCATATGGACTTGTGTGTTACTTGTATTACTTGCACGGATATTACTTGCACGATTGGGAAGCCTCATTAAGTATGATCATACGCCCCCCTTTGCACTCTGGTCCTTTTGTAAGTGGAAAAGGGCCTCATTATCCAAGTACGTTGGTTGTTACCAATTGGAAAGGACCTTACTTGCGCGATTATCCAAGTACGTTGGTTTGTACCAACTGGAAAGGACTTACTTGCTAGTTTATCACATGTCTATGAATTGTATGGTTTTTTTATGTACGTATTTAAACTGTGGAAACTCACCAGCTATATTTATAGCTGACCATATTATATACATATGTTACAGGTACCATGATTAGAGGTTGAAGTATTGAAGACACTTAGATTAATTAGGGTATTTCAATAAAAGAACTATTGTTATGGTTATGTTTTGGTTTGAACTTGTATTGTTACTTTCGAACTTGTGTTACTTGGCTTATTAAATGAATTAATGTTATTATGGTCACTTAATAGTGCCACGTATGTTTGAGCAATCTGTACGTTACACTCGGGCGTTTCCGCTTAAGCCGGGGTGTTACATGCTCCCAATGGAACTTTTTGTTACTTGTAACTTGCAGGAGGAACCATAAGCGGAGGAGGTGGAGAAGGAAGTGGAATCAGTGGCCATTAAGCATGAATTATGTGTGAACTGTGTTGTGTAACATATTACATAACCTTTAATTCTTGTCAAGTAAACTAGATTAACTACAAGCAGATCGTGATACAAAAGTGATTTTGGGAAAATTATTAACATTAACTTACTAGCTACTAATGTTCGTTAACTATTGTGTCCTTAATCAATAAATATGTCCAGATCGATGATCTATGTTTAGTTGGGTAAAATGAAATTATGGGATTAGATGATACATTCGAGATTGCACTTAAAGGTTTGTGCAAGATGCCAACCCAAAAGCTACCTGGCATTAACACATTTGACTTTTGATGAATAAAGAACTAAATATGCAATGAAGTTGCTTGTAACACCTAGTTTTAATTAGGGCTGACGTGTCACTTATATATAAATCATAAATCAAATGTCATTCGATAAATTTTTAAAACCTTATATGAGGTACAAATAATTTCATATTAAAAATGCAAGTACATTATTTTTAAAATAAGTCCAAATTAAGAATTTCTACAAGTTCTCCTATCTTTAATTCTTCAGCACTCTTATATAACTTAGCAAAAACCCAGATAATCTAAAATACAAAAACTGCATGTACATCTAAGGAATTGCTTAGTGAATGGATAAAAGGTAATTAAACATAAATATTTTTTCTTAGAAAAAGATTTTGTAAGGCCAAAATGTGACTTTCGATATCAAAGTACGAAACCCGTTATATATTTATGGTCAAGATAATATTTAATGTGGGCGAGAAATTCGGACACGAGACGAGAACTTCGACACGCGTTCAAGTTTGACGAGAAATCTTCTAGAAAGTTAGAATGTTTGTTTAGCTACAAATAAGGAACATTTGTTAGTTTTTATGTGTGTGTTTTTCATAGTGTAAATCATCAACCCAAGGGGAGCTCACCTTGGGTGGGTTGGTTCGTTTCTTAATATATCAAATATTTAACCGACAACGAGATCGTTCATTTATTTTATCTTTATATTATTTATGTTCGGTCGTTTGATTTACCGCACCCGTCTTGAGCGTTTATCAAGAACAAAGCCGTTCGTTGTCGGATCCGGTTTCGGGACCTACAATTGGTATCAGAGCTTCGGCTCACTAGTTGAGGTTTTTGGATCACAACCTTGGGTTTTGATCTTGAAAAAGTAGAAGACAAAGTGTTCTTGCAAGAAAACTAGAAAAATACAAAAAGAATCGGTCTCAAGTTGATAATCATGTCTTAGAATGTGCTCTTGGTGAAAAACAACAAGTGTACTAGCTTTAGATCTAAAAGTATTGGGTTTAAAGGTGTTAAAATCAAGGTTTCGAGTTTAAAAATTGTTAAAAGATGATAAGTAAGATTTTCGCATCGCTTGGCATGAAAATCAGTGTACCTACTTTTGACCAGAACTGACAAATTAAGTGAACTGATCCCAAGAAAGATTGTTTCTGGAAGCTTTAAAAAAATTCCGCTTCGCTTAAACTCATTTCGCTTCGCATGACAACTTTTTCGCTTCCCTTGGCTTAAACTTTTTCGCTTCGCTTGGAGACTGTTTCACGCGAAATTTCTGTTTGGTCAAGTTTTTGAACTTTTTGAAGGATGTTGGTATTTGAACTGTTGTAATCATGACGAGTACTGATTCTGAGCTATTGAAGGGGTACTTGTTGTTAGAAAAACAAGTGGGAACACCTACAAAGCCTCCAAAGTATATGACCCTGGATGATAACTTTGCCGATTTCAAATGGAGGTTCATGAACTTTATCTCGCTGACTGACTCTGAGTTGATGAGATGCTTTGAAGTAGGTCCTCATGTTCCCATGATAATCACTGCAAATGGGGAATGAGCAAAACCCATTGAAGACTATGATCAAAATGACAAAACATTAATTGAGCAAGATAAGAATGCGTATCTCACTTTAACCATTTGTTTTGCAATGAAATCACTGAGACCCTACGAGAACACAGAAGTGCAAAAGGTTTGTGGGAAGCACTTGTAGAAAAAGTTGAGGGAAATGCTGAAATTAGGGAAAACAAGAAGGCATTGTTGAAAGAAGAGTTCAATATGTTTAACCATCGTCAAGGTGAAGCTGTGTTGGACTTGGTAAAAAGGTTTGAAAAGATGATGGTTAGAATTAGAGCTGCTAGTGTCAACATCACCAACTCTGAAGTCAACCACAAGTTGATGAATTCTTTGTCGTATAGTTGGAGTACTAACACAATCACGATCAAGGGAACTACCAATTTGAATGCTATGGCAAACACTGATTTGATTTTAACTATCAAGTCATTTGAAATGGATGAGCAAATGAGAATGAACAATCATATGAGTTCTCTTAATCAAGCTGGGATGAGTATTGCATCAACAATGCCAACTGCTTTTAAAAGCAAAACTCAGCAGAATGTGTACCCTGTGACCACTCCAAAGTACTCCTCAAATGTGCCATCACAGACTACAGCATTTATCTCAATGGGAAGTCAATCCGGGTCATCTGATTCTAGCTCATTTCAGAAAGCAATTGATAGTGCGGTTGAACAAGCTTTGAAGGCTCAAGGAATTTCATCTTCATCAAAGAATCAACCAAGCAAAAGTTCAAGCTACTATGAAGCCCTTCCAATGCTGAACGATTCAAATGTAATACTGGTTCATGCATTTCTGTCAAGTCACGAAGAGTTGATGCAAGGAAAGTTGTTGCCGCCTCAATTTGAAACTGGAGATTTAAAAGACATTAACCAAAAGGATCTCGAGAAGATGGACATCAAGTACCAAATGGCTATGGCCGTGCACAGAGCCACCAACTTCATGAAGACATATGGGAAAGATAGTTTCAAGGATTCTAATCGAAAGAGAATTGGTTTTGATAAGGATAAGCTTCGGTGCTACAACTGTGGTGAGATGGGTCACTTTGTAAGGGAGTGCACAAATCCTCCCAAACCAACAAATGACATTCGAGTGACTGAGGTGACCGATGAAGAAAACAGTACGGCAGCTGGGAAGAAGCATGAAGTGCACAAGCCAAGCATCTCAACTCCAAGAATTGGAGGTCATCCACACAAGGGCAATCAAGGATCAAACTCAAAAGCCCTTGTCTCTCAAACGGGGGTCCAAATTGTGGATTGGGATGACCAATTTCAGGAGCTGAGTAATCATCTCAACATGGCAGGAATGGCTTTCACTTCCAACAACGAAGCGTCTTCGTCTTCAGCTGCAAGTTCTGATGAATCACCACTCAATGAGGTAAATCACAATCTCTGTTCCGTGGCTTGCATTAATAAGGTTACATACTATAGATATCATCAGAACGAAGTTTTAAAAGAAAATGCAAAACTTCGAGAATTAAATACTGAGTATGTAAAGGCTGACAAGATTTATGTTGAAAAGATTAAAACTCATCATGATGATGTGGCAAATCTTAGAGTTAAAATTTTTCAAAAAGATCAAGAAGTAATTTATTATAAAAACATAGTTTCTGAATTAAAAGAAGAAATTGAGAATTTGAAACTTGATGCTTCTAATAAAAAGGAAAAAATAAAAGATAGTCAAAAGATTTGAAACATCATCTGAGCAATTAGATAATCTTATTGGAGCCTAGAGATGTAGTAAAGTCAAAGCAGGGCTGGGGTACGATTATACTAATATACCTCCACCTTTGAATGACAACTACACCTATCTGCCCCACTTTATGTATAATACTTCTCCTGAGTAAGAAATGGCATATGGGATTGGTAGAATACCAAAACTAGTGAAATTTGTTCCTGCAGCATCAGAAACTGATGCTCCAATTCAATCATTTGATAAGTATAACGTCAATATGTCTTGTGTAGCAATTGATGTAATTGATGGTGATTGTGGGAAGGTTAACCAGGGTTGTAAGCAAAATGGAGAGTTAGAACCCCGTTTTGAGTCTTGTGTGGGTCTAACAAAGTCAATTAACAATCCCAATTGTAATAAAGTTTGTGAATCTATGTTGAGATGTCTAATGTCAGGATCAAAGCTGTATTTTGTGAAACTTCTAGTGATGAAAGTTGTAAAGATGTCTGTAATAAAGCTGAATGTTCTTCAACTGATTCAGAGTGTAAAACAGTTTTTAATGAAACCATTGAAGCTAAGGTTGATGAACAGACTAGTCCTAGTTGCTCATCAATTGATCATGATATTGAGAATTTGAGAAAACAAGAATCAAATTTTGAAAATAAAAAACCAAGCACTTCCTGTAAATATCTGCCACATAAGAAAACCTCATTTTCTCAAAATACAAATTATAACAATAGTTCTCAATTTTATGATCAATTTGATGGTTCCTATTACTACTCTCGATAGAAACCTAGGCAATCAAATTATTTTGCAACTCATCATTCAAATGTTTACAATTATCAGTCAGATAAAGGTTACCAACATGTTACCCGGACCACATCATCCTATCCCACATATCTTAGTGATCATGATGTCCATAAATGCAACCAACGAAAGTGTTGCTTTGTTTGTGGAAATCCATCTCATCTTGCGAGACATAGCAAGAACTGGCACAAACAACAAAGAGATGTACACAGCAAGTTCGGTCAGACATTTTCTAAGGTTCCCGCTACAACTAAGGAAATGCCTCACGGAACTCACTCTTCTGCCAGTGAGACGGATTTCAAACCAAAAAGAATTGAGAAACCCAAGAAACCTTTTTGGCTAACCCAAAGGGAAAGGAGAAGGTTAGCAAAGGGTTCTGAAGCTGAAAGGCCTAAGAATCCTTCAAAAGTTTCAGAGGACTTTGTTGTCAAGTCCAAACCAAAAAGAAGACAATCCAAAAAACCTTTCCAAACCGAGGAAATCATAACTCAAGTTCCTCGAGGGATTGTTCTTCTGATTCCGATTCTCCAAAATATTATATTTTTTAGAATCATAAAATTAAACGGGGTGATTTTCTGTTTAATTTTCCCGAGACAAGCACGTCTTGGGAAACCCTCCACTAACTAGCTATTCATGTGTGTAGGGTCAGCCTGGAAGGCCTGTCAATATTTTTTGGTACTTGGACAGTGGCTGCACCCGACATATGACAGGGGGATGAGTTCCTGTTGTTTAACATCAAACCATTCGACAATGGGCATGTCTCTTTTGCCGGTGACGTAGGAGGAGAGATTACAAAACAAGGCAAGGTCTCCAATGGTACATTGACCTTTTATGAAGTCAACCTGGTCGAACAGCTCAACCACAACCTTCTCAGCCTGTTACAAATCTGCGATAAGCATTACTCTACCCTTTTCACAGAAAATGAGTGTCTTATTCTTAAAGCCAGTTTTAAAGTCCCTGAAGAATGGATTATGTGGCGTACTCCGAGGCACAATGATGCTTACATTCTGGACATTAGAAGTAATTATTCCATGAGTGCTGCTTCTTGTTTGATGTCCAAGGCCTCAGAGAACGATTCATCCTTATTGCATTGATGTTTGGATCACGTTAACTTTAAAAACATGAATAAGTTACTTAAAGGTGACCATGTGAGAGGTTTGCCCGTAACATCTTTTCATTGTGCTGAAAAATGTTTATCTTGCTCAAAATGCAAACAACACAAACTCCCTCATAGACCCAAGACTGTCAATTCCATAAGCTCCACTCTTTAATTATTACATATGGACCTCTTCGGTCCCATTCAACCAATGGCAATAGGTCGAAAAGCCTATTGTCTGGTTATTACTGATGATTTTTCGTGTTTCAGTTGGACTTTTCTGCTAGGACACAAGGATGAGACAGCTTAGTTTCTGCTCAGGTTCATCATACTGGTTGAGAATCAAACCGATAAAAGAGTGAAGTGCATAAGAAGTGATAACGGAACAGAATTCTGCAACAAAACCGTCAATGAATTCTGTCACAACAAGGGAATCGTTCGTCAGCTCAGCGCACCTTACACGCCGAACAAAAAGGGGTGGATGAAGGACGAAACCGAACATTGGTTGAAGCTGCTAGAACTACGCTGTCATACTCCAAACTTCCTTTGTTTTTCTGGGGTGAAGCTATCAATACTGCCTGCTTTACCCAGAACCGTGTGTTGCTAAATAAAAGACTGAATAAGACACCTTATGAAGTCTTTTATGGAAATAAGCCAAGGGTCAATTTCTTCAGGACGTTTGGATGTCCTTGCACCGTGCGCCAAACAAAATTCGATACAACTTCCAAGTTTGCTGAAAAAGCGGATGAGTGCTACTTTGTTGGTTATTCTGCTGACAAAAGTGCTTATCGTGTCTACAACAAGAAAACACGAGTGATCTTGGAATCGTACAACATAGACTGGCAAGAATTGAACCCTGCCGATGCACACACTGGTCCAAATTGGATGTTTGACTATGAAAGACTGTTCAAGCAATTTCGAGGAATGTATACAGCACTGGCTGTTTCTCCTGTTCCCGCTGTTGTGACAACGCAAGCTCAATCTGAAGACGATCAGTCAATACTAATGCGTGCTGTTTTGAGAGACCTGGAAGATGTTCAAGTAGCTGCACCCGCACCTATACTTAATGTTCCACTTGTGGCTAACCAACCAGCCCCGGTAATTGAAGTGCAACCTTCTGCAGTCTCTACTGAGATGCCCACAGTCGAAGACGCGTCCGATTCAGATAGGATTCGTACGTGTCTGCTGACAATGTGGAAGATCATGTTGAAAATGTCCAGACTGATCAAGTAGTGGATCCTCCAGCAACCGAGTGTAGTTGAATATGTTCCTACACCTCCCTCTGAAAAAGAAAATCATGGTAATGCTGAGGAGATTGATCAAGCAAACGTGCAGAATGAACTTGTTCAGAATGGAGCTTCTGGAAGCACCGACTCAACGTCAGTTCCGGCCATAGTGGTGCCTTTCTATGACAATCTATGGGAAGGTCCCATTGCTCAAGAACACTTGGTTGATCAAGAAGAAAGTGCAAATGATCCTCAACCAAATGCTCCTCTCAATGTGACTACAGTTTTTCATCCCATAGAGAGCTTATCAATTGAGCTGGAGGCAACACCAGTTGAGCACGTCGAGCAAATTCCACAGTTGCCAATTCACCGTCGACATCCGACTGAGAATAAATTGGAGATCCTTCCGCTGGCATTCAAACACGCAGCACCTCTGGTACTATTAACAGATGTCTTTTTGCTTGTTTTATTTCACAGGTAGAGCCCAAGGAGTACTAAGTTGCATTGAAAGAGAATTCCTGAGTTGAAGAAATGCAAGAAGAGCTGTTACAGTTCAAGAAGTTGAATGTTTGGAGGCTAGTGAAGAAGCCAGAACATAAGAATCCAATCGGAATGAAATGGGTGTTCCGGAATAAAAAAGATGACAAGGGGGTAATCATCATAAACAAAGCCCGGCTTGTTGTGCAAGGCTTTTGGCAACGTGATGGACTTTATTACGATGAAGTCTATGCATCGGTAGCCAGATTAGAAGCAATTCGTATCTTTCTGGCATACGCCTCGTACATGAACTTCAAAGTGTATCAAATGGATGTGAATACTGCTTTCTTGTACGGGAAGGTAAAAGAAGGATCTACGTCAGTCAACCTCCAGGTTTTATCCAAGTCATCCTGATCATGTTCACCGTCTTAACAAGGCACATTATGGTCTTCACCAAGCACCTCGTGCATGGTATGCCACACTGGCTGATCATTTAGTGAAGAATGGGTACAAGAGAGGTATTGTTGATCAAACTCTCTTTGTCAAGAAGGTTAAGGATGATTTGATTCTCGTCCAAGTATATGTTGATGACATTATCTTCGAGTCCACGAATGAGGATCTGTGCAAGGAGTTTTCGGAGGTTATGCAACAGCGATTTGAGATGAGTTCCTTAGGGGAGATGACATTCTTCCTGGGCTTACAAGTTGAACAAAAGAAGGACGGGACTTTAATTCATCAGGAAAAGTATGTTCATGACATTGTTCAGAAATTTGGATTCAAGGACTCAGCGGCTTTCATGACACCAATCGCCACGCGACCTGTTCTCGCTCCTGATCCATTAGGAAAACCGTCGATCAACACCTATATAGGTCAATGATTGGTTCCCTGATGTATCTCACTACAAGCAGACCGGACATCATGTTCCCTGTTTGTTAGTGTGCCAGATATCAATCAGACCCGAGAGAATCCCACATGACGGCTGTCAAGCGTATTTTCAGATACTTGAAGGGTAGACCTCGTTTGGGACTTTGGTATCCAAAGGAGTCTCCCTTGGATCTTCATGCATACACCGACAGTGATTATGGGGGATGCAATTTGGACAGAAAATCCACATCGGGTGGATGTCAATTCCTGGGAGATCGGCTGATTTCTTGGCAGTGCAAAAAGCAAGTTACTGTGTCCACTTCCACAGAAGAAGCCGAGTACATTTCCACATCCAGTTACTGCTCTCAAGTGATATGGATCCAGCATCAGCTGCTGGATTACGGTTTGAATTTCTATGGAACCACGATCAAATGTGATAATGAGGCTGCCGTTGCTATTGTTAAAGCCCCGGTCCAGCACTCAAAGACTAAGCACATCGACATCTGAATACACTTTATTCGTTATTGTTTTGATCGTAAGCTTGTCAACATAAAAAGGGTCCCTACTGATTATAACTTTGCAGATCTCTTTACCAAAGCTTTTTGTCGTGCCCAATTTTTGTTTTTCGTTGAATTGTTGGGCATGATTTCTTTCTATTTAAGAAAAATCTCAGAAAATTCAAAAAGTATTATCCCATTTAGAGGGAGCTCCTGCTTAGAGAGAGTCAGATATATAAAATTTTCAATTAAGAATTTGATCCGACTATGTAGAAAATGATAGTACATTGGTATGTAATGATTCTAGCGTGCTAAAAGATTAGATCAAAAGGCTACAAGGTCATTCATCAATGTGTAGGTAGGCTTGATAAACAAGTAAGTGTTGGGTGATATAAACTTAAACTATTGACGATACTAGTGGTTATACGTTTAAGAAGCGGTTGCATGATTCTGTTAAAGTCATATCAATGAAGGATGAAATGTAATTATACATGTCATACCCAAGCCTCTCTTTACCTTATCTCAGTTGTCTTATGAAAATCAGCGTCAATTTTGTATTTTCATTGAGTCAAGAAAAGCTTCATAGAAAAGCAAGAAAAAGAAAAACAAAAGAGTCAAGAAAAGAAAAAGAAAAAAGAAAAACAAAATGAAAAATCAAGAAAAAGAGTCATTTAGGATTTTAAATTCTGCTTTATTTCATCATTTATTTTGATTCAAGCCTTGGACTTTCTCTGTTTGTAGTCATACAAGATCTGATTGTTAAGGCCCTGAATCTTCTTCTTTATTTTAACTTTTTTAGATCGAGTTAAGTGTGCAAAGCACAAAATTTCGAGTGTACAAAGTACAAAGTGTCAAGTATGTTAATAAGAGTACTGTGATCAACTAAGAAAGGTTTAAGTCAAGTTGAGGTGATATGTCAACACAAACTAGGCCCAAGATATGATGGAATCAGTAACATGTCTGATTAAGTGGGGATCACATAAGTACCGTGCCTAATTGAACTTTAAATGTATCACGTTAACATCAAAACACTTGTCAAGTTAAACAGATGGACAATATCTATAATCGATGATGAACTTGTGTCACAATAATATCAAAATGGAAACGCGGTCTAGGGCTTTGCAAATCAATATGATTCCACGTTGTGATCGTTCTTAACGATATCATATAAATTAATTCAATTATTAACTTTAAATTTATATTTATTTCAAATTTTGTTCTATTTTATTTTATTTTATTTCTGTGTTTGTTTTGTTTTTAGTTTCTAAAATAATATTTATCTTTATATTTTAACATTTTAGATTTTATTTTATTTTAATTTTTATTTTTATTTTTATTTTCATTTTTATTTGTAATTTTATTTTATTTTTATTTTTTATTTTTATTTTCATTTTTATTTATCATTTTATTTTTTTGTTTGTTTTATTCTTAATCAAATTTTACTTTATTTTTGTTTTGCTAAAGAGATCGTCTTGCGTAACAGTCTCGGACCGACAAAAGAAAAATTAGAAAAATAAACAAGTGCTTGGATTCGGTGGGTAAATGTTTTTTGGGTTTGAATAAACAAATATTTTTAAAGACCGAGGACCGAGAGTGTAATTTTCGGTGAATACCCGCGATGTTTTGACCTTATCGCGAGATAGGCTGACCCTATATATAAGGGCAACCTAAAATATCTTTCACTATTCACCGAACACTTTTCACATTCCACTCTCTCTCTTTTCTCTCATCTTTATCCTTCAAACCCTAACTTTTCACCAAAATTTTCAAAGATCCGGCCCTCTTTATCATCTTTGATGATGAATCCAGATCCAACTCCCTCGGTATAACTTCATAAACACCATGTTCCTCCGTTCATCTTATTTTTTGGGTTCACGTAGATCTAGACGGGGTTCTAATGAACCGTCGGCCTAGATCTGTGGATAGATCTGGATATCCGGTGTTAATATAAGGATTATAGACTGTTATTAAGACTCGAGATCATAGATTTCATCATTATTTGTTAGTTTTTAGGTTATTTTGCAAAGTTTGTAGATCTAGGGTTAGTTCATGTGTTCAAGGGTCTGATTGACCATGTAAACCAGGGGGATTTTGTCCCAAACTATCCAGTAACCTAATTCAGGTTTAGGCGACACCCAAGGATGGAAAAAGGATGAAAAATGTACAAGTTTAGTTTTTTCGCATTCAAAGGGGTTTCGCTTCGCGTGCTCATGCGAAGCGAAATAGAGACCATGCGAAAAAGTCATACTTAGCAAATTTTTCAAACTATTGGACTGATAGCTACTGGACTGTTATGGACTGATGGACTGTTTGGACTCTTGAATTGCTATGGACTGTTAAATCTTGTATATAAAGGACTAATTAGCTTGTATAATACTAAAATCAACTTATTAACTTATTAAAACTTATTTATATATAAGTAATCAACTGTATGTAAATAACTATGTAAAATAATTTGTACATACTTAAGGACTTTGTGCATAATATAACTTATCTTGTTTAATTTTCCTTAATGATGATTCTCATGATCTTAATGAATGATTTCAGAGTCATAATCAATTTTGTGCTCTCGAGCTTTCCAAGGCCAAAGATGACAAGGTTTTCACATCCATGGTCAAGGGGCTAAAGCAATCACCCCTTGCACATGCCATCACTGCCAACCCAGCTATTTATTCCAAATGGGTTTTGGACTTCTGGGCCTTTGCAAAGGTTGCTGATGATGCTCTGTCGTTTACTACTAAAGTTGCTAGAAAGGAGTTGACTATCACAGAAGGAGATATCAGACGGGTATTAAAGATCAAAGATGAGTCTAATTACACATATGAGAAGGGAGATAGGGCCAGTCTTAGTGACTTTGTAACTCAAATGGGGTATAACACTGAATGGAAAAGTCTGGAGAAGAAGCACCTCCACCCTTCTGGAGATTCATATTTCACATCGTCACTCATTGTTTTGCTAACATTCGTGGAGGTTTTGACATCATTAGGGTTGACTGGGTGCGGATTATGTTTGCATTGACCACTCGGGAGAAGTTCAACTATTCTCGGAGGATATTTTTGTGCATGATGGCGAATGTGAAGAATGACCCTACATGGCTTATGTACCCGAGGTACCCAGGCCACCTCACAAGAAAGCTAAAAACAAGAAATCACTGCCAGAGCCTTATCATGTGAACGAGATCAAGCTTTCGATTTTTGGTGTGTTGTTAAGCACGAAAAGCAAGGGACGTCAGTATGAAAGACCAAGACCGGGTCCCAAGTTTGGATTGTTTGAGGAGATTGAGCCTACTGGGGATGAGGCTGAAGTTGAAGTTGAGGATGAGGCTGAACAAGATTTATCAGATGAGCCAGATGAGGACAGGACTAAAGCCAAGCATGACTTGATGCGGAAGGCTACCGACAAGCCTTCTGTTGGTGGTTCTTCTGGTAAAGAAGAAGAAGAAGAAGAAGACGTTCAGCCCTTGAAGCGTCTGAGGAAGCTTGGAGACTCCCAGAAGTCCTCCAAGCTCATTGTCAAGCTTCCTTCAAAAGGTAAACCCTCTGAACCACCTGTAATCTCACAAGAAACCTTAGCCAAAGTACTTAAAGACCTAGACGTGGCCAAGATTCAAATTCCCGCCTATAGGAAACCCAAATCCAGAAAGAAAACCAAAGCCAAGCAGACCAAAACCATGCTCCATGACTCTCCCGACTCCTCACCCGAACCCTCACAAATGGACCAACCAATATCAGCCTTCCTACCACATTTACCTGAATCCCCACCTCAATTTCAACCACAGCCAACCACTCTACCCGAACAACCATCCAAAACCATAACACCACCAAAACAACCAACACCCTTAAACTTAAAACCCATACCATGCACACCTCTGCTCTCTATTCCACTCATCTCAACACCACCCACTTCCACAACCTCACCTATACCAACCCAATTACCACTCATCTCAACACCACCCACCACCACAACCTCACCTATACCAACTCAATCCATTAACCTACCCATACAAACAATCTCAACACCAATCATGTCCGCTACTCCTCCCTCCACTATCCTCAAACCCACACCCATCACCAAAGGAAAGTCCTTGACGCCTCCAGTGTTCGCTGATCCTATCCTCGATAGGATCATCACACTGGAGGAATCAAATGCCAAGAGGGCTGAGCGAGAGATTGTGTTGCTTGAGTACATAAAGACTCAAAAGAAGAAGGAATGTGAGGATGCGGTCATTAATGCAAAGCTGGTGGCAAGGGTTCAAGTATTGGAGGAACAAAAGGAGTTGAGCGATGCTCTTATTGAAAGTCAAAGATTGATTCTCAACACACTCCACACCCAAATCCAGAATCAGCATTTACTGATGAACCATGAAGCTTCTGAAAATGCTAACCTGAGGGCAGACCACTCGAGGCTTGGTGATAGAGTATCTACACTTAAGAGGAACCTACCCTCTACCACTATACTTGAAGCAAATTTGTTTAAGAAGATTGAAGATGCTACAACCAAGTGGGATGTTGAAAAAGAGGCCACCAACTCTAGGGTATCTGCTCTTGAAGGTCAATTGGCCTCATCTGACTCTCTCAGTACACTTATTGCTGAAAACACAAGATTTCGAACTGAGATTGAGGCCCTTCAAGCAAAACTGGCTGAACAAAAACGTGTCAATGAATGCCAGTCAAAACTTAACGAGGAGTTCATGAGCAAGCATCAAGCCGCTTCTGATCTGATGGGTATACATGATAATGACTTCCATGGGCTGGAAGACAAGCTTGATGCTATGTTCAAGAGTTGGAGAAGGTCTGGTGATACCTCTGGGATTGGGGGATCACAACCTACCGCGGGACAAAGTGAGGCCTTGCGAGGAGTTCAGGTTGTGGGATCGGAGGGTGAGGCAACTGTTGGTCGTATCGTACAACAGGTTGGCCAAGCCGGAAGTGGGGCTAGTACCAGCTTGGGTCCTGAACAACAGGTACCCCCTCTGGCTCAAGCTGGTGGTGAAGATAAAGATGATGATGGTGATGATGAGGATGGTGAAGATGATGAAGACGAGGACGAAGACGACAACGTCCACGATAGTTTTGATGAGGATGATGATGATGACAATAATAATGGAGGTGACGGCGGAGACGGAGGAGCCGGTGCAGCAGGAGGTGGAGGTGGAGAACACTCAATCACCTCCACATACTCAAGAAACTCCACAAGACCCTGCTGCACACGAATCTGCCAGCAAAGTCAGGGAAGCAGACTCAAAAATTAACGATATGTATAAAGAATTATTTCCTAGAGATGACTTTGCAGGTACTATGGATGATTTCATTGAAGCTGGGAAAAGCCTGGAGCACATGATTACACACAATGCGGAGGAGGCAGTAGGAGAAGACTACATCAACTACTCGCCGAATCCAGACACGCCACAAGCTCAAGCTTCAGAGGCTCCTGCATCAGTTCCCATCTCCGATCCGGCCACCGACTTAACACATGCAACACTGAAGAAGAAACGAAAAACCTATATAGTGTCAAGTCGCGCCTGTGCCCGCATGATCAACTATCCTTATCATGATGACTCGCTGATCGTCTATGCGAAGTACAATAAGGAGAGCAGTTGTTGGGCCATTCGAAGATTCAGTGGTGATCTCATAAATCTCTCTCATCACGAGCTGAAATCATTGCCAGAGCTTGACATCAATTATCTTCGCAAAGCTCTAAGCAGAGAAGAATATGAAGATTCATTGGGAGGTTGGGTCACCACACATCTCCATCATCAATCAAAGGTGGACTACAAAGACTTGAGCTGAATAAGGGTCGGAAGTACAAGAACCCAAAGGAGATAGACCCAGCTACCGGAGAGCCAAGAACTATGTGGAGATACCGGGCGCCAAAATACTATCACGAAATTTATCATGGCGAGCCCTTCATTCCCAACTCTCTCCGAGACTTCATTGGTTGGGAGTTTGATAATACAAAAGATGAGGCCGTCATCCACTGCCGTGACATGCACGAGATACGAGTGTTTGACGAGCATGAGCTTATGGGATTACACTTGGAGGACGTGAAGAAGCTCTACCATTCACCGCTGAGAACCGTCGAGGACATCGGCCATCTGAACACTGATCGGATAGTTGAAGCCTTCAACAAGTTCGTCCGAAGACTTGTTGAACTTCCACTAACCGAGGACGAATGTCTTGTTTATGACACCGACGGATTCCAATACTAAAGGCTAGAAGGAGATTGTTAGGTCCCGTTTTGTGTTATTAGTCTTTTGTATTGGTTCGTTTACGTATTTGGGCCATTTGGTCACTTTTGTATGTATTGGGCTTTAGTTGTTTACTTTGTATGTAATAGGCCCAAGGGAAACTTGTAAAGAAGCCTATTGGGCATTGATGATATGACATGTTTCTCATGCATGCTTCCCTATAAATAGGAAGCATGGCATGAGAGAAATAACCTTTTGCCAAAATTCTCTAACTTCTCATACTCTTACTTTCTCTCTAGTTCTCTTAATCTCTCTCTCTCTCTACCCGAAATAATCTCTCAAGATCCGAGACCTCTTAGGTGACTTGGTGTGATTTTCTCTAGCACTAAGTTCGGTTGATCCAAGAAACGTTGTTAGATCCACCCATCTCGGGACCTACAAATTTTCATGTGTTAAGTTAAATTATTGAGCAAAATAGAAAACAAACCATTATGTGTCATCATATGGAAGTCCATGAGGTTTAATTAATTAACGTCGGTGATGCAAGATAGCTGGTCCAAATACGTCTATGTGGAATTAGGTGTGTGGGCAAATCACACCAAATAGTTCCCCATGGTAACACGTTCATTTACTTTTGAGATGACAACATTGTGAACTTAATTCACCGTCACAAATGATGCCACATCATTTTATGCCACCATTAAGGGTGCGTGGTGTTAACAATAATACCATTCTATGTTTAGTTCTTATAGTTTTTAGGCTTGTGCTACTATTTATATCTTCAAAATTGTGACATCTGTCCTATCCGACCCGACCCAGGTACTCGTTTTCTGATCCGATTCTTTTTATGATTTAAAATTTAATTATTTTCTTTTAAAACTTGACATTTAAAATATATATATTACTAATAATATTTTCCTTCCCGCCTCTTCCTCTCTCTTCCTTTCCGCCGTCCCGTCCCTCTTCTTCTCTCCGCCTTCTTTTCCCTCTTGTTGCCGTCCCGCTTCTCTCTCTCTTGTCGCCGTCCCGCCCTTAAGCCTTGAACCCCCCCCCCTTCTCTCTTTGTTTGTCCTTTGTTTCTTCCCAAGGTTGTCTGCGCAGCTCCACGCGCCAGACTCCTTACAAGGAAGCCTGCGTGAAGACCATCTGTTGCTGCGACGCGCTAAGAAATATAGTTCTTCCCGCGACGCGCTTAGAATTGTAGTTCTTCCCGCGGCGCGCTTAGAATTATAGTTCTTCCCGCGGTGCGCTAAGGTTGGTTCTGTCTGCCTTCGCGCTCACGCACTCTTGATCTCCTGTGTCTGCCTTCGCGCGCTCGATGCCTTCTCGCGCTAAACCCTGAGTCTTCTTCTGTGTAATCTAGCCGTTTACTTTTGTGATGTCTTATCTTCTGAGCTTTTGACCTGATCTATCTTATGTCTGAAAAGCCACTTTTGGCGCAGCATGCGCACCAACCCCATTGGTTGGCAGAAAAAGTGACTGACATTATCTTTTGAGATCTGTTTTTCCCATGCTTGACCAGTACCTTTATCTGACCCTCCCATGCCTGTTTACTGTTACCTGTCAGCTTTTCCTTATCCTCTGCAGCTGCCATATCTTTTGATATCTTTTGCTTTTGGAACCTTTTTGCTTTTGTTATCTTTTGCTTGATCCTGTTGAAGATCTCTTCCCCTTTTCTAGAGATTGTGTTCCCTAGGGTTTCCCTATAAATAATAATGCTATTTTCTTAACACTACACACACAAACACTTATTATCTTCCTTGCTCTCTGCCGTTGATCCTCTGCCGTCTCCTCTCTCTGCCTTCGTCCTCTCTCCTGTTCTGCCCTGTTTTCCGGTAATCTATAATATATAATAATTTGTTTAAGTTACTTATTAATTATGCTAACTTATAATCAAGACTTAAAACCAATCGTTAAAACAATAATCTTAATTATAGGTTAACTTGTGCTTGTTTAAAGTTGGTTCTTGCTTTATCTTTCACCGCACCGTTTAGCAAGTGAGTAATCTCGTACCTAATCCCTTTTTATTTTTTTATGTTTTGGGATGTTCATGTGTTCATACAAACTTAGAGTCTTAAACTTGTTTATGAACTTTAGTCGCGCAGTATCCCATGTGTTGAGGACGTAGACTTGGCTGTTTATTTGTATGTGTGGATCATTAACCGTCTTGTCGGTCTATTCCGCAGTTCTCATGGTACCATTAGATGAACACGGGAGAACAATCGTTTATGATTTTCTCTTTTGTTTACACTTGCACAGTTTTCTTGTTTTTGTGCTCAATTGGGAGCACGGATTGACTATGAGCTATGAATCTTAGACTTGGTCCCGATCTGATTACACCCTTGTTGAAAACCAGACATACACATGTTGCGCGCAGATTTATTGTTATCTATGTATGGTATTAAACTTGATTTCTCACCAACACGCAAGTGTTTGACGTTTTATTTTAACACATGTTCAGGTTTGCTGTAGCTACATTTGGAGCTTGTGGACACGTAGGACGTTTTTACTTTTGGACCTAAATTAAAATGTATCAAGACAAGTTATTGTTGTTCGAATATTTTGCCTTATAATATGATGATTTATGTTGATTTATGTTATCTTGTGTTTACGTTGCGCGTGCGCGAATGAACATATTTATTAAATATTGACACCCAAATAGTGTCACGAGTAATGAAACAATATGTGGCGCCCCGATGTATAATCCGCCTTTGGTCGGGGTGCTACAGATTGGTATCAGAGCTCGTTCACTTTAGGATAGGTGGTTAGACGTAACGGCCTAGAATACCTAAGAGTCCCTTCTCGCGCATGAGAGAAATCTCATGTTTGCGCGCTTATTGTTAATTACTCGTTATTTATAGATATGCTTGCGCAGACGCAGCGTATGGTTTTATGTTTTATTTCGCGATATTTCGATTTTTGCTGAATCTCGATTTTTATTGATTTTACTTACATATTCTTTGTTGGGATTGAAAATCCGAAAAGTCATGGTGATACATGAATAGTTGATTTTCAAATTCCATTTACGATTATGTTCTGAGGTTGGAGACTTGAAAAGTCATGGTGATACATGAATTGTCAACCTCCAATACTCATTTTCTTGTATATTTTATATTGAGGATTGAAAAGTCATGGTGATACATGAATCGTCAATCTCCAATACTCGTTTACTCGTCATTTTAAATTGAGAATTCGGAAAGTCATGGTGATACATGAATTGTCGATTCTCGATTCGAATTTGTTACCTGTATTAAGTTTGCATTCAAATTCATGTTTTACTTTAACTGTTGATGGTATCTAACCCCGCGAAACCAAGCTTTATAAGATTATACTTTGCGCTAAGATATTAACAAAACTAAAACTTTTATAGAATGCCTCCGCTATCTCGCCGATTTCAGAGAAGAGAAGCAGCGCGCAGACGTTCGCTGCAACGTTCCCAGGAAATGGCCGCCGCGATAGCCCAAGCCTTAAACCAAAATAATCCCAACCCCTCCGGTTACAACATTAAGTCCTTTAATGCGGGTAACCCTCCGAAATTCACAGGGCTTGAAGGAGCCACCGTGATGCTCCAGTGGCTCGAGAAGATTGAAAACACTTTCCTCCATACCCAATGCCCTCCTGACAGACGAACCCTATATGCTTCCAGTGTCCTGGAATCTAGAGCGCTTACATGGTGGAATGGAGTAGCTCATGCGCGTGGCGCAGAGGCTGCTTCCAGCATGCTCTGGGAGGAATTTAAGGATCTCTTGACGCGAGAATTCTGCCCTCCCAACGAAGTAAAGCGCCTGGAGGAAGAATTTTGGAACTTGAAGCAATACAGTGGCGAAGCGCGCGAGTACGCGACGCGCTTCCATGAACTAAGCCTGCTTGTCCCTCACCTTGTTACCCCTTCCCGCCGAGCCATCGAGAAGTTCCTTGGGGGTCTCCCCATGGAAATTCAAGATTCTGTTTGGGCCAGAAACCCAGCAACCCTCTCTGACGCCATCGAGTTGGCCGCTGTGCTCAGCGACAACCATGTCAGAGCAGGAACCCTGTTCCTGCGGGGAGCTGAGAAGACCAAACCCACCAAGACTGCCCCTGAACCAACAGAAACCAAACCAGAACCCTCAAACCATAACAACCCGAAGCGTAGGCGCAGACAAGTTTACGCGCTTACCAGCCCACCCATTGTCCAGCAACCCACCTACCAACCTCCAGTTTACTCGCCTAACCCACTGTCGACCTACCCAACACCTCCTGTAGTCCACAACTATGCCTTAACCAATCCCGCACTCCCTGCCCCGCCAACTAAGAAACCTTACACAGGAAACCAACCCTTTTGCCCAACCTGTAGATTTCACCACCCAACCCAAACCCCGTGTCGACTTTGTCACCGATGTGGCCGCGCTGGTCACATGGCGGAAAACTGTAGAGTTCTTCCCGCCAACCCAATCGCACAAACACCACCAACCTACCCGCAAAACCCTCAACCAGCATACCCTAATCCACGACCCAGGTCGTGCTTTAACTGCGGTGATCCCAGTCATTTCCGGAACGCGTGCCCGAGACTACAAGTGCAAATCACACAAGCGAATCCGGTGAACCAAATTTCGAACCAAGTGACGCGTGGCCGAGCTTTTAACATAACCGCGCACCAAGCGCAAGCGAATAATGACGTAGTTAATGGTACATTTTTGCTTAACGGACATTATGCTTCCGTACTTTTTGATACTGGCGCCGATAGAAGTTTTATTTCCCGCGCGTTTGAGCAGAAGCTTGCGCGACCCGCGATAACTTAAAAGAAAATTTTTCAGTTGAATTGGCTAATGGTGAAACTGTTTTAATTAACTCCGTGATTAAGGATTGCACGCTTAACCTTAACGAAAACGATTTTCTAATCGACCTCATCCCCATGCCTCTTGGAAGTTTCGATGTTATCATTGGTATGGAATGGCTCTCGAATAATCGCGCCGAAGTTATTTGCGCCAAGAAGTTGATTCGCATTCCTCGAGAAAACGGTGATCTTCACATCTACGGCGAGAAACCCTCCAGTGGTCTTAAGCTTATGTCTTGCGCCGAAGCCCAAAGACTCATGCGGAAGAAGTGTATTGCATTTTTAGCCCATGTGGTCAAACCCGATGAAGGAAAGAAGAAACTTCGCGAAATCCCTGTTGTGCGTGACTTCCCTGAAGTTTTTCCCGATGATCTTCCTGGTATCCCTCCCGCTCGTGAAGTCGAGTTTCGTGTTGATCTTGTCCCTGGTGCTTCCCCCGTAGCCAAATCTCCTTATCGTCTTGCACCCGCTGAAATGCAAGAATTGGCAAGTCAACTTCAAGAGTTGACCGCTAAAGGATTCATTCGCCCTAGCTCTTCGCCCTGGAGTGCTCCGGTGTTGTTCGTTAAAAAGAAAGATGGTACGTTTCGCATGTGTATCGATTACCGCGAGTTGAACAAACTCACCATTAAGAACCGGTATCCCTTACCGCGTATTGACGACCTCTTTGATCAACTCCAAGGTGCCTCTTGTTTCTCCAAGATCGATCTCCGCTCTGGCTATCACCAGTTGCGCATCCGCGATGAAGATATTCCCAAGACTGCTTTTCGTACTCGCTATGGCCATTTTGAATTCTTGGTCATGTCCTTCGGTTTAACCAACGCACCCGCCGTTTTCATGGATCTAATGAACCGGGTGTGTAGGCCTTTCTTGGATAAATTCGTGATTGTGTTTATCGATGATGTTCTGGTGTATTCTAAGACCAAGGCCGAGCATGAGCAACATCTTCGGTTGGTATTGCAAAAGCTTAGAGCCGAGCAGCTCTTTGCCAAGCTCTCCAAGTGTGAATTCTGGTCTGATGAAGTACAGTTTCTTGGTCATGTTGTAAACAAGATGGGTATTCATGTCGACCCATCCAAGATTGAAGCAATCAAGAACTGGATTACGCCATCCACTCCTACCGAAATCCGTTCCTTCTTGGGCTTAGCTGGTTACTACCGGCGATTTATTTCGAACTTCTCAAAGATCGCATTGCCTTTAACAGCTCTGACGCACAAAGGTAAACCGTATATTTGGGGCTCGAAGCAAGAAGAAGCCTTTCTGACGCTCAAGCGTTTGTTGTGTGAAGCTCCTGTTCTAGCGTTACCTGAGGGTAATGAAGATTTTGTCGTGTATTGCGATGCATCCAGCCAAGGTCTCGGTTGTGTTCTTATGCAACGAGGCAAGGTTATCACTTACGCATCAAGGCAACTCAAGGTTCATGAAAAGAATTATACAACTCACGACCTCGAACTTGGTGCAGTTGTATTTGCCTTGAAGATCTGGAGACACTACCTTTATGGTACTAAGTGTATCCTCTACACTGACCATAAAAGCCTTCAGCATATCTTTGATCAAAAGGAACTCAACATGAGGCAACGCCGATGGAACGAACTCATCAGCGATTACGATTGTGAGATCCGGTATCATCCTGGTAAGGCTAATGTGGTAGCTGATGCGCTCAGCCGTAAACCCAGCCAGCTTAACTGTATCTTGCCGCGCACGCAGCTTCACTTTGCGCCGATTCAGAGCAATCTTGAATCACGCATTCGCGACGCGCAGCGCGCATCCATCAGTAATGGTAACCTTCGCGCCGAGTTAGCGTGTGGCGCGGAAGCTCACCTTGTCCCTAATCTGAGTGGAATTCTCTGCTATCTCAATCGCATCTGGATTCCCTTTGATGAGAATCTTCGCGCTGATATCCTGAGTGAAGCGCATAAATCTCAGTATTCTATTCATCCCGGCGCTGATAAAATGTACAAGGATTTGCGCATTACTTATTGGTGGCCCGGTATGAAAAAGGATATTGCTGTGTTCATAGCTAAATGCCTGACTTGTTCTAAGGTAAAAGCTGAACATCAACGCCCATCTGGTTTGCTCGAACAACCAGAAATTCCTACGTGGAAATGGGAAGGTATAGCGATGGATTTTATTACCAAGTTACCTTTGACAGCAAGCAAACATGATAGCATTTGGGTAATAGTGGATCGTTTGACTAAGTCTGCTCACTTTCTGCCCATTCGTGAAAACTACCGTGTTGAACAACTTGCGCAGCTTTATGTCAAAGAGATTGTCTGCCGTCATGGTACTCCTTTGAGCATCATATCCGATCGCGATGGCCGTTTTATATCCCGCTTTTGGAAATCTCTCCAATCTGCGCTAGGAACTCGCTTGGACATGAGTACTGCATATCATCCTCAGACTGACGGACAGTCTGAGCGAACTATTCAAACTCTTGAGGATATGCTCCGATCTTGTGTTCTTGATTTTGGAGGTAATTGGGATTCACACCTACCTCTGGTCGAGTTCTCTTATAATAACAGCTATCATTCCAGTATTGGTATGGCCCCATTTGAAGCACTTTACGGTCGTAAGTGCCGCTCCCCGATTTGTTGGAGCGAAGTGGGTGAAGCTCAAATCACAGGACCTGAACTTGTTCAAGAGACAACCGATAAAATCGCCAAGATCCGTGATCATCTGCTGACTGCCAGAAGCCGACAGAAGAGTTACGCAGATCGTAGGCGGAAGCCTCTCGAATTTCAAGTTGGTGATCTTGTTCTCCTCAAAGTGTCGCCCTGGAAAGGTGTTGTCCGCTTTGGGAAGAAAGGTAAGCTTGCTCCTCGTTATGTTGGTCCATTCAAGATTCTCGTGCGTGTGGGAAAAGTTGCCTACAAA
The DNA here is from genome assembly GCF_021521415.1 of Bidens hawaiensis. Lineage (NCBI taxonomy): Eukaryota > Viridiplantae > Streptophyta > Magnoliopsida > Asterales > Asteraceae > Bidens > Bidens hawaiensis. The sequence continues at coordinate 615,353 of NW_027492221.1, read as the reverse complement.
CTAGACCTGCCGCCCGCGCTCAGCAATGTGCATCCAACGTTCCATGTATCCAATCTCAAGAAGTGTTTAGCCGACGAGAACCTTCACATTCCACTTGATGAAGTTCAAGTTGACGAATCCATGCATTTCGTTGAGAAGCCTGTTGAGATTATGGATCGCGAGGTTAAGCAAACCAAGCGCAGTCGTATCCCTATCGTGAAAGTCCGCTGGGAGTCCAAGCGCGGAGCCGAGTTTACATGGGAAAGGGAAGATCAAATGAAGATCAAGTACCTGCACCTGTTCTCTGCGCAACCTACTTCGAGATAAATTTCGGGACGAAATTTCTTAAAGTAGGGGAGACTGTGACATCTGTCCTATCCGACCCGACCCAGGTACCCGTTTTCTGATCCGATTCTTTTTATGATTTAAAATTTAATTATTTTCTTTTAAAACTTGACATTTAAAATATATATATTACTAATAATATTTTCCTTCCCGCCTCTTCCTCTCTCTTCCTTTCCGCCGTCCCGTCCCTCTTCTTCTCTCCGCCTTCTTTTCCCTCTTGTTGCCGTCCCGCTTCTCTCTCTCTTGTCGCCGTCCCGCCCTTAAGCCTTGAACCCCCCCCCCCCCTTCTCTCTTTGTTTGTCCTTTGTTTCTTCCCAAGGTTGTCTGCGCAGCTCCACGCGCCAGACTCCTTACAAGGAAGCATGCGTGAAGACCATCTGTTGCTGCGACGCGCTAAGAAATATAGTTCTTCCCGCGACGCGCTTAGAATTGTAGTTCTTCCCGCGGCGCGCTTAGAATTATAGTTCTTCCCGCGGTGCGCTAAGGTTGGTTCTGTCTGCCTTCGCGCTCACGCACTCTTGATCTCATGTGTCTGCCTTCGCGCGCTCGATGCCTTCTCGCGCTAAACCCTGAGTCTTCTTCTGTGTAATCTAGCCGTTTACTTTTGTGATGTCTTATCTTCTGAGCTTTTGACCTGATCTATCTTATGTCTGAAAAGCCACTTTTGGCGCAGCATGCGCACCAACCCCATTGGTTGGCAGAAAAAGTGACTGACATTATCTTTTGAGATCTGTTTTTCCCATGCTTGACCAGTACCTTTATCTGACCCTCCCATGCCTGTTTACTGTTACCTGTCAGCTTTTCCTTATCCTCTGCAGCTGCCATATCTTTTGATATCTTTTGCTTTTGGAACCTTTTTGCTTTTGTTATCTTTTGCTTGATCCTGTTGAAGATCTCTTCCCCTTTTCTAGAGATTGTGTTCCCTAGGGTTTCCCTATAAATAATAATGCTATTTTCTTAACACTACACACACAAACACTTATTATCTTCCTTGCTCTCTGCCGTTGATCCTCTGCCGTCTCCTCTCTCTGCCTTCGTCCTCTCTCCTGTTCTGCCCTGTTTTCCGGTAATCTATAATATATAATAATTTGTTTAAGTTACTTATTAATTATGCTAACTTATAATCAAGACTTAAAACCAATCGTTAAAACAATAATCTTAATTATAGGTTAACTTGTGCTTGTTTAAAGTTGGTTCTTGCTTTATCTTTCACCGCACCGTTTAGCAAGTGAGTAATCTCGTACCTAATCCCTTTTTATTTTTTTATGTTTTGGGATGTTCATGTGTTCATACAAACTTAGAGTCTTAAACTTGTTTATGAACTTTAGTCGCGCAGTATCCCATGTGTTGAGGACGTAGACTTGGCTGTTTATTTGTATGTGTGGATCATTAACCGTCTTGTCGGTCTATTCCGCAGTTCTCATGGTACCATTAGATGAACACGGGAGAACAATCGATTATGATTTTCTCTTTTGTTTACACTTGCACAGTTTTCTTGTTTTTGTGCTCAATTGGGAGCACGGATTGACTATGAGCTATGAATCTTAGACTTGGTCCCGATCTGATTACACCCTTGTTGAAAACCAGACATACACATGTTGCGCGCAGATTTATTGTTATCTATGTATGGTATTAAACTTGATTTCTCACCAACACGCAAGTGTTTGACGTTTTATTTTAACACATGTTCAGGTTTGCTGTAGCTACATTTGGAGCTTGTGGACAACTAGGACGTTTTTACTTTTGGACCTAGATTAAAATGTATCAAGACAAGTTATTGTTGTTCGAATATTTTGCCTTATAATATGATGATTTATGTTGATTTATGTTATCTTGTGTTTACGTTGCGCGTGCGCGAATGAACATATTTATTAAATATTGACACCCAAATAGTGTCACGAGTAATGAAACAATATGTGGCGCCCCGATGTATAATCCGCCTTTGGTCGGGGTGCTACAAAAATCATGTTACTTTTATAATTTATCGAATACAAAATCCATCTAGGATCACGATGGCATTTAATGCACTATAGTCAATGTGGAAATCCCGCACGTGTATCAACTTTCTTATGGGCTAATAAAACCAATGATACAAAAAGGACTACTAATTGGGTGAATAATAATACCCTAATGAAACATGTTTGAAAGAAACGTTCAATCTTCGTTTCTTGAATGTGAGGATAACATTTGGGTCGCAGGGACACTGATGCACGCCTAGGGTTTAGTAAAAAGGAAAGATAGTACTTGACATATTCGATGGTTGTAGTGAAAAAAAATATATGATACTAGACATCTCTACATATACTATGAAAAGCTCAATGGTGTAATTACTTAAATGACTTTCCTATTCCATTATATGAATTTCTCCTTAATCAATCAGGAGATGATAAAGTCTTTTCTTACGCTAAGGTTACCATTGTATCAGAATATATGAAAATGATATATAAATAACAACGCCTTTCAAACTCACTAAGGACACTTTGAGTTCTTGTCATGCAATTTGGATTGACAAACACCCCAACCATATTCCATGCTCTAATGAACTTTATTTTCAAACCACGTTGAGGAAATGCACAAATATTCTTTGATTATATACTTGTCTATAGTACAATAATGGAGTAAATATTAGTGATGTAAGGCCCCGGTCCCTGGAACCCTACATTCGTTGTGTTGGATTTACTCATTCACATAGTTCAATAATCAGAGTTGTAAAATCTATGATTTTTCAAACCCGTATTCGTTTGCGTTTAAACCGACTGGGAATATGTTTAAATCTTTAATATTAATCAAAATCAAATATTTATGAGTAATCAAGTTATATAATGTTCACTTTAGGCCTTTCATGTTCTACATATTGCTTATTTCATAATTACATCATAAAAGATCCAATAAAAGACAAAATAGCAAACTTAAAGGACTATACTTGTAAAAAATTGAAACTCCACCCATGGTTGGCCGGAGCACCGCGTGGGCAGCCCCCACATTCCCACCGTGCGGCGCCTTGGGCGGTCTGGGCAGACTCACAACTCGATTTCGTTTTCCTAACTCGTTTAAGGTATAAAATCGTTTATTTTAAGCATAATCGAGAGAATTAAGGACCAAGTAAACATATTATAACTAAAATACAAGTCCCAAGTTGTTTCTTACCGAACAAGAACAAATATTTTGGTTTATTTCAGTAATTTGATCAATAAAACTAGATTCGGTTTCCTAAACGAGTAAACCTTCCAAATATAGTTCGTTTTTGTAATCTCTATATAAACACCTCATAATTCTCTGCAACAAACATGTATCCAAATCCAAAGAGACTCCTCCAGACGCCACATGCCCCTGAGCCTCATCAAACTCTTCGGTTTTCGCATTAATGTTGAAGATAAGCGCATACACGGTTGACTTTGCTTACTTTAGGATCTTTGACTCTTCGTTTCTCTTGATCCTTTCACTTTCCGGGTAAGTTGTAAACATAGGAATCGTTCATATACATTCCCTAGTCCATAACCTTGAATCAATTTCGTTGGTTGAAGGGTGTTGACTAGTCAATTCATTTAAAACTCGTTAAAGGATAAAATAGTCAAACAGTTTGACTATCAGTTTTCTCATACTTCTAGTCGGATTCAACGTTCAGTCTAGAAGACTTTTATTCTTGTAACGTGATTTTAAGGCTACTGACCAAAACTCAACTTCCGACTCGCTGTTCAGATTCTGGTCAGTACCAGCTCGCTTAAATCTTAAAACAAACATAACTTAAATTCTAAATGTCTGTTTGGGTTGATTCCAGCGGCAACAAGTTCTTTTTTACTTATATTATAATATCCTAAAATCTTAGATTCTGAATTGGTTATATTGTTTGAGGTGTAGTGGACGACTCGCTTATTCGTTAGCTCGCTTATTCGTAATTATATTCGTTTGTCATTAATCTAAGGTGAGTTTAGCATTCCCCTATTTTACCAACTTTTCTAAACGTTTTGGGGACATATGCGTACCTATCCGTATTTCATACTCTATATATATATATATATATATATATATATATATATATATATATATATATATATATTCAAACAAATGCATACGTGTAATTGTGAGTGACTTAATCAAACATACGTGCTACTTGCTTACTTGTTCTATTATTCATTCATTCGTATATTGGGATTACTAGTCATTCATTCGTATAGTAGGTGCTCCTGCTATTGACCAACGCTCGATTCGCTTGGCAACGGTCTACATACTTGTTTATGGTTTGATTATATTTACCGCACTTATCACGTTATGCTTATTTATATTGTTGTGTCAAAACTGGTGAGATTCTCACTCAACTTTATGTTGACAAACTCCATTTTATACGCATATACAGGTTGCTTGTATTGAAGATTGAAGTTTGGACACGTAGACAAGATCTTAGGATTTAATCAAGATAATCATTATTTGAGTTTATATTCACGTATTTAAATGTTTTGCTATATTTGAATATTGTGTGTACATTTGAAATAAAATAATTAAGTAGATATTGTCACATTTATATTATGATAGTATCTTCGAGCTGTGAGCAATCGGATTGCGCCCCGGCATTTCCGCCTTAGGTTGGGGTGTGACAAGAGTTAATTAAAACCATACGCGGAATACAAAATCAATCATTCTGACAAAACATAAGTACTTTATTTTAAGCAAAATTGCATAAGTCTTTAACTTTAAAATAAAGAACACGTGATTCTTCTTCTCTTCGATGCCAGTCTTCATTCATTTGCCACGTGTCTCCTTCTAAACAACCTGCCCCATTCTATTCACCTGCGTACATACTAAAAGTCAGCTACGCTGAGTGAGTTCTAGTTAATCGGTTAACATACAATTCATTCACTTACTTATTAATACACGTCCGGAGATACGTGTTAAATGCTTACCTGCTCATCTATCATTCATACATACATACATACATACTTTCATGCTTTCTTTCATAATTTATATCGTCTTACTTATTACTTCTATACTTACATTACTTTCGTATTACCTCTACATTTAAAGAACATTTCGCCCTACATACCTCGAATATTATAAGGGCTCGACACTCAACATACCTCGAATATTATAAGGATCCGACACCCTACATACCTCGGAAATTATAAGGGTCCGGCACCCTACATACCTCGAAAATTATAAGGGTCCGACAACCTACATACCTCAAAAATTATAAGGGTCTGGCACCCTAAATACCTCGGAAATTATAAGGGTCTGACACCCTACCTCGTACCTTACAACCATAAAACCATACATACGTTTGTTACATATCTTTATTACTAATAAGTATTTAAATATATATAACTACGTGCATACTATTCAAACATTCTATATCGTTCACATACATACACAAACATACATCTAATATACGCTTACCACTTAAGGTAAGTGTATTATCAAACACATCATAGTATGCACACAGCCCCGAAAACATAACACAGAAAGGGGCTAGAACTCACCTATAGTCGGTTCTGCTCGGAATTAATCATGATTCCTTTCTTCAGTTGAGCTTGACTAAATGTTTATTAGATTACACATGTTAATCCTCTATCTTTAATTATTTTACATTCTTAAGTTAACGAAACCGAACTTCATAAGTTAACTACACCGCTTCTCACTGTTTTAACGAATTTGTAAGTTACGATTCTCTAGCGAACTTACGTGTTACCGGTTTCTTAACGGGTCGGGCTCGTGTCAAATTTATATTTGAGTCGACTTCGGTTAAGCCCTTGTATTATTATTATTACATATATTTTTGTAAGTTAACCTCTTATTAACAATTTGTGTCTTTAAGTTTTCTTACCGATCATACGGGTTATGATTTCTAACGAGTCGGGCTTTGGGTTCGGTTTATGTTCTTATTTGGATCGGGTTCGAGTTAAGTTCAATTCATGTTACATTTAAGCCGGCCCGTCATGTTTATGTGTATATGTACTTGAACTCAAACGGGTCAAATGCCCCTTATCCTATTTGAATCGAGCCGATTCTTCTATTCTATCAGACTTGACTCAAGTCGAGTCTTACAACCCATATAGAGCCGAATGTGGGTTTCAATAGAGTTCTCTTATGAAATTCCAGTCAAGTCGCATAGGGAGTTCCACTCGAGTCGCATAGGAGGTTCCACTCGAGTCAATTTTTGGCTCGACTCCCTTAGATTCACTTCGAGTCGATTCATCGACTCGAGTTCCCTCATTCCAGTCGAATACTTGTTTGGATCGAGTATTATTCTTCCTCTCGACTCGATCGGGTGCAGAACTCCCAACTCGACTCAAATTGAATCGAGTTTACCCTCCTTATTCGATCCATTCATCAATACCCTATACTCGACTCATTTTAATCACTCGATATAAACGCCAATCGAGCCATATATCAACCCATATATCAATTCAACCACTTTTTACCCTACTCGGACCGATCGAGGTTCAGATCCGTCACCACTTGAGTCACTTATATATTTTTGGGTTGAATCGTTTTAATTAAGGTTCGTTTGAGTCCAACTTAACAGAGGTTTATATACTCTGTCCAATCTTTCAAACCCAGATCTAACTTTCATATTCGGTTCGTTTAGAGCTCGTTTAGGTCGGGTTTGGATCGGTTCGTTTTGTTTTGAATCTTACAATTTCATTCGTTCATTTATATCAGCTTAGGACAAGAGCAAGATGAAGATAAAATGAAAAGGATAAAGTTTTGATTTTAAAACATACCTTATAGGTGTGTCTAGATTAAGTCTTGATTATCCTTGAATCTCTAATGAACTTCTTAGATCTTGTTATGGAAATGAAAGGTAGGAATGTTTGTGTATGAGCAGGGGGAGTACGTGTGCATGATTGTCTGATGATTGAAATGATGAGGTGATGATTGATTAGGGTTTTAGGTTTATTTAAATAGGCTAAGCCCAAAGCTTTTAGGCCCATAATTTACTCTCAAAGCCCATAATCCATTTTGGTTTTATCTTTTCATCTCGTTATTTATTTAATTAAGTTAAATAGCATCACATGACACATGATTAAATAAATATTTATATTATTTTATTTAACACTTCTCAAAAGCGGATGTTACAAGTGATCTATGCTATGCTCTTTCATTATTAAGAGCTAGTTCATTCAACTCTGAACGATTAAGCTAAGGTGTAGTAGCCAATCTTTCGTATGTTGCATCTATCAAACAATGACTTATACCTATGACAATTAAACAACCTTCTGGTTTTCTAGGATTAAGAGCTAGTTCTTAAAACTTTAACTCACTCAGCTCAAGCTGACCTTTGTGTGCATGTCAGTGTAAGTTTCAGGATTTGGAAGAGGATGCCTTATCGCTTGGACGTGCACGGAGCTACTTGGATGGTGATGGGCATACTGGAAGGAAGAATTGTTTATGAATATTTTATTTCAAGGAAACTTATAACAGTTATACTTATTTTGGTTCTTGGGCAAAATTCCCGGGTTTCGGGAACTTATTACATTTTTCATGTTTTCCGCAAAATTTATACTCTGATACATTTGTTTTAATGGAAGAAATGGTTTTTAAGTTTATTAAATTTTACGAGTGTTTGGATGATTACCAACTGTGGGGTTCCCGGGGTTCGGGGCCTTACAATTTCACTATACTTTTCTCTAGATTTTCTTTATTCTACCGCATTTCATTCTCCATCATTATGTCTATCTCACTCACAAACCCATATTTTATTTTCTTTCTTAATTAGATACTCACAATATTCAAAAGAAATGATGAAAGCAGATCTCTATATTTAAAGAACAAGTATTCATAAAATTTTAAATTTTAGAGATGAAGATGGATATTCTAACGGAGATACACAATACAAGAAACCTTGAAATTTCAACATAAAGATTTTATTATATATGCTCTAAGCACGTCTTTTTATCTTTATACAACCATAAAAAGTGATGGTTGGTATGAACAGTATTACCACCGTCTTTTTATAAACATAGTAGGAAACAAAATTAACGAAAAGAAGGTGCTTGATCTAGTAGCAAGCGCGATGCTTTTGAATATATCTGGTGCATGTTCGAATCTCTAGAAGTCACTCCTTGATCGGTTCAAAACAAAATTTTCAAATACTTGCTACATACCCACGTAATGCTTACCACACACTAGATCACATGTTTTATTTATTTATTTTTTTCTTTAGTATTTTCTAATAGTACTAAACGTGTGTTTTTTTTTTCTTTTTTGGCTAGAATTTTTAGCTTAATTTTTTTTTTTCCTTTTTTTAAAAGATTGTTATTTTCCTTTTATTTATTGTTTGTTTTTCTTCTTGGTGTGTTTATTTGAATTTGTTTTTATGGTTTAAAGATTGTTGTTTTCCTTTTTTTTATTTTCTTTCTTTCTTTTTTATTTTTATTTGAATTTGTATTTGTTTAACACCTAGTCTTATATATATATATATATATATATATATATATAAAATATGATTTGCGAAGTGTTTACTGCCAACATCTATTATATATGTGTGTGTATACATATATATGGCGATGATATTTAACCATTAAGGCGTTGCATTTGAATATATGTAACGTGACTTTGATTATTTGGAAGTCTTCCCTCGTGCAACTCAAAACCTCAAAACCTCATTATTTAAATGCTTTGCAACACACTCACATTTTTTTTTTGTTTTTATTATTAATTTTAATATTTTTTATTTTTATATTTACAAATAAATTTTTACATTTGTATTGTTTTATTCTTTTTTTTACATTGAATTTTTATTTTCTTCGGTATTTTTTTAAATTAACAATTGTTTTTTTCCTTATGTTTTTGTTTGATTTACTTTTCTTTTTTTTCCTTTTATATTTTGCGGAAGTGTTTATCAAAACACGGCGAACGGGTTATCATATTACAATCATATGTTTGAGCAAAATTATAATCACATTATAGACAGCACTAAATCATGTAAAATATACAAATTTGATATTTGTTAAAACTTATATGAATTCAAATCTGAATTAAACTTATCCATATATGGTATTAAATTATTTGTTTCTATTTAATCAAAAATTTCATATATGCATTTTACTTATCTGTTAATGTACATACTAATACATTTATTAAACTAACAAAACAACCATTTAATAAATTAATAGTAAGTAAGTGGTAATTAAATTATAATATTTCCGAAGTTTGTTGGCCATTTAATACATCTTGTCTTAATTAGAAAAGTAACCGATCATGATTACCAATTTGATGAAATTGCATGAATTCTTCCAACTTATAAATAGTAAATACTAAATACAATATGGTATACACCGACCGAGTTGACACATGTACTTCATCAACACCATCTTTACCGTCAAAACAGAAAAGAGTGAGATAATATTATTTCATCTGTTCACCTATATAATCTCTTCTTCTTCATATCATAGCAATAGAGTTAAAGAAGAAACCAAGTGCTAGTTCAGGATCCATTTCTGATATTCTTTGTTTGCATTTTGCTTATATTGATCTCTTCAACTTTTTTTATTCAAATGGGCAACTCATGTTTCAGAACTAAAAGATTTGATGCCAGTCAATGTCGCTAAGCCCCACCTCAAAACCATGGTATAATTTCTCTTCCACATATATGCACAATAACTTGAATCCTTCCTATTTTTTTAATTATTATTTTTATATTTGATATTGGTAATTTTGCTATGATTTTATGTTAATTTGATAATTAGATCTTTCTTCGTATTTCGGGCTTCTTGCATTCGGGTTGTCCCCTTTATTTCTTTTTAATATATTTGGCCTTTATATAAATAAATAAATAAATAAATAAAAAGTAAAATAGTAAAGTGTTTTAAATGATATTAATACTTACTTTTTGTTTGATAGCTGTGATAATTAACGGCTTGGTAGTGGATCTAGCTTAGGTTCTTTTTAAAATAATTTATTTTTAAATAATCCCTAAAACACCATCAGGGTTTGAAGTTTTGGATTGGACTTATTAAAATTACAAATTAAGTCCAAATTTCATACATTTTGTGAACAATTCAGTAGTCAACTGTGTAATCAAGCTGAATCAATAATCATTTTTTTTTCTCGATCAAGGAATTTTGTGACTAAATATCTGAGAAAGTTAAGGGCATTTTTATTAGGGTTTTAATGTGTTCATAAAGATATCAACACAATATGTTATTGGTTATTGTAAATCAGACAAACAATATACTAATTATTTTTGTTATAATGGAAATTGAGAAGGATACTTAATTCAAAAGAATAAATCAAGAAAAGGATAAATCGACTCGCACAATTGAATATGAATGAAACAAAGAAACAGACGAAATATCGGTTAAAACAATCGATTAAATTGGTGACGCGTTCCTACCACCATTACGTGGTATATATACGTACATGTTCGCCAATTATACAACAGAAAAACGGTTGTGATAAACCGCCAAATTAGCGTTAACAATAACTATTATATCATAACAGTAATATTCTACCAGCCTGACTTAATTACAAAATCGTACGAATTTGAATGAACTTAACGATAATAAATAAACATACTAAATTAAAGTTAAGTTTATAAACATGTCTATTAGACTTCCCTAAACTTAATGTTAGGGGTCATCTTTGGCGGTGAAACAATCGTCATCCAGTTGAAGGAATCTCCATTATAGAACCGTACATGAGATTTTCTGTAGAGAAAGATACGTAGAAATTAGATATGTATCGTGGTGACATAAATTCCTTCCTGCAACTCATTAGAAGCCGCCTCAACAGCTTTTCTATCATTCTTAACTCATTAGTTGCCTCCTCAACGGTTTCTGTATCATTCTCCAAATCAAAACGTGTTCTTTTTCCAAACTTGTTTGCTTCTAGCTGATAATTGTAAAGCACAAAGCCATTTTCAGTTTGTTTGTATAATTTCTCCATGCTCTTGGATCCACTAGGAATTGGTGTGCCTTTATTGGCCCGATCTTCATCAACCTCCTTATCGTTATAATTTGCTACTCGTTAAACCTTGTAGTTCCAGATTAGAAAATCCAAGTATTGGATGTACCCATCGTCAATTTCTAAAGCATTGTCGATGTCGTATTCACACCCATAAGATAAACTCACAAACTTGGTTATAAGTTATAACTCCTTAAACCTTTGCCGTGAGATACAAATCAAATAAATCAACGATCTTACCGTTTACCAAAGTTGAAGGGAACGGTCTAGAATCAGAAAGTTTCAAGTAAAATAAAAAAAAAAAACCATTCTACCATACAAATCAAATAAATCAATGTACCAGATATTGTTCCACTTCCCTGTATCGGTGCCTGAAACTATATAAATGTTAGTTATCTGTTGGACCTAATCTTTGTGTGCCACATCCATGCTTTCTCATATTAGCGAAGCGGCTTCATTGTGCTCCCTCATATTGTAGTCCAGAAGAAGTTAATTACCCTTGTTCACAACAGTAGTAGCAACTGAGAGAATCTGTTGTAAGATCTTTCCCTGATTTTGTGCTCTCATACCACTTTATTGGATATACTCACACAATTGAATATGAATGAAACAAACAAACACTCGAATTATCGGATAAAACGAATTAATAAGTTTATTGATCAACTTGGTGAATTTTTCCAACCACCTATACTTGGTATATATACATGCATGTTTGACAATTATGCAACCAAAAAAGCGGTCATGATAAACCCTAAACGTTAACAATAACTTATCATAACGGTAATATCTTACTGACCTAACTTAATTAGATAATCGTACAAGTTTTAATGAATATAAAGCTAATACATAAACATATATACTAAATCAAAGTTAAGTTTTTTGAGTTCTCATTCATTAACAATAATTATTTTTTATTAACACTGGCCATTTGATTTCATTGAGCTATAGAAAAGGAGGAGTTTGTAAGTATGGTTGTGAGATTATTGTGGTTGACAGCGATTTTGCGCATTCATAGACATTTGTGTTTAAGTGTACATCCAAGATAATTGCTAATTAATTGATCTGTTATAGATTCTTGATTACGGATAGACACACACACACACTAGACCTGACGGAACCCTAAGGGGCCGATAGCAATTATGCGAAAAGTCTGTTAGTATGAACCGACATATCCTAGTCAAATAAGTGATTAATAATGAAGATCTAGTTTATGTATGCGTCACGGTCTAATATACAAATGCAACGTGATGGATCGGATTCATTGAACTATAAAGCATGCTTTCCCTATGACAACTTCAACTTATTTTAACGCTTAACGATATTTATAATCATTTTAGGAGGGCCGAACGATACATACAGAAGCAGTGGCAAGAAACTAGTTGCATATCCTTTACCGCTTCCACCACAGCATAGCTCTACGTGCGCTCAAAATATGCCAAGTCTGAGTCCAAGGAATGGGAATACGGCATTGCCCACACATTTGAAGGTCTTCACATTTTATGAGCTTAAATATTGCTACTAGATATTTTTGTTCAGATGCTCTTCTAGGAAAAGGTGGTTTCGGCTATATATACAAAGGATGGCTTAACCAAGAAACCCTTTTACCAGCAGAACCTGGTGAATCTAGAATGGCTGTTGCAATCAAGGCATTTAATCCCACATGTTTTCAGGGTGATAAACAGTGGTGATAAGTGTTTGTTTTCATACTATTTAACTATTCTTTTAATTGTTATAGTTGTTCTAAGTTAAAGTTGTATTTAATTTGCAGACAGAAGTTAATTATCTTGGTCAACTCCATCATCCAAATCTGGTAAACCTCATAGGTTTGTGCTGTGAAGGCAAAAATAGGTTTTTGGTGTATGAATTCATGGCTCAAGGCAGCTTGGAGAATCATCTTTTCAGTCGTGCGTGTAAGTTTTCTTCTTGATGTATATGTTCCAAGTCATATGCATTTTTTATTATTCATATAATTATTGCATGTTTATTGCCATTTATCCATGTTTGCATAAATGTATGTCCCATTTTAGAGAGTGAACGGCCTCTTTCATGGGAACTTAGGATTAAGGTGGCCATGGAAGCTGCTCGAGGGCTCTCTTTCTTGCATGCTTCAGCATCCAGAGTTATGTATCGCGATTTTAAATCTTCTACCATCAAGCTTGATATGGTATGTATAGTTGTATACCCCAAGATTAAATTGCATATTCACCAATATTGTTATTATGGGCTTGTTTCATATATACTCAGTTCACCTTTTGGGTTTTTAGGACTACAATGTAAAGCTCTCAGGTTTTGGTTTTGCAAAAGCTGGTCCAATAGGTGATGAGAGTCATGTTACAACTCAATTCATGGGAATAGAAGGTTATACCACCCCAGAATATATAGCTACAGGTTCATTTCAATTCATTTCCTCTTGATTTGTCCATTTTTTTTACATAAAAGGATTTTTAGAAAAATAGTAGCATGACACTTGTATGAAGTAATGTCACCTATGTGAACAGGGAGACACAACAAAATGTGATGTATATGGCTTTGGAATAGTATTATTGGAAATCATTACAGGGCGGCGTGCCATTGATACTAAGCGGTGTTGCGAAGAGCGTAACTTGCTAAGCTGGGTAACACCTCAACTGATAGAACCAAAGAAAATATACAGGATCATGGATGTAAAGTTAGAAGGCAGATACTCACGAAAGGAGGCCTTCATAGTTGCAAGTCTCGCCCGTGATTGTTGTCATCTGGAGGCCAGGCATCGCCCCTCTATGTCTGATGCACTCTTCATTCTAGAAAAAATACTCTTCTCTACTAATGCAAAGCACCAACAAGAAATGTCAAGAATCAATGATGGCCCCAGCAGGTGTTGATTAGTGAAGACATATATGATAATGCATATAGTTTAAAAAAGGATTTGTTGAGAGTTAGCAAACAGAGCTAGAGAGAGTATTTTGACATGTTTGTTTTTTATGGCTTTTAAAATAGTGTTCTTGTGTTATTTTCCTTTTGCATCTGCTAGATCAAGTTTTGTGTGTAGACACTCTTGTTTGGACAAGCTTCTCGTAGGTAAACTAGCTAGGATCACAGTGTCGAGGCTCCTTGTTTACATACTTGTGAGATGAACTACAAACAGAGTTTCTCCCTAGCGACAATATTATATCCTAAAAGGAGAAATTAAAAAATAAATAAAACACAATTGTATTATCCAGATAAACCGGTTTTAATGGCGGCCTTTAATGATTTATTATCTACGGATTAGATAATCAATTTAATTTGGATAGATAAAAAATATATCATCTTTTGAAATTTACAACCTACTATAACGGTGGCAACATAAGCAACTAACCTATATTGGTCATATATTTGGTGATAAACAACGGCCGCAAATTAGCAACCTGACTAAAACGGGTACAAATTTAACGACCGAAAACAAATCGGTCCAAAATAAGATTTATGTCATACAGCCACAAATATCTTAAAAATCAAGCTATATATAAATAAAAATAACCCGGTATCAAAGTAAGTAGCAATATTAAGAAAAATTATAGTAAACAAAAAATGTGTTGCAAAAAAAGTTCACATTTTTTTTCTTATAAAAATTATAGATAAAATAGAACGATTAAATGATCACTAATTAAAAGTAGAAAAAAAAATCATAACCGATGGGAATGATCGCAAGAAAATAAACTAGTTGGGAGTTATAAGGAAATTAATTAATCACAGAGAAAGTGAACAACAAAGTTAAAGAATAAAACGAGAAAGAGAAAATTACATGGTATAGAATGTATATAAAATGAACATGACAAATATAATAAATTAAAATAGTAATTGTTTTTAGGCATCTCGAAAGAAATAATGTGGTTTATAAAATTATTGTTTTATTATTCGAAAAAAGTGCTTTCCCCATTAACCAAAATAGGTCAATTATCTCTTAACTTTTTAATTAATAAATTGAAATGTGTTGCAAAAAAAGTTCACATTATTTTCTTATAAAAATTATAAATAAAATAGAAGGAGTCAATGATCACTAATTAAAAATAGTAAACAAAATCATAACCGACGAGAATGATCGCAAGAAATAAAACTAGTTGGGAGTTATTAAGGAAATTAATTAAGCAGAGAGAACATGAATACAACAAAGTTAAAGAATAAAACACCATTGTAGACATTAAGTTTATGGATAAAGTCCTTTTATACAAACTTTTAAGTGGCTCAAATTCTCTCCCTTTCTCTCAAATATATATATATACACACACACTATATATATGTTGTAATTGGGTTTGTGAAGGTTTGTTATTATGGGAATAAAGTGAGGTTTTGAGAAAAAATTGGAATCAGACGTGGCGATAATGTGTCGGTTTGTATGAGTTTATTATTGCAGATGCTCTAAATTTTTACATAGACGTATCGATAAATTCTTGAGCAAATAAATGATGGATAATGGCCAGCAGTTACAAAAATTTTATTATCTCGTTGGAAAGAAACTATTTTACAGTAGATTACAAAACTTAATTTCATAAAAAGATCAAATATAGTTGAAACAAAATACTTGTATGTGATACGAGATGGAGTAGACAAAGCTAATTTTCATTACATGGTACATCATGGATTAAAATACAGAACTATAATATAATCTGCTTTTAGTCATTAATTAATCTTTGGAAAACATTTTTTTTAGCTTTTAAAATCCTAAAATATATCTCATTAAACTCAAAACAATTACAATAAAGTGGCAGGTAACGGGCAACAAGATGTACTGCAACCCCTTTTGATAGCAAAGCCGATCCTGCTAAAAACAAAGCTTTGGGACTTATGAGCCGAAAAAGTACCATGCACGACCCGCTGAATCATGATTAAATTACCTTTTATGTCAACCATAATTGCAAAATCTTACTATACTATTTAAGCAAAACTATGTGGACACATGGCATCATTCTAGCCTGTTCACATAGGATGTCATATATACTCCTACCAATTTTAATAATTATTTAATTAAGTAATTTAAATTAGAATTAAACTTAAAATTTCATTTATTTGTATTGACTGCAATTACATTTTAAAGTTACTATAATTAAATATTTGACTATATTTTATATTTGTATGCATGATTATCTTTTCAGTTATTTCAAACTTCTAAAACTTTGTAAATTAAATATGTTTTAATATTATCAAACATAATGTCTTTCATATAGTTTAATAAAATGCAATTTCATATATTACCCGACATGATAACTTTCATTATACTATATAATTTTATAACTTAATGTGTTTCAATATTTTAATTGCTCATATAATTTTTTACATAACGATTATGTGATATTCTAATCTTATACGCCTAATAACAAATTTACTAGCAAAAACGTTAAAATTGTTAAATGGTAAACCTATAATTCTCTTAACTTTTTATTCATCCAATTTTATTCTAATTATAAAAAATAATAATAAAATAATATTTACGTAAAATCATATGTTCACATAAATTCATAATTTTGTATTTCTTCAAATAAACAATCATATATGTTTCGTCTGTGTGATACACGAGCAACTAACCTAGTATTTAATTCAATTACAAACTTATTTGTACTTAACGAGTTTCAGTTATATACACACACACACACACACTAGGTTAGGTATCCGTGCAGAACACAGGTTAGAATAAATAAATTTATTTAAATAAGAACACAATGTGAAATATAAAAATTATATCCAACATATAAAAAATATAATATATGGTAGAATAAATTTCACAACACACAATATGAAAATAAAAAGTTAAAAATTCATAAATCTCTAAATATTTCTTTGTATACAATATTTATAATTTAATTTGTAACTTTATCATTCATATTAAAATTAGTAGTTTTACTTTGTTTTTTGTTTCAACTCTAGATAATCAAACACATAACTGACAATGTGTTAAAACATGTTGTTTCAAAAACAAACAAACCATCTAAAATGATTGGCTTTAGTTTTTATTAATCTTCATTGCAAAACAAACATTAAATGAAAATTTCTTTCTTTGTAATTTGAAATTAATTATTTTATCTAAATCAACATGAAACTTCGTTACATATAAACGTTTAATATTAATAACTAATACAATATATTTATTTGAAATTAATTATTTTATCTAAATCAACGTGAAACTTCGTTACATATAAACGCTTAATATTAATAACTAATACAATATATTTATATATAACTAAATAATATATTTATGTTAGTATTAAATTTTTAAAACCAGGAAATAATTATTAAAAAGAGAAAATAAAAGATCAAATAGAAAAAAAGAATAAATCTAAAACTATTAAAAAGAAAAAGAAATATATATATATATATAATATGAGAGAGAGGTGGAAACATTTTGTAACAATCACTCATGTGTAATAACATATGGCATTAAGACCCATGTAGAACACAGGTTAAAATAAATATTTTTTCTAAATAATAGCAAAATATAAAATACAAAAAATTTGTTCAAAAGATATAATATATGATAGAATAAATTACACATTACACAACATGAAAATGAAAAGTTGTTAAAAATTCATAAATCTCTGAATATTTTTTTTGTATACAATATTTGTAATTTTAACCTCCATATCAAAATTAGTAATTTTGTTTTGTTTTTGTGTTTAACTGTAGATAATAAAACAAATAATTTATCATGCGTTAAAACAGGTTGTCTCAAAAACAAATCAACCATCTATAGTGATTGACATTAGTAATTATTAATCTTTACTACAAAACAAACATGAAGTAAAAAAAAATTATTTGAAATTAATTATTTTATCTAAATCAACATGAAAAATCATTACCTATAAAAGCTTAATATTAATAAAAAAACACAATATATTTATATAAAACAAAATAATATATTTATGTTGGTATTAAATTTTTTTAAATCAAAAAATAATTATTAAAAAGAAAAAATAATAGATTAAATAGAAAAAAAGTTATATATAAACTATTAATAAGAAATGAAATGTATTTAATAAGAGAGAGAGGGGGTGGAAAAATTTTGTAAGAAATTATCTTGTATGATACCATGTGGTATTGAGAAACCTTTATTTATTATATAGTATAGATTAGATTTTTTAAGCTACGGTACTCATTAGAAAAGCAGGGGACATGATCTACGATGGATTAAATCAGATGGGGTCACTAGCTATGGCCATGCTCTAGTGGAACTTCTTGTTACTTGTAACTTGCTAAGGAATCAAAAGTGGAGGTGGTGGAAAAAGAAGTGGGATTGGTGGCAAGCATAACCTTTAGCTCTTGTCAAATAAACTAGATTAACTACAGACATATCGTGATATAAAAATGATTTTGGTAAATTATTGAAGAGATAGGTCCCAGCAGAGTCCAGTTGGACCCGCAAGACTCACCTTGAACAGGGACGTCTCCGCAACGACCAACTGCTCTAGCAGGACCCACCATGCTCAGAGAACCTTACGCGCAGTACGCCAGCTGTACCCGCAGGGAAAGCCTCCCAATGGTGAAGTACCCCGCCTGTTCCCGCAGCTGCGGATACAACCCATCAGGGAAGGCTACCCGCACTAACAGCAAGGCTACACGCACAAGGCATTAGCTACTTCAGTAGTCACATGAAGGAATGAGCAAGGCAGGAATACTCCCGCCTAAATGAGCCAGTCCGTATGCTTCTGGAAGATCTTTCGTACTATACCTACTAAGGTATGGGCGGAACAGACAATTTGACCAGAACAGCCCATGAACCAATCACAGGGTGACAGCTCACCGACAACAATACGAGGAGGAGCACCCTCTAGTACTGTTTGTCACTATTAGCCGCTGCCTACTCACCAACCCTTACGATGGGACGTGCGCAGCCTACAGTTGGTGGAACAGTGTACAGCCGACCTTTACTGTTGGCCGTAGCCTATCCACCAACCAGCATGGCCTGTGCGTAGTCCACTGTTGGTGGAACAGGAATACTATTCAGCCGGCTGTACCTTCTAGAAAACCTACCTTCGGCTATAAATACTCCAACACCTTGGAATGGTAAGGACATCATCTGATATCTCAATCTTATCTAGCAATCTCTTAATATACACTTATATTCAGAGCAATCTAGTCTGATTCTCACGCCGGAGGGTGGTCACAAGGAGGAACCCCCCCCCTTCTCAGTGACGAGCTTACGGTGTCTGTTTTGCAGGTCCCCTGAAGAACAACCTTCTCTGCTAGACCTCATCCTCGTGGGAAACATTACTAAACCCCCAGATTATCTATAATCTGCCCAGGGTTCACTTAGTGTTTCTTCAATTATATTTAACAATATTTACTTACTAGTTACTAATGTAGGTTAACTTTTATGTGTTCATCTTCAACAAATATATTTCTAGAGCGATGATTTACATTTGGTTAGGCTAAATAAAATTATGGGATTAGAAGATACATTTGAGATTACTCTTGAAGGTTTGTACAAGATGCCAACCCAAAAATATCAGTCCTTAGAACGATATTTGAGATATCGGTTATCTTAATGAGATATCGTTGGGATATCGGCAATTTTAATATCATATAGGATTTATTTATATAGCAATTTAACACTAACAATTCAGTACATTCGCCTACCGTTAACAAATTAACCTTTTGCAACTTACAAAATGCTAACAACTGTAGCATGTAGGAACTATTTAAGACTTAAAACAAGAGTAAAGTGTCATTTTTGTCCTTATGGTTTCGCAAATAATGAGAATTTAGTTCAAAAAGTTTATTTTTTGCATATAGACCATCCACGTTTCCCAGTTCTTGCCAATTACATCAAAATCACTAACCCCATTAAATTCAATCGTTAAATCAGGGGTAGACATGTCTTTTCACTCTTTCTTTATTATATGAGTAAAGTGTCAAAATCGTCCCTTAGATTTGGTCACATTTGCGAATTCCGTCAAAAATATTTTTTTTCGCAATTAGACCCTCGATGCCCAACCATTGCCAATTTCGTCCAAATTGTTAACTCGGTCTAAATTGAACATTAACTCATAGGTGTTACTGTCATTTTGCATGATTGTTTACATCATCATCATCATCATCATCAACATCATCATCATTATTATTATTACTATTACACTGAGCTAAACCTTTAATATGACTAAAAATAAAGAAGAATAAGCAAACAGATATTATATTTGATTCAAACATATGAATTGTGAGATGTTATATATGTCATCGAATAAACACATAATAATAATAATAATAATAATAATAATAATAATAATAAATTAATAATGTAAACAATCATGTAAAATGACAGTAACACCCTGAGTTAATGTTAAATTTAGACCGAGTTAACAATTTGGACGAAATTGGCAACGGTTGGGAAACATCGAGGGTCTAATTGCGAAAAAAAATATATTTGGACAAAATTCACAAATGAGATCAAACATCAGGGACGATTTTAGCACTTTACTCATATAATAAAGAAGTAGTGAAAAGACATGTCTACCCCTGACTTAACGATAAAATTTAACGGGATTAGTGATTTGGATGTAATTGGCAAAAATTGGGAAACGTGGATGGTCCATATGCAAAAAATAAACTTTTTGGACTAAATTCGCATTATTTGTCAAACCATAGGGACGAAAATCGCACTTTATTGATCAAATATTGGTCAACATTGATATCGGGAAAATCGGTAATATGTCGGTCCAATATTGATCAAATATTGGTTAACATCGTCAATAATATCCTGGGCGATTTATGACCGATATTTTGCACCAATATCTAATAAGGGACCAATAACCGATATGTCGATGATATATCAGCGATATAGATTGCATAGTCTGACATCAATACATTTGACTTTTGATGAATAAATTGAAGTTACTTGCAGGGATGAGTGGGTATTAGTACCGAAAATAAATTCTTGGTACCGGCACCGAAATGTTCGGTTCAGTACTGGTATTGAAGAAAAATTTGAGAAATACCGGTACCAAAAACACAAAATTTGGTACCAATTTGGTACCAGTGATACAAATCGATACTGGTTTGAAATTCGATACTGGTTTGAAATTCGATACTGGTACCCGTTTTAATCATCCCTAATTACTGTCTTGATTGGGCTCACGTGTCAGTTTATATAAAATAGAAATCAAATGGCATTCTATAAATGTTTAAAACCCATATTAGGTCCAAAGAATTTCAACATAAAAATGTAACCAAATTATTTTCAAAGTAAATCCAAAGAATTTCTACAATGTCTTGTAGCTTTAATTCTTCAGCACTCTTATGTATCTTCGCAAAAGCCCTGATAATCTAATCTAGCGTGCAAAAACTGTAGGTGCGTCTAAGCAAATTTTGCCTAGTGAATAGATTGTGTAATAACATAGAAATATTTTTTCTTAGAAAAACATTTTCAGGCGTTGAAGTAAAATTATTGAGCAAAATAGAAAACAAGCCAGAATGTGTCCATGAGGTTCAACTATGATGTAAGGTAGCTAGCCCAAATACGTCTATGTAGAATTAGGCCTGTGGGCAAATCGCACAAACTCGTTCCCCATGGTATAACGTGTTCATTTACGTTGACCATCATAGATGATGATACCACATCATTTTATGCCCCACAATAAAGGGTGTGTGGCTATCCTCATAGGACATGCAAAGTTGTAAACTTATGTACTTGTAAGTAGCTACTCAAATTTGTATGTTACACATGCTTACAAAGTTTATAGCTTGTAAGCTCGCCCACTTATACACTAGTAAACTTTTTAAAACTTAAAAAAAAAAAACATTGCATGCTATATGACTATGAACCACATCATATTGACTTCTTGCTCTTGCTATATGAACTGCGCGGTTCAATTTCTTGCTTTTTTGTTATTAACCGACTTAATTGATTGATTCCTTGTTTTTTAAAAGATAGGATTTCACAGTGATTGTTCCAAATCAAATTTTCAAAAATTGATTCAAGCTAATTCATTGGAAGCAATACAAACCACTCAAATTTCAATTTCTTTGAATCATTTCCAGTTCCTTCATAAATATTCTGTGTGATAGAATGTTAAGAGATCTTGGAAAATAATCCCGTGCCTCTTTTCCTTGTTGACCATTAAATAAATATACAATACATATATGATAAGTTAGGCAATGATTTTATGAGATAATCATGCCATATAATACATATTATTTATATAAACTATATATACTCTAATATACCCTCGCAGTCTAAGCAGGAGGATCACGAATGCTTAGACTGGCTCGAAAATCTTCAAACAAGGCACGCGGTAATCCTTTGGTGAAGATGTCAGCAAACTGATAACGTGACGAGACGTGCAATACTCGAATGTGGCCTCGGTGAACCTTTTCTCTAACAAAATGGATGTCGATTTCAATATGTTTGGCGCGTTGGTGTTGAACTGGGTTCCCCGAAAGATAAATGGCGTTGACATTGTCACAATAAACCGATGACACCCGAGTGGGGGGGCGTCCTAATTCCAGAAGAAGGTTACGAATCCAACATATTTCAGCCACGACATTAGCAACCCCACGATATTCAGCCTAGGCACTTGACCTAGAAATTGTTGATTGTCGTTTCGAGGACCAGGAAATTAGGTTGTCACCAAGATAGACACAGTAGCCAGAAGTAGATCTGCGGGTGTCCGGACACCCTGCCTAATCAGCGTCGGTGTATGAAACTAAAGTAGATATCTGACTACAATGCATGTAAAGACCTTTGGAAATGGTACCTTTCACATAACATAGAATCCTTCGAAGGGCGTGCAGGTGATCAGTACGTGGTGCATGCATGTGCATGCAAATTTGTTGCACAGCGTATGAGATATCAGGCCGCGTAAAGGTCAAGTATTGTAAAGCACCCGCTAACCATCTGTAGATGGTCGGATCTGTGAGTAATGTGCCGGCGTCGGCACTAAGCTTACATGTAGTGTCAACAGGTGTGTTTGCCGGATTGCATTGTGCCATATTAGCTCGTTGAAGAATATCCATGGCGTATGTAGACAGGGAAAGAAACATACCATTGGGATCCCGAGATACAGATAACCCCAAAAAATAACTTAAGGGGCCAAGACCCTTCATTGCAAACTCACATGAAAGGCGTAGTAAAATAGTTTCTTTTAGAGATGCTGACGAGGTTGTGAGAATGATGTCGTCCACATATAGTAGAAGATAAGCGGTGTCACGACCATGAGAGTAAATAAATAATGAGTGATCACAAGAACTATGACGAAATCCCAAAGTAGCCACGTAATCTGTAAACCGTTGATACCAAACCCAGGGTGCCTGTTTTAAACCATATAACGATTTCTTCAGGCGACATACATGATGAGGTAAGTGAGGATTTCTAAACCCCATAGGTTGATGCATAAAGATGGTTTCAGATAGATTCCCATGCAAGAAAGCATTTTTAACATCCAACTGATTAATGTCCCACCCATGAAATATGGCAATGAATAAAACAAGACGGATGGTTGCCGGTTTAACAACTGGACTAAATGTTTCATCACAATCAACTCTGACCTGTTGAGACCTGCCATCACACACCAAACGAGCCTTATACCTTTCAAGTGTACCATCAGATTTTGTTTTATGTTTAAAAATCCACATACACCGAATAGCATTCATGTTCGGTTGACGAGGCACTAACTCCCATGTCTCATTTTCAATAAGAGCATTAAATTCATCAGTCATGGCACGGGTCCAAGTAGGGTTGGCTAAGGCCTCGGTTGGGTTACGTAGAAGGGTTTCGAGTGTGGTGTGAGTGTGAAGATTAAAGATAGGTTTGGGTTTTGAAGTCCCGACCATGCCTCGGGTGGTCATGGTTCGGGTCGAGGCGGGCGGTGGTGAGGTGTTGGTAGTTGGAATGGAAGGGGAAATTGGGGATGTGATAGGTGATTCGGGAACTATGGGGGAGGGTGTGATGGTAGTGGTGTGGGTTGGACTGGAAGGTGGTTAGAGGAAATTAGTTTGTGTGGGAGTAGATAATTGTTCAGGGGTGGGTTGGGTTATAACGGGTGAGGGTGGTGTGTGGGCCGTGGATGAAGGTGAGTGGGCAGCAGAGTTAGGATTAGGATGTGATGAGGGGCTAGAGGTGTTTTGAGTGGTAGATTCGGGATTGGGAGGTGGGTATGGAGATGTCCAAAATATCGGAGATGTCTCGGATGAGAGATATGAGTGGAGAAAATCGTAAGAAGGAGGGGGTGATTGTAAAGTAGCAAAAGGAAATATGGTCTCGTCAAAAATTACATATCGAGATAAGATAATTTTACGTGTCGATAGTTCATAGCATTTGTATCCTCTATGATTAGAAGGATAGCCTAAAAAGACACAAGGAGATGAGCGGTTTTCGAGTTTGTTAATGGAGGTAGACGGTAGGAGTGGGTAGCAAAGACACCCAAAAGTACGAAGATGAGAGTAAAGAGGGTGAGTATGGTATAAGATTGAAGTTGGGGTATGATTTTGTTTAGTTTTGCTAGGTAGGATATTAATGAGGTAAGTGGCGAGTTGAAGAGCATGGTGCCAAAAATTCGCGGGAACGAACGTGTGTGTTAGGAGGGTACGAATAATGTTGTTGATGGAACGAATTTTTCGTTCTACTTTACCGTTTTGAGCAGAAGTGTGGGGACACGAAAAACTAAAAGACATGCCATTTTGGGCACAAAAAGCATGGAACGATTTATTATTGTATTCGGTTCCATTGTCACATTAGAAAGTTTTAATGTGAATGTTAAATTGGGTGAGTATATACTTATGAAAATTAAGAAAGATAGAGAATACTTGTGATTTATTAGTAAGTGGAAAAGTCCATAAATAGTTTGTCAAGTCATCAAGAAAGAGAATATAATAGCGGTGGCCACCGGTGCTAAGTACCGGTGACGTCCATAAATCACTATGCAATATATCAAACGGAAAGTGCGTAGTTGACAAGGAATCATAAAAAGGTAACTTAACATGTTTACCAAAAACATAAGATTGACAAATACGCTTAACAGAAGGTCTAGTAACAGAAACAAAATTTTGTTCATTCAAATGTTGCAAAAGAGAAATTCCAGGGTGCCCTAATCTTTTGTGCCAAAGGTCTTGAGAAAGTGCGGCAAAGGTTGTTGGACTTGTGAACTTGGTGTTGGAAGAGAGTGTAAGTGGGTAGAGATAGCCAGTACAATTGCTGCGGAGGATAGGAATCCGCGTTTGGTAGTCCTTCACAAGAAAACCAAATTGGTCAAATTCAATAGAAATCATATTATCAACAGTTAGGCGACAGACAGATAGAAGGTATTTAATAAGGTTAGGTGCAAAAAGAATATTATTGACATGTAATGGTTTAAAGGTGGTATTAAGTTTGGTATAGCCCGTCCCTAAAATGAGGATTTAGAACCCGTTTGCCACAACAATATTATTTGGAATGCTATTATTGAAAAAAGAAGATAGAGTACCTGTCGTGTTAGTCATGTGATTGGTTGCACCCATGTCAAGATTCCATTGTAGATCCGGGTTCAGAGTCATGGTCTGAAAAGCCTGCTCAAGAGAGTTAGGGACATACTATGATGTAGTAAACTGTTGTGGCATTTGTTGTGGGTTATTATTATAATAGGCTTGGCTAAAGTGAGCTTGAGGTGCTAGGCCTAATAGACCAGGTTGTGAGTTTGAGTGAGGGTGGAACTATGGACGATTGGTTGTGGTGGAAAGTATGTTCCTTGAGCAGATTGGCCAGGAGGGTTGGTTTGGCCATAATAGCTTCGTCCGCGAGATCGTCCACGACCCCGCCTACGAGCACCACGACCCCGGCCACGTTGAGATGAATCATGTGAGCCACGGTTTTCATTTGCGGGTACATACGAGCGACGGCCTGATGCGTCACGATGCGGGTTGTTTAGAGCAGTGAGAAGTGCAGTCCCCGCAATTGAATTAGAAGTGTAACCGGCTCGCCTAGTTTCTTCTTGTGTTAATCTGGATCTTGCCTGAGAAAAAGTGGGTAGCGGTACGGTTTGACTAATAAACATACCGATCGCATCGTATTCAGTATTTGTGAGACCTGTGACTAATTGTAACACTAAATCTGCATCGGATATTGGTGCTTCGACGTTGGCTAATTGGTCGGATAATACCTTTAGTTCTTGGCAATACGCCGAGATGTTGGGAAACGACTCCAGTTTGGTGTTGGTAAGGCGAGTTTTCAAGGCGATAGCTCGAGAAGCTTGATTGTCTTGAAATAGATGGGCAATGGCATCCCATGTTTCTTTGGCAGTGGCCTTCGGCTTGATAACGTTCATTAGCAGATTAGGAGAAATCGTGCCGTATATCCATTTCTTTACTACGGCGTCCAACCGATCCCATGAAACAAGAGGGGTTTTGTCGTTTTCTTTTTCCTTATCCGGGGCAGCAGATGAGGTGATGTGATCAAGTACCTCGAACACAGTACAATGAATGATGAATAATTCAACCCAAGAGGTATACTGACCGGTTTCAAGATCTAGAGTAAGGGGAATGAAATTGCGAATATTATTGACTGTTAGGGCGGGGTGTATAGCAGCCATTGAAGTGTT
Source organism: Bidens hawaiensis (assembly GCF_021521415.1). Taxonomy (NCBI): domain Eukaryota; kingdom Viridiplantae; phylum Streptophyta; class Magnoliopsida; order Asterales; family Asteraceae; genus Bidens; species Bidens hawaiensis. The sequence goes on along the minus strand of NW_027492221.1, from coordinate 588,618 downwards.
GAAGAATGAAATCAGAAGAGGGATGATTGAGAACAGGTTGCAGGATCGTAGGATGAACAGAAGAGCCGAAGATGTTGAAGATCGGCGCTAGGGTTTGTTATTCAAGAGGATGATACCATGATAGAATGTTAAGAGATCTTGGAAAATAATCCCGCCTCTTTTCCTTGTTGACCATTACATAAATATACAATACATATATGATAAGTTAGGCAATAATTTTATGAGATAATCATGCCATATAATACATATTATTTATATAAACTATATATACTCTAATACTGTGACTTCATATTGATGTTGGTAAATAACTTAGAAGATACTTTAGCTTTAACCATGTCCTATAGTTCTCAATACTATATGAACGAGCTTTAATACCTAAAGGTCTTTGACCTAGCTAGCGGTATCAAAGAATTTAAGATTATTTTTTCAAGGGGTGTAAGTTCAAGTTCCATTGTGTCAATAAAGATGTAATTTTGGATCATATTAAAGAGTGTGTTAGTTGCCGTTATAAAAATGAACAAGCTTTAATATCATAATAAAACCTCAAATAAATCACACCAAACACATCTCTCACAAAAGGAACCAAAACATCTAAAAGCATAATCAATCCATCCTGAACCAAATTTTGGTTTCAATCTTGTAAACTCTGCAACTGGTCACCGCCACCACTCAGTCCGGTTCACCTTCACTGAAAAAGAAAAACACAATATCAGAATATGAGCATACCAAATATCAAAAACAATAGACAAATTACTTACCATTGCCATCTCTTGACAACTGGAGAGATCTATCATTCTTAAGTTTCCCATTTGTTTTAGCCATTGGTGAAACTTGACTACTAACATCTGTCAACAAAGGCAGAGAATATCTTCTAGTTAAAATATTAAAGCTTTCAGACCCATCTTGGCCTCTCAGTTTAGCTTTAGCAGATACAGTTGCAGCCATGTAACCCGGAACCAACCGCTTTACCGGTAATGATTCATTATTCTCGATTGACTCCTGTTTTGCCGGAGCACAAACTACTCTTCTTGGTTTCCTTCTTTCTTTAACATTTTCATCTTTTTCTTCAGTTTTCTTACTTGTAACTGTTTCCGCTTCAGTCGCCTTGAGTTTTTCTGGCTCTGATATCATGTTTTGGACTGCACTATCATTTGTGTTATGTAAAATAGAGCTGCTGACTTTTCTTAAATTACGTTTGATCCTCTCGAGAATGAGTTCGGGATTCTCTTCGATGCAATTTATAGATTCGAGTGAAGAAACTTTCCTTACACTGCGTATGGGTCTATCAAATTCAGAAGCAATGATTTCGACATTTGTTACTGAAGATCTACGGGCGTGTGGCTTCATGGGTTTAGATGGGTGATTGGATTTTGGTTTTGGAAGAAGCTGCCAACACTGGGATGTAGACCATCGCTCCAGCCATCTTGTAACTGAATTTGCTTCGGTTGAATAGTAGTGGAAGTGAAGAGGCATTGGTGTAGGAGATGAAGCAAGAATCTGAAGCAACAAATGTGAGTTTATTAAAGTTTATATCTTGATAATAGATGTATCTCTAGTTTGAATATTAAGAGTTAAGACAGTCATTGACGTTTTATCATTATCCTTAATTGGTTAGATTCATCATTATATATCCTTTCGTCGTAATCTCTCAGTATAAAGAGATCTAGTTTTTAATTTTTTAATTTGCATAAACTATTATTCATCAATATCTACTACATCGATTACCTTTCGAGCAAAACCATTTGATGATAGCTTAAGTATTTGCATAGATGTGCTTACTCCAACAGAACACGTGACCTTCAAATCACACGTCTTTCGAATATTTCTTCCACGAACAAGTGCTTGGAACCTCACAATTCGGAACATACAGTAAAGAGATGAAATAGCTTGTCGTCTAACCAAATGACCACGAATAAGTGCTTGCAGTCTTATAATGCCTTTTAGTGTCCGAAATGAGCGACGAGCCTAAAACAAAGAATATGTATCTTCAAGCAATTGCCACAAAAATGTAAAACCGGTTATTTAAGCGTGACCCATTAATATAATTTAAGTTTATGCATGCTACAAATAGGGTCAAGATTACAGTTTAAGCTTAAGGAAATTACCAAACAGCCCCTGAAAGCAGCCTGCAAGTGTATAGCAGCTTGTTCTCCTTTGATTCTATCAGATTCAGATTCACTTTGTGCATTTAGTTCTGTTGTTGCTGATATGTATATGTTGTCTTGTGAATTATGAGTCTGTAGTTTCTGGTCTGTCTTAAACTCAGTTCTTTGATCTTGAGGCATTGGTACTTGATGGACATATATTTTCTTCAATTACATCAAGAAAAAATGAAGTTAAAACTCACCTAATTGTTAATATTATGTGGCTTTTTAGTGGAGGACGGTAATATATTTTTACCTCATCATTTGCTTTAGATTTTTTTAATCTTGATGATTTCTTTCCAAATATCAGTGTCTTTATCCATCATCCTGGTGATTTGCCCATTGCTAGAAGTTTGGGATTAAGACAAAAATGAAGCTTAAGCTTCACCCCTATTTATTCCCTTCAATCAAAGCTGAAACACAAAGTTTAGAAGTAATTAACATTCCATTAATGAATGCTTATATGATCAAGATTCAAGAACTGATTATTTTGAGTAAACAAAATAAACTAAATTTTAAAATGAAATAGTGGTAACGCGAGGACATTGCAGATATTTGGCTGTTATCGATTTGGTTCGTTGCAGTATAGTATGATAACCGGAAAAAAAACCGAAAATAGAAAGAAGTCGGTAATATGCTCAAAAGAATATCTAAACATGCCATAAAAAATATTATTTTAAATTAATTAAAATATTAATAAAATAGCATAATTTAAAGAAATTAAAATCATAAAAGAAAATCATTTTAGACAAAAACAAAAAAATGCGCTATTTGTTGTTGAAAAATATATGACTTACCTAATCCACTACAAAACTCTGTGAATCCAGAACATGTTTTTTTCTTTATCTTTTCAAGGGATATGAACTTACCATTTCTGGAGAAAAGCATGAATTTAAAGACAATGTTCCTGACACAATAAGAATGTGTTTTACTGAACAACAAAACCACTTATGTTGGGAAACCGAATAACGAAGAGGAGAGAGAGAGAGAGAGAGAGAGGTGGGTGTTTTGTTGATAGCCGTTGCTTTAAATAGATGGCGAAGATGGGAGATTGAGTGGAGTTGTGGGTAACCGTAGGGAATAGAGACAGAGAGAGTAGCTTAGCTTGGGAGTGAGAGTAAAGAGATAACTTGAGTTAGTTGAAAATTGATATGAAACGCATGATCCTGCATCGTGGGAAAATGAAGAGAGCGTGACCTCTAATGTGGGCCTGCACCACTCAAGTATACCTGACCTGTTCAGTTTCTCAGAAAATTCGTATCTGAACTTAGAACCGGTTTCGCTTCTACTCGGTCAAAATTCAAACCTAACCTAACGAAAACATGGCAAAACCGGTTAAAACCGGTCAAAACCCCGATGATACCAGGAAACGGTTCCTACCCAGCCTAGTTCTTGACTTAGTTGATCAACCTCGGAAGCGGTTCCTAGTAGACGGCTATTTAAAAAAAAAGGGTTTGTGCACCTTAACTTATTATGTTTAATTGATTTGATAATCGATGTATCATATTGTACGACTTTTATTGTCTAAGTATAATTCGTTCTTAAATAAACGTGTAATTTCACACATGCCCTATACGCAAACATCTCACAAGTCATAACCCTCTCTCATTTACGTCATGTCATTTATGTCCCTTCAGTGCCCTCATATTGCTACCATTGTTTAAGCACCTCGAACGTGTTTGATTGGCGAGAATGACAAAATGGGTACACGAGGCTTTCCCATGCAAAAGGTTGAGGGGTCTCAGGCCAATTTGGCTCTAACGTACGCATTTTAACTCTGTATTTCTTCAGGAGTTTGTTTTCACAACTTGAACCATGGCTTTCAATTCACACGGTAGCAAAACCCTTGCTCCAAGGTTCGCCCCTTAATTAATTGATTTGTGAGATAATAAACATAAACCACTTAGGTTGTATGCTATGGTGGGGAGCTTTGAAGCCTCTCCATAGTGACACGTCAGCGTCACGTGGGCACTGGGGGCATCGAAGCCCCAGGGCATAATGCCCGTGGGGGGTTGAGGGGGTCTTCAAAGCCCAACCTTTTTTATTTTATTTTTTTCACAAAACAAAAAATCCAATACAGTAATATATAATACAATAATAAAAAAATACAATAATACTAAAATACAAAATAAATTAAATATCAAAACATATAAAAAAATTACAACTATTTTTAGTCATCGTCTTCGCCGTCATCTTGCTTATTACTCCAAAGATGTTCCACCAAATCCGATCGAAGGCTAAAATTCGTTTCCCTTTTTCGTGTTTTTAATAAATTAGCAAGTTGCTCATCTTCGTTTAGTGTACAGATCGGCTTTGGCTCATCGTTGTACTCACCTTGGCAAATTGCTCTACTCGAGTCCTCCAATATCATATTATGCAAGATAATGCAAGTGGACTTTATGTTTCTTAACTTATCCATTTGTTGAAAACGAGCCAGTTGTCTAATGATATACCAACGTTTCTTTAATACCCCGAATACCCTTTCGATGTCTTTTCTTGCCGACTCGTGTTTTTTCTTGAAATACTGACATTTTCCGGCAGTCGGGCACGTAAAGCTAAGCACCAACGTGGCCCACTCCGGATAAAAACCGTCGACTAGATAATATCTGTATTCGTAGTTGACATCGTTCGTGAAAAATGAAATGTCGGGTGAGACTCCGTCTGTGAGGCGGTTAAAAACAGGGGACGCATTAATCACAGCTACATCATTGTTTGCACCGGGCATCCAAAAAACACACGCCATATCCAAAGATCAAATGATGCAGTCGCCTCAAGAATAACTGTTGGGCCATCATGATCACCCCAATATATTGACCTTGCCAAGCAACAGGACAAGCTTCTAGTGCGTGTAATCGAGGCTACCAAGCATCCCGGGAAAACCGTGTCTTTGTTGATGCACCTCGTATATTTTTTATACGTCACTTTGAGTCGGTTTCCTCAAATATTTTTTATGATATAGTTGTGTAATACCTAAGTTTAACAAATTTTATAAAATTCATACTCAAAATGTTACGGTTTTGAATAAATAATTAGAATAATAATACTCACATTCGCAGAATGTGTGAAGCGCCTCACGAGCCACTGTCTTCGACATCTGTAAATACTCTTCCACGGTGTCGCTCGTAGTCCCGTACGTTAGTTGACGAATTGCCGCCATGCATTTTTGCATAGTTGAATATCCCGGTTTACCTCTCGCGTCCGGCCGTTGTTGGAAGAATGCATAAACGCGTTCTAAATCACCAACTATTCGTAAAAGTAGTTTGCGACTCATCCGAAAACGGCGCCGAAATCGTTCCGAATCAAAAGTCGCATCCGGTGAAAAATAATCTTTCATCAACCGGTCATGCGCACCTACGCGATCCCGTTGAAGATGAGGCCGTTGTTTTAGTGGTTGTGAGATTTCGCAATGCTGGATTACAAGTTGGGCAGCCTCTCGAATTGCACTAAATATCGCTTCATCCTCTGAATCCGAATCGGAAGTATTGTCGATATTGGGCTGGAAGTTGGGTGTCAAAGATGAGTCGCAAGACATATTTGGGGAGAAAGTTTTAAAAATTTTAAATAGAAGAATGGGATGCTTGTAGAGATTGGGTTAATGGTACATATATATATATATATATATATATATGTGTGTGTGTGTGTGTGTGTGTGTGTATATGTATATATGTATGTATTTTATATTATTTAAAATTTATTTTTTTTAAAACGGTAATATATCCGTTGGAGGGGACCCACCCCATCTTCCCCACCTTCTGCGCCCACTTTCCCCTTCACCGCACATCCCACTTCGTCCCAACCCACTGCGCCCCCGGCGATGTGCGCACCTCCACGGCGCCATTCTCCCCCCTCCAAGGCGCCCATAGCGCATAGTCTTATCGGTCAATGTTGTACCAATATTGGGGTATTAAAATCTGATTTGTCTACTTTATTTGGATTATATTGAGTTAAAAATAACCATTACATGTCTGGAAGGCAAACGAACAACAAGTTGTGCCGCCAACCTTATTTGATTTGTCAAAAAGTTTTTTATAAACTACATTGATATAGACAGGGCCGGCCCGGGGGTGTGCGAGTCGGACCTTCGGCCGGGGCACGTAATTTTCAAGGGCACAAACTTTTAATGTATATATATTTATCGGTAAATGATCCTGAATCAAACGACGTTGGCAATTGATAGATTTGGTCATTAATTTTGGTGTTTAAAACTCGCCGGAAAAGCTGGTTCGTTGACGACGGAATATTAGAGGAGAATCGGAGATGACAGAGGCACAGAAGCTGGAAAGTTTTTCAATTCAAGTTTTGGGAAATGGTAAAACTGGTCCCTGACTTATTTCAATATTAATTAAACAAAAACACTTTTAACCTTTAAGTTTTACAATTTATTTAATTAACCCGTGTACTTGATATATAAAGAAATAATAAAAAAGATATACAATCAGTACTACCTATGAATCCACGCTAAAATGAATGACATTCGAAACCGGCTGGCGCGTAATTATTGTGACTTTATAAATTAAGAGATGATGTTGATGCATATATAGTTTTTTTTACTAACATTATTGGTATAAAAACATTAAACGTGATGAATTGTCATATTTCACCATATGCGATGGCGAAATACCTAGTTTCCATCACTAACGCATCCGTACACCTAGTATCCATAAGTTTTTTTTTCCCTAAACCTACTAATCCAAAAAAGAAATCGAGGTAGAGATGACTACAAAATCAAGTTTTAGGCATGGCAAAAATAGCCCTTCTTTAACTCATCACTTTTAGTTTTGTTTTAATTATACTTTACCCTTAACTTAATGACTTTTATTACAACAGCATACCATTTCTATAATCATTTAAACAATTTAAAACACTTAATTTTATATTAAAATAACTATATTAATTCTCATAAATTTTGTACTAATAACTCGTATAAGCATTAATTTTTAAGGCTTCAAAAATTAGGGTATTATATTACTACTATATTTTTGCTATGTTTAGTGTAATAACATTAACTGTCATTTATAAAAATTATCTTATATATTTCGTTTTTCGTCAAGGCCTATGGGCCTTTTTATTTCGACTCGACCGAGGTATTTAAATTTTCATAGACGACCCTGGATATAGATGTTGGATTAGAAGTAATTAAGGATCAAATCTGCAAATTTCAAATTACTTGGATAATATGCGTAATTTTGATCAAAGTTATATTTGTCCCAAAGATTAACTATGTTGGTTTGTTTTTCGAATAAATGATATAAATTCTAACATTAACTTAGATGTTAAAATTCTAAAAAAATATAAATATGTTACTATATGTTGCAGTTGATTAAGAACCCGTGTGACATAAATAAGCATTCCATTTGATGTATGAAAGGGATACATTTTTGTATAACAACAAAATTGATAAAAACTGTAAAAACCGTATAATACACTTAAACATAATGCTAAAGATAATTAGTAAGAGAGAGAAATTGTGGTGCTTAAGTAATCGTTTGATGTATTACATTCAAAATATTATGTACACGTGTATTATGTGGGTGTGAGAGGTTTTTAGAAAATGAGAGATAAAGTTAGTAAATAATGTGTTTTGGTGTTAACTTATATAGTTGACGATAGGAGATAGACTACGAATGCTGTCAATAAAAAGTATGTGTATCTGAATCAATAATTTAATGGTATGTTGCAATGACATGAGATGGCACATGTGATAAGGAAAAATATCATGTATACGTGTATTATGTGGGTGTGAGAGGTTTTTAGAAAATGAGAGATAAAGTTAGTAAATAATGTGTTTTGGTGTTAGCTTATATAGTTGACGATAGGAGATAGACTACGAATGCTGTTAATAAAAACTATGTGTCTCTGAATCAATAATTTAATGGTATGCTGCAATGACATGAGATGGCACATGTGATAAGGAAAAACAAAGAATTGATGATGGGGGTGTCGAAGGGTTAAGAGAGTAGGGCCTTTGTTGTCTTGTACATTAATAAAAGTTAGTAATGCAACGCATTCAAAATTCAAAACCAAAATGAATAACCTTGTAGTATTTTTGAAAAGAGTCACGAGATGTGTGTGATATTTGTGTAATGACTAAAAGTTATTCAACAGAAAGCAATGTACATAGTGTGTATTCAACATTTATATATAGTCCTGTACTCCTGTTAAATACAGTCATTTACTTTTGAGATATGTTTATGATTTTTAGCTATTATGATGTCATATATAGTAGTTTAAATTTTGATTTAGTTTTTAAAAAGAAAAAGTTTACGTAGACATTGAAGATGATGAATAATAGTTCGAGACAATGCCGGCCCCGAGCATGGTAAGCTAGACACGGGCCGGCGTACGGAATATATATATATATATATATATATGTGTGTGTTTTAATTATAATTCAAGACGTTATTGGGCCTTTCATAAAAGAAAGACAAAATAGCAAAAAACGTTCTTTATTTTTTTTCGTTTTTTCAATAGACGTCATTTAGTAAAAGAAATAGCAGAAAACACACTTCATGTTTCAAATCCATTTCAAGTTACGTCCTTTTACACTAACTCAGCTAATTTTTCTCGTTAAATCTGAACATGTGCAAGACAAATTAGGGTAGTGTTGTAATTTTACACTCTATTTAATAAATAAAAGTAAAATAAAACACAAACTCTTAAAACTCTCTCTCTCTCTCTCTCTCTCTCTCTAAACCACCACCACCAGCAACCCCCTTCTCTCCACTCCCTCTTTCTTTCTACACCACAGATCCACCACCTATAACAACCCCAATTTTAGGGTCTAACTATTTTTTATAAACACAACAGCTTGTATAGGCATCCGAGGTGATCAAAGTTCTCTTTAGGAAAATATCAGGAGGATTATTCAAAGCAAACATGATGATTACTTACTAAACTAACGGGTGTATACGGTGTGCGACACATTGATATGACATTTTTAGCTTAACACTATGAGTAAGAACACAATATCATAACGTGAGTAAATATGGAGCGGAATATAATACTAATTAATCGTAATAGTTAAGATAAATTATACTATAATTGTCATTTGTGGAATATAATACTAATTAATCGTAATAGTTAAGATAAATTATACTATAATTGTCATTTGTGTACAACATTAATGAATGATGAGTCAGTAACTATACGCGACCGACACCGATATCGGTGTTAGTCATGACCACATAGGAGAGATAATATTAAGTTATGCACTACCACTAATAAAAAAATAAAAAAAAGAATTAAATAAATAAATGATATTTTGTGATAGGAATATTTGTAACATACTATGCTATGTCAGATTAGAGAACGCACATGGTAAAAGGCCGCACCGACCCTTAAGGCCGTTATGTGAATATACATATATGAATGTGACATATGCGTTACTTGGTAGTTATAAGAAATAAGTTAAATATAGTTTAAAAGCAGACTTAAAATCCATAAGCTAGTTGATAAACGAGGTATGCCTATACATGCTTTTCACACCGACTAAATAAATAAATATATGTGAAAAATATATTTAATTGCTGTCAAATATTATTTGTCACTAAATAATCATTTTATTAAAGAGTAATAGTAAATTATAACATATACTAACAAAATATTTAGGGCTAAAGCGCCAGCTTGTATATGCGCTCTAACACTACAATATTATTAGTAGAATGGCTAGCACAGTATATAAACACTCAACTATAGACCTGAACATATAAATAAATATTATTAGTACTCATGACGAAGAATAACATATAAAACACTAACTCGAGAGCGGACCACTAAACGAGTAACAGGTTCGTACGCAGTATCTTGCGCTGTTAAACCTTCTAGAACCCTATTTATTATTTAAAATCCAGATTATTTAAATATATTTTTGGATTTAATTAATTAATATTAATTAACTACCTAACTTTGGTTGGCTATGAGATAAATTAGGACATGCACACCAATCCCATCTACAACCCAATTAAAATTTCTGATCACTTTTGCTAACCCCAAAGCAAACTAAACAAAATCTTTCAAAATCTCCATCTCTCACCATTATTGAATCTGTCTCTTTCTCCACACCCTATTTCCAAACTTCACCATCTTCACAACTACAAGATCCTAACAAACATTTCAATAAAACCTAAACCAATCCACATAGAATGTGTTTCGAGTCGAGGAAGAAGAGCAAGGGGGATTGAAGGGTTTTGTTGGTTCACTCTTTGGTTTCTTTCTTAAGTAAGTTATTTTTGTTTCTCATTTATGTTAAGACCTTTTGTTTTCTGTTATCATCACTATAAGTATAACTTCCATATGATGAAGTTTATCAGTTTAATAAGAATAAGAATTTTGTAGTATCTTGTTCTTTGTTATCTGTGTGCCAATTGTTACAGAGCAAAGGTCTGAAGTTTTCGTACGCTTGACGCGAAGTATGGCCGACGGTAGTGCTCCAGCACATAACCAAATCATTGTACATCAAAGGGAACCGAGTACGTCATCCTTGACAGTTCCAAATCTATCGGGCTCTAACTACAGTACATGGACGATTATGATGGAAGTTGTTCTTGATGCCCAAGATTTGTGGGAAGTAGTAGTTCCAGAAAATGAAGATGACGTTGATGATAAGAAGAACACGCTGGCTCGTGTCATGATTTATCAGTCTCTTCCAGAAAATATCTTGGCCCAAGTAGCTAAGACTCGCAGTGCACGAGAGATTTGGGAGGCACTTCAGTTAAGGTTTTTAGGGGCTGAACGTGTTCAACAAGCTCGGCTCCAAACCCTAAAATGTGAGTTTGATCAGTTGAAGATGGAAGCCAACGATACGGTTGAGGAGTTTGCGGGGAAGCTTTCTGAGATCCTCAACAGATTTAATAGTCTGGGGGGAAATTTGGAAGACAATGTAGTGGTAAAAAAGTTACTAGATGCCATGCCTCCTAGATTCATAGCTATTGTCGCCACAATATAACAAGTCGCTGATCTAAGTACGATGACGTTCGAAGATTGCAGAGGCAAGGCCTTTGAAGAACGAATAAAAGGGCAAGAAGTTTTGGTTGAAAAAGAAAGTAAACTATTGTATGCGAAAACCGATACACATGATAGAGGTCAAAGTCAATGGGCACAAGGTGGCCGAGGCCGCGGTTTTGTCAACCGAGGAAGAGGCCGAGGCCGAGGTAGAGGTTTTGGTCGTTGTCGGGGCAGATATCAAACTAATGAAGAAAACCAAAACCTAGATAACAATCAAAATCGGGAAAATAAGAGAGGTCAAGATAAACGAAACATACAATGTTACAACTGTAATGATTTTGGACACTATTCCTGGGAGTGTACCAAAGAGCCAGATGGTGAGGCAAATTTAAATCAAACAGAAGATCAAGGACCAGCCCTTATGATGGCATCAATCAATGAGAGAGAGGAGAAAATCCTTTTAAATGAAGAGAAAATACACCCAAAGTTATATGCCAATGTTTCAAGTGAGGATATAGAATGGTATCTTGATAACGGAGCATGAAACCACATGACCGGTTATGAGCCACATTTTACCGAGATTGATCGAGCCATAATGGGACTTGTGAAGTTCGGTGATGGGTCAAAAGTTAGCATCAGAGGTAAAGGCTCAATAATATTTAACTGCAAGAATGGTGAGCAACGTGTTGCCCACGACGTGTATTACATACCAGACTTGTGTAGTAATATTCTCAGTCTAGGGCAAGTTACCGAAGTTGGATGTAAAGTATGGATGGCCAGTGATCAGTTATGGCTATATGAGGATGACAATCGGCTGTTGATGAAAGTACCCAGAAGTAAGAACCGTCTCTACAATATAGCACTAACTGTTGGCAAACCGGTATGTCTTCTAAACTCTATTTGTGACCAAGTGTGGCTTTGGCACGCAAGGCTTGGACACCTAAATTTTAAATCCATGAAACTCATGGAGAATACAAGGATGGTGGAAGGCCTACCAAAAGTAAAACATGAAACACGTGTGTAATTCGTGCTTGACTGGCAAACATAGTTGAACACCAATTCCAAAATGTGCAAATTATAGAGCTAAAAAATCGTTCGAACTTGTCCACACAGACCTCTGTGGATCAATTACTCCATTAACTTTGGCTGGAAGCCGATACTTTATTTTGTTTGTTGATGATTATTCGAGGTACACGTGGGTATATACTGTCAAAACTAAAAGTGATGCTCTTAGCGTATTTAAAAGGTTCAAGAAAGAGGTTGAGTTGGAGTTCACATTAAAGATTAAGGCTCTAAGGAGTGATCGTGGTGGCGAGTTCCTAAATTTTTTATTCACAGATTATTGTGAAGAAACAAGAATAAAGCGACACTTCACGGCTCCCTACACACCACAACAGAATGGTGTGGTAGAGAGGCGAAACCATACCATACTAAATGCCACACGAAGTATGCTAAAGGCTATGAATGTTCCATAGAACTTATGGGGAGAATGTGTACGACATGCGGTCTACATACAAAATCGAATTACAACCAAAGCTTTGAAAAAGGTGACACCATATGAAGCGCTAATGGGTTTCAAACCAAACCTGTCACACCTTCGAGTTTTTGGATGTTGCGCTCACATGAAAGTTCCATCCGTTAATATGAGAAAACTAGATGACAGAAGCATAATGCTCGTGTACCTTGGAAATGAACCTGGATCGAAGGCACATCGTCTCTATGATTCGAATCATAATCGGATTTGTGTTAGCCGTGATGTCACAATTGAAGAAGATAGAGTGTTTGGGTGGTCATCCTACACAGAGAAAATGAAAATCGGTAACGGGCCCGAGTGGGTTGAATTTCAAATTTGTTTGGGTGATACGATTGAACAAGTCTTGATACAAACTCCAACTGTTGTAACTGAATCAGAATCGATTTCCTCACCAACCTGTGTGAACGAAGAAGCCGATCATACCGATTCTGGTCCAATCGACGCACAGCCCGATTTGTGGCGGTCTACACGTCAGTCACACCCACCAAAGTATCTTCATGATTATGTTATGTTGCAGAAACTTGAAAAACAACAGTTGGAAGATGAACTGACTTACTATCTTGAAGCTAAAGGTAATGAAAACTAGGAGAAAGCGATGCGATCTGAGCTCGAATCGATCGAGAAAAATAACACCTGGGCATTAACCACTTTACCAGGACATAAAGCTATAGGGCTTAAGTGGGTGTACAAAGTGAAACGAGATGCGCAAGGAAAACTTATTAAGCACAAGGCAAGATTAGTGGCGAAAGGGTACGACAACAATATGGTGTCGATTTTAGTGAAGTGTTTGCCCCCATTGCTAGGATCGAAACCATACGTTTTATCTTGGCATTAGCTACGAATCGAGGTTGGAAAGTTTACCATCTTGACGTTAAGTCAGCGTTTTTAAACGGTGATTTAAAGGAAACCATCTATGTGAAGCAACCGGAAGGATTTGAGATTCCCGGAAAGGAGAACATGGTGTACAAATTAAGAAAAGCCTTGTACGGTCTTCGTCAAGCCCCCCGAGCATGGAATGAGAAGCTCGATGAAGTGTTAAAAGAGCTTGATTACATTCGTTGTCCAAGAGAACAAGCTGTATACAAAAAGAAAGTACTAGATGGTCTGGTTGTGGTAGGTGTGTATGTTGATGATCTCATAATTACAGGATCAAGTCTGTTGGAAGTTGACAAATTTAAGAAACAGATGATGAGCAAGTTTGATATGCAAGACCTTGGGCTTCTCTCATATTATTTGGGGATTGAGGTGCTTCAACATGAAGGTGGTATAACCCTAAGACAAACAGCATATGCAAAAAAAGATATTGAAAAGTGCAGGTTTACTGGAGTGTAATCCATGTCGCTATCCTATGGAGCCAAGGCTTAATGTAACTAAAGATGAGGGTGGAAATCCGGTGGATGCAACTAAATTCAGAAGCTTAATTGGGAGTCTTAGATACCTTGTACATACTCGACTGAACCTCAGTTATTCTGTTGGGGTTACAAGTCGTTTTATGCAGGAACCAAAAGAAAGTCACATGAAAATTTTAAAAAATATACTTCGTTATGTGAAAGGGACATTGAACTACAGGTTAAAGTATGATCGAGGTGGAAACGAGAACCTTGTTGGATATAGTGATAACAGTCACTCTGTTGATCAAATTAACGGGAAAAGCACCACAGGAATGGTTTTCTACCTATGAAATTCGCTCATTTCATGGAATTCTCAAAAACAAAAAACGGTTGCTTTATCATCTTGTGAATCAGAGTTCATGGCAGCAGCAACCTCCGCATGCCAAGGTCTGTGGCTTAGAGGATTATTAAGTGAAATAACAGGTTTAGAAGAAAAGACGTTCCTGTTGCATGTTGACAATTGTTCGGCTATAGCTCTTATGAAGAACTCGGTCTTTCATGGAAGGAGTAAACACATAAATACTCGCTTCCATTTTATACGAGAATGCGTTGAGAAAGGTGAAGTTCATGTCAAGCATATTAGCGGCGAGTTACAAAAAGCGGACCCGTTGACAAAAGCGTTGCCAAGAGTCAAATTCGAAGAGATGAGGACCCTACTTGGATTGGTGGACTTGGGAGATACAAACAAAGATTAAGGGGTGATTGAAAGAAGTAATCTTATTATGGGTGATTGAAGGGTTTTGTTGGTTCACTCTTTGGTTTCCTTCTTAAATAAGTTATTTTAGTTTCTCATTTATGTTAAGGCCTTTTGTTTTCTGTTATCATCACAATAAGTATAACTTCCATATGATGAAGTTTACCAGTTCAATAAGAATAAGAATTTTGTAGTATCTTGTTCTTTGTTATCTGTGTGCCAATACTTATTTTCCAACAGCAAGAAGGAGTAGAGAGAGGCGCTGCAAGTTTTCAGACGAGCCTAGCTGTTCCGGCAAGGAAACGCTCGATATTCGCTGCCATGTCTCAAACCTACACATGCACTAAGATAAATGATGCTTGGTCGACAATAGTCGTCTTTCTGGCGAGCCAGAAACATTCCGGCCACCTATTGCACTATCCGGCTAATAAGAGACACTCCAACGGCGGTATGGTTAACAAAGGAACGGCGGTACATGGTGGTTCATACGATTCTTTGGTGGTGCTATTAGAGGTGTTACACGAGCAGTGAAGATGATGATGCGAAGGGCGATCTCAATAGACAATCTCCGGCGACTGGTGCACAATTTCCGACGATATACAATCTTCCGGTAGCAGAAAAGTGAGCCACTGTGGTAATACAACTTGGACGATTCGGGACTCGGGGTCAACATAAGTCAACGAATCCCGGATGGTTCGGGGTTCGGGTCTTGATCAACGAACTAACTTAACAAATCGTACCCAAGAAAGGTAGAAACAAACATTAATATTTCTAATATATAAAACTTGACTAGTCGATATTCATTGTGCAACCGGTTGAGCTCTCGTTAATATGAACTAACTAAAACTAACATGAATCGACTTGAGCATAGAAAGGAATAAATCTTACATGCATTATTATTAGATTTATAAGTTATGATATTCAGCTTGTTTAAATTATAGGATATTAATTAGTTTGGTAAACCCGGGTACTTGACTAGTTTGATAAAACCGGTATCTAAGTTGGTAAAAACCGGATAATTGATTATTTGCTAACACGGATATCTATTTAGTTAATGAAACCAGAACATATAATTGTTTATTTAAACACTAAGTTAAAAGATGGATGATTATAAGATAGAACCGAGCATCATTATTTTGTTGGTACAAGTTTGTAGAAGTACGTTACACGTGAGATATTATGTGCTAGTATTAAATAATAATAACTTGTGCAAGCTTGGGTGTTCATATGAATATAAAGCATGCTTATAGATAAGATAAATAGTTAAAATATAACCTCGAGCCATTGAGTTGGGAACTCTAGTGTGGCTCCTTTTGTTGAAATAACGAACAAATACCAATAACCATGCACATACCTAACTCGGGACAAGATAAATTATTATAACCGTTAATAATATTAAAATGTTATTTTTGACGGAAGTATACCATCTATATTTTTCCAATTAGATTATAACGAAATTATTGTAAATAATAAAATAGGTAAAGTTATTAATTTTATAGAATTTCTTTTTGAGAGAAGATTTTATTTAAATAATTTAAATAAAATATAACTATGTAACAGTTAACCTTAACTGAACGGTTAACCGGTCTTAGTATCGAACTTTGTTTTAAACTATAGTTTTCAAACTAAAAGCTCATGATGGATTATTATAACTTAAATAATATATTTGAGAGGTGTTTATCATGAAAATATAAACAAATTATTTAGAAAACTGAATGATACGCGCTTACGCGATATTTATGTTTTCAATCATAAAATAGACGCTCATAAATGCAAACATATAAAATAATATTTTTCTAACATAAGGTTTACATAAAATAGTTTATTTAATATTATAAACTATTTTATTAACCTACTTTGTCTTACTTTGCAAGAAACGGCAATTATACGATGTTTACGGTTAAACCGACACGAAGCGAACAAAAATTTTATAAAATGTAAAAACATAAAGTTTTTATAATATTTTAGTAAGAAATTCATGATATAATTTATATTTTAATCATAAACTATTTTGGTAACAATTGGTTAAGTTACTAGACTAAAAATTTTTATGTTTTGGCACTTAAACAAAGTGTGGGGACTCAAACCGTGCATTTGAAACTTGATGGAATTTCTAGAACTGAAACAAATATATTTTTGCATAATATATGTTTAATATATGTTTATGGTCAATGTGAAGTTATAACACAAAGGATTTTGGTCTATATAAGCATCATTACGGGTCGTTACGTTTAAAACCGACAATACCGGTGATAGCCGGCATTGTCATTCCTTTAAAAAAACGAACTATGTTTTATTATAAAAATAGTTGATCTACTAATATTAATATGGTATGACATTTGAAACTTCACAAAATCCCGGACTTACTAAAAATAGTAACTTTGTTAAAACTTGGCAAAGTGATTTATTGTAATGTTTAGTTGTTATACATGAATAATATGACCCCCTACATGATATAGATGCTATAAACATGAATATGTGTGAACTTTTCTAAAAAGGAAACTTTAATTGTTGGAACCTAGTTAGTCGGCTGACACAGAGTTGACTAATACATAATACTAGGGAAGGTTAACCGAAACGATATTAGTTTAATGAAGTGTTTGTCTAATTAGTTAACATGGGAAACCCCCACTTAAATGCCAAACGACCAACAATAAGTCATAACACTTAATACCGGAAGAGCTCAATCGAATGACAACGCCAATAACAAATATTACATTGTTGCCAAATTACTTATTGTTACATATATATACGTAATAGGCTTACTTGGTGGTGTCTAGTATCATTGCAAGCTCGTAGATTGTCGTTCACTTACACATATTGTATATGGATTGAGGTGAGTTACGTGCTGCCCTTTTTACTTAAGCTTTTTGGGTTGGATACATGTTGTTTTACTTATGATGTGATGTTTATCAAGAAATGTTTTCTGCCATGTTTTTTTCCCGCTTTAAATTACACAATCATTAACTCAGGGAGTGAGCCTATGGTTCGTATGGGTAGTACTATTTAGGAGACCCCCACCCTGTGTCGGGTAAACCACATTGAGGTCTGCGGACCGTTGCGGCATATAACCTAACGTTTGGATTATTGCTTGGCAGAGTAATAATCGGGGACGGGTTTCGTTTGGTTATAAGTCGAGGGGAGGCTTATGATCGAATGCAGGATTGATTGTGGACTTGATTGATGTGCACCATGCTTTACACTTACATACACGCAATCTTTTACGTTTTTATAACTTAACTCTGTTAAGTGTATGTGACCTAAACTCATGAACTCACCAACTTTTTAGTTGACGCTTTTTAGCATGTATTCAGGTACGCTGAGGATGACAATTTGGATTATCAATGTAATGAGTATGGCTAAGGATAGAGGCGTATGCCGAACATGAACAATGAAGATTAGATGCCAAGAAGATTAGTAGAACCTGATACGAGATTGAAGCAGTGTCAGAGATAAGATAGTTTTGTATTACACCTTTTCTTAAATACATAGTGCAAATGTTGTAACTTATATTTGTCAATAATAATCCGCTGCTTACATTTGGTACCAATTTTTCACTGAAACTCCCAGGCCCCCTTGGCAGGGTGTGACACCACCGCACTGCCGCAGCTGCAACCATCGACGATGGTGGTTCCCTATACCCAACCATTTTGTTGGAGGTTAAAGCCGTCGGATATTTTCCGGCAATGTGAAGACATCCTATTAATCCCAATATCACCAATCTGGTTCTAATTATAGGTATTTTCCAATCAAAGTTAAACCCTTTAAAATCAGAGATAAATGAACCATAGTTGTTGGGCTTACAGCGCCGGATTGGATGAACTCGTCGCCGACCCGAATATGGAATTGAAACTGAATACTCGGTGACCCTCAGCTTTCTAGCCACACCTTGCAGCGGCACGGGGTTTCCGGTAGAAGGGATGGTGACTATTAGTTGGCAGTAGCAGCTGATGGGTCGCCGTCCTCCGAAAAAGGTCGATGGAGATGGACGGGTCTGCAAATAGTTTAGATTTTTGTAATTGATCGATATAAAAAATTAGGGTTTGCAACAACCTGCAGATAATTGAGAATCAATAAAGGATTTGGGTTTGCAGCCAGTGAAATGCTTTAGGGTTTGGGTTTATATCTTTGGTGACCTCCCAAATCTCTGTTCAATTCCAACCTTCTACTGCCGAGGGAAATTGATAATTGCAACAAGTTATGATGGGTGATGATGGCGACAGCAAGTGGTGTCGGTGGCATGTGGTGGGTGGTGGTGGTGATTGGTTGGTGATGGTTCCAGGTTTTACATATGATGGTTTTCACAATTTATTTTCCACTCTATAAATCTTTAAAATTCAATTATTGTAAATTTTTTATTATTATTAAACTAAATTATGTATTCTCTACATTTAATTTCCATTTTTAAATTAAAAAGTTTTCATTAATTAATTTAACTTTTATTATTAAATTGACCTTTTGATTGGACATTCATCGTAAAAATTTCAACTCCCTACTTTGATTTTTTTGAAAATTTTGAACGTTTTAAATGATAAATTCGTATTTGTTAGAATAATCATGGTGGTTCATGCATATCTAGCATCGCATTTATCTCAATTTATTATATGCTTCAATTTAATTTAGAATTTATTATTTATTCAAATTTCCATTATTGATAATTCAAATTACTTACTTCCTAATATTTATAATGATTTTATGAAAAAGGAAAAATCCATGAATTCCTAATTTAATCTAATTAAATTAACTACTTTATATTTTATCTAATTCTAAAGGTTTAATTGGAATATGACTATCTCGGTGGTTCGGGAATATCCGTTTCCTAATTTAATCTATTAACAATTTAATTCAAAGTACGTATATTTTCCCCATTATCATTTAAATTATTAATTACTAACTATTATAATATTTTAAGAGTATCTTAATCGAATTAATCTAATCCCAAAGTCACAAACTTGGAAGTTATAGCTTTATAATTACTTCTCTTTAAATCTCATAAGTTCTCGATCACCAAATAAATTTGTACTCTCGATCTTAAGAATTGTTATAAATTAAACCTTTGGCATATCGTTTAATGAATAAAGTTTCCTTTATCGAAGTTAATCTATTAGGATCTTGCATCTTCATCTCCTTTCCATAATCTCGATTATCACAATAACATCTATTTTACCAAATCTATTTTATTCAATTTACAAAATTTTACTTTTACAAGCAAAAGAGATTTTCGAATTCTTACGGTTTTACTAATTCAACTCGAACATTTATTAATTATAATTTGAAATTATATTTAGAATTATCAAAACAATTGTTTCCTCTTAAAAATTTTATTTAAAACATTTTATAACCTACATGATGGAACGAATTACGCGGGACCATCCGACGATAAAAGTAATTATGGATGCATATATAATTATCCAAGTCCTCGCATGGAAATCATAATACGTACAATTATGTGTCATGATCTAGAACCTAAGGTAACTTGGGTAACGGTACGAATGATGAGATGATAAGGACATGGTGGATACGCCGCTGGTACATCCTATATATAAGTGCCCTTATCGGATTGTCATTTGAAGCGTTGCTTCGGTTATCATAAATTCTTTGTTATGATATTTTCTTAAAAGCTTAATTTATTTTCAAAACGATGATGTTTTGGTTTTCCTTAATTTCGGACGAAATTCCCTAAAGTAGGGGAGACTGTAACCACTCGGGTTTTTCACATACAACTTATATCCATAACCCGACCGGTCGTAGGTTTGGGAAATTTATCGCTGGAAAGTTTCAAGTTTATCGAGGAATTTCTATACAATTTATATTTATTTATTATATTTATTTAATATATATATATAACTTTGGAAAAAGTACATTTTTCAACCCAAATATAAAGTTTAAGCCCATAATATTTCCATCTTTAATCTCCAGGGACTAATTTGCAAATTCTGCATATTATGTTCATAACCCATTTACCCAGACCCGAATCCATACCCGTTTAACCATACCGTGACCCGTTTATCTTGCTTGAGCCTCATTTTTTGTTATAAATAAGGAATTAAATCAGGTTTGGATCGGTTCTTGTTATAATCGGCCTAAACAACTCCATTAATTAGGAAACAAGATACAAATTGGTTGCGTATTGATTTACCTAACAAACCGACTTAACTTATAATCGACTATATATCGTAACATTGATAATAATTCAATTAAACGCGTCTTCACCGTCTATATAACCCGACTATCAAAAGCCCTAACCCTAATTGCATTTATATTGGTCGTTGTCTTCTGTTTGATTCTCTTCTTGCCGCCAGCGACGAGGTCACTATTCTCCCTGGTTGCAGCATCAGTGAAGGTAATTAGTATATACAACAAGTTCGTATAACATCATTAAACATAAACCCCAACATTAATTGAATGAACGAGGATCAGATTAATCAATTGGATAATCTAGGGTTTTTGAATCAAAACTGGTTTGTTTCTAGCTTCTGTATATCTTAAATCGTTTTCATTCTCTTAGCAACTGATACACCAGCACAGCTGGCTGGTGTGTGTGTTAAATCATTGAGCCGTCTAGGTCGCGGGTTCAAGTCCGGCCAGTGGGATTTTTGGAATGTTTTTATTTGTATTATTTTTAACTTGTTATAATTGTTATAAAATATATTATAATCAATATTAAATAACCAATATTTTATTTAAACCGACAACATGAAAGTTAAATGTTTTGTTTCGACTAGTTTCGTTACAAGTTTCATGTGTAGATATATATATAGGCAAAGTATAGAATGAAAACTCACTTGAGTTATGAAAACCCGCGAAAACCCTATGTAACATCATTTTTTTTGTTACATGTAATATATGTTGTAATATTTAATACAAAAAATCGAAACATTAAAAAAAATTGTTTTGCTATTTTTTAACATTTTTTTAATAATTTTTTTAGATGTTTTTAGGAGAGAGAAAAAGTTATATTTATATTAACATTTTTTATTAACTTTAATTGTGGACCACAATATTTAATCTTTAATTAAAAACATGTGGTTGAGAATGAGTTTCTAGAGTTTTCACAACTCAAGTGAGTTTTTATTTTAACCTAACCCTATATATATATATATATATATATATATATATATATATATATATATATATATATATATGAGATGGATCATGCGAGAAGTGATATTACAGTGAGAAGTGCAAGAAGTGAATCGTAGCCGTTGATGAGATGTAATCAATGGTAGAATTCAAGAGTGGCATAATTGTAATTTAGTAGACATTAAAATAACCTTTTTAAAGTAAGAAGGGTATAA
This sequence comes from Bidens hawaiensis, assembly GCF_021521415.1. Classification (NCBI taxonomy): domain Eukaryota; kingdom Viridiplantae; phylum Streptophyta; class Magnoliopsida; order Asterales; family Asteraceae; genus Bidens; species Bidens hawaiensis. Next base: position 566,614 of record NW_027492221.1, on the reverse strand, counting down.
TCGTGATATGTTTTTAGACACAATTAAAGCAAACGTAACTCTTTGAATCAAATTCCCCTATTCACGCCTTATTAAACTCGATCAAATCAACTGCCAAAATCATGTAGCAATGGAGATTTGATTCTCATAATTGATGTTTACTAGATGATTCAATTCGAGAGGGTATAAAAAAGGTTTTTGCCGATACGCATCCCAATCGTTCCCGTTTAAAACAAATTTGGGGATTTTTCTGATGTTAACAAAATAAAGCTTTCAACCGTATCAAGGTTATGCTCTTTCTTTGTAATTTTTTTAGGATCAATCTATCATATCGATTTCATTGTCTAAACTGAATATCCACATCTGAAATTTCTTCATATTATTGTTCATCAATATTATAAACCTTCGTGACTTACTAAGGTTTGGTTCTAGAAATTTTGAGTGGTATAATTGTACTGTGTAGGGCATATTTGTATGTTGTGTAGGTTGTTATAGATGTGTATGTGTAAGGTATATGTAGGTTATGTATATAATGTTTTTTTTTGCAGGTGCTAAATATTTAGAATGTGTCTATGTAGGTTATGGTTTTTTTTTTGTAGGTTGTATATTCTAAACATCCAGGGCATTATTGTTTGTTGTGTAGCTTTTATATGTTGTAATATACGTGTATGTGTAGGTTTGTGTATTTAATGTTTTTTTTTTGTGTGTAGTTACTAAACATTTAAAATGCGTAGGACAGTTGTTTGTTGTGTAGGATGTTGTATATGCTGCAATTGATGTATTTGGTTTTTGTGTAGTATATATTGGCTGAAGTATAATATGTGTAGTTATGCAAAATGTTGCACAATTCATGTGTAGGTATGCTTGATTCATGTATAGTTGTGTAGGCGTGCTTGATTCAGGTGTAGGCATGCTTGATTCTTGTGTAGGCATGTTCGATTGTTGTGTAGGTATGCTTGATTCATGTGTAGGTATAGTGTGTAGGACATATACTAGTTGTGTAGGTATTAGTTAGTAAAACTGCACATGATTTTTTGTTTGGGTTGGATGTATACTACTCATGTAGTAATTAATAATGTAAATGTTTATAAGTTATTTGTGTGGGGTGTTTAATTACTTGTGTTGGAAAAGGTTATGAAACTTTGTATGCATTCTCCATATTTGTAGAGGATATGCATTAGTTATGTAAATGCTGGTCCATTGGTATTGTACATGTGGGGGAAACTTAGTTTCTGTAGTTCTTAGATCATGTCTACATTTAATTCATGTTTCCTTACGTTTTAATATTGATTGTTAGTTTAAAGATTCTGAGATTTTTCATTACTGAATTTGTTACACGGTTTCTTTTTTTTTCTTTTTTTTTTGCCACGATTATACTTGTAAAATGTGGTTTTTTTGCAGGTCATACTTAATTAACAATTTATCCTTGACAAAGACTTTGCTTTCGGACATAAAGACAAAAACATATTTTGAAGGTTTTAGAATATTTATAAATGTTTGGTTGATCCAGGAGTAGTAAGATAAACGGATATTGTTTTGTCAGGTGCTTTGGTGGGTTTAATCCAATTTTGATTAACATTCTGTTTTTATTTAAGCTACACTAGTTGGTCAAGTGTTTATGACCCGTTTTTAGAAGTTAGATAAAGTTAGTATTGAAAATGTTTTTTTTTTGTTTAATGCGATGAATTCTTGATTTTAGTATGAATTTTAATTATTGTAGATTGTTTATGTGAATGCACAACAATGCATTTATGGTATTAACGGTTTCTGAATATCAAATGGAAGCTATTATTATTATTATTATTACTATAAAAGCTGGTTCGTTCTTATAACATCACAATACACATCGAATACGGTGAAGTTGAACTCATGTTCGTATTATCGATTACATCTAACTAAACCGTGAATGATTAAGGAGGCGAAATATCTGGATCTTGATTTTGGTTAAGGAAATCAATTTGTCTTCTTAGGATTAATTTGGATAAAATACAATAACAAAATGGAAATACATAATCGCTAGGTTAATGCAGTAGCAATATTGAGATTATTTGATCAAATTAATAACTTCGAATTCACTAGATAATGTGCAAATTTGTAGAAATATCTTAAGAAAAAATGGAATTAAAGAATAGATCAATATTAATGAATATAAAACATAATAAATTGTAACTTACATAAAATTTAATTAGTATTAGTTACCAAAAAAAAAGGAAATTCATAATTTACTAATCTACCTTTGTATTTAAATAATCAAAAATTAAAATGAAATAATGTGATTGCTTAGAACCTCTTCTTGCACTTCTCGCACTAAAAAGCACTTCTGAAATGAGCCTAATCCTATATATATATATATATATATATATATATATATATATATATATATATATATATATATATATATATATATATATGGGATGGATCATGCGAGAAGTTAAGTTATAGCGAGAAATTAATCTGAGCCATTGATTACATTAATCGTAATCAATGGTATACATTGATAATGGCAAACTGGTAATTATTAATAATCTCATATACATGTTTTTTTAATGTTAAAAGGGTATCTTTGTATTTTAAATGTATACACTCAATAATGAAACTCCCACTTGTGACTCCTAAAATTAAGCTAAAAGCATTTATAATTATCAATACATAAACGATTTAATATTACCTACATTTAATATTCATTCTTTTTGAAATGGGTATAATATTTGTTCTTTGTTAACGTTCTTTAACTAACGATATAGGGAAAAACAAATTAATACTTTTATGGATTCTATGCCATCGTAATATACACAACATCAATTTTACATGCACTACATTATTAATTATGACTATACAACATTTGAAAGTGTGTCTACACTACATTGGTTTTATCTACACTACGTTAGTTATGTCTACACAACATTTGAAAGTGTGCCTACACTACGCTAGTTTTGCCTACACTACATTAGTTATGACTACACAACATTTGAAAGTATGCCTACACTATATTAGTTTTGCCTACACTACATTAGTTACGACTACACAGCATCTGAAAGTGTGCATACACTAAACTAGTTTTGCCTACACTATAGTAGTTATAACTATGCAACATTTGAAAGTGTGCCTACACTATATTACTTTTGTCTACACTAAACTAGTTACAACTGCTTAACATCTGAAAGTGTGCCTACACTACACTAGTTTTGCCTACACTACATTAGTTATGACTACAGAATATTTGAAAGTGTGCCTACACTACATTAATTTCGACTACACAACATCTTAAAGTGTCCCTACATAATATTACGTATCTATATCTACATTACATAAGATAACCCTACAATATATTAATTGATTGAAAATCAAAGAAAAAAACTTCACATTTGAGATCAAATAAAATATAATAATAATTAGTCATGTTTTAAATAAAATGATTTTTGATCAAATGGATTTTAATGGTTCAAATTTTAGATGAAATAAAAAAATAGTTTGTAACTTACCATTAGTTAATAACTTATCATTAATAAACTATTAATGAGTATAAGTTACAAAATAAAATACTTTATATTTTACTAATATACCCTTGTATTTAAATAATCAGAAAACAAAGAAGAAATTTTTTGGTTGGTTAGAATTTTTTCTCACACTAAGAAATACTTCTGAAATGAACCTAATCATATATATACATATATATATATATATATATATATATCTTATTAATAATAATAAATCATTATTATTTTATTAAAAACCGACACTAATATTGGTGTTTCTCGTTGTTAAAATATCTTTATAAATTTGCTTATATTTATTATATATATGTGTGTGTGTGTGTTATTTGTTTTAAACAAAATATAATAAAGGTATTAAACATATTAATATATTTTTGCCATCAGATTTCGTTATAAAATTCCAAGATATAAATCTTACGATAATTATATATTTAAACGTTTATTATTATAATAGGTCTCAATTCATATTTATTTAAACTAATTAATCGTAAACTCAATTTTAGTACAAACAATGATTTTTATAATTGAATAATGATAATAATCTTTAGAAAGCAATCGTTCAATTCACAACATACCAATCATAATTGTAACTCAAATCATATTGAAATCCTAAATTCATCATACGCGTTACATCATTTATAATTCGCTCATAATATTATATTATTTAATTATGATTATTGTCGGTAATTCTCGAAGAGTGTGATTTTCACTTTCTTGACATATTCATTCCCGTTTAGCTTAATCGATCAGGTGAGTTTTATCATTCCCATATTTTACTCAATTTTTACAAATGTTTTGGGGACATATGCGTATATCATACTATACATACATACATACATACATATACATATATATATATTTATATATATATATATATATATATCAAAAATAGCAAACGTGTAATTGTGTGTGATTAATCAAATCTGTTTGTTATGTGCTTATTTGTTTTTGTATGCAATAGTTTGACATATCCCCTTGGAGAGGGTTCTCATACTATTGACCACCGCCCGATTCTCTTGGCAACGGTCTTATTCTTATTTGCTCATGGTTGATTTACCGGCGCACGATTCGCTTGGCAATGGTTTAGTCGACAACTTATTTGCTTATGGTTTGATTTCTTTGCCGCATTTATTACGTTTTGCTTATTTATTATATTAACATTATTTTTGGTGTCAAAACTTGGTGGTAAACTCACTAAACATGTGTTATTGACAAAACTCCATTTTCTACGTATATACAGGTTGTCTGAGTTGAATGATTGACACTTAGAAAGACCTTAGGGTTATATTGAAGATAAACTTGAATTTAAGTGATTGTATACATTTATTTGACTTGTATTGTTGTATTTGAATATTGTGTGCACATTTGAAATAAAATAATTAAATAGATATCGTCACATTTATATTATGATAGTATCTTCGAGCTGTGAGCAATCGGATCACGCCTCGACATTTCCGCCTTAGGTTGGGGTGTGACAATACGTGGACCAACAATCACTTATCACAACATTAACCACCAGGCACCACCACACAATCACTCACCACCACTACGGTATACTCCCTTTATTTGTTTTATTCTTTCACTTCCATGATTTATACAATTAGCCCTAACTGATAATTGTTAGAGTTGGATGTTTTATTGAGTCATAAATTTAATGTTTTTGTTTAATAGTGAACCCTAATTGATTGATACTTATTTGCTAGAAATGATTAATTGTTTAATGCTTGTTTTTTAAATGTCTGGTGGGATAGGTGGAAAACGTTGCAGGTGTACTATTTTGTTGTTTTTTGTCTACCTTGCTAGCTTTTTGTTAGTTAAGGTTTTTGGTTTTTGTTGAATGGAAAATCACAGTTCAAAAAAGAAAAAAAGTTGTCAACGGTTTTCACGTCTTTTGAATTTAAGAAATTACGTCTCCAAACATTCATCCGATGCTCAAAAAACGTTAAATGAGAAAACAAGATGAAGAAATTAAAAGCCTCAAGCTAGAGCTTGACATAAATATATGCATAAACCACATTTGAAGAGTAAGAGCACGTAGAAGTAGAACTAGAAGAAATGGAAGAGTAAGAACATGTTGAAAAGCAACATCATGTGGAGGTAGAACTAAAAGACGTGGAGGAGGTAGGTGAGCTTCACAAACCATCAGTTAGCTATTAAAGTACATCATTTGAATCTATGTTTATTACTATAAAATTGGGGCCTAATTTTCGACTCATATAAGGTACTTGAATACTGAGAAGTCAGAGTCAACCGAATCGGAGGACTAAACATGTAACTTCCATCCCCTGCCTTCAAAAGATTCAAATCGACGAGCGTCTACTAATTCTAACGTCAAACAATTTAAGTTTCAAAACCCAACATTTCCCGCCCATTTCACCCACTCCCTTATATAATAATAATTACAAACCCTAACTTCATCCCCAATTCAGTTCATCCATTTTCTCTGCAATTAACACAATTTCTGTCATGGAAGACACTCTCAAGGACCAATCATCCGCTTCCCGTATTCAATTTTACTATTATGGGCTTTCAATTAACCCCACTGCCCTAATTGGGTTTTGTTATTGCAGGAAACAAAGGGGCAAAATCGTCCAAGCTTCTTAGGTATCCACTCAGATCGGCGTCTAAGCCTAAGGAAGATAAGCTTGCTGCTTCTTCTCCGTCGATTGCTTCTGCTTCTAGAAGGTTTTGCCTTTATTAGTTAATTGTGTATAAATTTTGTTAAATTGTTTCTAAAAATCTTAATTGGGTTTATATGAAATGGTTTTTCGGTGTGTTTATTTAGGTTAATTGTTTGCATATTACTGTGAAAAACAGAGTTTTGTTTGATTTGACTGAAAATGTTTCATAATTATGTAATTTATATAAAAAAAATCTAAATTAATTGATGTTGTAAAACTAGCTATGGGCTAGTCAGGCGATGGGGTTACCAACTACTATTTTTTGAGTTTTTTATTTATTAAAATGACTTATACGTGTATTTATATGCAAAATCTTTCAAAAAGGTTATACAAAAATGAGTTTTTACATGTAAAAATGAGTTTTTTTTTAAATGATTGGATCCGGTTAATAAGATTTTGACTGATTACCTATTTTTAGGGGACGGTTAGTTGTAATCAGCCTAGAACCTATTATGACGACACTGAAATTAATATGTATTTTGATTAATAAAAGTGTAGTAAAATGAGTGTAACTAATAATGGTTCATGTGTTCAGAGGAAAGCCTAAATCAAGTGTGAGTCAAAGTGTTGATGTTCTTGAATTGTCCACCAAAGAGAACTCTGCTAAACCTCCTAGAAGACTGTCCATTCCCAGCAAACCAATTGTCAGTCCTGCCGCTAAGTCAGTTGGCTACATCACTCCAATATCGGAAGCCAGAGCAAGAGGGACTAGCAACATCAAGGGTAAAAGTGTCACACCAGGTTCAGATGTTTCAAGATCATTAAGTCAGAGAAAGTTTACTGTTTTGGCATCAGCATCATACTGGCTCTCTCACATTAAACTGTCTGAAGCTGCTGGAAAACATCAGTTGTCACATGGGTTCTTTAAGCTTGCCCTTGAAGCTGGGTGTGAGGTAATGAAACTAACAACACACTGTTTTTGTTCATATTGATTAATGGTTTTTTAATTGTATTAAAATCTTGCATTGTAGAATGTTCAGTTATTGAAAGATGAGCTAAAGTCTTATGCTTGCCGCCATAATCTTGTTGATCTTGGAGAATCTGTAAAAGATGTGTTTGAGAAGTATGACATAAAAGAAAGCGTTGAACAGCTGCAAGTTTCTGTTACTTGTTCTCATGTGCCAGAAGATGAAGATGCACAAAGCTTGTCTTCTGCTACTGGAGCTTCAAAGCTAAAGCCCAAATCATTAAACAGTGCCAGCTCAGCAGCAAAAGAATCAGTCAAAGAAGTTACAAAAAAGAGTAATCTTGTGTCTAAAACTAAAGCTCCAGTGAACAAGGTGGAAAAGGTTACCAAGAAGATAATCAAACAAGAATCCAACAAAGAGAAACCAAAGGTTAAGACCCCTGTTGCTGATGAAAAAGGTAACTGAACCATTGATGCAAGTAGAGTTATATGATTAATTGATTATGATTTTCATATGTTTTGAAACTTATGTGTTTTTCATTTTCAGCTCAATTGGATGTCTCTCCTACTGAGGAAGTGATAGAAGAAAACAAAGAGAACATGGTAAGAGAATAATTTGATTGTGTTTTGAAATAAGAAATTACCTTTTAATATTCTAAGAACATTTTGTTGTGTGATATTGTAGGATGCTGCTCCTCAAGTGGAAGAGATTAGTTTGGTGGAAGCTTGAAGAATGGTATAAAGTATGAACATGAAGCTTGTTTGAAGATATTTTAAGTTTTTATTTTGTTTGGTCATGTCTTCAATGTTTTACTGGAGGCTTTTCCTTTGGATAGATTGGTAGTGTGGTGTGCAAACTCATAACTATGGATTTCTTGTTTTATTTGTTTGGTTTTATTGCTTGTTGGTTGATTAATCAGTGGTATGCAAATCAAATATGCTACTTGTCAAGATTTTTTCAGCTTATGAAATTTGTAATTTGGAAATACATTTGTGCATGTGCTCATTCCCAAATTTTATAAAAATTTATAAAATTTAACTAGTGCTTTAAACACCAAATAAAGAAATTTATAAAGAATTAAATTAGTGTTTGGTTTTATAAAAATTTATAAATGAAATATGACGAATCTAAATTGACTCACAACTAGATTGGAAATGCTCCTTCAAAATTTAAGAGCTCATAAAATTTAAACATCCGCACTAGAACCACTACTTGGTCCTTAAATTGGCTCAACTTCATAATAGATAAAATAAAACAACTGTCATCATACTTTCATGTTAGCTTAACTTGGACATCAAAATTTTGAACAAGCCGTTTTAGAGACCATATATTGCGCAGCTTAAGTTGAAGGCGGGATTTGCCAGTTGTGTGGGACGGGACCCATGTCGTAAATAACTTCCCTATGACATGACCACACCAACTTTATTGCTTCAGGAGTCCCTATTCCTGCCCCTCTTGGATCTCCAGCAGGTCCAAACCTGAAAATACGAGGTCAAACTTGAACAAAAAACAAATTAAAAGAAAAATTAAACATGTTTATACTAACCAATGATCCTGTGGTGCTCCTGTAGTTCTTGCTCTAAGTCCAGCATAAGTAGTTCCGTTAACATCATCATCATCATTATCGTACTCAGTATATCCCACCAATAGCAATGCTATGGTCTGAGGAGGGTAAGATGTAGACAGCCTTACCTCTATCCCATAGGGATAGAGAGGCTGCTTCCGGTGAGACCCCCGGCTCGATAGTAGTTTTGCATCAAGCCTTGGACATAAGGCACATAGCACTCAATCATCAGGGACACCGGCTGATTGGTGCATGTGCCCTTGTCTTTCGGCTATCAACGCCACCACATGATGCCTGATTAACCTTCCGCCACCTTTAACGTTATTTTCACGAGATTGGTAAAATAACGTCAAAATTAGTGCAATTTTACTTTTGCCCACCCGAGGGTTCACACATATATACTTTATATGCGCGCACCGCAAGCAGGGCGTAAGTAGTTCCGTTAACAGTTTTCCCTAAAATATCCTGAAAATAAATTGCATCCGCATAATAAATAATATATAGTATTATATCATAACAAGGTTTAGTCAATATACCTGAATAAACAAAGGATCATTAGAGACAACAGCAGCGGTTAAATGTGCATGCATCTTTTCAAGCGCCTTCAATACCATCGGGATTTGACTGTCTTTGTACTCGGTAACAATCTAACCAACCACCAGAAAGAATTAAAGAAATAATATAATATAATGTAATATTATAATAGTAGTAAAGTTAAATGTTGATCACCTGAAAAGGCCCGAATATTTCTTTTGTAACAAGCTCATAATGTTCAGGTTTTAGAATTTGATCAAGTGGAACAAAAACCGCTGTCGGTTTAATAGCACCATATATTTTAGGAATTGAATGATTTTCCAGCTCTTCACTGCCCCACAGTAGTTTTGATCCCGGTATTTTAAGCAAACTGTTCTTGTGGTCTAGCATTGTTTCTGTTGTAAGCTGATAAAACAAGATGAAATGTAAAAAATATTGAAATAATCTGTTGGAAATAATAATAACCTTTTTAAGTCTCGTTATTTAATAATAACTTACTGTAAGAACCGGGCCGATTGTTAAATTGTCAAGATTCCTTCTCCCAGCAAGGTAACTCAAGTGACTCATGAGTGAGGTGTTGTTCCAATTCTGCATATATGAAAAGGTTAAATAATAAAATAATAAAAATATGGTCTTAATAAAATAAGTGAAGAAGCAAACCTCATGAACGAATAATAATGACTGCGCTGAGCATTTCTGGCCACTGCATGCATATGCATCTTGATCACAGACCCATGACACATAATCCACCTGTCAATAATGACAGCTCAGCAATTTAACTCATCTTGCAAATTTATAAATTCTCAAGATTTTATAGTAAAACCTCGTGAACATCAGGCCCGAGAATTTTCCAGTCAAATCCTGCATCTTCTAATTTGACTCGACCGTTTAGATCATAAGCCAACTTATCTGCTATTCTTGAGCTACCCGTAAAAAGGGTCATTCGTGGATGTGCCTGATAATAATTCAATATATTTAAAAGAATGAAAACAAATATTATTTTTACCATAAAGTGTTAAAGGTGAAGAAACCGACCTCTAGAAGCAGCTTGTTCATTGTCATTCCATCAGAATTAATAAAGTCAACATCCTCAACCGGCATCCCACAAGCGTGAAGTAACCGAAGCATTTGTTCCATAACAATACAAACCTATAACATTTTTTTTAATAATCAATGTCTATAAATATAAGTTATTTATCTGGCTAAAAGACTCACTTTGCTGTCAACTTTAAGGACAGGTTTGTTGCCCATGTAAAGAGCTCCCATCAGCTGGAGTAAAGGAATCTCTAGAGGAAAATTAAACGGTGTAATTAACGCCACCTGTAATTACAGGTATAATAAGCACAAAGACAATAAATTAATATAATTAATAGACAATGAAATGAATGAAATAATAATATGTGAAGGGCATCTTACAGGACCATAAGGCCATCGAAAACCATGACTTTGTTGCCCAAGATGATTCCCAGGTACCCCAAAAGACCTTGCCAAAAACCGCACCTGTCAGCCATTTAAAAGAAATTAAAAAAAAAATAGCAATTAACTAATAAAAAAATAAACATATTTTAAGAATACCTGATCACCAGAAAAGTTTTCTAAAAAATTTCCGGTAACATAAACTTCACCAAGAGCCTGCTGGTAACTCTTCGGCGAGACCCGTTGTATTAGCTTTGCAAAAAAATCAGAAACCTGAAATAATAAAAAAGATTAAAACAATTAAAATGCGAAAAAAAAAATACACAAGCAAATTAATACCTCAGGCTGGGAAAGCATATGGCCAGCTTTTGAAGATACATCTCCATATAAAAGGTACCTATATAAATAATAATCGTTTACATTAATTAGTACCAGTATCACTACAAGTGTCCGTACATAATCACAATTAATAATTAACAGGATGAAGAAAAAAACCTCTCGGGTGATTTAAACGGATTGTGCAGGCCATGTTTCGGGCACTTTGATAAACTTTCAACAAAAGGCTGATCAAGATTTAATGTCAAAACATATGATAAAAGTTAATAAACTTCCACTCAGAAAGATACCAAGGTAGTAACTTAAGATGCCATATCATATGTACCTTGATTCCATTTTCATCTACTTCTGAAACGTTAATGAATGATTCCCCGTTTAGAGGATCAGGAATCGTGTTCCAATGCCCGGATTCCATCCATTTACCCTGGACTGGATAAGTTGACAAACCAATTAATTAGACAGTCATGTTATAGACTTCATAAATCGTGATCAGTGTTTGAATGTAAGAATAATGTTTACCCAAGTTGAGTACTTCGGCCGGCTTAGAGGCTGATATCTCTTTGGCTTTAACAGTGGCAAATTGTAGAGAACAAATGAGCCTGCATATCAACATCCATCCATAATTAAATATTTTCAAGATACATATATAAACAGATAATCAAAATTTGATGTTTTAAAAACCAGTTTATACTGGTTGCCGCTCACTAGCCCGGTATGCTTTAGCTAGGGGTGCAAACGAGCTTGACTGTTTAGCTTACACAGAGCTCGAGCTTGGCTTGTTTCGATCTTCATTCTAAAGCTTGAGCTCGGTTCGTGAGTAGTTTTTCAAGCTCGAGCTCGGCTCGTTTACTATTTATTAATTAATTTTTATATATTTTTATTTTTTTTTCACTTAAAATTTAATATATAAATTTAATATATATATTATTTAGTAATTTTGTTGATTTATTAATTATTATATACACATATACATGTAAATATATATGTATATATATTTAAAAAATTACACAAATGACAGGCTCGTTTTGGCTCGCGAGCCGGCTCGAACTCGATAAGTGTAGCTTGGGCTTGTTTAATAATTATTAAACAAGCTTACTTTTAAGCTTGAGCTCGTTTAAGCTTGGCTCGATTGAGCTTTTTCACAAGCCAATCTTGAGTAGCTCGGCTCGTTTGCACCCCTAGTGGCCTAGTTTTGGCCGTAAATTGGACGAACGGTTTATAATTTGAACAGCCAAAATTACCAGTAATACTGGTTTAAGCCCAAGGTATTTTGGGTTTAGACTTTTAGCGGCCTCCCGGTACAACCGGGCTGTACCATTTTAAGCCCAACCCGGTTGTTTTAATTTTAAGACATTTGTAATCAAATGCTTTAATTTGCGAATTAAGAATTGGGCATGCATGTCTTTAATTAAACCAGCAAGGTCCGATGGAGACATGGGAACCATAATTACGTAGGATAATGAAAGTACCAAACATACCTTGAGAATGCTAAGGAAGAAGGAGAAGATGAGGCGTTGTTCTTGATTCTATTACAGAGTCGAAGCATGGACATTGTGAAGTTCGTGGTGAGATTCGAAACCCTTGGTTGTGTTGTGTTGTGTTGTGTTGTGTTTTGTTTTTAAGGGGGTGTTTGGTACAGTGAATGAAAAAGGAGAGAAAATAGAAATGGAAATGGAATTGCAGAGAAAGAGAATTGGTATGGAGAATGAGAATCATTTCTCTTGTTTGGTACACGAGAAAATAAACAGAGAACTCTACCATACCCAACCCCACCTCCACCCAACCTGACACCACTCACCACCGCAGCCCCACCACCACAGCCCCACACCACCAGCACCACCACCACAGCCCTTTCTTCAACCACAACCCACCACCACCGGCTGCCGCCACCAAATCCCCTTCTTCAACCACAGTACACAAGAAATTAAAAAGATTTAAATTTTTGGAACATAAGATATAGAAAAAGGAGGCTCAGATCTGTCACTGCCTCTTTGGAGATTTTGTGGTGGTGGTTGTGGTGGCGATGATGATGATGATAATCAGAAGCCACCTGCGACCACCGCCGATTTCCACCACCACTGTCACCCACCTGCGACCACAATCATCCGACCATCTGAAAACACTAACCTACCACGAACCACCACTTGAAACCCTAATCTCCGTTCACCCGTACCACCTGCAACCTACAACCGGTTACCATCTCTGTGTTCACCACTGCGAACGGCGGAGACGGGGTGGTGGTTGCAGACTTGGAGACGAGGTGGCGGTTGCAGACTTGGAGACGAGGTGGCGGCCGGAGACGAGGTGGTGGCCGGAGACGAGGTGGTGACATGCTATGAGGAGGCTGCTGAGAAATGGATTTCTCTTTGTTTTAAAGAGAAATGGAATTCTCTAGTTTTAGAGAAATAGAAAGAGAAATAGAAATGAAAAGTGGAAAACAAACAAAAGAAATATTTCTAATTCCATTTCTCCCCAATCAAATCCCTCTACCAAACACCCCCTAATAGTTTTGTTTAGAGATTTGAACAGGTGACTGGTACGGAGTGTGTGTCGGGAAGTACTAACGTTTTTTCCTCGTCAAAATTGTTTTTTTTTCTTTTTAATTAATATTAGGAGATTTTTTGATTAGTTTTGAAAGTTTTTATTATAAAAAAAAAGAACGATAAGAGAAAATATATATTGTTTTTCGTAAGCTGTCCATATGTACTTAAGTTCTATTTAGAGTATTCTCAGCTTATCTTTTATATTTGTGTGAGAGAGTTTTGTAAATTATATAGTATGATTATGGGTGATTGTGTGTAAAGTAGAGATAAAATGTTATATGAAAAAGTTAAATTTCGGGTTTCACTATTCATATCGTATAATATTTTAATATTTTTGAAAAGTGGTTGTAAGTGAAATAGAAAGAAAAGATAATGATAAAGATATAAAAAGTATTATTTAATTGAACATGAGAGAAAAAATATAGTAATTTTTAGTTTAGTTATATGATAATATATGAATATATGGTAGGGAATTGAATGTGAATGCTCTAAAATACCATTGAAATCACATATGCTCTAAAAGATATAAAATGTAATCATAGTAACAGTTACATTGATTTTTCCTAAAATAACCCATATGTGATTTCATCCATAAATCGATTTGATTCCTTATATATATGCAGACTGGTTTAAAGATCATCGTAACAATTGCGAAAGTGGTTTTTAAAAGATTGTGTTTTGCAATTCAAAAAGAGGTAGCGACGCAGCTTGTTGCCCGCTTACCTTCTGTTTCGATGTAATTGTTACTATGATCTTTAAACCAATCTGCATAAATATAACCCACCTCGCATTCCCTATGACTTCGTATAGTACCCAATAAATTATGAGTGTTCTGTTAATGGTATAAGTACCCACGGGATTATTAACGGTACTCTTTTTAGATAATATTTATAAATTCAAAAATCCATGAAATAATTGGAATCACTAATCATGCTTTGTTGTATTAGATTGAAATATGAAACTTTGGGGGGTAGTAGAAGGCACAAGATATTTGGGTGATATAATATTATAAATTCATATCATCATCAACCAAAGGATTCAGTGCCATTTTATAGGGCTTACAAGGAAAACATAGAAAAACTCATTTATTGACTTCATACTCTATGGTTGAGGTGAGATAGTAGACAATAATGTAGATTTTGGAGTATAATTATTGGAAGTGTGATTTAGCTGTTTTGAAAATATTCAATATTAAGTGATTAAAAATGAAAAAGCAATCGTGATTATGGGGTTGATTAAACATGTGAATAATCAAATACATACAAGGAAAATAAATATGTTTACTCAAAACATCTTGTACACTTTTACAGTCCAAGTTCTTCATGTAAAGTAACACTTCATGCATGAAAGGAGGAGCAAGTCTTCCAATTCCACCTCATTTTCATCCTTTTTAACAGAAGAATGCAGCATCAACCATCCTAAAAGCCCTCTGTAAGTGCAAAAACTCGGCCTGCCAATGGCGGACCCAGTGCAGAAACAGCTTCTTCAATAACCTGATTCACGCAAAATCAATATTATAACTACTAGCTCAAATCCAATGAAATGGTATGATACTACAAAAGATGTTAAAACTTACATTCAACTGATACCGCGCTGAGAAGTGGATTAATACAACGGCTTTATTCTCAAATCTGCTTGCATAATTAACTATCTGAATTACCAAAACAAAAGATCAGAAATATGTCGTCTGCAGACTCTGCACTAACATAAAAAACAAGATTTGACCATTTGACCTCGGATAAATGCGTGTGTCCATAGTCTCTTGCATTCTCCACTGTCATTGTATTCTCCACATACGTGCTCTGCATGACCCGAAAAAAGAAACATGTAATTCTAATACTAAAAGAAAAGACAAACATCCAACACGTGTTACCTCCATAATGAGAACCTTTGCTTTCAACATATCAGCATTATTGTCATCAACTATAAAGTCAGATGTAGTATCACCTGTAAAAGCTACTTCGGGTGATGTTGTCGTGTATGTTATCTGCCAACAATATATATTCACCAACTTAACTATATTTTGTTGAATATGATATTATTTAGTTAGCTAAAATTGGCAAGACAAACCTCCACACCTGAGAACTTCAACTTCTTGATTTCGTCCCCTGGAAGACCCACATACTCGGGCTTAAGCTTTTGTTTCACTGAGTAAATTACATAACCCTGTTACAATCCAAAGTTCCAAACAACAATAATTAAGTATTAATGTATTTTTTCATGTTGAGTATTAACTAAAACATACAACAATGATGAGTAAAGATAACTAGCCTGACTTGGTATGACGTGATACGTCTTAAAAGCTTTTACTTTCAAATCTTTTCTCAAGTAAAATTCTTCACCTGCAGATTTACTGGTATAAATTAGCAAATAGAAATAACAATGATAACAACAATAATATTGCAATTCAATTTTTTTGTACCAAAATCCAATCCAATCAAAGTATGCTTGAGTTCTGACTGGTCCATTGCACGGTGTGCTTCAAAGATTTTTTCAACATTTTCTTTGATAACTTTTGGTACAATGATTGTTGGTGGGGACATTCTGTATAAACCACGAGTCGCAACATACATAGGTAATCCTCCCTAGAATAATGTTTATGATTTAATGCTATCGAAATGAAGTAGAACTTAATACTAATAATAAAAGAAAAAGACCAATGAGGGAGAATGAGAGACTTACAATGTGATCCATGTGACCGTGATAAATGAAGAGAAATTGTTGAGAAATGGCTCGTTGAGGGCATTTTCCAATGTCAAAAGCTAAGTTGAGACTTGGAAGAATTACACAAGTTTCATGTCCTGCTATTGACAGCCCTTCGATTGGGTAATCTTCAACAACCAAACCCTTTTTCTTCTTTGTCTCCATTGTTAACCAGATGTAGATTCTATAAATTAAATAAGGTTGCACCTGCAAGTATGCCAAACAAATATTTGATCACTAATATTATTTAGAAAATGTAAGTACATACAATCATAGTTAACTGAAATTTAACATCTTGGGCTATTTGTCAACTTTCATGCAATTTCTAGTTAGGAATTTCACAGTCTACATGGTATCTGAACATGCCTATGAGCTAGGGCTGCTCATGAGTCAAGCCGAGCCGATCCAAGGTAAGCTCGGGCTCGGCTCAGTATTGAAAGTTGAACTGAACCGAAAATTTGAGCTCGAGCTCGGCTTGGTTTGGCAGTTTGGGTCAGTTTTATAAAAGAAAAATTAAATGAATTTCAACAAACTTGTATATATTAGGAATTGGGATTTGAGCAGCATTCAGGAGGGATATATCCCCCCCCCCCCCCTCCCTCCCCCAATTCTCTCTTTTTTAAAAAAAATTTTTCAATAACATATTATATGTATATAAAGTTAGAATATATTAAAAGTAAAATAATCCAAGCCAAACCGAGCAGACCTAACAAGCGAGCCAAACCGAGCCGAGCCAACCTCACTTTCTAAACACTAAGTAGCTCTAACTGGGCCAAGTCGGCACGGCTCACTTTCAAACCGAGCCACATTGAGCAAGCTTCGAGCTTTTTGAACAGCCCTACAGTCTGAGCACCCATATCCACATCTCACATTGGCATTTCATCAAACACCATGTGGGCAATCAGTAAGGCATAAAACAGCTGACAATAAACACCCACATCTCACACTGGCATTTCATCAAACACCTTGTGGGCAATCAGTAAGGCATAAAACAGCTGACAATAAATGCCCCCATCTCACATTGGCATTTCATCGAACATCTGGTGGGCAGTCACTAAGGCACCAAACAACTTTAGAAATTGCTAAAACTATTAAACAGTATACTATCTATATTGATCTTACAGAACCCAACTACAAAACAAATCAAATTCGGAACATACATAATAACCCAACAGCTGATTAAGTATGCGCCTCTGTTATATCACATCAATAAACATGCCAGTATGAGTGTATAGAGAGAAAGGTACCGATAATCAAGGAATCACCGGAAAGACGAAGATGAAATCGATTACGGGCAGTACACGGGGTTGGTTTTACAAGAAATTTCAGTATTAGTTAAACAATCTTTGCTAATGTTGTTCATGAAAGTCCAAAATAGCCCTTTAGGGAAATTTCCAAAAATAGCTCCTCCCAAAGTAGCAAAATAGCTCTTTATACATTTATTTAAGGGAAAAGTCATAAAATAACCCTTTATTGGGAAATTTCCTAAAAGGGCTATTTTGGGTGGTGGTGGCGGACGGTGGGTGGGTGGTGGGGGTGGATGGTGCTGGTGGCGAACGGTGGGTGGTGGTGGATGGTGGCGGTAGAAGGCGAACGGTGGTGGTAGATTCTCGTCTTTTCTCTTTTTCCTAGAATTTGAAAAATAGACGAAAAAGTAGGAAACATAAAAAAATAGTCTTTCAAGACGGTATTTTGAGAAAAAAAGTTTTAGAAAAATTTGAACTTTTGCTCCAAGATTTCAAAAAAATTTGGACTTTACCTTCATTATTTCCTCAAATCTCGTCTCCTCCCTAACTTTCTTTCGAAATTTGGCATGCTCCCTCTTTATTTTAATCTTTTCCAAATACGTCTAGACAGTCTAAATTCTAAAATATTTTGAGGAAAAAAGGGATATTTTGGGCCTTTTCACTCTAAAAAGGGCTATTTTAAGAATTTTCCCTTTATTTAATCTAAACATTTTATATTATTTAATTTATTACCCATAACATAAAATAGTAAACCAAAATTCCAAGTTTATGCATTCTTCTCATTTCCTTTTTCATTATTCACATGGATAAGTACATCGATCCCAATCTCTAGGTTTCGTCAATTTTATTTGTGTTCGTTTGTGTCCATGAATCGTTCTTGAACACATTCATTTCCTTAATGAACGAACACGAATATAAATCACGTTCGGTAAGTGTTCGTAAACCATTCGTGAACACATTATTTCATTAACAAACGAACATAAACAAGGTATTGTTCGTGTTCGTTCGGTTTGCTTCCATCCCTGTTTACTTACAATTTGGTTTTTGTTTTTTTTCCCTCAATTTTCACATTTCAACCCTCTTAATACCTAAATTATCAATAATCATTCATCTTTGACCCGACCTATCCCGTGCCGACCCAAAAACTTTGACGCTAGATAAAATAAATTCAACCATAGAAATATTCCAAATCCAAAGAAAAAAAATCTGGTTGTGTAATTGGAAGCTCATATCTCATTAAACACTTGACTGTTTGTGAAACTTATAATTTAGTTTGAGACATTATTTTGATATATTATGTTTACTAGGTTAAGTACCTGTGTATACACGGGTTGAGCAAACTACATTAACAAAAGAACAAAACAATGTGAAATACTTATACTAATTTGGTATTAGATGAATGAATATGAAAATGTATTACAACGTTAAATAAAATAAAATAAATTCATAAAAATAAAATAAAATTTTCATAAAATAAAAAATATGTATTACAACGTTGAATAAAATAAAATTTTCATAAAATAAAAAAAAAGAAAATTAAATGGTAAATTTTCATTAATCTCTAAAAATTTCTTCATATACAACATTTTTAGTTACCCTATTCATAGAATATTAGAAGATTGACTCAATCTCCAGTTTTAATTTAGAAAGTGTGACATAAATCTCTAAAATATGTCCTTGTATAATTTATTTAATCAAACTTTTCTTACTAATAACACACGAATATTACTAAAAACATAATTATTTAGTCCTAATATTAGTTTGATATAGAGATTTATATTTTTTTAAGAAGATAGTGTTTAAAAAAAAATTGATACAAGTCATACAAATACTTAAATAAACAATACACAAATTTAAAATAAAAACATTATATCATAAAGCAATATAAATTGAAAAGGTTTAAAAAAAAGCTAAGCAACACACCGGATTCTAAGAGTTTAAAACAATGTTAATCCACAAAAATTGAAAAGATACTTTAAAACATAAAAAACATTATCTTAAATATAAATAACAGCTTCACTTTTTCAAAGTAACAAAACATCCCAAACAACATGAAACCATTATAGGTTTGGTATAGTAGCGACCATAAGATATTTTGGCTTCACTTTTTCAAAGCAACACAACATCCCAAACAAACATTAAACCATTATAGGTTTTGGATAGTAGCAATCGTCAGATATTTTGGTCACATTCACGTGTATTTTTCCTGAAAGGTATTTATCTAGATTTGATGCACATTAGTATGTAGCATCGCATGACCGATAATGAAAATTACCATTTGTTGGATGGTTGTCCAAAACTTATAACATTTGTTTTTTTATGTGAAATAAACCAAGTTTAATAAAAAAACACATAGGATAGTAAGATTACATAAAAATTAGTTTCTAAGCTTTTGAGCATGTTATTATTAATTTTTTTTTATGGAATACAATAGAAGTTATAATTATAGTAAAAAAAACTATTATCTTGTATAAGTCATTAAATCGTAAAAAACAAAAGAATGTTATATTAAAATTTTAAAACAAATATTGTAAAAGGACCTCATTAAGAAACAATTCTTTTAGTTAAAGTTTAATATTAGGGAGAAAATCATGTTAGTAAACTCATAAGCGAATGTGTTAAAATCATGAAATAATATTAATTTTTTATTTAATAATACTTATTAACAAAGATAGTTTAAGAAGACAATAATAATTTTTAATTTCAATTTGAGAAATTGTAAACAAAAGAAGACAAATTTAAAAAAAAATGGAAAATACTTAAGGTGTTTAAATAAATATTAAATAAGGTGGTTAAATAATGTTTTGCCAAGTGTCACAAAGATGGATCAAATAGATGCCACTTGGCACAACAACATTTTTGTTTATTATAATAGTAGATTAGGTTTTATCTCTCATATTATGAGGATTGTTTTCATTTGGCATTTCTAATATTTATATCTATTTTAATTTTAATTTTATTTATTGTAAAAGAGATAATAATATATTTAGGGTTTGATGATGAAATGGTTTTACAAATAAATGAAATGTTATAGCCCGTTTAAAAGATATCTAGGCTTGGTGAGACCCATGTCCCGCATATTTTTTTTACTATAAAATTATTTATGAATTATAAATAATATCTTTTTAAAAAAGTGGATAATAATTTTTAGTATATCACTATTTTATAGGATTTTCATATCAAATTTTGATGAGATTAGTTTTAATATAATGACATGTTATAACGCGTTGAAGGGTTATATGGGTTTGGTGAGACCCATACCCGTGAATTCGAGTCAAATGCATGAGAAGCCACCATTTTCAAATAAAACAATCCGGTAGCTTGAAAGAATGTAGGAAACAATCAGAGAGATTTTATAGGTTTCATTTATATATATTTAAGATTATATGATTGTTATGTTAAGTTGTTTTTTATTTTATTTATTTATTTTTTTTATATTATGGCAAGTACCTTAGGAATTTGGGTGATTATGTGTCAATTTTTATTCAAAATTGACGGGTAATATGGTTGTTTTTAGTAGCATGTTCATTTGTGTTTGTCTAAAAAGTTAATGTACGAACGTGAACAAACACAAAAGAAACACAACAACTTCATTTCCCTAAGAATGAACGTAGACATGAAACTTTGTTTGGTTATGTGTTCGTAACCCGTCCATTTTGTCAGCTAAAACCTTAACGAACAAATACGAACAAGGTTTTGTTCGATTCGGTTCGCTTAAAGCCCTGTATCTGATGTTATGCCATGCTACAAGTTATTTAATTTGAGTTTGCTACACATGCGAATACGCCAAACACGAACTTGCCAATATTTCAATAACAAATAGCAATCATGACCCATTTTGAAATTTTCATGATTTTCCACATTCAGAAAATAGGAATTATAAATAAAAGTATATTGTATTCTTTTAAAAAAAATTATGATTTATGTCCATAGGCTATACGGGCGGGGCACAATACAAATTTGATTCTTAAATTAAGAGATCAGCGCCCTCGCAGTTTTCGGGCATGCACAAGTGTGCCCTTCTGTCCTGACCGTCTATTTAAGAATCAGACTTGCATTGTGTCCCCGCGCATATAACCCAGGGATAAAAATCATAATTTTCTCATTCTTTTATTATTTGTTTTTTTTATTTTTATTTTTTTTATGATCCTTACCGGCTAGTATTAACCTTTACCATTCCGTAAATTGGAATCTTATTATATTCTTGAACAAAAGTACAAAACCTTCTGCCAAAATGGTTATTTGCGTAGATGGCCTTGAACCCACGAAACTTGGGTCCAAAGGGACATACAAAACAAAACAAAGACAATGGATAAGATGAGGCAGGCTAAACCAATATCAAAACACTAAAGTTTGGAATAAAAACTAGTACGTTTGCAAGAAAGGTTATCTCAATATATCCTTACCATCTCTTGAAATCAAAGTAACAACTACCAATTACGATCATGCCCTATATAAAACCTGTCCCTTTTCCCCATTATGTAATAAACTAAACATCCATAATTAATATCTTCACTTATATACTTCCAACACATACCATAGAAATTACTTGTCCTTTATTATCGATGGCACATGTCCCTGGAAGTTCACCTTTTGATAACAAACCAAGTTCAAGTAGTTTGGTATTTGAAGAGTTTGTGCCTCCTGCGGCATGGACTGAAGACTCAACGTGTCATTACCTCCTTGTTGATCTTCCTGGTAAACTCATCATCTTATTGTTAAATTTATATTTTAGAGACTTATATAAAATGACGGTTAAGCCGTATTGAGTAACAAGTAAAAAAATTGTCACTTTATCTGGTTGAAATATACTTGGTTGGACTAGATTAATGACCTGCAAACACTTTATTATTCATCTCTAATTTAAGAGTTCTATAAACAATTAACACTTTAATCATAAGAAAATAAATAATATTAGCACACTATTAATTAAGTTCTTAAATAAAATGATTTAAAAAGTTATATACAACACCTATAGACTTTTGGGTGATTTTCAACTATTTAAACGAGTCACCTTTTAACGTTTTTTTTTTCTTTTTCATTTGAGACATCACACATGGTCCAAATCCAGCCATTTATAAAAGATTGTAGAATGATAGAATATAATGGCACGCGTTAGATCAGAACCAAGAAGAAAAGAAACTAAAACACAGAGCTTGATCAAGACTATGATCGACTCTTTTTATTAATATGAACCAAACACCATTAAAGACAAGACTAATAATTAAACAAACTCGAAATAAAATAAAACCAACTCTAGAATATTATGGCTATTCTTGTACTGCAGATTTCAAGAGGCAGGAGCTTAAGCTTCAAGTCGATAACAAAACTCACTTAATAGTTAGCGGAGAAAGGCAGGTTAGAGAGAATAAATACAAGCGATTCGAACAACGTTTTAGATTGCCAAAAAACGCAGACACAGAAAACATAACAGGGAAGCTTGATGGTGAAATACTATATATTTCAGTCCCAAAGAAAGTTGAACACGAACGCCAAGAGATGAAACAAGGCAACATTCCATCACCAGCACCGGTATCAGATGAAAGTAAGTCAGATTCAGATGAAAGTGATAACAAAGATGGTGAAAGTAAGTCATATACAGATGAAAAAGATGAAAGTGATAACAAAGACAGGTGAAAAAAATAAAAAAGAGAAACATGGAATGCATTTTGATGAGAAATGGGGGCAAGAGGCTGTTTTATATTTAAAACTTGCAATGGAGAAATTAAAAAATAATAAAGGGATTGTTGTGATTGCAATCTTTGCATTTTCATTAGGTGTGCTGGTAACTCAAAAGGTTCAGTCAAATGAAAATTGATGGAAGGAGCTCTTGAAATCAACATTTGTACATTATACATTATATTAAATTAAATTGTAAATTTGACAAGAACATGTAGCACAAACTGCAAATATCAAATAATGTCATCTGCTTGCACATGGTAATTACTAGTGTTATAAGTTCTAACATTAAAATTGAGTGAAAAAGAAATTAAATACAACATATAAGATACTAAATGTGGTAATTAATCAGCCTTATGAAGGTGATAGCTTGCGCTTTGCTTATTAAATGAAAACCAAGAAAAATCTTCAGAATCAAGTTGATATTAATTAATTGTCGTTTTCTTTATTATTCTTAATATTCCCGACCCTCGTTGAATCCATTAATTAGGTTATGTGCCCATCATAATTCTCCCTAACATGTAAAGAACTCGCCTAGAGTTCTTGGAGTATAAAGTAAGTTTTAGGTATTGCGTTGTTTTATTCTTCACTTCCATAAACCCGCCACCCCCCCCCCACCCCCCAAAGCTTTTTGATCTTTTGAACTTTTGGTTCAAATTGTGCGACTTTGTGGCATGTAAAATAAAAATTGTAGTTTATCATATTTTCACGTGGAATTTTAAGCGAAAATATATGTTTATTACGAACTTGTAATAATCTCAAGATTTCAAAAAATTACTAAACGCTGAGATTTCGTAATTCCAAGACATATGCGTCTATTACTTTGTTTATTATCCAAAGTTAGTCAAAACAGATGATTTTGATTCAAAAACTTGAAATCACACTTTAACACACTAGCATATATTTCTTGGGCATTAAATAACAACACTTTGCTGGCGGGTTTGCTAGTCACTAAAAGTGTGGTATATCTTAAGTCACAATTCAAGTTTCTCAATGGTAATTTCTGCACCATCTTCTGGTTTAGGATTTGAGAGATACTTCACTTTCGAATTCGGATTTACCAATTTCCACCTGCACAATATCATTTTAATTAGAACTCAACAATAGACAGTATTATCCAATATATGAAATGGTACAATATTCAAATGACTACTTACTTGTATCCTGTGGACAAATGATAGAGAAAGATAGCAACTTGTAAACGAGCGAGCATATTTCCTGCACAGATTCTTGATCCACCACCAAACACATGGTATGTTCCAGGTGCCATTGATACCTTAGGATCATACATTATGATACAATATGGAAAAAGTAAATATAGAAGTACAAAATAAAGATTATGATCTTGATCACCAAGAGACTTACATCCCATCTATCAGGGTTGAAACACAACGGATCATTAAAGTTCTCAGGAGCCGTGTGGAGATACCTAATCCAGAGCATTACATTCCATCCTTTCGGTATGGTATGTCCTACACGACAAACAATGTTAAACAAGAACAGGATAAACAAGTGAGTGTAATATTCATCAATCACAAACCTTTATATGTAACATCTTTTGTTGTGGTGCGAAAGAGAAATGGAGCAATATTCGCCATTCTGATCGTTTCATCCACAACTTTCATGGTGTATTTCATCTTTAAAATCTCATCACTTGTAATAAATTGACCGTCCTTGCTACTTTTAAGAGACATATTTTCATCCTAAACAGTAAAAACTTTAGAAATGTTAGAGAAGATGAACATTTAGAACACGAATAAGGCGTAACGTACCCGAAGCTTTTGTAGAACCTCTGGGTATTTAGCAAGATAATAGACAGCCCACATCATGGTTAGAGTAGTTGATTCATAGCCACCAATAAGAATGCTAACAATATTGTCAAGAATCTCAATGTCACTTAATCCGGCCCCTTCTTCGTCTTTCAACCTCATCAAACCATCCATTAAATCCTTCACAGATTCATTACTTTCATTCTCAAAGTTGTTCCTCCTTTTCTTTAACTCTTCCTTGAAAATCTCAATGGCTTTTCTCCGACACTACCAAAATATTTACTTGTCACAAAGTTAAAACATGCACGTCAAATTTATTATTATCAAAAGTTGAGGAATCATGAATGAGAACAGAACGCACCCTAAGGCCATGATAATAAGCAAATCCTGGTATATTCAATGGGTAGGATCTGATCCCCCTAACCAATCCAGTAAAGCATTCCCCTAGCATATCGAGTGTAGGTCCCGGGTGAAAACTAGCAAAATACATGCCGATGTTTTCAAATGTAACCTTCTTGATCTCTTTGTATGAGGTAATTGTATGACGTTTAGCCCAATAATCAAGGGCCGATATAATTCTAGGTTGAACGATGCTAGCGATCCTACGAAGAGCATCTGGCTGGTTAACGCTTCTGATAACAAAACTTCTGAGCCTGGCATGTGTTTTCCCATGAACCGACGCTACTGAAGTTTTGCCTACAAGCTCAACATTTGGCCATTCCAATATGAAGCTTTCCTCAGCTCGAAATACAAATCTGGTCGCTGTTGGTGAAAACACGATCACCGATGGTCTACCAAATAGGTGTGTCTTGTAGATTCCAATCCCATCACCAAACCTATTCATTTGCATAATCAATGATCATATAAGCAAAAGATGGAAGTTAATATAAAAGGCGGTAGAAAAAAAATTTCAAAACCAAAAAAATAAAACTATAATATATTACTTGCTACGCTTGGAATTAATGTAATCGTCGGGTCGGCGAAGGAATTTGAAGTACCAAAGAAATGTGAACGTTTCACCAATGATCGGAAGACCCATGTAGCCAGGAGGCAAATCAGTGCCGCCTTCAGATGAACGCAAAGTTGCGGTTACTAGTCCATACCATACATCGTTCCACCAGCTCAAAAGCCATATTAGTAGCGGCACCACTCCTGAAACCACTGCCAACCACATCGTTAGAAGTAAACGTTTATTTTTTTTTTATCTCTTTGCTAAGTGAAACTGTGGAATGCGATTCTTAAGTATTTGTATAGTCTTAAAAAAGATGCTATAAAATGGTTCACTTATTCCATCGACATTAGGAGACAACCATATACTTCGCTCCAACACCATTAATTGGACGATGTGTCGATGTTACCAACATTTTCAACTTATATAATGCTATTATATCATGTGATACAATTAGACAAGGTATACATGCTTCTACAGTACTACTACCAGTTAAAATAGATGATACTCAATATGTTCCCACATATTCGAACAACACTATTATACAAAGTTATAAATTTTATATATTAATTTCCAGGTATCACGAACTTATTAGACTAGCTACCACCTTCAACAATGAGTTTTCAATACCATTTCAATCAATCGCATTAACTATTAAAATTATAAATTGTATCAAATTTGATTACTAGTAGACGTCAAATATATTCCATTTGCACATGTTAGGCAATTGGCATATTCAAGAACACTAGTTGAATACGCTTTTGTTTATAAAATATATAAGTTCTTTCTAATTATACAAGATTAAGATTTTCGACAACTAAGTTCTATCCGATAAAATTTGTCATCAAACTCTGAACATTCAGAAGTTTTGATGAGTAAACACTTGTGAAATAAATAAGATTTATGTCTCAGCTTTTAACTTGTATAAAAGTATCGTGACGGATTTAGGAGTACGGAGGTTAATAAGTATGGATTTATAAAAGTACCGCAAAGGGACGATGTTCATTTTAGGGGTGTAATGGTGTTGTAGGGGCGATTTTCATATGTTGAGGGCTACCAACGGTCATGTTATTATTTTATTATTATTTTCCTTCACAAAACCAGCGACATGGACATGTTGCCACCCCGCCTCCCCCCTCTTATCACCGCCGGGGGGGGGGGGGGGGACCTCCCAAAATTGCCACTTATCGCCCCAACAATTCGCCTAGCCTAATGAGCAAGAAATTTATAAAAAAAACCCGAAGAGGCTTTCACGTGGCCACATAGGTAACCCCTAAAAAGACACCAGATATACAGTGAGCATCGGAACAAAATAATAATAATAATAATAATAATAATAATAATAATAATAATAATAATAATAGCACTCTATTTAATAACGATTAACCACGATACTCTATATTAACTATTAAGCCTTTAGTACTTCTCCCAACCGACATAAAGACTTCTCGACGGATTCCATGTCCAATGGAGATCAAGGGAGTAATTGTCTTCCACCGTCTTGACGAGAGATGTCGATGTGTCATTAATTAAACACCATAAAGTAGTAAGAATAACAACATGTACCACCAATTCCCTATTTTCAGAAACATTTTAAAACTTGTACAACTTTGAAGAAGCACGGATCCAAACCGAGGGGTTCAGATCTATGCTCCCACAAGTATGGATTGCTGGACACACTAAACGTCAGATGAAATCAGATCTCAGTCAGGTTCCTGCAAAACAAACACCATGAGACTCGCTATGGGAAGGACAAGATGGGGGGGGGGGTCTTCCTGTAACCACCCTCCGGCGTGAGAATAAGTATTATACCGTGAATGGAATAAGTACGAAGTACCAGTAATTAATTGCTGTGATTAGTGGGGAGCGAATGAATACCTCATGAAGATAATTGAAGTATTTATAGCAGGGGATGAGGGAAGGTGATTGGTGAAGTTGTCACTTTCAAGATATTCCTTATTACTCTGATCGGACACGTGTCGCGCACTTATATGGTATAACAGCGTAGCCACGTTTAGGGCGGTTACCAGGTGTCTACCTGTCTTCCTTCGTGTGAGGTTCCTTATGCGACCCGCGGATTCTTCATGCGGATACTCACTGGCGATCCACGGATTATTGTGATCCGTGGGGCAATTTCTTTAGTTTGTGGGTAGTTTTACTACCTTGCATCTATAAGTCCCCCCCAGTCCATTGTTTCTTCCGCAGGATGGTGCCGCGGGTGGAATTATGGATTCTCTTCTCTTTTCCGGCCGTGAGGTTTGTCCTTGTACGCGAATTTGACACTTATCTTTATTAGACTTTGTGGTGGTTATGACGCGGCAGTTTCAGTCTGAATCGTGTCAGGCGTCATTTTCGAGATGCCTGCACATATTTTTAGGAGGTTAATTCAAAATCATTTCGATTTTTGTCAGCTCCCGCCTAACGTGTCGACCTTTAGTTGGACGATGATTGATGGCGAGTTGTTTCCCTTCCTATAGCATTAATTGCTATTAGTATATAAAGGGAAGCGTTACCATTCTTCATTCAGCTGTTCATTTATTCAAGCGATTTCCTTCTCTTGAGATCACTTTCTTTGTGATACTTATCATCATAGCTCGTTGTGAGAAATTACGTGACGCTCTAATGGCAGGTGGGAAGAGAGAGGGTCCCCAGTGTACCATCAAGAATATCACTATTAACTGGAAGAGCCAGATTACCAGGATATAGTGAACTTATAAGGATTAGCCCCGGAATGGGGACCGGAGCTTCCAGTTCCCGAATCCACCGCTAACAATCCTCCGAAGGGCAAAATTGCCCTTTACGGAGAATTCTTCACGACAGGTAATTTTCGATTGCCCATTACGATGTTTGTGAGCCGATTTTTGACGCTAACTGGGATACACATATCCTAGATGCACCTTTTTGGACTCATGAGATTAAGACACTTTGAGTTATGTTGTCAAGCTTTAGGTGTGGCCGCTTCAGTTGAGAGATTCTGCGTGTTCTACATGCTTCAAGCTCGCGGGAGATGGTTTAGCTGCTCCATCGTCAGCAAGAAGCCGATAGGGACCGAGCCCCCTCGTAGTGCTCATGAGTGGAAGACAAATTTATTCTGGATCAACGAGGATGTTATACCAAACACTATGGTATATCGCTCGTTGATTGAAAAATTTACAGATCTTACCGTGGCTGATTCCAAAAATCAGTCATGGTATGAAACTCTTAAGCGGACTCCAATGCTGATGGACTTAATTCCGGAGTCCGCACTTGTGCTAGTGGGAATGAGCTGCCCATGGCCATTCCCGAACGAGTATCCTTATTTCTCCAGGGATAACAAAAGTAAGTATCGTCTCTCTCTCTCACTCTCTCTCTCTCTCTCTTTGACACTTGCTTTTTGTTTCAGCGGATGGATCGGCTTTTGGCGTTCTTGTACATAGCATCGCTGGTGGTATGTACCGCCGCTCGCGTGAGCATGGGGCCTTGCTTATTCTCGAGCAGACTAAGGAGAACTTCCATTTTCCAACACGCGGACGCCTCTAGCCAGTTGTTAATGAAGATATGTTTTCTCAAGGTGTCTACATTCTAAGCCCTCATCCCCTTACATTTATGGATCCACATGGGACGATTATCCTTCCTTCTTCTAGTGAAGATTCTTCCACTAGTGAAGGGTCATCGTCCTGTGATACATAATGTTTGTCGTCTGATTACGCGGGGGTTCTGCGTACTATTGCAGATCTTACCAGCAAATGGAAGCGGAAGGAAGACGTCGCCGGTGAGTCTAGCAAGGGGGGGGGGGGTTTCTAACCACGAGACCCTACTGATGAGGATGCGCGGAGGTCACTAAGGACCAACCTGAGGCGCCTAAGAAGACTTCACGCCTGAAGGCCAAGAAGGTTTACCTTAGTGACCGAACTCTTCATATATCCGCCAAGACTGCCCCAAGTAATGATTTCCTTGTTGAAAATTCTCTCTATGTTATTGGTGTTAACATATTTTGTGTTTTATAGGGGCTAAGGTGGTGATTGTTGAGGCATCTCCTCCGTCCCCGCCGCTTGAATAAGTGCCTCCGTCTCCACTGCCCCAACAAGACTAAGCTATTCAGGATAAGGGGAAGACATCTGAGGTAGTCATGACAGGGGGAAGGGCGCACCACGCACCGAACCCATCATCCAAGATCCTACCGCTCCTGTCGGGGGAGGGGAAGGAGGGACTTCACAGGCATCAACCTTCACTCTCCATCAAGAGGGACCCTCCATTTTTCTTCCTCCCTGGACTCTAGGCCCGAACACGCACTTTACTAATATGGATTCGTGCCTAAAGTTTTTTGACCATTGCCTCCCACCCGTTGAACGTGAACGCCAACACGCACGCTCCAGGGAGGACTTGACTAACTATTTTAATTACCATCTTTCCAACATCATGTCTACTGGGCGCAAGATCTTTTAGGAGTGAGTGGTGGGTGAATGTGACTTGGAAAGATCCAGTCAAGCATTGAAGAAGGTGGAGGCAGATAGGGATGCCAAGCAAATGGATGCTCAAGAGAGGGATGCTACCCTTCATAAATCATGTAGGTTCCTAGACGGATCGTACACGGGATGTCTCTAACAACGCAGGTGCGGAATCCCTGCGTAGGTAGATACGAGTGTAGAGTATATAGAGATCGAACACACAAGCAATAAACCAACCACGTTATATTGATAACAAACACGTGACCCGAGGTCACCGTTACAGACTATGACACGTAACTCGGTTACTGAAAACTGAAACGAAAACCCTAAACGAACAACCCGTAATCTGTTCTGCTGAACAGTATTTAAACACGACAACTTCGCCACAGGCGAAGTTGTCAATAACTTCGCTGATTCAACAAGTTCGCCATAGCGAACTTGTCGACAACTTCGCGCATTACAAAACAAACATAAACAAAACATAATTACATTACAGACTCGATTACAAATGCTAGACTATGAACTACTGACATACATGTACCAACAGACTCCCCCTTGGCAGTAGCTTCATATCTTGATCTTCAAATCTTGAGTCTTGTAATCTTTACCTCTACGCGTGCGCCCCTTCTCTCACACATACCGACACTACCCTTTGATATTTCCTAGCTTGATCCTTCCAAGCAGGAATGTAGAAGATCTTCTTCTCGTTGAGCACTTTCAAATCATCCTTTGATAGATTAACAAGATGCATCGGGTCGTACACCCGAAGTACTTCTTGTTCATCCTCATCTTCCATTACCGCCTCAGCTGTCTCACAATCCACGTACCACCATTTTAAATCTTTTAGGACGTTCTTGGGCATAACTTTCATCGGTACTTCTTTCAAATGACGGACTGGTTTATACTTCATTACCATCCAAGGTTTGCCGTCAGCCCTCATTCCACGATCTTTGTCTTCTATCAACTTTCCTTTTTGAGGCTTTAGGAGTTCAAACTTTTTGTCTTTAATGGCTTCTTTCCAGACGATCTTCCCAATGATTCTTGCCATATCATCATTACTTCTATTGATCAGCCCCAATCTCGCTAAATCTCTCACCTCACATTCTGGTAAGGAATTCAGAGATCTCAACAATCTCTTAAAGTACCGAATGCCGTCGTACCGTTTGATCACAAATAGTTTCAGCTCTTTGTCGTACAACCAGCATATGATTCCTTTCTTTGACTCTGCATAGCCCTTTATATTATAAGTCTTTCTGAACATCGTTGGCACTGCAGGCTTCTTGGTTTTAACAAACCACTGAGCACAGCCTTCTTTCCAGTTCGGCTGCTCCTCCCATACTGTATCTTCTATCACACTCTCATCCCCCAATTCTGATCTCTCAACAGCTGGAATCTCATGTTCCACTGACTCATCTACAATCTCACCTTCTTCTAACACATCTTCCACATTAATCTGTTCTCCAATCCTCTCAATCTCATCCATAGGCAACACGTCATCATCATCCATCAACTCATCGTCCTCCTCCTCATCCAACTCCTTCAACGCATCAATAACGTCTTCAACATCAGCGTCGTCCTCCACAACTACAACATCATCACCATCTGCATTTGTAGACTCCCCCTCAGTTGTGGAAGCTCCAAGAGCCTGAGAGGTTCTTGGCAACTCACCACCTGCACCCGAAGGTGCATTGGGATCATCGTCATGATCTTCTCGTCTTTTCGTTCTCAACTCATCGCCCCTACACGTCTTCTCCCCCTGAGATGCCAAGTAATCCTTGAAGGCATCAATTATTCGTCCATGTTCTACCAGGAGGGCAGCTTGTAGTCGATTGGATTCCACTAGGCGGTCAATAGTCTTTGACTGTTCAGCAACAATCCGCTCTAGCGAAAGAATCCTCTCGGTATCTGAAGTAGGCAATGGAGTTGGTGGAACATCAGCAGAAGTGACCGCAGGTGGTACACTTGGTAACCCTGCAGTAGAGGTGATTGTCGACTCCACAAACCGTGCAACTACCACCGGTGGATTAAGCGGTTGAGGTGGTAGGGACACAATTGTTGGTGCCGACGTCTCGATCGCTGAAACCTGTGCAGTAGTAGGAATAAGAGACATACCAGATAAGGCAGGTGGAGCAAAACGTACTAGTCTTGAA
The DNA here is from genome assembly GCF_021521415.1 of Bidens hawaiensis. NCBI lineage: Eukaryota > Viridiplantae > Streptophyta > Magnoliopsida > Asterales > Asteraceae > Bidens > Bidens hawaiensis. Next base: position 534,235 of record NW_027492221.1, on the reverse strand, counting down.
GATTCTCCAGCTCCCGAACCTATCCCTCTCTGTTCTCATCTTGAGCGTCTTAGCACAATCTGTACTGCCTCCTCTTCATCTACTTCATCCTCATCCTCCCCCACAGTTCTCGGCCTCTTTCCCGTAGTCCGTTCACGAGACACCATAAGTCTTCTTGCCTCAGCAAACGTCTCGTCTAGATCAGAGTCAGCTACCGAAGTAGCTGCTCTGGTAACATCCATAAACTGAGGACCCGAGACATCCATATCAAACAAACCATGTCCACTAAAAGCAGCATCTAGATCAACGTTTTCAGCAGTGGACACAGCCTGAGATATAGTAGCTGGCACAGCAGCAGAAGATACAACAGGCGCAGCTGATACAGCATGAGGTGCTGCCGCCTGATGTGGTTGCGGATCCCTGAACTCGTCCCCTCCTGAAGGAACATACTCCGGGTTAATGAGATACCCGAAAAGTGGAGTATGCCTGGGACGCCGCTCAGGGTTGCTTCGAGTGCTCGACGTTCTGCACTGAGCAAAGATACGTTTTGTTACGCACTCAACGTATCTGATAGGGCGTCTTTGCGGTACAGACGGAGCGACATGATTGATAATCATTTGTAGGAACCGAGGATACATAATAAAACGCTCGCGCGCCGTCGCCCGTCTCTGACGATCAATCTCGTAAAAGATTAGCTGACTAAACGAATATCTGCGGTTGTAAGTCAGCGCAATCATAGCCGATTGCATCGTCGCACCCATCCCATCTGTTCCTGCCTTTCTGCCGGACATGCATACTATCAACACATGCATCAAAAAGCGCCATTGATCCAGCAGAAAGCCTTTCCTCCTCTGCGAGTCCCCCAGCGGACCCGAATAACCCATCCTTAAGTAAGCTCCGTCACGGAAAGGAGCTACGAATTCCGTTGGGTCGTCTCTTGTTTCATCACCGAACTGCAGAGCCAACCGTATGTCTTCCGAGGAAAACTGTATGTCTTGACCATTGACAGTTGCTCGCATCACTGGAGGCTCAGGTCTGCAATCATAATACACCGTCTGCCAGAAATCTTGAATGTTGGGCAGAGATATGGGTAGTGTATTAGTGATCGCGTGAAAAACTCGTGATCGTTGGAGAAATGTGATAATCTCCCTATAGTCTTCAACGCCTCGTGCGTCTGGATCCAAAGTGATGTATTGGTTATGAGCTGGGAAGAATTGTCGTTGCTCATCACCATCATCACCTCCAGCACCTCCAACAGCAGCCATATCTGCACAAAACAAATCAAGTTAGAGACCAAAAAAAAACATCTCACAAGTTCGCTGTGTACCATATGCGAAGTTGTGATGTACAGGCAAATTTAAAGGTGAGGCGAAGTTGGGAACAACTTCGCTTCATCTGTAAGTTCGTCTATAAACTTATTAAAAATTTGAAATAGGCGAAGTTGTGTTCAAGGCGAAGTTATGGATAACTTCGCCATAGGCGAAATTAAGCTTCAAGCGAAGTTGTGGATAACTTCGCTGAAGGCGAACTTAAGCCACTGGCGAAGTTGAGAATAACTTCGCGTAAACCTTAACTTCGCCTGAATCTGAAACGGCGACTGTTCAGATTCAAACAAAGTTTATCCGATTTTTCGGATCGATTTAACGATCTAACAATGAAGTCCAACATATTTCAATGGTGTTAGGACGAAAAGGTCGTCCATGAACACGTAACGTGAGGTCGGAAAACTTGGTTTCTAAGGTTCGACGACCCGAGGTCTCGAACCGGGTAAAACGATAACGAGAAAGATAGGATGTTATTGACTACACATACCACTAGTATAGTAGAAACAAGGAACACAAGATCGAAATCGAAAGTGAATAACAAGATCCGGATGTATTGGTTTTGAGAACAAGTTCGCCGGTAATTCGAAAAAAAAAGTGATACAGTAACAGTTTACTATCCCTTATATAGGGCAGAGTTGGTTCAGGCGAAGTTACGCTTAACTTCGCCAAGGCGAAGTTAAGCACAACTTCGCTGAATTCAACAACTTCGCCCGTAATTTTCAAAATCAGCCCTTTAAGTTTGAATAATCCTGAATTTAACCTTAGAAATTACCAAAAAGAGTTAAACAAATATGATCAAGACCCAGTAACCAACAATAAAATAATATAACTACAAAAACTAAAAAAATCTTAGAAAAATTTTAACGAAATAAGGGATCAAATTTCAGTCTAGTCAGGGACCACTACGTTTTAGAAAAGATCCTAACAGGAATCATACTAACGATGTGACTGTCACTTAGATCCGTGTTTGGCTGTATTATGACATAGAGACACAGGTTGTAAGCATGTAAATAACGTAAATGGTTTTCATCGTTTCTGTGATACGGATTAAGGTTCAGTTAAGCTCAAAAATTTAAGTTGGCAACATCTCAGAGATAATGATGTCTTCTATCTATTCTCAAAGCGTATTTGGCTATACCCAAGTCACCCCGAATTGACTTCGACCCATAGTGTCTGATTAACTTGTATATACTCGTTGACTGCTTCCCGTTCTCTTCTTACTCCAGACATGAGAAGTCTTGATTGTTACTATGTCTCATAAGTACTAAAAATATACATGTTTTTTTTTTTTTTTTTTTTTTTAAACCAAACGTTCTTATTGACTTCGGAGTATTAAACTACTGCAAGTCCCGAATCTGGATCACTGCAGTGTCTTGAAATGCTTTCTTCACGGGAATCAGATCACTCAGGGGCTCGTGTATGACTGGGTAGTCGCTTTTCTGCCTATCATTCGGAAAGATATGTGTGAAGACATTCAAAACTCTTAAGGAGTTTCCACGTAAATTCGAGTAGTTTAAGTTAGTATCACATACACTTTTACGCACCATAAAAATTACCACGACATACAATGACTGTTCTAAAGCCTTTTAAGCCTAATAACTTCACTAGTTAAGCACACACGATCAGTATATATATCATTTTCCAAGGTTGGATCAATTTTCTGTTACACACAGCATAGAACTTCATACGAAGTACCAGACTTGAAAATTAATTTCATTTCCCTAAAAAAAAACTTTAAATTCAATCGCCCCAATCACGTCAGAGTCGTCAGGTAAACGGCTATCCTGAAGATCCAATGGATCAACTGGACCGACCACATACAAGTATGTGTCCTTCTTACTCAGTATGACCGACTAATTTTCAGCAACTGAAAGAACACACGTCATAGCTGCACCGGTCACTTTCAGTCTTCCGGTTAATGGCTATCCTCGTTCTCTAAGTTGAAACGAGGACCAAAACATATCCTAGGATATGTCCATCAAACTGAGGTAACCGACTAATTTTAAGCAAAAATGACCCATGTTTTTTTTTTTTTTTTTTTTTTTTTTAATCAAAGACATGGTTACTCGGGATTGATCATTCCGTTTAGCTCAATTAGGTTTTGAAATCTGGATTTATCAAACGCTTTTGTAAACAAGTCAGCAAAATTTTCAAGTGTATCAACTTTTTCGATCTTTATTAGTTTCTTCTCAGCACAATCCCGTATGAAGTGATGACGAATGTCAATATGCTTAGTTTTACTGTGCTTCACGGGATTGTTAATTACTGAGATGGCGGCAGTGTTATCAATTAAAATAGGAGTAAGTAAGAAATTCAGACCATAGTCGCGCAATTGTTGCTGAATCCACAAAACCTGAGAGCAGCAGTTGGATGCTGCCATGTATTCAGCTTCGCATGTTGAAATTGCAACTGATGTCTGTTTCTTGCACTGCCAGGAAACTAATCTTCCTCCAAGAAACTGACAGCCTCCTGTTGTTGACTTCCGACTCTGATTACAGCCACCATAATCAGAATCTGTATACGCCACCAGCTCAACGTCTCCTCCCTTTGGGTACCACAACCCTAGTTTCGGCTTGCCCTTAAGATACCGCAAAATCCTCTTCACACCTTTCATGTGAGATTCCTTTGGGTTTGCCTGAAAACGAGCACATAGACAAACAGAAAACATTATATCGGGCCTAGAAGCAGTTAAATACATTAATGAACCTATTATCGCCCGATACAGAGTAGGGTCCACATCTGCGTCACCATCTGATTCAGCGCCCAACTTGTGATTGACACAGATTGGGGTGTCATATGGAGAACTGTCCTCCATCTTGAATCTCTTCAGCACATCATGAACATACTTTGTTTGATGAATGAACATCCCATCCTTCTTCTGATCAACCTGCAATCCTAGAAAGAAGGTTAGTTCACCCATAGCACTCATCTCGAATCGTTTCTTCATGACAGCCTCAAAATCCTGACACATGGATACTCTTGATGCAGCAAAAATGATATCATCCACGTAGACTTGAACTAGTAAGAAGTCACATCCTTCTCTCTTCACAAACAGCGTACTGTCAATCAATCCCCTTTCAAAACCATTTTCCAGCAAGTAGTCCGATAACGTTGAATACCAGGCACGAGGTGCCTGATGTAACCCATATAACGCCTTGCTCAACCTGTATACGTGATCCGGAAAGTCTGAGTCAGGAAAACCCGGAGGTTGCTCAACAAACACAACCTCATCAACTTTCCCGTTAAGAAACGCGCTCTTCACATCTAACTGAAACACCTTCATCTTTTTAGATGCAGCAAACGCCAAAAACAATCGAATCGCTTCTAACCGGGCAACAGGAGCGAACACCTCATTGTAATCAATACCTTCTTGCTGATTAAAACCTTTAACAACCAGCCTCGCCTTATTTCTCACGATAATCCCCTTTTCATCCCTCTTGCACTTGAACACCCATTTCGTGCCTATTGCATGCACATTCTTTGGTTTTTCAACCAAGGTCCAAACTTCCATTTTCTCGAACTGAGCCAACTCTTCTTGCATGGCTTCGACCCACGAGCTGTCCTTTAAAGCCATTTGATAATTCTTTGGTTCAATTTGGCTTATAAAGTAGGAGTACAAACATTCATTTATTATACCCGTTTCTTTTATGCTTGAATAAACACAGGTGTGCTCATTCAAGCTACTTCTGGTTTGTACACTCGAGGACACATCACCTATAACGTTCTCCAATGGGTGATCTTTGTGAATTCTCGTGGTCGGAACAGCACTGACATGTAAATTGTCTTCCAAGTTCGAAGAGATCTCATCTATGGTTGTTTCTGGCTGAGAGTGAAAAGGATTAATAAATTCATCTTCAGTTGAGGCCGCAGGGGTATCGATCGTGTTTGATGTGGAAGGTTGAGATTTCTCAAAAATCTGATGTTGCAATATATTCTCTTCCTCATCAAGTATCATCTTCGTCACAGCTCTTTCGTCTTCTTCAGAAATTTCCAAATTAGGTACGTTAAACGACTTAAAAAGTTTAACATAGTCAAACAGCTCAGCAGGTCCATTGCTTGGTTTTGGCGGTTGGTAACTAGTAATGTCGGTGTTACAAACCACCTCCACCTTGCAAGTCGACGTATTGAAGACCCGTCTGTTGGGAGTTCCAACAACATAACCGACTAGGATTCCCTCATCGGCTACTTCACCAAATTTCGAGTTAGTCTTCAAAATCGAACAAGGAGACCCAAAAGGTTCAAGACCGCACAAGTTGGGCTTCCTTCCGTGCATAAGCTCGTAACAAGTTTTTCCAAGTCTCTTAACGGTTAACACCCGATTCAGAACATAGCAGGCTGTAGCAACTGCTTCAGCCCAGAACATCACAGGAAGCTTTGAGTCTGCCAGCATAGTTCTGGCTCCTTCAATCAACGTTCGGTTCTTCCTTTCAGCTACTCCGTTCTGTTGTGGAGTATACGGAGCGCTGTATTGATGCTCGATACCCTTCTGAAGACAAAAGATTTCCATCTCAAAGTTCTTGAACTCTGTCCCATTGTCGCTTCTGATGAATTTAACTGATTTACTCATGACGTTCTCGACTTTTGTAATTAGATTCTTCACCATCTGAGTCGTCTCGTCTTTCGTTTTCAGAAAATATACCCACGAGTATCGTGAGTAGTCATCAGTTATCACCAAGCAGTAAGAAGTACCACCTAGACTTTGAACATTCACCGGACCAAAGAGATCCATATGAAGTAGTTCTAGAGTACCAGCAATTGAGTTGATCGTCTTGGTGAGATGGCTTTTCTTGTGTTGTTTTCCCTTCTTGCACGCTATGCATTTATCTTCAAAGTTAAAACTCTTTAAGGGAACGCCCATCACAAGCCCATTTTTAACAATGAAGTTCATCTTACGAAGATGAATATGTCCCATTCTCCTGTGCCATAATTCTGATTCTGATTCGCTTGCCTTTGTCATTAAACAGGATTCTCCGGTGGCCATTTCAGTAGACCTCATATCCATCACGTATGTATTCGATTCACGTGGAGCTTTCATTACTATCCATTCTTCTGGTATATGAAAACCAGGCTTCAATACAATCGCTTCATTCTTAGTGAAATGGACAGTGTATTCTTTATCACAGATCTGCGACACACTCAGCAGATTGTGCTTTAATTCCTCCACAAAATTTACGTTTTCAAGTGTCATTCTCCCATTCGACACAGTTCCTCTACCGGTAATCCTTCCTCCGCTTTCACCAGCAAAACTAACTCTAGCTCCCTGAACAGGTTTTAAGTCTTGCAACAAGTGTTTGTTGCCTGTCATGTGCCTGGAACAGCCGCTATCTACAATCCAAAGATTGTTTGCAGCCCTGTTCAACTGTTCCTGCACAATAAAACAAAGAGTTAGAATCTTGGGACCCAAGACCAATTGGTCTTGGATCGATACGTCCCGTACCCTGGCTTTCTTAAGTTAGCATCAGGATAATTTCTGTAAGTCCTGTTAGGGAATCTCCCTGCAGATTGGGTGTAATGCCTTCCAAACCTTTGAGAATTGAAAGTGTTATACCTTGAGGTTTGGTTGTAAAAATGAGGTTGGTTTTTATGAAAACTTGAATTCGTTACATTTTGGCATTTTTTAAAGTTTTCATTTTTAGCAGGAACAAAATGACGCTTATTCTCATTTTTATTTGGCTTCACACCTCTGAATCTCGGCTCCAGAGGGCAATCAGCAACTAAATGCCCTAATTTGTTACATCTAAAGCAACACCGACTCTCCAATTTCTTGTCAAATGTTGGTTTGGATGTAGAGGTAGTGTTACCAGCCGTTCGTCTCACATAAGGTGGGACGTACGGATTGAGTGGAGAACTCTTTTTAGAAACTTTATTTTTATCTCCATCGGTAGGTAACCCTACCTTCTCTTTTGTCTGATCAGATTCGGACAACTTATCCGAATCCGATGAGACTGGACTCAAAACAGAAATATTCACATTAGAAACTTTCGAACTTGTTTCTTCACAGCTAACACTTGGTTTTACACTTGTAATCTTGATTGGAGTTGTCTGAGGAACTTCGAAATCGACAGATTTCTGAACACTCGGATTATAAGTATAGTTGTGGTTAAAGGGTGGTGGAACTTCATTATATCCGATTCCTCCCCTCTTTGCAGAGGTACCTGGATCACTCACGAGGTGATCAAGGATGGCCGAGGAATTCCTGAACTGCTCAAGTTTGCGGTTCAGTTCCACCACCTTTACCTGGTGGTCAGCAATCTGTTTATCCCGATCAGCAATCACTTTAGTTTTTTCCTCCAAAACTTCATAACTAAGATCAATTATTTCAATTTTCTCAGCAAGTTTAATTTTTAAGCTTTGAACGTCTTTTTCACATGCTTTTATTTTAATTTTATAACTCGTTTCTCTTGCTTTCGTAAAATGGTGATCTTCTTTAATAGTTTTAAAGTCAGCATCTAAATGGACATACTGATCAGTTATTGTTTTAAGTTGCTCAGACAAATTCTCACAACTAGTACAAATAGTTTTAGGACTTACCTCGGAGCGATTATCTTTGTCATTTGCCATGAAAGCGGTTTCTTCTTCATTTGCTTTCTCAATTTCTTCAACCTTCTCACATTTTTCAGCTTCAGACTCAGCCATGTTTGCTTGCTCACCAGAACCACTTGAGCGTTGATTCCAGTTGTACTCTCCTGCCTCTCTGGTTAACATGGCATTTATCTCTCTGTTAACTCCTGAGTGTTGTGTAGGTCGACCTTGTCCTCGTTCAACCCTCTCATTTCTGCATTCCTTGGCAAAGTGCCCGTACTGTTGACAATTGTAGCACCTTACTTTGGACTTGTCGAACCCGGGCCGACCACCAACAAACTTTCTCCCCGTCTTATTCATGAAACGCTTGACTCGCCTCACTATCATGGCCATTTGCCATTGCAAATCCATCTCCTCCAGATCATCAGCATCGATCTGGTCGTAATCCTCATCCAGAACAGCAGGGTCCACAATCTTCCCCTGGATGTAGTTTTCATAGGAAGCAATAAATGATGCATAGACTGCAAACTGCTCTTCAGCAGATTTTACACTCATAGGCATCTTGGAATAATTATTGCTTGAGGCATGAGCAGAAAAACCACTTGAGGACGCTTGAGGCTTTGAAGTACTAGATCCTCCAGCAACGAAACATACATCACCATTCATGTTAACAGAAACATTTCCTTCATGAGGTGAGTCAGGACCTGACTCCCCTTTCGAGTAAAAAGCAGCAGATTCAGGCCTTGAACTTGAGCCTGAGTTAACCTTAGCACCATACATACCAGGGTCTTGTATCTGATCTGTTGGTGTTTCCTTTCGAACCATATTAAGCTCATAAGTTCTGAGTTTGTTTACTGCCGTTTCAAGATCACAATTTGGAAAGTCTCTGTCTTCCCTCATAAGGACGGTGTACATTTCCCACTTCGGTGGGAGAGCATCGAGAAGCTTTTCAACGATCTCTTCTTCTCGGTAAGCAATTGAATAATTGCTGAGCTCTGTCATTAGATGATAGTATCTGGTGATAATATCATCCAGTGATTCGTTCTTCAAAAATTTGAAGACGGAGAACTGGGTTTTTAAGAGTTTGATCTTTGATGCACGTATACCCACATTCCCCTCGAATCTATTTTCAAGAGCATCCCAAAGCTCTCTCGCAGAAGTGTACTTTCGGAACGTATGGAGAACCTCTTGAGGAAGTGCCATTGTTATCGCAGCATGGGCCTTGCTTTCGGCCTCGTACATTTTCTTCTCTTCGTCCTCCATTTTGCTGTACTTCTTAACCACATCGCGACCTTCGTATTGCGCAGTTGGAGGGATATATCCATCCTGGATGCACACCCACATTTTGGCATCCTGATATTTGATGTATTGGATGAATCTGTCCTTCCATGCCACGAAGTCAGTTCCCTTCATCAGCCTCGGGGCCTTAGTGGCAGACCCCGCTTCTACTTCCATCTTGACCAAGTCGGAGATATTGATCGAAGACATCCTTGCAAAAACCTGAAAAACCTGGAAAAACAAAAAAAATATTAAAACAGCTCAGTTGGCGAAGTTAAGAATAACTTCGCTTGAAGGTTAACTTCGCTGAAAGAGAACTTCGCTGAGATCTTAAATTCGCTTGATTTGGGCGAAGTTAAGAATAACTTCGCTTATCTCTGGCGAACTTATGAGTTGAGCGAACTTGGGTTTGAAGCGAAGTTGCGGATAACTTCGCTAAGGCGAACTTATGAAGTGAGCGAAGTTGTAGTTAACTTCGCTAATCCTTATATCTTCGCCAAAAACCCTAATTCCAGCGACGGCAACTTCGCCTGAAGAATGGTAACTTCGCCCGATGAACGGTAACTTCGCCCGATGAACAGGGAAGTTTGTTCAGATCTGTTTTCGTCAATCCAGCAGCTCCCGATCAATGCAAAGGCTTGAAAATGACTGTCAAGCACTAGCAAAACTCAATCCCAACAAAAACACGTCCCGCGAATAGGTCAAACGAGACGTTTTCTACACCCGCGTGAAATCCCGAACCTCACAATCGAGCCGATTGGCTCTGATACCAATTGTAGGTTCCTAGACGGATCGTACACGGGATGTCTCTAACAACGCAGGTGCGGAATCCCTGCGTAGGTAGATACGAGTGTAGAGTATATAGAGATCGAACACACAAGCAATAAACCAACCACGTTATATTGATAACAAACACGTGACCCGAGGTCACCGTTACAGACTATGACACGTAACTCGGTTACTGAAAACTGAAACGAAAACCCTAAACGAACAACCCGTAATCTGTTCTGCTGAACAGTATTTAAACACGACAACTTCGCCACAGGCGAAGTTGTCAATAACTTCGCTGATTCAACAAGTTCGCCATAGCGAACTTGTCGACAACTTCGCGCATTACAAAACAAACATAAACAAAACATAATTACATTACAGACTCGATTACAAATGCTAGACTATGAACTACTGACATACATGTACCAACAAATCATTAGAAGATAATACTGTTTGGAAGGGCAGGTTTCGCCTCAAGTGGCCTCCTTGCCTGCCAGGAGGAGGAACTCCAACGGCTGCGGGCTTAAGTCTCATAGAGGGACATGCAGATTTCTGACCTCAACGCCAATAACTCCCGCCTCTTCGAGGAAAATAAGAAGTTGACGGAAACTGAGGTGAGGGTCTCCGCTGAAAAGAAGTGGCTTCTGAAGTATGGCTTTCTCCAGATAATTGTTTACCATCTTTTTCCCATTTTTTTTGTTAATGGTGTCTTATTAACCCTTTGTTGCTTTCTTTGAAGGTTATCGATCTCATCAAGGATGGCCTTGAGCTTGGGGATTGCCTGGCTAAGCTCCTTCTTCACTCGTCTTGGGCCGACCGTAATTCGAAGAGTGTTTGGCCATGGCCCGCGAAGGTCGTTCATCATCAGAATTTGAGCTCAATGGACAAGAAGTGGATGGAGATATCATGCCAGCCTCCATGAATTTGATGATTTAACCTTCCCCCTTAAGGACTTCATAGAGAAATCCGGCATGAGGAGTATGAAGTGGTGACTTTGCGAACACATCTTCAAACTCTCTGAGGCGAGTCGGAGGAGGAAGATGACGATTAGCAATAGGTCTATTGTAAGACTTTGTATAAACTTGTAATTGATCTTTTGATTATAATGAAACTGTTCCTTTTCTTTTACTATCCCCTATATTGTGTCTAACTATGTGTCTCTTGATGCCTAAACCATGATATTTTGTGATAGCCTTTCTACCTGCCTTATTTGTTATGAGGATGACCTGAATCCTTTGTTTGCAGCGATCTTGTATTAGGCGGTTTCTTTGCCTTAGGGTGAAAACACTTCCTTGTGGACACGCTTGCTTTGACTAGCGTTTATTGTGTCGCCAACTGTAATTATTTAGTTTGCTATGTTGGTGCACAATTAGGATTTTGCCTATTTTTTAGCAACTGATGTGACAGAAATGTGCCAGTTGGGTCAGAGATTTGACAACTATACGATGTTGGCGGCTGTCGTTGGGAAGCGTTTTTAAACTTTTCGCTTTCCCCGCTTGACGTGTCAACGAACTATTGGACCTCCTTTTTTTTATTGTACATCGCATTTATTACGATTGGTATAAATAGGAGTTGATCCTTTTGTTTCTTCACATTGTATCTTGCTTTTCAGTTTCCTAGCCAAAACCTGAGTTTTCTTTGAATCCTAATCATCATCATTGCTCGTTGCAGTCGATTCTTGGCTGAATACTTGACTAACAAACAAGCATATATGTCCGTTGATCGTATTCCGATCAACTGGAGGGAAATGGACTTTCAAGACTTTGTAAACGCCTACGGCCTCGCCTCCGAACGGGAGCCGGAGTTTCCAGCTCTTGGTTTGACGGCTGACAAGCCTTCGGCAGGGAAGATGGCGGTGTACTCCGAGTATTTTTCGTATGTCAATCTCTGGTTTTCGATAACCAAGTTTATCTGAAACCTTCTTACCAGGAATACGATCCATCTATCCCAACTACATTCGTTGGGATTGATGCGTATACGCCACTTTGAATTTTGCTGTAAGACACATGCGATCGTCCCCACAGTGGAGAAATTCACTGTGTTCTATAAGATGCACAACCGCGGTGGCTGGTTCAACTGCATGCCTACTGGAAAAAAAGCAATTGGGATCGAGCCAACGCCTAGTGATCCCGAGTGGCGCTCCAAATTTTTCTGGATTTAGGAGGACGTGATCCCGCTATCCATGACCCGCCGTTCTCCGGATCAGAAGTTACCCAGCTTGCCTTTCGTAGAACATCCTGAAGGGCTAAATTGGTATAATCTGTTGACCCGCACGCCTACGCCGACACTCCCATTCCTGAGGACGCGTTAGTGCGTGCCGGGATTAGCCGTTTATGGCCTTTCAAAGATTTTATTCCTTTCTTCCGGAAGCTCGTCGGGTATAAGTATTTCCCTATTTTTTCTTCCTTTTATCTTGTGAATCTTTACTTATTTATTTCTTTTGCAGCTGAGGGAATTCTCCTGGCGGTGCTTGCTGATTCTGTCCCGGGAGCTATGAAGCAATGTCCGCGGGATAGGAAGCAGCTCCCCATTCTTGATAAAACTCAGGATTATTTCCTGTTCCCGCGGACTACTCGCTGGGAGCCTGTAGTGTTTGAAGCTATGTATGCAGAAGGTATTTGTTAGGGCTCGGATTTTCGGTATCCTTAGCAAATATTGTATTCAGAACAACTCCAGGATGCGGTATCCTCCAAGGTAACAGGTATCCTAAATATGTTATATAACTGACAATTTGTTCGCAGACTTTCCTTGTTTACCAGGTCAAAGACCGTTGCTGTGATCTCCCGAAGACTCGCACTTGTCGTTATTAGAACGTGGCCAATAAGGAAAATGTGTTAGATTGAATGATTAACGGCTAATTGGATTCGGTCACTTGTTTCCTAAATTATAGGCCATATTGTTAGCTTTTTATTTGTATAAATAGAGCTCTATTCGGATCAAACCACACACACTTTTTAGCAATCGAGACTTACTAGTACTCGCTCTTATTGTAATCACGATCTGATTAAGCTCCACCACTTGTAACCACTTTATTATTTATAAATCTGTGGTGATAGTTTTCACCACCCGGGGTGTTTTTCTTGTTATCCTAAGGATAACTGGTTTTTTCCTCGCAACAAATCTCTGTGTTCTAGCAAGTTTTGCATTCATTTCAAGCAAGCACCAAGTCCCATTTACTAATTTTGTTATGGAATCACCTTTGTTAATTTTTGACCAAAACAATTTGGCGCCCACCATGAGGCTACCGTGCTTCAATCCTTGAAATCCATTTATTTCATTTTCAATCACTTTCGTTCTCTTTACAATGGCCTCACAACCAAAAACCAGTTCAGTCTTCGCTCTGGTGGTCACCGCTGCTTCAAGCATCAACCCAGGACCTCCACCAGTTCCAAAGAAGAGCACTTAGCCCAAAGGAGAACTTACACTGTACCCAGGAACCTCTACACGGGTAGATATGATTATTTCTAACAATGATATTTTTGCTTTGATGAAACATGTCAAAACTCACATGGAGCAGCAAAAGAAGACCAACTCAAGGCTATTCAAGGAAATTGAAGGGATCAAAAAGAAGCCGGGGCAGGATGTAACACCCTTGGCAAACACAACATCGTCCCACTCTTAGGCTATCCCATATCGGCCGTGGACAAGAGAGATAACTGGTTCATAAGTAATGTCCTGCCTCTTCAATCACCAACGTGTTTTGGGCAACCAAAAACAAATCCGTGAGCTCTTCGTGGGCAGAGCGGACAATATTGGTGGTGCGAGGGACCGGATGTTACAGTTGGTATCAGAGCCACTCTTGTGCCGTTCGGGATGTTGGGACACGCCTCATCGAGGACGATGAGTCCAAAGGGGGGTTGTCTGTAACACCCTTGGCAAACACAACATCGTCCCACTCTTAGGCTATCCCATATCGGCCGTGGACAAGAGAGATAACTGGTTCATAAGTAATGTCCTGCCTCTTCAATCACCAACGTGTTTTGGGCAACCAAAAACAAATCCGTGAGCTCTTCGTGGGCAGAGCGGACAATATTGGTGGTGCGAGGGACCGGATGTTACACAGGAGAACACTCCAATCATGCCCAGGGTTATTGATTTCAATTCTCCCAGGATTATGTATCCTTCAGAATCCCAGATCCTTGGGGACATAATCAACAAGGACTCCGTCTCAGCAGCAACCAAGATACGGGGGAACTTATCTTCCGGTATCCTCAGAATTACCTAGACCAACGAGGCCATAATCCATCAACATGCAGTCTCCTTCAACCATGCCAGCCTGGCGTATTTTCATCAGGATCTCCCATGGTGTCCTCTGAAGTGCATGTGGGGAATGATATCCTAATGCAGGCATCACCGTATCCTGAGGATACCCTCAATGGAAATATTTATCGTCAAGGCTCAGGATACCAGAGGCCTAGCCACGATCTTGGTAACAGTTCATTTAATGCAAATTCATACACTAATCGTGGATCTGTGTTGGATTAGGGGATATCTCCTGAGATAGCAAGGGAATTGCAGAAAATGAAAGACATGATTTCCAATATCCCAGGGATAATACGTCCCATAGCTGAAGTCCCTGCAGATAGCCACAAGTTATCCAGGTTTACTTGGCCTATATGCGACGTAAAAATCCCCAAAAAGTTCCAAACTCCCAGCATGAAGCTGTACGACGGCACTACGGATCCTGAGGAACACATAGCTCAGTATAGAGAAAAGATGGAGATCAACCCCATCCCCATTGACATCAAAGAAGCTTGCCTATGCAAGGGATTCGGTTCAACATTGACGGGGCCAGCCCTCAATGGTTATTGAGTAATCCTTCCAACACTATTACCTCATTTTCTCATTTGATTAATTTGTTCAATAATCAATTTTCTTGTAATAGATCTTTTGAGAAAATGACAGGTGACTTATATAGAATTGTTCAACATAATAATGAATCCTTAAGGGATTAAATAACCAGATTTAGCAGGGAAGCTTTGGAAATCCCCAACCTTGACATGGTAGTTGCTGTTGAAGCCTTCAAAGATGGGATTAAGGAAGGATTCTCCTTTCTATGATGATCTTGTCATGACTCCATGCATGAATCTTGATGAAGTCAGAGACAGGGCGTTAAGATATATTCGGCTAGAGGATGACAAGAAGGCTCATGGAAACTTGGTTATCCCGAAGTGTGAGTCCACCAACAGAAAATCAGACTCTCTACAGAAATTCTCTAGGCCCAAACCTTATTCCAAGCAGGATAATCCCAGGATAAATGCTGTGGAAGAAGACGAAGATGATGAAGAGTATCCTAGAATCTTTGAATATTGTTTTAATATTGACATCGGTGGTGTGATTTGTGCCATGCAGGATTTAGGTGACAAGGCCAGATGGCCTAAGAAAAATGAAAAGCCCAGATCCATCAAAGACAAGTCCAAATGGTGTGCATTCCATGAAGACTTTGGCCATCGCACTGAAGATTGCATAGCACTTCGAAAAGAAATAGGGTACCTTCTCAGCAAAGGATACATGAAGGAACTGTTTGGAAGGAACAAGAACAAGAGTCAGGATCCTGTCAAGATACCTGAAAGGGCACCTTCTCCTCCACCCGGAGCTAAGGTTGTATCCTTTATCTCAGGAGGATCCGACATCTATGGAACCTCATATTCAGCAACTGTTTTGTCCCATGAGGAGGATCGATGTGATCTTGTGGATCCCAACCATGATGGTTTGGTAATCACTTTATGTATAGCTAACTGTTTTGTCCGTAGGATACTCGTCGATGGAGGAAGCTCTGTGAACATTAT
This sequence comes from Bidens hawaiensis, assembly GCF_021521415.1. Lineage (NCBI taxonomy): Eukaryota > Viridiplantae > Streptophyta > Magnoliopsida > Asterales > Asteraceae > Bidens > Bidens hawaiensis. The sequence continues at coordinate 518,571 of NW_027492221.1, read as the reverse complement.
CCAAATGGATTCCTTGAAGAAGATGGATATCCTAGAAACGGAGATTAACCCGAAATCCTCAGTTCTCGTAGGATTCAGTGGCAAGACCAAGAACACTTTGGGAGAAATCAAACTTCCAATATATATTGAGGGAACTAACTCTCTACAAAAATTTTGTGTTATTGACTCATTGTCTTGTTTTAATGTGATATTAGGCAGGCCCTGGATCCACAGCATGAAGGCAGTACCCTCAACTTATCATCAATGTGTGAAACTCCCAAGTCCTTGGGGAGTCATCAAGATTGAAAGCGATCAGCAAGATGCCAAGGAATGTTATGCTTCATCAATGAAGTGGACTACAAAGCCTACTCAAGCATAGCAATTACAGAAACAGTCAGGAAAGGTCCTGCAAGCAAGAGAGTAGGATGTAAAGGAAGTATCTTTGGATCCTCAGGATACTCAGATCAAAGTATTATTAGTGTAACACCCCGTAAACGCAGCGAAAACGTACACGGGATGCAACAGACACATCTGATATCAACAGCATTGCTTATAAAGAAAACACCACTACATTAATAAAAACGAATTACATTGTTCCTAGTTTCGTTACTATCTAGGTGTTATCACATAAGTTTTACCGATAGTACATTAACATATTTAATGCAAAATATAGATCCTTAATCTTCCACAAAATAGCACATATCATCAAGCACGTATCATTCATTCCAATTTGGGTGTACCTAGAAAGCATGTAAAGAAAACGGGTCAACTACGAATAGTTGGTGAGTTTCACTAATTTAAATAAACCATGACAAATCATTTTAATAATCATGAATTAATGATGTAATTATGCTGAGCCTATAAGTGAAAACTCTGTTAACCCGGAAACACATTTAATAACCTCTGGGGACACTGTTAACCCAGAAACACATTTAATAACCTCTGGGGACACTGTTAACCCAGAAATACATTTAATAGCCTCTGGGGACACTGTTAACCCAGAAATACATTTAATAACCTCTGGGGACACTGTTAACCCAGAACACTGTTTCGGGCCTTACAATATTAGCAACTCAGACAATTACCATCTTAATACATTACCGTACGATTCCCGTACAATAAACATTATATAAATACATTCATTTCCATGCGATCGGCATGTACTTAAACACTTTGATAAAAACATGCTTTCCGCCCCGGGAAAATATTTAAAACAGTTCAATAAAAAGGGGCTCGTGAAAACTCACCTTTTTGGTGAGCAGATGTAATACTGTGAACAGCTACCGGTCTGGATCTGTAATACGATCCCTAAGTCGTTACTACACAATTTCTATTAATATAACTTAAATTCGTGTTAACCGGTACGTCTGGGGACACTGTTGACCCAGTACCGTACACGATCCGGGGACAATGTTAACCCCGAAACACTTCTCAGGACTTAGATTGTGATATTACTTAGAGTTCTTTAGTCAAAACTACCATTAGTTTGTTTTCTCGTTTTGCGTGCCTAGCACGGTTATTCGTCTTTATGTTTTCAAAAATGAGTTTGGCCACATACGACCCGACAATAGTTGTTATTGATATTTTAATTAAAGTGGTGAAATTAGAGCTCGGTTTAGACACCCCGTTTGGCCGCGGGGCCCGTTTCCGTCTTTAATATACCGGAAACGACTAAATCGGGTAAAATTACCCAAATCATCCGAATTATTTTCGGTTGATTTATTTTTACTTAACTAATTTAGTTTCATGAAAATAGTCCATTTTTAAGGTTTTTATACACCAGTCAGTTCGCTTAGGCGAACTTTGCCGGTTTACGCGTTTTAAGCTTTAAAAGTTTGTTTTTATGTTCTATTTAGCACAATTAATTATCCGTTTTGTCTCGGATCTTGAAATTTTGTACAACTCAGTTTTTGACAGTAAGGAATTTTATAAAAATATTTCCAGAATTAATTTTTATATTTAACATTTATTTATCTATTTTTAAACATCATTTAAACACCAAATATGTCGAAAATACCAAACGACCTTAGAAAAATCCCAAATTTTTCTGGGATGACTCCTGCCATCCACATAGTTCCCAGTAATTTTTACAGAACCATAAACTCATTTTTCATGCCATTTTCACCAAAACCGAGCTAGAAAATCCTAGAACTCGTTTTACCGAAAAGCCTACTTAGACTTCTCCAATGGACCAGAAATTTTGTGTGTGACTTTTATATGTTATAAAAAGCTTATCTAAATTTTTCCAGAATTTTTCATGATATTTAGCTATTTTTCACCATTTTTAGCCAAAACCGAGCATTAAATTCACCAAATATTCATCCTTTATCCAAAAATTACCAACATTTCACAGATCTCATATTTTCATGTGTAGATCATCTCTGTGAAATTTCATGACTCAACTCTAAGTCTACCACAATCTGTCCAAATCTTACAAATCATACGAAAAACCGAACTACCTTTTGTTTCTAGCTTTAGATCGCAAAGATATTGCTTTCTAGCCTTTGCTAGCAACTAGATACAACACCTACAAGCACAACAACACCACACCAAGCAAGTTATACCCACAATCAAGCCATTTCTTTCATGGTTTCGGTTAAGACACCAAAACAAAGATTTTAACCGTAAAAATTCGTTTTTGACTCTTTTAAATCCTTTCTTGGACCAAGATCCCTTGTATAACTTGTATACATCACTTGATCACGCAAGAATCGGTTTCATCTCGGGTTTCACCCATTTTTCACTTGAAACTTCATTCTCTTGCAAACAACTTAAGATCATGGAATCAAAACTATGAATCAACCATTAAAACCATGTTTTTGCCTTATGATTCTTGTTAAAAATCAAGGGTTTGGATGAAGGTTGAAGAGTGTTGAGAGGATTTTGGTGTTGGGAGTTTAGAAAAAAGAAAATGTGATGTATGTGTGCACCACAAGGACCGATCAGTCCATGTATGGTGTGGGGGGGGGGGCCCACAACTCCAACCATGGCCACACATTTGGATTGTGTAATCCGGATAACGTTGTGGATAATTTGGTTCAGTTCGTTTTTTGGTTAAACACTTAATTCGGCTTAAAACGAGGCTAAAACGGTCGTTTTTCGTCTTAAAAATAAAATTTATATAAAACTGATTTAAAATCTTTAAAAACTTAAACCGTGACGTTTATTGACTCAACACATCATATTGTCGGTTATTGTGCATCTTTTTCGGCTTGATCGATCGTCTCTTGCTTGGTTTGATGTTAAAGGTTTCGTTTAACGTACCGATGTACTAATAAATCGAAATCCTTTTTCTGTGCTATAATTCACTTATCCCAAAGCCTTAATACTTCGTAACCCTTACTAAACATCATATATTTCATCTATGACGTAATCCCCGATTCGTTCGGGTTTCAATAATCGTTCATCGATTAATCGTAATTTCAATACGACTAGTTGTATATTCGAGTATAATTCGTACTGTGAATCTTATATACTCGTATAAACACATTATAATTCATATATTCAGTATTGAATAACACGTAAATAGTATATTCCGGCTAGGGTATACCTGAATTTGCCGGAATCGTTACATTCTCCCCCCGTTATAAAAATTTCGTCCTCGAAATTTTACGCATCGACTACTTCCTTTTGCGGAAATAGGTGGGGGTATTTCTTCCGAAATTCGTCCTTTCGTTCCCATGTATATTCTGGGCCTCGTTGCGAGTTCCATCTAACTTTGACCAACGAGATCTTATTGTGTCTAAGTTGCTTGATTTTCCCGTCTACTATTTCTATGGGCTCCCCTACAATGTTGAGCTTATCATTTATTTGGACACCCTCTAAAGGTAACACCGATGTCTCATCCGCCAGACACCTTTTCAAGTTCGACACGTGAAACACGTTGTGAACTGCACTCAGTTCATCAGGCAGTTCTAATCGGTATGCTACAGGACCGATTTTTGCAATAATGTCGAACGGTCCAATGTATCTAGGGGCTAACTTCCCCGCCTTTCCAAATCTGACTACTCCTTTCCAAGGTGATACTTTCAAATACACTTTATCACCTTTCTCAAATGATAACGGTTTTCTACGGGTATCGGCATAACTCTTCTGCCGATCCCGTGCGTGTCACACCCCGACCAAAGGCGGATTATACATCGGGGCGCCACATATTGTTTCATTACTCGTGACACTATTGGGTGTCAATATTTAATAAATATATTCATTCACGCACGCGCAACGTAAACAGGAGATAACATAAATCAACATAAATCAATATATTATAAGGCAAAATATTCGAACAACAATAACTTGTCTTGATACATTTTAATCTAGGTCCAAAAGTAAAAACGTCCTACGTGTCCACAAGCTCCAAATGTAGCTACAGCAAACCTGAACATGTGTTAAAATAAAACGTCAAACACTTGCGTGTTGGTGAGAAATCAAGTTTAATACAATACATTGATAATAATAAATCTGCGCGCAACACGTGTATGTCTGGTGTTTAACAAGGGTGTAATCAGATTGTGATCAAGCCTAAATAGATCATAGTTCATAGTTCAATCCGTGCTCCCAAATGAGCACAAAAACAAGAAAACATCTGTGCAAGTGTAAACAAAGTAAACCGTAAACGATAGGTCTCCCGTGTTCATCCAATGGATCCATGAAAACTTCGGAATAGGCCGAACAAAGCGGTTAATGATACACACATACAAATAAACAGCCAAGTAAACGTCCTCAACACATGGGATACTGCGCGACTAAAGTTCATAAACAAGTTTAAGACTCTAAGTTTGTATGAACACATGAACATCCCAAAACATTAAAAATAAAAAGGGATTAGGTACGAGATTACTCACTTGATAAACGGTGCGGTGAAAGATAAAGCAAGAACCAACTTTAAACAAGCACAAGTTAACCTATAATTAAAGATTATTGTTTTAATGATTTGTTTTAAGTCTTGATTATAAGTTAGCATAATTAATAAGTAAATTATTATATATATTATATATACCGGAAAACAGGGCAGATCAGGAGGGAGGACGAAGGCAGAGAGAGGAGGCGACAGAGGAAGAACAACGGCAAGAGCAAAGGAAGAATAAGTGTTTGTGTGTGATGTGTTAGGAAAATAATATTATTATTTATAGGGAAACCCTAGGGAACACAATCCCTAGAAAAGGGGAAAAGATCTCCAAAAAGCAAAAGATTCCAAAAGCAAAAGATATCAAAAGATATGGCAGCTGCAGGGGGCAAAGGAAAAGCTGACAGGTAACAGTAAACAGGCATGGGGGGGTCAGATAAAGGTACTGGTCAAGCATGGAAAAGCAGATCTCAAAAGATAATGTCAGTCACTTTTTCTGTCAACCAATGGGGTTGGTGCGCATGCTGCGCCGAAAGTAACTTTTCAGACATAAGATAGGTCAGGTCAACAACACAGGAGATAAGACATCACAAAAGTAAACGGCTGGATTAAACAGAAGAAAAGACTCAAGACATAGCGCGAGAAAGCATCGAGCGCACGCACGAGGGCGAAGGCAGACGGAGAACGGTCCACAGCGCGCCGCGGGAAGAACTAAAATCCTTAGCGCGTCGCGGGAAGAACTACCATTCTTAGCGCGCTGCGAGAAGAACTACAATTCTTAGCGCGTCGCGGGAAGAACTTCCGTTCTTAGCGCGCTGCGAGAAGAACTACAATTCTTAGCGCGTCGCGGGAAGAACTACCGTTCTTAGCGCGCTGCGAGAAGAACTACAATTCTTAGCGCGCTGTGAGAACAGTTCGCCTCGCGTATCGCAGGAACAACTGGTCTTCACGCAGGCTTCCTTGTAAGGAGTCTGGCGCGTGGAGCTGCGCAGACAACCTTAGGCGGGAAGAAACAAAGGACAGTTAGGGGTTCAAGGCTTAAGGGCGGGACGGCGACAAGAGGGAAAAGAAGGCGGAAAGAGAGAAGAAGAGGGACGGGACGGCGGAAAGGAAGAGAGAAGAAAAAGGAAGGAAAAATATATTATTATTATTAAAAAGTAAAGTATAAGTATAAATAAATATTAAATCATAAAAGGAAGAGATCGGATCGGAGAAACGGGTACCTGGGTCGGGTCGGATCGGGGCAGATGTCACAGTCTCCCCTACTTTAAGAAATTTCGTCCCGAAATTTATCTCGAAGTAGGTTGCGCAGAGAACAGGTGCGGGTACTTGATCTTCATTTGATCTTCCCTTTCCCATGTAAACTCGGCTCCGCGCTTGGACTCCCAGCGAACTTTCACGATAGGGATACGACTGCGCTTGGTTTGCTTAACCTCGCGATCCATAATCTCAACAGGCTTCTCAATGAAATGCATAGATTCATCAACTTGAACTTCATCAAGTGGGACGTGAAGGTTCTCGTCGGCTAAACACTTCTTGAGATTGGATACATGGAACGTTGGATGCACATTACTGAGCGCGGGCGGCGAGTCAAGTTTGTAGGCAACTTTTCCTATACGCGCGAGAATCTTAAATGGTCCAACATATCGAGGAGCAAGCTTACCTTTCTTCCCAAAGCGGACAACACCCTTCCAGGGCGACACTTTGAGGAGAACAAGATCACCAACTTGAAATTCGAGAGGCTTTCGCCTACGATCTGCGTAACTCTTCTGTCGGCTTCTGGCAGTCAGCAGATGATCACGGATCTTGGCGATTTTATCGGTTGTCTCTTGAACAAGTTCGGGTCCTGTGATTTGAGCTTCACCCACTTCGCTCCAACAAATCGGGGAGCGGCACTTACGACCGTAAAGTGCTTCAAATGGGGCCATACCAATACTGGAATGATAGCTGTTATTATAAGAGAACTCGATCAAGGGCAGGTGCGAATCCCAATTACCTCCAAAATCAAGAACACAAGATCGGAGCATATCCTCAAGAGTTTGAATAGTTCGCTCAGACTGTCCGTCAGTCTGAGGATGATATGCCGTACTCATGTCCAAGCGAGTTCCCAACGCAGATTGGAGAGATTTCCAAAAGCGAGATATAAAACGGCCATCGCGATCGGATATGATGCTCAAAGGAGTACCATGGCGGCAGACAATCTCCTTGACATAAAGCTGCGCAAGTTGCTCAACACGGTAGTTTTCACGAATGGGCAGAAAGTGAGCAGACTTAGTCAAACGATCCACTATTACCCAAATGCTATCATGTTTGCTTGCTGTCAAAGGTAACTTGGTAATAAAGTCCATCGCTATACCTTCCCATTTCCACGTAGGAATTTCTGGTTGTTCGAGCAAACCAGATGGGCGCTGGTGTTCAGCTTTTACCTTGGAACAAGTCAGGCATTTAGCTACGAACACAGCAATATCCTTTTTCATACCGGGCCACCAATAAGTGATGCGCAAATCCTTGTACATCTTATCAGCACCGGGATGAATAGAATACCAAGATTTATGCGCTTCACCCAGGATATCAGCGCGAAGATTCTCATCAAAGGGAATCCAGATGCGATTGAGATAGCAGAGAATTCCACTCAGATTAGGGACAAAGTGCGCTTCCGCGCCACACGCTAACTCGGCGCGAAGGTTACCATTACTGATGGATGCGCGCTGCGCGTCGCGAATGCGTGATTCAAGATTGCTCTGAATCGGCGCAAAGTGAAGCTGCGTGCGCGGCAAAATACAGTTAAGCTGGCTGGATTTACGGCTGAGCGCATCGGCTACCACATTAGCCTTACCAGGATGATACCGGATCTCACAATCGTAATCGCTGATGAGTTCGTTCCATCGGCGTTGTCTCATGTTAAGTTCCTTTTGATCAAAGATATGCTGAAGGCTTTTATGGTCAGTGTAGAGGATACACTTAGTACCATAAAGGTAGTGTCTCCAGATCTTCAAGGCAAATACCACTGCGCCTAGTTCGAGGTCGTGAGTTGTATAATTCTTTTCATGAACCTTGAGTTGCCTTGATGCGAAAGCGATAACCTTGCCTCGTTGCATAAGAACACAACCGAGACCTTGGTTGGATGCATCGCAATACACGACAAAATCTTCATTACCCTCAGGTAGCGCAAGAACAGGAGCTTCACACAACAAACGCTTGAGCGTTAGAAAGGCTTCTTCTTGCTTCGAGCCCCAAATATACGGTTTACCTTTGTGCGTTAGAGCTGTTAAAGGCAAAGCGATCTTCGAGAAGTTCGAAATGAATCGCCGGTAGTAACCAGCTAAGCCCAGAAAGGAACGGATCTCGGTAGGAGTGGATGGCGTAATCCAGTTCTTGATTGCTTCTATTTTGGATGGGTCGACATGAATACCCATCTTGTTTACAACATGACCAAGAAACTGTACTTCATTAGACCAGAATTCACACTTGGAGAGCTTGGCAAAGAGCTGCTCGGTTCGAAGCTTTTGCAACACCAACCGAAGATGTTGCTCTTGCTCGGCCTTGGTCTTAGAATACACCAGAACATCATCGATAAACACAATCACGAATTTATCCAAGAAAGGCCTACACACCCGATTCATTAGATCCATGAAAACGGCGGGTGCGTTGGTTAAACCGAAGGACATGACCAAGAATTCAAAATGGCCATAACGAGTTCGAAAGGCAGTCTTCGGAACATCTTCATCGCGGATGCGCAACTGGTGATAGCCAGAGCGGAGATCGATCTTGGAGAAACAAGAGGCACCATGGAGTTGATCAAAGAGGTCGTCAATACGCGGTAAGGGATACCGGTTCTTAATGGTGAGTTTGTTCAACTCGCGGTAATCAATACACATGCGAAACGAACCATCTTTCTTTTTAACGAACAACACCGGAGCACCCCAGGGCGAAGAGGTAGGGCGAATGAATCCTTTAGCGGTCAACTCTTGAAGTTGACTTGCCAATTCTTGCATCTCAGCGGGCGCAAGACGGTAAGGAGATTTAGCTACGGGGGAAGCACCAGGGACAAGATCAATACGGAACTCGACTTCACGAGCGGGAGGGATACCAGGAAGATCATCAGGAAAAACTTCAGGGAAATCACGCACAACAGGGATATCGCGAAGCTTCTTTCCTTCATCGGGTTTAACCACATGGGCTAAGAATGCAATACACCTTTTCCGCATGAGCCTTCGGGCTTCGGCGCAAGACATAAGCTTAAGACCACTGGAGGGTTTCTCGCCGTAGATATGAAGATCACCATTTTCTCGAGGAATGCGAATCAGCTTCTTGGCGCAAATAACTTCGGCGCGATTCTTCGAGAGCCAGTCCATACCAATGATAACATCGAAACTTCCAAGAGGCATGGGGATGAGGTCGATCAGAAAATCGTTTTCGTTAAGGTTAAGCTTGCAATCTTTAATCACTGAGTTAATTAAAACAGTTTCACCATTAGCCAATTCAACTGAAAAATTTTCTTTTAAATCGTTGCGCGGTCGCGCAAGCTTCTGCTCAAACGCGCGAGAAATAAAACTTCGATCGGCGCCAGTATCAAAAAGTACAGACGCATAAAATCCGTTAAGCAAAAATGTACCATTAACTACGTCATTATTCGCTTGCGCTTGATGCGCGGTTATGTTAAAAGCTCGGCCACGCGCCACTTGGTTCGAAATCTGGTTCACCGGATTCGCTTGTGTGATTTGCACTTGTAGTCTCGGGCACGCGTTCCGGAAATGACTGGGATCACCGCAGTTAAAGCACGATCTGGGTCGTGGGTTTTGGTAGGTTGGTTGTGGGTTCTGCGGGTAGACTGGTGGTGTTGGCGCAATTGGATTGGCGGAAGGGACTCTACAGTATTCGGCTGAGTGACCAACGCGGCCACATCGGTTACCTTGTCGACACGGGGTTTGGGTTGGGTGGTGAAGTCTACAGGTTGGGCAAAAGGGTTGGGTCCCTGTGTAAGGTTTCTTAGTTGGCGGGGCAGGGAGTGCGGGATTGGTTAAGGCATAGTTGTGGACTACAGGAGGTGTTGGGTAGGTTGACAGTGGGTTAGGAGCGTGTACTGGAGATTGGTAGGTGGGTTGCTGGACAATGGGCGGGTTGGTAAGCGCATAGGCTTGGCGCCTGCGCTTGAGGTTGTTACGGTTTGAGGGTTCTGGTTTGGTTTCTGTTGGTTCAGGGGCAGTCTTGGTGGGTTTGGTCTTCTCAGTTCCCCGCAGGAACAGGGTTCCTGCTCTGACATGGTTGTCGCTGAGCACAGCGGCCAACTCGATGGCGTCAGAGAGGGTTGCTGGGTTTCTGGCCCATACAGAATCTTGAATTTCCATGGGGAGACCCCCAAGGAATTTCTCTATGGCTCGGCGGGAAGGGGTAACAAGGTGAGGGACAAGCAGGCTTAGTTCATGGAAACGCGTCGCGTACTCGCGCGCTTCACCGCTGTATTGCTTAAGATTCCAAAATTCCTCCTCCAGGCGCTTAATTTCGTTGGGAGGGCAGAATTCTCGCGTCAGAATTTCTTTGAATTCTTCCCATGTCATGCTAGAAGCAGCCTCTGCGCCACGCGCATGGGCTACTCCATTCCACCATGTAAGCGCTCTAGATTCCAGGACACTGGAAGCATATAGGGTTCGTCTGTCTGAGGGGCATTGGGTATGGAGGAAAGTGTTTTCTACTTTCTCAAGCCACTGGAGCATCACGGTGGCTCCTTCAAGACCTGTGAACTTTGGAGGGTTACCCGCGTTAAAGGACTTAATGTTATAACCGGAGGTATTGTTTTGGCTCAAAGCTTGGGCTATTGCGGCGGCCATTTCCTGGGAACGTTGCTGTCTACGCCTGCGCGAGGCTTCTCTTCTCTGAAATCAGCGAGATAGCGGAGGCATTCTATAAAAGTTTTAAATTTTTAGTTAATATCTTGGTTTTAGCGCAAAGTTTAATCTTATAAAGCTTGGTTTCGCGGGGTTAGATACCATCAACAGTTAAAGCAAACATGAATTTGAATGCAAACTTAATACAGATAACAAATTCGAATCGAGAATCGACAATTCATGTATCACCACGACTTTCCGAATTCTCAATTTAAAATGACGAGTAACGAGTATTGGAGATTGACGATTCATGTATCACCATGACTTTTCAATCCTCAATATAAATATACAAGAAAATGAGTATTGGAGGTTGACAATTCATGTATCACCATGACTTTTCAAGTCTCCAACCTCAGAACATAATCGTAAATGGAAATTGAAAATCAACTATTCATGTATCACCATGACTTTTCGGATTTCCAATCCCAACAAACGAATATGTAAGTAAAATCAATAAAAATCGAAATTCAGCAAAAATCGAAATATCGCGAAATAAAACATAAAACCATACGCTGCGTCTGCGCAAGCATATTTATAAATAACGAGTAATTAACAATAAGCGCGCAAACATGAGATTTCTCTCATGCGCGAGAAGGGACTCTTAGGTATTCTAGGCCGTTACGTCTAACCACCTATCCTAAAGTCAACGAGCTCTGATACCAATCTGTCACACCCCGACCAAAGGCGGATTATACATCGGGGCGCCACATATTGTTTCATTACTCGTGACACTATTGGGTGTCAATATTTAATAAATATATTCATTCACGCACGCGCAACGTAAACAGGAGATAACATAAATCAACATAAATCAATATATTATAAGGCAAAATATTCGAACAACAATAACTTGTCTTGATACATTTTAATCTAGGTCCAAAAGTAAAAACGTCCTACGTGTCCACAAGCTCCAAATGTAGCTACAGCAAACCTGAACATGTGTTAAAATAAAACGTCAAACACTTGCGTGTTGGTGAGAAATCAAGTTTAATACAATACATAGATAATAATAAATCTGCGCGCAACACGTGTATGTCTGGTGTTTAACAAGGGTGTAATCAGATTGTGATCAAGCCTAAATAGATCATAGTTCATAGTTCAATCCGTGCTCCCAAATGAGCACAAAAACAAGAAAACATCTGTGCAAGTGTAAACAAAGAAAACCGTAAACAATAGGTCTCCCGTGTTCATCCAATGGATCCATGAAAACTTCGGAATAGGCCGAACAAAGCGGTTAATGATACACACATACAAATAAACAGCCAAGTAAACGTCCTCAACACATGGGATACTGCGCGACTAAAGTTCATAAACAAGTTTAAGACTCTAAGTTTGTATGAACACATGAACATCCCAAAACATTAAAAATAAAAAGGGATTAGGTACGAGATTACTCACTTGATAAACGGTGCGGTGAAAGATAAAGCAAGAACCAACTTTAAACAAGCACAAGTTAACCTATAATTAAAGATTATTGTTTTAATGATTTGTTTTAAGTCTTGATTATAAGTTAGCATAATTAATAAGTAAATTATTATATATATTATATATTACCGGAAAACAGGGCAGATCAGGAGGGAGGACGAAGGCAGAGAGAGGAGGCGACAGAGGAAGAACAACGGCAAGAGCAAAGGAAGAATAAGTGTTTGTGTGTGATGTGTTAGGAAAATAATATTATTATTTATAGGGAAACCCTAGGGAACACAATCCCTAGAAAAGGGGAAAAGATCTCCAAAAAGCAAAAGATTCCAAAAGCAAAAGATATCAAAAGATATGGCAGCTGCAGGGGGCAAAGGAAAAGCTGACAGGTAACAGTAAACAGGCATGGGGGGGTCAGATAAAGGTACTGGTCAAGCATGGAAAAGCAGATCTCAAAAGATAATGTCAGTCACTTTTTCTGTCAACCAATGGGGTTGGTGCGCATGCTGCGCCGAAAGTAACTTTTCAGACATAAGATAGGTCAGGTCAACAACACAGGAGATAAGACATCACAAAAGTAAACGGCTGGATTAAACAGAAGAAAAGACTCAAGACATAGCGCGAGAAAGCATCGAGCGCACGCACGAGGGCGAAGGCAGACGGAGAACGGTCCACAGCGCGCCGCGGGAAGAACTAAAATCCTTAGCGCGTCGCGGGAAGAACTACCATTCTTAGCGCGCTGCGAGAAGAACTACAATTCTTAGCGCGTCGCGGGAAGAACTTCCGTTCTTAGCGCGCTGCGAGAAGAACTACAATTCTTAGCGCGTCGCGGGAAGAACTACCGTTCTTAGCGCGCTGCGAGAAGAACTACAATTCTTAGCGCGCTGTGAGAACAGTTCGCCTCGCGTATCGCAGGAACAACTGGTCTTCACGCAGGCTTCCTTGTAAGGAGTCTGGCGCGTGGAGCTGCGCAGACAACCTTAGGCGGGAAGAAACAAAGGACAGTTAGGGGTTCAAGGCTTAAGGGCGGGACGGCGACAAGAGGGAAAAGAAGGCGGAAAGAGAGAAGAAGAGGGACGGGACGGCGGAAAGGAAGAGAGAAGAAAAAGGAAGGAAAAATATATTATTATTATTAAAAAGTAAAGTATAAGTATAAATAAATATTAAATCATAAAAGGAAGAGATCGGATCGGAGAAACGGGTACCTGGGTCGGGTCGGATCGGGGCAGATGTCACAGTGCGGCCTTTAGATTGTTCTTAATTTCAAGAATTTTGCTGGTCATTTCCTGGACCAGATCTGATCTAATAACCTGTGTGTCGCCCACCTCAGTCCAGCAGAGTGGTGATCGGCACTTCCGTCCATACAATGCTTCGTAAGGTGCTGCCTTTATACTGCTATGGTAACTGTTATTATAGGAAAATTCAACGAGTGGGAGATGTTGATCCCAATTTCCCTTAAAATCCAGTACGCATGCACGAAGCAAATCCTCCAGGGTTTGGATGGTCCTTTCAGACTGACCATCGGTTTGAGGGTGGTAAGCTGTGCTTAGATCAATACGCGTTCCCAGCGCTTCTTGCACAGCTTGCCAAAGTTTGGAGGTGAAATGGCTATCCCGATCGGAGATGATCGAGATGGGTATACCATGACGAGACACAATTTCATTTATATAAATCTGCGCAAGTCTCTCTGTGTTATAATTATTTCTAATCGGAATAAAATGTGCCGATTTGGTTAATCGATCCACGACTACCCAAATTGCATCATGTCCTCGGGACGTCTTGGGGAGATGTGTCACAAAATCCATCGTGATCTGCTCCCACTTCCATTCAGGAATTTCCGGTTTTTGTAACATTCCCGAAGGTTTCTGGTGCTCTGCCTTAACCCTCGCACACGTCGTACACTTGCCGACGTATGTGGCTATATCCTTTTTCATACCCGGCCACCAGTAGAACTCCTTCACATCCTTGTACATCTTATCCGATCCCGGATGTATGGAATATTTTGATTTATGCGCTTCGTCCATGATTAGTTCACGAAGGTCATGGAGGGTCGGGATCCAAATCCGATTTTTGAAATAGAGAATTTCGTCCACGCGCTGTTCGAAATTCTTCTCGTTACCGTAAAGTCCTTCTTTTTCCAATTGGTCCTCTTTCAACGCCTCGCATTGAGCGACTCGAATCAAATCCGAAAGGTTCGACTGGACTATCATCCCCAACGCTCGCACTCGCAATGGTTTAACCCGATCCTTCCTACTCAAGGCATCGGCTACGACGTTAGCTTTTCCGGGGTGATAACGGATGTCACAGTCATAATCGCTCAATAACTCGACTCATCTTCGTTGCCTCATATTCAGTTTTTTCTGATCGAATATGTGTTGCAAACTTTTATGATCGGTGAAGATGGTGCACTTTGTACCATAGAGATAATGTCTCCAGATTTTAAGTGCGAAGATAACTGCTCCCAGTTCTAAGTCATGAGTAGTGTAATTTTTCTCGTGTATTTTTAACTGTCGAGAAGCATAGGCTATGACCTTATTATTTTGCATCAACACGCATCCTAACCCTCTCCGGGATGCGTCACAATACACGACAAAACCATCGTCTCCGTCGGGGAGACTTAAGATCGGCGCTTGGCACAATCTTTGTTTTACGTTTGAAACGCCGTTTCCTGCTCTTCACCCCATTCATACTTTCGATCTTTTTGGGTCAGAAGGGTTAAAGGTTGGGCGATGCTGGAAAAGTTCTCTATAAATCGACAATAATATCCAGCTAAGCTTAAGAATTGGCGGATTTACTTTGGCGATTTAGGCGCTTGCCAATTCTTAACTGCTTCAACCTTACTTGGATCAACGTGTATTCCTTGATGGTTTATAACGTGTCCAAGGAATTGCACTTCTTGTATCCAGAAGTTACACTTGGAGAATTTTGCAAACAACTTCTCCTGATTTAGCAGCTCTAAAATTAATCTCAAGTGTTGCTCGTGCTCTTCTTTACTCTTCGAGTATATCAAAATATCGTCAATAAACACGATGACGAATTTATCGAGGTAGGGTTTACAGACTCGATTCATGAGATCCATGAATACTGCCGGCGCATTTGTTAGCCCGAAAGGCATAACTAAGAACTCGTAATGGCCGTAGCGAGTCCGGAATGCGGTTTTTGGGATATCCTCCTCCTGAATTCTAACCTGATGGTATCCCGATCTAAGATCAATTTTTGAGAAATAGCTCGCACCTTGCAGTTGGTCGAACAGGTCATCAATTCGGGGGAGAGGATACCTATTTTTGATTGTCAACTTGTTCAATTCCCTGTAATCAATGCACATTCTAAGGCTCCCGTCCTTCTTTTTCACGAATAGTACCGGTGCACCCCACGGGGAATAACTAGGACGTATAAATCCTTTATCCAACAATTCTTGCAATTGGTTGGATAATTCTTGCATCTCTGATGGTGCAAGTCGGTAGGGTGCCTTAGCAACAGGGCCAGCTTGAGGTAATAAGTCGATTCTGAATTCGACCTGTCGGGTTGGCGGTAATCCAGGAAGTTCCTCTGGGAAAACTTGTGGAAATTCACGTACCACTGGGATATCGTCCACCCGTTTTTCCTCAGGATCCGTGGCCGTCAAGCTCGCTAGATACGCCACGCATCCCTGGCGTATATATTTTAACACCTTGAGGTGGGATATAAACGGTATCACATTGCCCGACTTCTCACCCTGCACTAATACCTCTTCGTCATCCGACACCCGGATCTTGACGATTTTCTTTTCACAGTTTATTTCTACCTTGTTACGTGCTAACCAATCCATTCCCACTATCACGTCAAAACTACCCAATTCTACCGGTAACAAGTCAATCAGAAAGGATTGTTCGTTCAGAATAAAAGGGCAATTCCGAACTATCTGATTAACTATCATGGTTTTACCGTTAGCGACTTCTACGGTGTAAGGTTCTATGGTTTCACCAATTGGGAGGTTTGCTATCGACAGGAATCTAACGGAGACAAAACTTCTATCGGCGCCCGTATCAAATAATACAGAAGCGTAATGATCAGAGACGAGGAATGTACCTGTCACTACACTGGGGTCCTGGCGTGCTTCGTTCGCCCCCATCACGAATGCTCGGCCTCGCGCCGGATTGGACGACGATGCCTGACCCGCGGTTTGCCGCCCATTTCCTCCCTGGTTCAGCTTTGGACAGTTTCTCTTGAAGTGATCTGTGCTGCCGCATTCATAGCAAGCACGGCTGGTGGTCACCATTTGGTTTCCTTGCGGGTTTTGTTGTCGGGCTGGTTGGGTCCTAAATGGCTGCGCACGGATAGGTTGTGGTTGTCGGTTCAGGTTGTTCAGGTTTGTCCTACAACTCGGTGCGTAGTGCCCAATCCTGCCGCACCGGTGGCATACCACTTCTTTGCACATGCCACCATGGTGGTAACCGCATTTCCCGCACCTAGGAAACGTTCCCTTCTGCGATTCTTGTCTTCCGCCTGAACTAGTCATGGCGTAGTTTTGGGCAGTGGGCCTAGCACGTTTATTTTGCTGCTTTTCCTGGATCCTATGGTCATGTGTACCCCGCTTTCCCCCAGCGGACTCTCCCGCCACCTTCAGTGACCCGCTCCTTACGAAGTCGTACGTGACGATACCAGCTTGCGTCACCGCACCCTCATACGTCTGGTGTCCCCCAGAATTGACTATACTCCTTACAACTGGAGTTAGCCCCCAAATATAACGCTCAACCCTCTTCGACTCTGGGGTGACCAACCATGGTACCAAACGCGACAACTCATTAAACCGGTTCGTATAACCCAAATGGTCTGCCCCCTGCATCTCCAAGTTCCACAATTCATTTTCTAATTTTTGCAATTCGTTTTTCGGGCAGAAATGTTCCAGTACAAGAGCCTTGAGCTCTGTCCAGGTCATGCGGTTTGTCGCCGCCTGACCTCGGGTCTGCACTATCGTGTTCCACCATGTCAAGGCATGGTCCGTGAATGTGCAGGTAGCATACTTAACAACACAATCCTCGGGGTAGTTGCTGATATTCACAACGGATTCTATTTTCTCCATCCACTTAACCAATCCATTTGGTCCTTCAGACCCGCTAAACTCTAGAGGTTTGCACAACATAAAGTCTTTGATCGAACATCCCCTGGATGCACGAATCGGTTCAGTACGGTTCGTCTCTACCGTAGGTATCGGGCCATTACTGTCTGTAACGACCACCCTAGGCGGTGCGTCATTACTCGGAATCGTGTTATCATTCTGTGGAGGATTAACATTTTGTTCCCCGTCATTATTGGTGGTCGTTTGATTGCTCGGAGGGGCTGAATTGGTCGAATTGTTAATACTGGTGGCGATGCGTGATACTATATCCGGTATCGCCGCCTCTAACTGTTGAGCAATCAAACGGCTCACGTCCACTTCCGACAATTGGGCCGAACGTTTTGGTGCCATTCTACACAACATCAAGAAAATATATATAATTAATACAAGTTCCAATCATATAACACAACAAACATTCCATTCATTAGTAAACATTAGTACATATTACATCCATATCAGTTCACATACGTTTCCTGTCATCATTACATAGTTAAGTTTTCCTACATAGGGCCTATGTCGGCATCATCTCGACATAACCCACAATGGGTCAGTGCTTGAATGATACCCAAAAGTATCTATAACGATATACCCCAAAAGAGACCCCCTAAGGGCCAGTGGTTGTATTAAACTACCCAAGATTCACTCTATGTTAGCATCACCACTAACTGCTTACATAGTGTATCAAAAAACGGCCCCTGTCTACTCCCATCCTAACACAACTAAACACGGTGGTATACCAAACCCACCAACACCGCCACCAACACCACCATCACAGCCAGCATAAACCGGATCCGCGTCTCCATCCGGCCGATCATCCACTGGGAGTATGAGCACTCCCTCTTCAGCTGCGAAATCGCATACTGGTGGTCCAGTATGCAATCCCCTAGGTACATCCGCCTCTGTACCCCCACCGTCAAGGCGGCGGAGTGCTCATTCACCTGTTCGGTGAGCACTCGTAGCCACGCCGCCGCGTCCCTCTCCTGCCTGGGGAGACCCCACACAGGTGGAGCCACAGGCTCGGGCTGGGAGCGGGAGGACTCGCCCCTGCGGGTAGCAGGTCTGGGTGGGGGCGAGGTAGGTGGGACCCGCGGAACACTGATCCGCGCCGTGAGGCGGGGTCCGAATCCGGGAGGGATAGGGACGGCCTGTGGTGCGGGTGGGGTAGGAGATCTAGCAATCCTGGCAGGGGCGGACTGGCTAAAGCTCCTAACACTAGCCTCGCTAGGCTCAGAGCTGGATGATACGGGGAGGCTCCCAGAGTTCCCGGAGCTGACCTCCTCCGGGTCCTCCTCCATCGATGCACTAGGTGTTCCTGACATTCTAACCTGCACACAAGTTAACAAACATATAGTTCTTTCCATAGTGTAAATCGTATTCAAATTAATATACACTTACTTATACAACTTGACCACACACAATATTATCATATATTTGCACATATGTTGCCAATTTTACCTATTAAAGTCCCCCGTGACTTCCCCTGAATTCCCTCGTGAGGACAAGTCTGTTATTATGTTCCGGACCATAATAACTCACTTGTCCATCCAAGTTCATCCAGACCTCGTCACAATAAATTATTAGTTGATATTCAGATCCTATAATACTTGAGCTACTGGTTATATTTTAGGTATCTTTTAAAGACATCCTAATTCTTTATAACCAATGGCTCTGATACCAAGTTCTGTAACACCCCGTAGCCGCAGCGGAAACGTACACGGGATGCAACAGACACATCTGATATCAACAACATTGCTTATAAAGAAAACACCACTACATTAATAAAAACGAATTACATTGTTCCGAGTTTCGTTACTATCTAGGTGTTATCACATAAGTTTTACCGATAGTACATTAACATATTTAATGCAAAATATAGATCCTTAATCTTCCACAAAATAGCACATATCATCAAGCACGTATCATTCATTCCAATTTGGGTGTACCTAGAAAGCATGTAAAGAAAACGGGTCAACTATGAATAGTTGGTGAGTTTCACTAATTTAAATAAACCATGACAAATCATTTTAATAATCATGAATTAATGATGTAATTATGCTGAGCCTATAAGTGAAAACTCTGTTAACCCGGAAACACATTTAATAACCTCTGGGGACACTGTTAACCCAGAAGCACATTTAATAACCTCTGGGGACACTGTTAACCCAGAAATACATTTAATAGCCTCTGGGGACACTGTTAACCCAGAAATACATTTAATAACCTCTGGGGACACTGTTAACCCAGAACACTGTTTCGGGCCTTACAATATTAGCAACTCAGACAATTACCATCTTAATACATTACCGTACGATTCTCGTACAATAAACATTATATAAATACATTCATTTCCATGCGATCGGCATGTACTTAAACACTTTGATAAAAACATGCTTTCCGCCCCGGGAAAATATTTAAAACAGTTCAATAAAAAGGGGCTCGTGAAAACTCACCTTTTTGGTGAGCAGATGTAATACTGTGAACAGCTACCGGTCTGGATCTGTAATACGATCCCTAAGTCGTTACTACACAATTTCTATTAATATAACTTAAATTCGTGTTAACCGGTACGTCTGGGGACACTGTTGACCCAGTACCGTACACGATCCGGGGACAATGTTAACCCCGAAACACTTCTCAGGACTTAGATTGTGATATTACTTAGAGTTCTTTAGTCAAAACTACCATTAGTTTGTTTTCTCGTTTTGCGTGCCTAGCACGGTTATTCGTCTTTATGTTTTCAAAAATGAGTTTGGCCACATACGACCCGACAATAGTTGTTATTGATATTTTAATTAAAGTGGTGAAATTAGAGCTCGGTTTAGACACCCCGTTTGGCCGCGGGGCCCGTTTCCGTCTTTAATATACCGGAAACGACTAAATCGGGTAAAATTACCCAAATCATCCGAATTATTTTCGGATGATTTATTTTTACTTAACTAATTTAGTTTCATGAAAATAGTCCATTTTTAAGGTTTTTATACACCAGTCAGTTCGCTTAGGCGAACTTTGCCGGTTTACGCGTTTTAAGCTTTAAAAGTTTGTTTTTATGTTCTATTTAGCACAATTAATTATCCGTTTAGTCTCGGATCTTGAAATTTTGTACAACTCAGTTTTTGACAGTAAGGAATTTTATAAAAATATTTCCAGAATTAATTTTTATATTTAACATTTATTTATCTATTTTTAAACATCATTTAAACACCAAATATGTCGAAAATACCAAACGACCTTAGAAAAATCCCAAATTTTTCTGGGATGACTCCTGCCATCCACATAGTTCCCAGTAATTTTTACAGAACCATAAACTCATTTTTCATGCCATTTTCACCAAAACCGAGCTAGAAAACCCTAGAACTCGTTTTACCAAAAAGCCTACTTAGACTTCTCCAATGGACCTGAAATTTTGTGTGTGACTTTTATATGTTATAAAAGCTTATCTAAATTTTCCAGAAGTTTTCATGATGTTTAGCTATTTTTCACCATTTTTAGCCAAAACCGAGCATTAAATTCACCAAATATTCATCCTTTATCCAAAAATTACCAAAATTTAACAGATCTCATATTTTCATGTGTAGATCATCTCTGTGAAATTTCATGACTCAACTCTAAGTCTACCACAATCCGTCCAAATCTTACAAATCATACGAAAAACCGAACTACCTTTTGTTTCTAGCTTTAGATCACAAAGATCTTGCTTTCTAGCCTTTGCTAGCAACTAGATACAACACCTACAAGCACAACAACACCACACCAAGCAAGTTATACCCACAATCAAGCCATTTATTTCATGGTTTCGGTTAAGACACAAAAACAAAGATTTTAACCGTAAAAATTCGTTTTTGACTCTTTTAAATCCTTTCTTGGACCAAGATCCCTTGTATAACTTGTATACATCACTTGATCACGCAAGAATCGGTTTCATCTCGGGTTTTCACCCATTTTTCACTTGAAACTTCATTCTCTTGCAAACAACTTAAGATCATGGAATCAAAACTATGAATCAACCATTAAAACCATGTTTTTACCTTATGATTCTTGTTAAAAATCAAGGGTTTGGATGAAGGTTGAAGAGTGTTGAGAGGATTTTGGTGTTGGGAGTTTAGAAAAAAGAAAATGTGATGTGTGTGTGCACCACATGGACCGATCGGTCCATGTATGGTGGGGGGGGGGGGGGCCACAACTCCAACCATGGCCACACATTTGGATTGTGTAATCCGGATAACGTTGTGGATAATCTGGTTCAGTTCGTTTTTCGGTTAAACACTTAATTCGACTTAAAACGAGGCTAAAACGGTCGTTTTTCGTCTTAAAAATAAAATTTATATAAAACTGATTTAAAATCTTTAAAAACTTAAACCGTGACGTTTATTGACTCAACACATCATATTGTCGGTTATTGTGCATCTTTTTCGGCTTGATCGATCGTCTCTTGCTTGGTTTGATGTTAAAGGTTTCGTTTAACGTACCGATGTACTAATAAATCGAAATCCTTTTTCTGTGCTATAATTCACTTATCCCGAAGCCTTAATACTTCGTAACCCTTACTAAACATCATATATTTCATCTATGACGTAATCCCCGATACGTTCGGGTTTCAATAATCGTTCATCGATTAATCGTAATTTCAATACGACTAGCTGTATATTCGAGTATAATTCGTACTGTGAATCTTATATACTCGTATAAACACATTATAATTCATATATTCAGTATTGAATAACACGTAAATAGTATATTCCGGCTAGGGTATACCTGAATTTGCCGGAATCGTTACAATTAGGATCACGTATTCCTGAGGATATTGAGATGGAGTTTATACCCTTCCTAAAGAAAAGAGCTTCTACCTTCGCCTGGAAACATGAAGATATGACATGTATCTCTAAATCTATAATTACTCATAAACTAGGTATAGATAAATCTTTTAGGTCGGTACATCAAAAGCGAAGGAAGTTTGCTCCTGAGAGAAACGTTATCATACAAGAAGAAGTGCAGAAGCTGCTCAAAACCAAGATGATAAGAGAGATCCAATATCCTAGATGGTTGGCCAATCTAGTTGTTGTCTAGAAGAAAAATGGAAAGTGGAGAGTGTGTGTGGATTTCACAGACCTGAATAAGGCCTGTCCAAAAGACCCATATCCACTCCCACACATCGACTCAATGGTGGATGCAACTGCTGGCCATGAACTGCTAACCTTCATGGATGCATCATTAGGATTTCAACAAATTCAAATGGAGCCTTCAGATCAAGAAGATACAGCCTTCATGACTCCCACAAGTATATACTGCTATACTGCAATGCTTTTTGGACTAAAAAAATGCAGGTGCAACATACCAGAGGCTAGTCAACATGATGTTCAAAGACCAACTGGGGGACACGATGGAAGTCTATTGTAAGATCCCGAATCACGGGAATCCTACAGTTGGTAATCACATCCACAATTTCACAAAAATTTAAAACCAAACGATTCGTTTTTATTTAAAACAAGTTCAGAGTAAATAACAGCAGAAAAAGTGTAATTATTTAAAGAAAATTCCAAACATGGGTACAAGTGTCCAAAAATCAAATATAAATATAATATCCGTTTTATTGGAAATCCTCGACCAGAAATGCCTTCAACCTTCCGAGTAGTCCCCAGCACGTCCAAGCGATAACCTCCAATCCTTAACCTGAAAATCAATCTAACATACACACAAAGTCAGCTTGAGCTGAGTGAGTTCAAGTTTTAATAATAGACATTTAAATAAATCATTCCAAGGATTTAAATGTAAAAACGGGATTATAAAACATTCCAAGAGTTTAAATATAAAAACGGGATTATAAAACATTCCAAGAGTTTAAATATAAAAACAGGATTATAAAACATTCCAAGAGTTTAAATATAAAAACAAGATTATAAAACAATCCAAGAGTTTAAATATAAAATACGGGTTACGAACAGTTAGGCCATCATCAACACTAAGTATTCATACTTAGACATCTAAGCACATCCATATATTTATAACAAAAGGCTTAATAATCATTCCAACGGTTTTAAAACTGTAAATGGAAATACATCAGTTAGGTCATCACATTGAATAAATAATCATCCTTACGTATGAACATCTCTATACGTGCATTCCTATATATATAAATATATATATATATATAACATTCAGGGCCGAGCACACATACAACCCAAACACGTATCATCCGATGTTGATCATGCCACACGAGCCTCCCCCCTCACGGGCTTTTCAGGGCCCGCCACAGGATTTAAGAACCTGAGTCGTATAGTTTGGCCCGGCCAAGATCACCATTCAATAATAACATTCAGGGCCGAGTACACATGCAACCCAAACACGTAACATTCAGCGCATGCAAACACAAAGTAGGCATACGCAACATTCAGTAGTCGAGACGACTACAACATTCGCCAAATATTGGCCATTCTATAATATATATATATATACATACACACATTCTTTAACATTCCAAGGCTTACCAATACTAGCAAGCCTATGCAAAATCGTTTAAAACATTTCCTCAGGAAAAATCGTTTAATACTAGGAATTAGTACTAGGACTAATAGCAACCTCGAGCCTAGACCACAAGTAATATGTATAACCTTAAGGAATATAAGACCATAAACGAGTCTACAATATCCTAAGGCATAAAATATAGTTCACAAATAGTTTCATAAATGCACAAATATGAATAAGGCTATGTAATACCATCCAAATAGTTGTAATGAGTAAAATCGTGTAAAATTGTATTACGGTGTGCATGCTAGCCCAAAACTTGAAAAGAGTAAAAAGGGCATCATGAACTCACCTGAAACGAGCCACACAAACACCAAAGAGTTTGAGAACTTCAAAGCCAATCCACAGTTTACAAGCATGTTTAACCAATTTACTAACTAAACGTACCGACTCGTTTAACCTACGAGACGTTCTAACATGATTTGATTGAACTAAAGCCTTGACATTACCAAATTCAATTAAATCAGCCCCCGAGGCCATTTATTTACCAAAACCACGGGACAAAGGGTTCCCAATTTACCCCCGAAAGTTGTTGATTTTATCGAATACGCGCGTTAACGGGTTGTTTATGCACCTAGATACCGACTCAGCCCCGTGTGGACCAAATTTAGTAAAATCACAGCCAACAAGTCCACACAACGCTACACGAGTTGGATGGGTCGGTAATTCGTAAGCACGATGCACAAACTACCAATAAACGCGAATTTGCGCCGTACCGATCCGTTTGAGTAACCGACAACCAATTCAGCCCCAATAACATAAAAATATAGTTTTTCACAGGCAAGAAATCATACCGAGGCTACAAAATCTGAATTGGTTGTGAATTCCCTCAAACAACGCGCTAGACGCAACAATTGACAAACTAGACAACCGAAACCTAGTTTTCACTTCATCAACAGTTGACCAACCTAACGAATGCGAAAACTCATGATACTAATGTATATTACACTAGACATACCTATGAAGATGACGGAGCACGAACTTCAATTATAACAGCCCCGAAAGATGCGAGAAAGGGCAGCCACCGGTTAAGCCAAAAAAGAACTTATCGATCAATAACGAATATAACATGCAGATTTTAGCATGCGAAGACGCATTTAATTACATAGGATAACCTTTGAAATAAATTATTAAATTTTTACCAGACTTTCATAAATGTCTTAGGTTTATAAAAATATTTTTATTATATTTTTCTAGTAGACACAAAAATTATAAAAATTCCTCCAACACAGTAAGGTACGTGCAGCTATTTCAGTGCACAACAAAATGGTTTTATTTTTATAAAATTCATTGCCAAACCAAATTAAACGATTCGAATTGGGTTTGATTCTTAACTCAAAATATTAAGTTTCAGAAGTGGAACCAACTAATTTGGACTTGTTGAAGAATAGTTATGATGTCGGGAAGACAGACCAGAATCCGACATCCCGCATCTGTTTTGACACTCGATTTTATAAAATCATAAAAAGTATTCAAATCTCGTCCAAAAATTACACATTATACCTTTCTGGAAACTAGACTCAAAATAGAACATCATGGAAAGAAGAATCGATAAAAAAATGAATTATCATTGCGTTACAGACCCTACAATAAATGTATACGAATCTGTCAACAAACTGTTATCATCAAACCTCAATCCTAACGTGTTCAATAACGGGTTTAATGGTGAAAAAGACATGGGGAATCATAAAACCGACCATGAATTGAAGTTTTTACGGTAGAAACATGGCTGCAAAGTAGAAAATCACCGGAAGGGGGGGGGGGGTCCAGGTCTGATCGGCTGCAAATGGGTTTAGGGTTAGGGTTTTCTTGTTATAATAAGCAATTACACTCTAGTCCCTCAAACATGAAAAATGTGATAGCTTGGATGAAAGGTTAAATAATTTAACTTACGATAATGACAAGGAGGTCCCCGAAGAATGCCGGGTCAAGCCCAATAAATATACAAACTCTACAACGTGCGTGTCGTTAAACGAAAATGCCGGGTGCTACATACTAATCTAACACTTTAAGTTATAAGAGGTGATGTCGTGAGCAAAAAGGATGGATAAATGGACTTTTAAAACGTATTACAAGTCTCTAATTTAGAAAGACGAAACCCTGGATTTTTGACAAACATTTTTAAACGATCGAGCCGATTAACGAAATTTACGAGCATTACATCTACATAGACGACATGGTGGTAAAATCAAGAAAGGCTGAAGATCATCTCAAAGACTTGGTGATAGCATTTGACATCCTGGAAAAGTATAACATGAAGCTGAACCCAGCCAAGTGTCATTTTGGTGTCAAAGCAGGAAAATTTCTTGGATACATGGTCACCAGGAGAGGAATAGAAGCCAGCCCTGAATAGATCAAGGCCATCCTGGACATCAAGTCACCAAGAAATGTTAAAGACGTCCAATGATTAACTGGAAGAATAGCAGCTCTCAACATATTCATCTCAAGATCTTTAGAGAAGTGTAAAGACTTCTATGATATCCTGAGGAAGAATCAAAAATTTGAATGGGGAGAAAAACAAGAAAGGGCATTGGTATCCTTGAAGGAATACTTATCCTCAGCACCACTCTTGATGAAGCCAGTTGATGGTGAACCATTATCCTTGTACTTAGCTGTTTCCAGAAGTGCAATAAGTGTTGTCTTAGTCAAAGATCATGAAGGTCAACAACATCCGATATATTATGTAAGTAAAAGTCTACTAGATGCTGAATCCAGGTATTCTTATCTTGAAAAGTTGATTTTAGCACTTATAATGGCTTCTACTAAATTAAGACACTATTTTGATACTCATGTTATTCATGTAAAAACTAACTATCCTATTAAAGCTATTTTGAGAAAACCAGAAATGTCAGGTAGGATGGCAAAGTGGGCTGTGAAACTTAGTGCATACGATATCTTGTATGAACCAATGACAGCTATCAAATCACAGGTACTTTCTGACTTTGTGGCTGATTTTAGCCAGGATATACTTGAGGAAGTAGAAAACGAAGTTCAACAATTGGAGATCAAGGAGAGTTGGACTTTGCATACTGATGATGCTTCCAACATAAGAGGAATAGGTCTAGGTATCTTGCTAAAATCGCCACAGGGGGACAATATACCTCCATCTATATCATGTGAATTTCAGAATACTAATAATGAGGTAGAATATGAAGCCTTAATAGCTGGTTTACAACTAGTTAAGGACATGAAGGTCAGGTATCTTTAAGTTTATGTTGATTCTTTGTTACTAGCTAACCATTTTAATGGCTCTTATGCAGTGAATGCAGATAACTTAGCAAAATATTTAGAAATAGTTAAGAAATTAGCTATGTGTTTCGAAACATTTGATATAGTACAGGTACCAAGGGAAGAGAACACTGAAGCAGATGCCTTAGCAAATATAGCATCAACTTTCAAGATACCTGACGACATCAAGATACCCATTATACATATCTTGACTCCAGCAACAAAGGAGAGCCATGAAGTCTTGGAGACTTTAAAGCCTAAGGACAATCCAGTATTCTGGACCCATCCCATAATGCGGTATCTTCAGGATAACGAGATAACAGAAGGAGAAAATCCAAGAGCTTTCCGAATGAAGGTAACCCAATACATTATCTTAAATGAAGTTTTGTATAGAAAATCACTTTCAGGTCCATACTTGAGATGCTTGGAATATCAAGAAGCACAAGAAGTTCTCAAGGATATACATGAAGATGATTGTGGAAACCACACTGGGGGCAGAGCCTTAGTATCCAAGATACCGAGGACGGGATACTTCTGGCCAACAATGAAGAAAGACGCAATGAATTTCTCCAAGAAGTGTGATGCTTACCAAAGACACAGCAACATCTTGCATCAACCAGCTGAACCATTATATCCTATCGTATCCCCGTGGCCATTTATGAAATGGGGAATGGATATTGTGGGAAAGCTGCCCAAGGCTCCTTGTGAAAAGGTCTTTATGCTGGCCATGACAGACTACTTCTTCAAGTGGATCGAAGCAGAGGCATTCGTTCAAATCAAAGAAAAGGATGTGATCTCATTCATCAAACGCAACATCTTAACAAGATTCGGTATCCCAACAGAGATTGTTTGTGACAATGGATCACAATTCATCGGAAAAAGAACAACCAACTTCTGTGAACGTTGGGGAATCAAGATGGTGACCTCAACTCCAGTACATCCTCAAGCTAATGGTCAAGCAGAATCCAGTAACAAGATCATCATCAACAATTTGAAGAAGAAATTGGGATCCAAGAAGGGAAAATGGGCTAAAGAACTACCATTTGTTCTTTGGGCTGATAGGACCACTTCAAAAAATGCAACAGGAAAAACACCTTTCTCTTTGGTGTTTGGGGCCGAAGCCGTTATCCCCACAGAGATGGTGATCCCCACAGCAAGAACCAGCATTCAAGATACTGATTCCAACAACCAAAGCCTTACTAAAGATCTAGATACCATTGACGAGCTCAAAGATCTTGCCAAAATCAGGATGGCAGCATGCCAGCAAAGAATAGCCAAGTCCTACAATAAGAATATCAGGATTCGAAGATTCCAAGTAGGAGATATGGTGTTAAGAAAGGCATTTCAAAATAACACTAACTCGGTAGATGGAAAGCTAGCTCCTAAGTGGGAAGGACCTTATTTGATTGAAGCCGAAGCTGGAAAAGGGGCCTACAGGTTAATCACTATGAAAGGTGTTCCTATACCAAGAGCTTGGAATGCCATCCACCTTAAGGCATATTTTTGTTAGTATTCTTAACTGGTATGTTCGTATCCTCAACAATTCAGGATAAAGGTATGTTCCTTTATATATTTTTACATTATTACATATTTAAACTTTTTATTATCAAGTTTACTGACTTAAGCATCGGAGGGGTGTTAGCGAGGCAAACACGCACCCCTCATCAAGAGCTTAGTGTTTTGCAGTTATCCCAAAGATATGTTATCTTCACAATAGTCAGAGGCTGATCACCTCACACACGAATATGATATCCCTGATATCTCCTAAGGTTTAAAGGTCTTCACCTTTCCAATGAACGCCTGGAGGGCACGAATAAGATATCCTGGATATCTTCTAAGGTTTAAAGGTCTTCACCTTTCTTACGACGCCTGGAGCGCACGATGATTCGGATATAGTTCGAGGCAGGCGGACCAGACCAACTGATAATCCGTTTGTTGTTGGCTATATACCAAATCCTTAAGATAAGTGGCAGACGTGTCACACATATGTTTATAACATTTTCATGTTATTTAAGGTTTAAACATTTTCATGTTATCTCAAGTTTTGGCATTTACATGCCCGTACATTTGGGACTTTCCCCAGTATTATCTCAAGCTTATACATTTTCATGTCTCTCAAGTAAAGGCCTAGTTGGTAGTGAAAAGGCTTTAACGCCAGTACAAAGGCTTTGTCGCTAGTAAATGGGCTTTATCGCCAGTATTATCTAACTCTGTTTTGACAGATTGAGGATCGAACAAATCGCTAAATGAAGAGATATTGTAAAGTTGTTTTTAACTTAGCAAAATTCCAGAAAGCACAATACCTGAAAACATCAACAATTGGGGACATCATATGTTAGCTTACTAGATTTATAAATGATCTCCATAAAAGTATTCTTTACACTTAGTTTTATCATACAATTTATATTTCAAGATATGATCTTTTGGTTTGATTGTGATAACTCACACAAGGCATAAGGATATATTATCATTAAGATATTCTATTTCAATTCCTAATAAGTCTTTTAATTATGTTTTCTAAAAATATATAATCTTTAAAATATTTTATATATGATCCTCAGGATATTTTAATGAAAAGTCTTAAAGATATATTTTCTGCAACTATAATCCTCAAAATATTCAAGAAGCATGTTTTCAGGATACATTATCCTCGAAGTAACTTATTTTAGAAAATTAAAGACATGTAATATTCCAACTAAAACATACAAGTTACTGAACACAATACTTAAAACCCAAAGATTATATTATTACTAATCGTAAGTGCAGGAAATAAAAAACGCAACACCCGGGTTTCGTCTTGAAAAGCCAAGATCCCTCCACCCGAATATTGCCAGATGTCCAAAAGTCAAGATAACTTGGGCTTCGTCTTGGAAAGTCAAGATCCCTCCACCCATGTATCCTAATATCCTAAGCATAATATTGTTTCAAGACAGAAAAGTAAATTGTTCAACAACCATTACAACCCAACATCAGACCAAAAAACATAAACACATAAAAAATTGGGCTCAAGCCTTTTCTTTGCCGCTATCATCGCCCAATTGCACCTCACCACCGACCGCCTTTACTGCTTCCTTGATCGCCACCTCCACAGCCTCCTCCATAGCCTTCTCCGCTCCACTCGGACCAGCTTCCTCCATAGTTCCCCATTAAGCTCATCCAAGACTCTCTCCCAGCCGGCTACATCCCAAAAGGGAGTATCCAGACCAGCATCCTTTGCTTCCTTAGCCATCCTGAGTCGGGACTGGAATATAGAGAAAGCAGCCGATTTCTTAGCCCCTTCTATGACCTCGTGAACCTTTACCAAGCACTCCGCTTCCTGGTGAATCAGCTCCTTTTTGGCCACTGACAGTTCTTGTTTCACGTCATCCAGATCTTTGATCTTCTTGTCAAGAAGACTGGTCTTTGTGGTCCCTATCTTCACCAATTCAGAAATGCGGGTCTGGGCTTCATGAAGTTCAAGGCTCATGGCAGTAAACCGGGAGGAAAGAAACTCGAGGCCCTACAAGGATAAGGAATCCTCAATATATATTATCTTCCGGATATGGGAATCGTGACGAAAAGGAAAGATACCTGTTGAGTCTTACTCATAGCATCATGGAAATCAATGTCATGCATAGGAATGGAGTCACTGGTATCTTGACTTTTCCATTTCTTAGAACCTTTTGCTCGGCTGCCTTTTGGACGAGGGATAGAGCTAAGGACGGGTTCCTTCTTGATAGTGCTTCGGGTGGATACGATGTTGTCAATATCGTCAAGAGCAAAAGTAGGAGCAGACTTGCCTACAAATATGCAGGTTAGTATCTCCGATCCTTAAAATTCCTACTAATATCTCAGTGTTTCTTACCAGACATAACGGAGCTCGCGGACAGAGATGGTTCTTGAAGGTCTGATTGGAAATAAAATGTCATCTCTTCCTCGTCAATAAGAAAGAAAGAGGCAAGCTTATCCTCGGTTTCTTTGGTGGGAGGGGCAACCTCGAAGAACTTCAAAGCTGCAAAAAACTAAAATATCAGTTACAAAGATATCAACATATATCTTCAAGATAAAGTATCCTACTTTTGGAAACCCAGAGATAAGGAAGAATATCAGGCTGTGGGAGAGAATCTCTCCTAACAAAGAAGAATTGTCTCTTCCACTGGTAATTATTCTGGGTGTTTCTCAAAACGAGCGGGGTTCGGCCAGATTTGGTTTTAAGAAGATATCTTGAAGATCCGTGGGTGCGAAGGTCATATACAAAAGCAAGCTCTGAAAGGGTAAAATCTATGGCGTGGTTAGCAATTAACCTTTCCAAAACGAACAAGGTTTCCAAACCATGGGCATGGTTTGGGCAAAGCTGAGACCAGTTCTAATAAAGAACTCAGTAGTAAAAGCAGGAAATGGATAAGAAAAGCTGATTTTAAACGGAAAAAACGAAAAGCAAACCCAGGTCTTAGAGACAAGGTCAGATAAGACGGCCGGATCGAAGGGTCGGAAAACGGCTCCTGGAGGGAAGTAGCCTCGGGACTGTAAGCTCGCAATATCATTATTGTTGAACGTGCATATCTCGTTCACGGGGTTGGCAAGAAGATTTTAGGAAACGAAATCTTTAATACCAGAATCACGGAGCTTTGGACTCATAGTTTCCAAGAGGTAAAGGAAAGAAAGTAAGAAGATATTACCTGGATAGAAGAACAAGTGAGTGAAAATGTTATTTATCCAAGTAATTATAAGGACGACCTAGGGTTTACTCAAAGGGCGGACGACTGACACGTGCATCAAAGATCCACCACGCAAGCGAAGATTCAAAATTCAAAAAATTTTATAGCTGTAAACCATATCTACAGCTATTAAATTTGGGGACAATTGTTAGGGCTTGGATTTTTGGTTTCCTCAACAAATATTATATTCAGAACAACTCCAGGATGTGGTATCCTCCAAGGTAACAGGTATCCTAAATATGTTATGTAACTAACAATTTGTTCGCAGACTTTCCTTTTCACCAGGTCAAAGACCGTTGCTGTGATCTCCCGAAGACTCGCACTTGCCGTTATTAGAACGTGACCAATAAAGAAAACGTGTTAGATTGAATGATTAACGGCTAATTGGATTCGGGCTCTTGTTTCCTAAATTATAGGCCATACTATTAGCTTTTTATTTGTATAAATAGAGCTCTATTCGGATCAAACCACACACACTTTTTAGCACTCAAGACTTACTAGTACTCGCTCTCATTGTAATCACGATTCGATTAAGCTCCATCACTTGTAACCACTTTATTATTAATAAATCGGTGGTGATAGTTTTCACCACCCGGGTTTTTTTTCTTGTTATCCTAAGGATAACAGGTTTTTTCCTCGCAACAAATCTCTGTGTTCTAGCAAGTTTTGCATTCATTTCAAGCAAGCACCAAGTCCCATTTACTAATTTGGTTACGAAATCACCTTTGTTAATTTTTGACCAAAACATTATTTAAATTCTATCTTGTAACTTGTTCGTTGTTTCGTGTTATCTTTTCTGATAGTGTTTAATCTGTAGATGTTTGGCGAAAAAGGAAGGTGGCCACCTCTTCAGAAATAGGCCAGGTGGCGGGTCCCGACATGCCCGGCCCTGACCCAACTCTTCCTCTGCCACCAAAGAAAGTTAAGAAGACTAGTCTTCTTGACCGAATTCACAACCTTTCGAAGGGCCTTCCAGGTACTTTTTCAAAGTATTCATACTTGATTTCGCACATGTTCTGACCTTTCTATTGTTTGGATATTAGGTCCCATGTAGAAATCGTCATCCACAGTTGTCATCCGGGACCCCGTTCAAACCCAGACTGCTCATATTATTAATCCTTCCTCTGACAAGGGGAAGGCTTATGAAGATGTGGTTGAACAGGGGGCCCGTTCTGACCCGCATGCTCGGGATATGGACATTTTCTTCCTTACCTTGCTGACCTCCTATATTGCAAAGGAGTGATGGTGGGTTGATTCATGCTGCTGGGAACTCGCCTCCTCAACCTTCTCGCTCACATCCTGAAGGGGGGGGGGGGGGGGGGAATCCAAAACCCGCAGGGGGACTTGCTTCTTCACTAACCTCAATGAAAGCTTACACGAGACACTCCACGTTCACTAACGCTGAAAGTTGTTATCATTTATTGAGCGAGAGCGTTCCTCTGCGGAACATACTTTTCAACGTTACTGTGCCCGGATGGAATTTTCCAATGCCCATTGTTACCATTCAGCAAATGTTGTTGCAACTAGTCAAGAAATCTACCGAAAATGGATGATAATGGTAAAGACTGGGGCATCCAAGAAGATATAATCAAGGATCTACAGACCGATAATGATCGATACCGTCTGGAAGCTAACACTGCTAAGTGGATGCTGAAAGACGCCGAGAAGGCTGTAGAGTCCGAGCGGGTGAGGCAGGCGGCGGCCGCCAAAGATTGGGAAGAGGCGCGATGCCAGTGAAACGCTGTTTTAGAAGCTGCCCATGCCCAAACTCGTGCCCGGGAGGCTGAGCTGGTTTTAGTAGAGAATGCTAAGGCTGTATTGGAAGAATAAATCGCTTCCTAAGAAAATACTATTTCTTCCTTGCACACCGAAGCCTTTGCTAAAGATAAATTGATTGAGGAGCTCATAGCGTATAATGCTAAACTCATTGGTGAGCATGGCGACCTAAACCCGAAGGCAGACCAAGCCGTTTATGAAAGGAAATGGCTGATGATCCATGTACCTCCGTTGGTACGAGCTATCCCATACTTTCCTTTCTTTCTATGACTTTATAAAGTTTTAATTGTTATTTCCTTTTTGTAGACCATCGGTCATATTCGTGATGGTGCGGAACTGGGAAACTGCCTGGCTGAGCTTTTACATGCTTCACGCGAATCAGGACGCAAGGTAGGATTTCAAGAAGGAACCTCCTTTGCATGAGAAGGACGTTCTTCGGAAGAGTTTGAGTTGCATGCGCTGGACACTGATGCTGTATACGCTGCCAAGTTGCAATCATTTGACGAGCTTCATTTTGAGCTTCAAGATGCTGTCCAAGAGTTTGCTTTGCAAGACAACGGTGTCTAGCAACTTCAAGGCTACTTCCAAGATCAAGAATAATAATCATTTTTTCCTCTTTTTTGGGATGTAACTAGTTTTTGCTTTTCCTTGTAATCCCTTTTTTTTTGTGTGTGTGTGTGTATATATATATATGACATGGTTGCCACATTTTGTCTTGTTAAATCAATATAAATGTTTGCATATTAAACCAACCATACATTCAAAATAAAGGATAATTGTGCGGAGTTATGACACGCGGCCTTTTTGCACCACAGAAGTAATAGATTAGTAGTGGAAATTATAGGGATGACAAGCTGGTTGATTCCACAATATTTTAGGTGCCTGCTTTCCCTTTTGCAATTAGTTTACATTTTTGACATGCAGGTCAATAAAAATATACTAGAGACTATTCACAAACAAATGGCGCATAACTTTGTCTTTATATTACAAAGGGACTTTAATTTTCATTTAAAATTGGTAGCAGACCAAAAGAAAATCGGCACGCAGGCCTAAAATATGGATCGCAGGCCTTACAAATAACATTTTTTGAGTTGTGTCACATGCCACGTTCTAGGAATCAATGTCCCATCTAATGTCTCCAATTTGTACGCGCCTTTGTCAAGAACCGCATGAATTTATAGGGTCCCTCCCAAGTTGGGGCTAATTTCCCGGGTAACTCAACATTCGATGCTTCGCTGTTCCGGAACACACGGTCTTCTATATTGAACTTACAAATCTTTACCCACGAGTCATAGTATTTCTGGAGTTGGCGTTTATACTTGTTTTCTCTTATAGCCGCCATCTCTCTTCTCTCCTCTAGGAGGTCTAAGTTTAAGCGTAACTCCTTTTCGTTTTCAACAGTAAGGAGTGTCCTCGCCAATGGGACCCCAATCTCTGTTGGAATCATAGCTTCGGTTCCGTAAGTAAGACTGAACGATGTTTCAGAATTACTTATCTTTTTGTGGGTTCTATGAGCCAACAAGACATGTGGCAACGCAACAACCCACCCCGTTATTTTTGTGCCCAATCGAGCCTTGATCCCGTCTTTGATACTTCTGTTAGTCCGATCAACTTGCCATTGGCTTGTGGATGCGCGACTGAAATGAAAATCTGGGTAATATGAAACTCTGTCAACCACTCTTGGAGGCTCTTATCCACAAGTTGTGTTCCATTGTCACTTACAATAGCTTGCGGTAGGCCAAAGCGGCAAATTATGAATTCCCAAATGAATTTCTTTATATATGCTGCTATAATCGTTGCCACTTTTGGAATGGCCAAGCAGAAGTTACATATACCAATTTGTTTCGCGGATGAAGTATGTGTGGCGCGTGCCTTTGACATGATTCGCACTTTCAGATTTCTTTTACTGCGTCCACGTGCATACCCGGCCAATATTACCATGCGTTCATTATTTTTGCCACTGCCATTATTGGTCCCGCATGTAGGCCACAAATTCCTTCGTGAATTTCTCTAATTAAATAATTAGGGTCTTCCACGTCCACACAACGAAGGAGCGATCCAAGGAAGGATCTCTTATAAAGGATTCCATCCTGCATCTGGTATTGTAACACCTTGTGGCGGATATTTCTTGCGACAACTTTATCTTCTGGTAGGTTTCCAGAGGATAAATACTCCGTAATCGGTGTCATTCAGGAAGTTGTCCCAGTTTGAATAACTAGAATATGATGTTGAGGAACAGATGGGCTATCCAACACCTCTATTCGCACATCTCTAGCTAGGTGTTCAAAACTTGTGGACGCCAATTTGCTCAATGCATCAGCGGGTCGATTCTCGCTCCTTTTGATGTGGATAACTTTGCAAGGAACGCCTCATATTCTGCTTCATTAACTTTGCAAGGAACGCCACATCGACTCGCGCCTCTAGGTGACAAACATCTAACTTTCTGGCAATCCGTAACCTGGCCAAGAACGCCTCATATTCTGCTTCATTATTTGTACTCTTGAAGTTCAATTTGATGGCGTATGTGAATTCCTGACCCTCTGGGTTGACTAGCCTTAGGCCTGCTCTAGAACCTTCTCCACCGGATGGCCCGTCGGTGAATAAAAACCACACTTGGTCCTGTTCCGGCGCGACAGGAGGTTGCTGCTCATTCAAACATTCCTACACTTTCTCGCTTGGGACTTCAGCAACAAAGTCTGCCAATACTTGGCCTTTCACAATGGGTCTAGGCTTATATTCAATAGAATGTTCGCCTAGCTCAATCGTCCACTTTGCTAATCGTCCCGATAATTCTGGTTTCCCCAACATATTCAATAGAATGTTCGACTAGCTCAATCGTCCACATTGATGGGATGACCCTGAAAATACGTTCGCAACCTTCTCAATGCGTATAGTAAGGCTAATACCAATTTTTCTGTCATTGAGTAACTAGTCTCAGCATCCGCCAAAGTTTTACTAACATAGTAGAATGGCGTTTGGACGATCTTCCTGTTCGTTAGTAAGACTACTCCTACTGCAATTTCATATGCGGACAGGTACAGCGTGAGTGGTTCTCCTGCCCGTGGTGCGGTTAGTGTTGGGAGTTCCATCAAACATTTTTTGACTTCCAAAAATGCCTTTTCCGCCTCCGGTGTCCATTTAAAATGTGCGTTCTTTAAGCAATTATGTAATATCGACACGAAGGGAAAGGAATTGGATGCGTGATTAGCCAAAAATCTGTTTAACGCCACTAACCTACCGTTCAATGTTTGTACTTTTTCAGGGATGAAGGGGAAGGCATTTGTGCAATCGCCTAGACTTTCTCTGGGTTAGCTTTGAATGCTTCACATGTTACAATGATGCCCAAAAACTTGCCTTCTTCCATGCCGAAAGAGCATTTGGCAGGATTAAGCTTCATATTGATCGTTTTCAATGTGCTAAAGACATCTTCAATGCCGCACAACATTTAGTCTTCTTACACACTTTTGATTACCAAGTCATCCATATAAACTTCCAAATTCTGGCCGATCTGATCTTTGAGCGTACTGTGATCCGTTTGAAAGGCCGTTTTGTCCTCGTCACGAGCAGCCATACGAATCTGGTGCTACCCATTATACGCGTCCAGAAAAAACTTGAATTTTTATGGTGCCACCACATCCATCTTTAGATCGATTTCTAGTAAAGGATAGCAATCCTTTGGGCAAGCTTTGTTTAAATCTTTGAAGTCTATACACATCCGCCATGTTCCATTGCTTTTAGGAACCATCGCGGGGTTCGCCACCCAGCTTTGATACTGAATCTCGTGGGTGATCCCTTCTTAATAAATCTCGAACTTATTCGTTCATGGCTTTTGTTTGTTCCGGACCCATTTTCCTCTTTTTCTGGATGATCGGTGTATATACCGGGTGCAGTTTATGCTCAGAGACTTCCCTCGAAACCCCTGTCATGTCAGACGGTTTCCACACGAAAACGTCGGTATTTTTATCAAGCAGTTTCTTGAAGAATACGCACATTGCCTCCGAAATTATGGACCGATGCTGACTGTCTGTTCTGGGAATTTTGAATTGACTACCCACTTTTCTGGTTCGGTCTTTATCACCACTTTCAGAGTTTTAGCTGGTTTGGACCATTCTGCCGTGAAGCAATGCTTGTTTACCCTGATAATCGCAACCTGTCCCTGTAGGGACCCCGACTGCCCCATGTGCAATCGATGGGCTGGCATTGAAACACGCCCCAGGATGATGCCATGTTTTGCCCTCGCGAGAAGGACTAAGAATTCTACTTCCTCATTCTGTGAATGAGTTCCATCACTGAGTGTGACTGGAAATGTTATGACCCCAGTGGGTGCATAACTTAATACCCAAATTCTGACACTGGAGAGTGAATGGGTTTTAGGCGTGCTTTATCATCTTCATCTAATTGCTCAAAGCACTGTTCGTGAATTATGTCCGATGTACTTCCTATATCAAAGAAGACATTTTGGGACCTATAATGTCTGAAAAGTGCTGCTATGACAAACGGTTGCTTCATACAAGGACCTCCTTTTTTCCTTGGGAAGATTACCGGTTCACTCTTCCAATCATCCTCTTCGATCTCAAGGCACTTGTTTTGGTGCGATGGTCTGTCTTGGATCATATGCACATTTAAGTCTTTGATTTGTTTCTTAGGCGGGTTTTTGTCCGCTTGGGCAGATTGCTTATGCGCACCTTGACAGGAGTTTTTCAATAGGTGTTAAAGCTTGCTAGATTTTATTGCGTCCTCGATTTCGCTCCACAGGCTTACATAGTCATCAGTATTGTGTCCTGTGTCCTCGTGAAACATATAGTGTTTATTTGGGTTCAAATGAGCCGTTCGAGTCATTGGCTGTGGTTTTTTGAACTCAATATTCTTAGTTGTGAGGATTTCTGTAGGAGTTTTTCTTAAAGGTGTCCATTTTTGGTCCTAGTTTCCCTGCCCCCGATCCTTATGCTTTTGCCCGATCAATGACCTTGCATCGAATTGTTTGGAAGACTCATCGAGTGGCTGAATTTGGGACCATATAGAACCTTTTTCTTCTTTCTTGGGATGAGCAATTTTGAACTATGATTTAGCGGATTGTTTCGGAGTCTCTCGTCCCAGAAGTTTTTACGTAGCTGCGAACACCTTAGCCGCGGTCATGATGGCGTCCAAAGTTTTGGGCATTCCATCCCGCCCAGTCAAACAACAGATCAAATCGTTGCTCCTAACATTCTGTTTGAACGCACCTCTTAACATGTCTTTGTTGATTCCTCCAATATTCAGGCTTTCATTATTGAAGCGGGTAATGAAGTTTTCAATGGACTCATTGTCACGGTGGACTACATTCAAAATTTCTGAAGGGTCATCACGCGTATGCTTGCGCTGTTGGCTGAAGTCTTGTGAAAACTTGGCAACCAAGTCATCCCAACTTTTAATTTGACCATCTGGAAGCTTTTTAAACCATTCGCGTGCTGCGTCAGTTAAATTCAGGGTGAACATGTGGCACCAATATGGAAGGTCCAGCCACTGACTCCTCTTACCACGGTAAATTCAATAGCTGACCGCTTGGATCAGTCATCCCGTTGTGTTTACAAAGGTTGCTCGGTATTTTCACATTTGTTGGGAAAGGAGCTGTGGCAATTCGCGGGATAAATTTTGATTTTTCTACAAATGCCGCCTGGCGGTAAGGTTTTGTGAAATCTTCCTCAGCATCGAGGTAGTACTCA
Source organism: Bidens hawaiensis (assembly GCF_021521415.1). NCBI lineage: Eukaryota > Viridiplantae > Streptophyta > Magnoliopsida > Asterales > Asteraceae > Bidens > Bidens hawaiensis. The sequence continues at coordinate 479,425 of NW_027492221.1, read as the reverse complement.
GTATGTTTCACTACTGTCCGCATCTGGCTAGTCCCTTCTTTACCATACGCACGACTATCGTCGCTCGAGTATCTTTCGTCATGATACGAGGAGTCCATTTGTCTCTGGGAAGCATGACTCTGATCATACATGGTCCTGCGGGGCAAGCTTCGCTGAACCGGACGACCTCTGTCATGATTTCCATCTTGCTGACGTTCACCCAACTGTTCCAGAATCTCCACGTTTGGTGTAAGTTGGCTACTCTGTATAATAGGTGGTGGTGAAAGAGGCGGCGAATCATCATAAGTTAATGTTCTCGCCTGAAGCTGTTCGTTTCTCACCAACCTGTTATATTCCTCCTTCAACCTTTGCTGTTCTTGATGATACCATTTTTCTGGTGTCAAGACTGCTTTCCCATGTATGGACAGGCGACGAACTCGTGTCTCATCACCCTCAAATTTGGGAAATTCTCTGGTTCTATCTTCCAAAACCAGAGTGCGAGCGTTTCGACGGGATTCCGTAATGACTTGCCTATCATCTTCTAGGACAGGGCCACCAGATCCTTCAATCTGACTAATTCTCGTCGGAGTATCAATCGAAAGCTACTGGTTCTGACTCATCGTAAAAAACCACAACAAACCACATAAAACCGTGAATTCTAGCCTCAAATACGGATGGCGCCAATGAAGAAGCACAGATCCAAACCTAGGGGTTCAGATCTATGTTCCCACAAGTATGGATTGCTGAACACACTAAACGTCGGATGAAATAAAATCTCAGTTAGGTTCCTGCAAAACAAACACCTTGAGACTCGCTACGGGAAGGACAAGATGTGGGGGGGGGGGTCTTCATGTAACCACCATCTGGCGTGAGAATAAGTACTGTACTGTGAACGAAATAAGTACGAAGTACCAGTAATTGCTGTGATTAGTGGGGAGTGAATGAATACCTCATGAAAACAATTGAAGTATTTATAGCTGGGGATGGGGGAATGTGATTGGTGGAGTTGTCACTGTCAAGATATTCCTTATTCCTCTGATTGGACACGTGTCGCGTGCATATATGGTATGACAGCCTGGCCATGTTTAGGGCAGTTACCAGGTGTCCAGTTGTCTTCCTTTCATTGGCTGATGTCGTTGTCAGGGAATGTTATGGTGATCTTCTAGAAACAGTTTGTTACAACTGCTCTTCCTTATCACGTTGGAACTTCCTTCGTGTGAGGTTCCTTATACGACCCGCGGATACTCACTGGTGATCCGACCGGATTATATTGGTGATCCGCGAGGCACTTTCTTTAGTTTGTGGGTAGTTTTACTACCCTGCATCTATAAACTCCAAGAGATCTCTCACACCAAACTAAAAACTAAGCTGCCACATACACCGAGCAAAATGGCAAGATATAAAAGTATGCTACACGTTTTAACCTAATGGACTTATAACTGGTTCAAGACCCACACCAAAATATCTTTACCACTTGTAATAAGGGGTACACCAATTTGTATACCCATAGAATGAGATAAAAACCAAATGTAGATGCACAAGTGAAGAGACGTGGATCGACTCACTGGTAGACGATCTACTTTCCTCGGGTGTGATTATGCTATTTCACCGATGGATCTCTGGGATCTGGATTCTTCCACCTACAAAATGAACAGCACCGTAAACTTACCCCTCAGAAAGGGACAGAGGGGTCCTCTTTGGGGTAACCCTCCGGTGTGAGAATAAGTGTATGTAGTAGAAGATAATGATATGAGAGTAAGGAAATGGAATGTATTGCTTAATAGCTGAATACTCTGTAATTGTGTGTAATTGGATGATGTTGGATGTGGTATTTATAGTGCTAGGGTTTCCAATGATTGGGCTCAGACCCAATTAGGGCTTCGTTGGCCTCTTCCAATTGCTTTGCGCCACGTGTCCTTTGGGACACCTGGTGCTTTTTCATTGGTTATAATCACGTGGTAGCACATGGGTTTTGCTGAGTTGTCCACCTTTCATTGGCAGCTGTCAACATCAGCATATTCTTATTCCTTAAAAAGATACCTTCTGGAAGGTTGTCTGACGTGCACAATCAAGGTTGCCCTAATCCTGATTTGGATAAGGACGAGGTTGATTATGTGCATGTGTGATACGCGCCTATCCTGAGGATGCGCGAGGTCTTCTCTTTATTCTCACGCGCAGATGTTTCATGCGCAGATGTGATATGCACGAGCATGTGATACGCGCCACCCGCGGATGCGCCACGCGCATATGTGATATGCGTGAGCATATGTGATGCGTGAGCATATGTGATGCGTGAGCATATGTGATGCCTGAGCATCTGTGATGCCTGAGCATATGATGCGTGAGCATATGTGATGCCTGAGCATCTGTGGTGCCTGAGCATATGATGCCTGAGCATGTGATGCATGAGCATATGTGATATGCGTGAGCATATGTGATATGCGCCATGCGCGTAAGTTTTGGCTTTGTGCCTTCATAATGTCTTGATTTCAAGCCTCTTGTCCATATCTTGTGGGTTGACCCGCCTCGCTCGGTGTTGAGGCGGGTACATACCTCTTCAAGCCCCCCCCCATTCTAATGTGTGTCTTGTCTCGCGCGAGCGAGGTAAGATAGATATTTGACTTAACAGTTTGCTCTTTTAGTAGGGGTTTGTCTTTTTCTTCTTATTAATCATCGTTGCGCTAAATTCTATCCTTTTTGTTGCAAACGAATCGTCCCTGTACGTGGTTGGTCGTTGCTGACATGCGTTTGTGATGGAGACGTGTCAGACCTTTCGTGTGCTCGAGGTGCTACAGTTGCCTTTCATGTCCCCTCATATAGTGTCAGGAACACGTGTCGCGCTCGCGTTGGTCCGTACCTGCGAGTGGTGGAGCGTGAACTCTGGCAGCAGCTGTATCGTTTCTTTTCGTGTCCCCTCACACAGTGTCAGGGACACGTGTCGCGCTCGCGTTGGCTTACACCTGCGAGTGGGGGCGCGTGAAGTCCGATCAGCACAATTTTTCTCTCTCCTGGGCCTATAAAAGCCAGCCCTTAGAGTTTTATTCTTCATCTTCTTTGTTGTTTATTCGAAGCTTTCCTTTCTTTCATTCTATTCCGATTACGTGTCTTCTGCTTCCAGATTTCTGTTCTTTAGAAGCATCCCCTGTTCGATTTTACAGTTGTATGTCTGATAGCTCAGACAACACAATCTCCCCCATCCATTGCCGTGTGAAATCGTTAGTGATGTCTACATTGAAGAAGACCGGCAAGGGGAAGAGGGCTGCTGAGGCCTCATCGGAGGAGGTAGGGAGGACCAAGGCCGTGAAGAAGTGGGATGAGATCCCCTGCAAACTTAGGCAGTCCGATTTTGACAGCCTTATCGCCTCTCAGGGTTTTCTCCCTGAGTTTGGCTGCATGTTGCCTGGGGCCGGGCAAACGGCGGCGGACCCGCCTGCCGGCTATATATCCCTTTACTGTCATTTTTTCACCCACTGCAACCTTCGTCTCCCGATGACAAGGTTTGTAGGTGCGGTGCTTAGGTTTTATGGGATTCATATATCCCAAGTCCATCCGTTTGGACTCGTGCGCATGACTCACTTTGAGTTCATGTGCAAATCTCAGCGCGAGGAGCCCACCCCTCGTCGCTTTCAATTTTTTTATAAGCCCAAGATCCAAGATTCTTGGTTCTCATTTATTCCTCGCAGTCAGAAGGTCAAGTGCTGCACTGTGTCATTCAAGAGCCTTCATGACTGGTCTGAGAGGTTTTTTTATATCAGGGCTGGTGTGATCCCCATCCGCATGACCATGCGCGCGATCTCTTCTGCGCCTGCGGATGTGGGTGTCTTCAAGAACCCAACTGGCGCCTGGGTTAAAAAGTTGACTGCCGAACCATCCCCCGCCAAGAAAATTTGCGAGGAGGCGCTGGTGGGGGTTGGTATAAGCAGGAGGTGGGCTGACAGCGCGACTGAGCCCGTTATCCAAGTTGACGGCTTGTGTAAGTTAATCTCATTGCATTACTTCTGCGCGAATACTTATCTTTTTGCTGATATCATTTGACTTGTTTTATGCAGTCAGCAAGGAGTATGTCCACGCCGCCTATGATGAGCATATGGAGGGTGGCTCCGTCGCGCTGGGCGCTGGGGAGGTTGGCTTCCCCGATCGCTTCGATGACATGTTCATCCCTGTTGATCTGGGATTTCTCTTTGACAGCGATGCGCCTGGTAAGCCTTTGTACTTATGCATTTGCCTTTATAATACCAAATTTGGCTAACACTTCTTTTGCACGTATTGTAGACGCGCTTGAGAACTACGAGCTGGAGCTCGCGGAAGAGGAGGAGGAGGAGGAGGCGCCCCAACTAAAGCGTAAAGCTAAGGGGAAAACTGGCGCAGGGGCCAGTAAGAAACAGAAGAAAGATGTTGCCCCTGTTGCTCAGGATCTTCCTACTCAGGCGAGGGGATTTGAGAAAACCCAGGAATTTCCCCCCAAGTTTTCCTTGTCTTCCCTGCCTCAAAAAGTGGGCAGACCTCCTGTCCACACAAGGTATGGTGCTGCTACCTCCTCCCTTCGCGCGGCGGAAAAGGGAAGCGGCGTTGCGCCTTCGACAGGTATACTTTGCCTATCCTTTGCTTATCTTTCATGGTTCTGTGAGCGCGGTTCTGATAGAATTACTAATGAATCTTTGCTCACTCAAATGTTTGTAGAGCCGGCGACCTTGGTGGATCAACCTCAAGCGCAACAAAATGCCGAGGCTGCGCCGGAGGTCGCTTCGAAGTCCCCTGTTTTACCCTCGAAAAAGGGTAGAATGGACTTCATGGCGATGTTTGCCTCGCGAACGGAGTTGCGCCAAGGTACGTATTGTGCTTTTATTTCCTGACTTTTTTCTTTTAGATCAAGTCATGAATCATTTCTTTTTGTTGATTTTTTCATAGAAGTCGTAGCTGGCGTACAAGCTGCTGGCGGCACTCCTGGCGCCGGTGCCAGCGCCGTTGGTTCTGCTCCTGCTCCTGCAAGCACTGAATCTCCCCTCATCGGGATTACTAAGGAGCAGGAGGCCGTTTTACGCGCCGACCTGGCGGCGTCGAGACCTCCCTCACCTCCTCCTGCGCACAGCCCTCCTCGCGAGGCTGATTTTGGTTCTAGGTCGCAGGAGAAAAGGCCTGTTTCAGAGGAGGATGAGGAGTTTGAAGTCGAAGACTCCGACGGCGGCCGCGCCAGCCCTGCAGCGCCACGAGGTTTCGCGGCGCCGTCTTCTCGTGGGCCTGCCGCTGACTTTTCTGCTTCGTCCCCGCAGGTATAAGTTCGTTTTTGCTCCGCTGCGCGGACTTTCATATTAGTGTTTTGATGACTTAGATCATTACTTTGTGTTTGCAGGAAGCCGATCACATCTACCGCCCGAGATGGAACATTACTGAGGACAGCTCATTCCAGTCCATGGGTGTGTGTGAGGACTTCTGGGCTCATTCTGTGCCTCCAGCTGAAAGGAGGTTTCAGGAGGCCCGCGCTCGCGATGACTTGCTCAAAGATCATCTGTTTGCTGGGTGGGCTTTCTTTGCTGCTTCCCAAGAGCTTCGCTATGATTACATAAAGGTACGTGATGCTCTTGCGGAAGCCAAGCAAGAGGCTAAAGTATCTGCTTGGCATCTTTCTGATGCTCGAGAGAGAGCTGAGAAGCTCCAAGCAGAGCTCAGTGAGAACAGAGCAAGTGCCAACACCGCGTTCGTTAAGCGCGGTCATGAGCTACAGGCTGCGCGGGAGAAGCTGCAGGCGGCCGAGGCGGACGCTGCCAAGTACGCGCGTAGAGTGCGCGACTTGGAGCTGGATGCGGAGGCGCGTGACCAAGCTCTTGTCCAGTTTATAACTGACAAATCATCGCTGGAGAGTGAGGTTGCGCGCCTGAAGAAGGAGCTGGCGGCCGCGCAGGCCGAGAAAGATGAAGCCTTGGCGACGGCAGCGTCTAGCCAGGAAGCACTTGATGCTGCGCGGGCGGAAAAGGAAGAAGCCTTGGCAGCAGCAGCATCCGACAAAGAGGAGCTGAAACAGACTAAGGAAACTGTTGAGTTGTTAAACTCTCAGATTCCTGCCCTCGAGACGTCTGTTGCTTCCCTCACGCAGGATCGCCAATGGCTAATCTCACAGGGCATGACTCGTTGCGCTTACGCGATGAAATACTCAGACGAGTTTCAGGCCCTTGTGATGGATTGCAACGCTGCCGCGCGCTTGGTGGGTCGAGCTGAAGGGTTTACGGATGGCTATGAATATGGCATGTTGAAGAAGAACCCATCCGAGTACCCTTATCAGAGCGACGTTGCCTGCGCGGACATGGCCGCGATGGGGGAGAAATATTTGAATACTCCCATTCCCATCCTTGCGCAGGTATTTTAACCTTAATGAGATAACCTTGACTTATTTTCCAAGTCTTTTTGTACTCATATTTTTCCTTATGATTTGCAGATATCCGCGCTTGCTGACCAGCCCGATCTCAGCGCGCTAAAGAAATTACTTGACGAGTGCGAAGGGGCTGGTGGCGGCGATGATGGCGCGGAGAATGCTGCTCCTGCTAGCGGCTCTGGCGTGGCCAAAGGATCCGCTCCTGACACTATTGTGATAGAAGACTCCATTCAGGATGAACAACTTGACTATGGTCAGTTTGGAGATGACGAGGAGCGGGCTGCGCCAGATGCTGAGGGCGGTGATGAGGATTATGAAGAGGCTGACGTCGACGTGGAGACTTGAGAAGCCCTTCATGTTTTTTATTTTTATTTGTAGTTTGTATCTTATCATCTTGTACACTTGTAAATTTCAATGCTTTGGAATGAAATTTTGTTTTTCCCTTCTTCGCATCTTGCGCATTCCCCATTCATCTCTTTATATTGCATGTTTGCTTGTTGAATGTAAGATATGCTTGCACGTTGAAATAAGAACAAGGTTGTAAGGAAATTATTATACTTAATCCTTGTCATATTGTAAGTGATTTTGCCATATCTTGATAATGTTGACACGTGCCTAGGCGTTTTCATTATTCCTCTTTTGCGCGACGTTATCGCGCATTTATTATATGGAATTATGAGCTTTTTAGCCTTTACGTATCAATATGTGTTGCTCAGATATCCATTACAATTGCATGCGCGACCTCGACCTGGGACCTTAACAACTATGTTTTGGCATTTGTTTTGCCTTAGTTGTGTTTAGGTATTTTTATGGTCAGGCTGCGCAGTATGTAGGATGGATGTTGTGAGTGATTTGAGCTAAGGCTCACATTATTGGGCTAAGGCCCTGACGTTTTAGAGTTAAGACTCGTTAACGCGTTTGAGCTTGAAGCTCGCGCATGTATGTTTTACTTCGTTTTATTTCGTTTTGATGTCAATACAATGTTGTCATATTGCTCAAAATTAATAAAGGGAAGTGTGAAACATGTATGCAAAAGGTAATAGAATTGGGCTAAGGCCCTGACGTTTTAGAGTTAAGACTCGTTAACGCGTTTGAGCTTGAAGCTCGCGCATGTATGTTTTACTTCGTTTTTATTTCGTTTTGATGTCAATACAATGTTGTCATATTGCTCAAAATTAATAAAGGGAAGTGTGAAACATGTATGCAAAAGGTAATATAATCCACATTAAGAGAAGATAGCGCGTATCATTATTCATAATGGCTTAAAAAGCCTTGTTTACAAACTTGACAATTTTTACATGAAACATTTTCTAAGCTGTGCCGCGTTCCATGCGCGCGGGATCTTCTTTCCATTCAAATCTTTTAAAGCATATGCGCTTTTTCCCAATTCTTCTGAGATTTGATAAGGTCCCTCCCAATTGGGGGACATTTTTCCCGGGGGTATCGCGCGGCTAGCTTCATTGTTTCGAAGGACAAAATCATTCTTCTTGAAGTGGTATTCTTTCACGCGCTGATTGTAATATTTTTCCAGTTTTTTCTTGTACTTGGCTTCATTGATGATAGCCACCTCTCTGCGCCCTTCAAGTAAGTTGAGGTCCAACCTCCTTTCGCGCTCGTTATCAATCTTGTTCATCATGAGCACTCTATGGGATGGGCATCCAATTTCTGCTGGAATCATAGCCTCCGTTCCATAGGTTAGGCTGAACGGGGATTCGCCATTGCTGGTTTTGCTTAATGTCCTGTGTGCCCACAGGACATTAGGTAGTTCTTCGACCCAAGAATGGGATTCTCCCTCCAACCTTTTCTTCAGCCCATTTAACAAGCTTTGATTCGCGCGCTCCACTTGGCCATTCCCCTGAGGGTGGTATACTGAAGTGAAAATTTGGTTGATGCGCAATTCCTTGAGCCAGCTGGATATCTTCTTGTCAGTGAATTGTTTGCCATTATCGCTCACAATTTCCATGGGCAAGCCAAAACGGCATATGATGTGGCTCCAGATAAACTGCTTCATCGCTTCGGCTGTGATTTTTGCTAGTGGCTTGGCTTCAACCCATTTTGTAAAATAGTCTACTGCCACTACCAAAAATTTTACTCGCCCTTGCGCTTGCGGTAGGGGACCCACAATATCGATTGCCCATTTGTGGAAAGGCCATGCGGAGGTCACCGGAATCAAGTTGTTCTTTGGCCGCATGGTGTTTGGCGCATAGCTCTGACATGCTTTGCATTTTTGGATCTCTTTTAAAGCTTCCAAGTACATGCCTGGCCAATAGTAACCTGCGCTCATTGCCTTGGCAACCACCATGCGCGGGCCAGCATGTATTCCACAGATTCCTTCGTGTATCTCTCTGATCACATAGCTTGCTTCCTCAGCATCTAGGCATTTCATGAGCGGTCCAAGATAAGAGCGTCGATATAATGTACCATCAAGCAGTTCATAGTTTTGCGACTTGTGTCTTATCTTCCTCGCCTGTGCGCGATCGTCTGGTACTTTTCCCTCCTTCAAGAATTCCATTATTGGAGTTATCCATGATGAAGGGGTTGTATGAGTTACAAGGACAGACTTCGCTCCCACAGACGGGTTGCTCATTACTTCTACTCTGACATCTTTGCCAAAGTGATCGAAGCTGGTTGATGCCATCTTGCTCAGCGCGTCGGCAGATTTGTTTTCACTGCGCGGAATATGAATGATTCTGAAGCAGTCAAATTGCTCGATGAGCTTTTTCGCCTGCTCTAGATACAGAGGCATGGTGTTCTCCTTGGCATCATAAAGGCCATTGACCTGTGCTGCTACCAAGTATGAATCAACATGGGCCTCTAGCTTTTTAACTCCGAATTTGTGCGCGATGCGCAGGCCAGCCAGCAGGGCTTCATACTCAGCTTCATTGTTGGTGCTCTTGAAGTCCAACCTGATGGCGTAAGTATATTCATGATTCTCTGGATCCACCAGTTTTAGGCCTGCGCCGGACCCTTCGTTGTTTGAAGCTCCGTCAGTGAACAATCTCCAAACATTTTCTTCATCATTGGCTCGCGGAGGGTCTACCTCGCGCTTAGCCTCTTCAATTTTTCATTCGGGAACTTCGGCAATGAAATCAGCCAAGACTTGTCCCTTTATTGCTGGACGGGGCTTATAGGCGATCGTGTGCTCTCCTAATTCCAGCGCCCATTTTGTTAGCCTTCCCGAGAGCGCGGGGCACCGCAAGACTTGCTGGATGTTGTAACCAGTCAGAACTTCAATGGGATGGCCATTGAAATATCTATGAAGCTTGCGCGACGTGTGTGTTAGTGACAAAACTAACTTTTCCATGATGGAGTAGCGCGTCTCAGGATCTGTCAGCACCCGACTCACATAGTATATTGGCGTTTGGATTCCCTTGCGATCCACCAATAATACTGCGCCGATGGCGCGCTCTCCTGCTGATAGGTACAATGTCAAAGTTTCACCAGGAAGTGGAGCTATGAGCACGGACAAATTTATCAAACATTCTTTTATCTCACTGAAAGCTTGCTCGGCCTCAGGACTCCATTTGAATTGGCTTTTCTTTAAGCAATTCCTTAATGTGTTGACAAATGGGGTAGATTTGCTTGCATGGTTCGCTAGGAACCTGTTGATTGAAACCAATCTACCATTCAGCTTCTGGACTTCTTTCATGGTGGATGGCGAGGGCATGTCAAGGATGGACTCCACCTTCTCAGGGTTCACCTTGAAACCATCCTTGGTGACCATTACACCTAGAAATTTTCCCTCTTGTACGCCGAAAGTGCATTTGCTCGGATTGAGCTTCATGTTAACTTCCTTTAGGCGCCCAAGGGTTTCTTCGATGTCTTTGAGCATTTGTTTTTCCTCCCTGCTTTTGATCACCAAATCATCCACATAGACTTCTAGGTTTCTTCCAATCTGCTCGCTGAAAACGGCATCCATAAGTCTTTGGTAGGTGGCTCCCGCATTCTTCAAACCAAAGGGCATTTTTGTGTAACAAAAAACACCCTTGTCGGTTCTGAAGGCGGTCTTGTCCTCATCTTGTGGTGCCATTTGAATCTGGTGATAGCCCTTGTAGGCATCCAGGAAACATTTGAGCTTGAATGGCGCCACGGAGTCCACCTTTGCGTCGATGTTTGGGAGGGGGTAACAATCTTTTGGGCACGCTTTGTTGAGGTCCTTGAAGTCAATGCACATCCTCCACGACCCGTTACTTTTCTTTACCATCACAGGATTGGCTACCCATGTCTGGTATCGTATCGGGCGGATGATGTTTGCGCGCAATAGATCCTCAACCTGCTCATTCATGGCCCTCGCCTTCTCATCCCCCATGACTCTCTTCTTTTGAGCAATTGGCTCTACAGACTTGAACGTGTTGAGAGAATGTTGCGCCAGGTCTAGCGGAACCCCAGTCATATCAGAGTGTTGCCACGCGAAGACCGACATATATGCTGTGAGCAATCTTTTCATTCTCAACCTCGTGTCATCTGATATCGTAGCGCCAATTGTGATTGTTTGCCCCGGGAATTTTGGGTTGAGAATCCATTCCTCTGGCGCGTTGTCTGCCATTGGAAGTTTCATTCTCCCTTCCCGCGGAGTACTTGTCACTGCACACAAATGATCTCGGTATACAAAAGTTACACCTGTTGGTGTTGGGAACCCCAATGCGCCGTGCGCTGGCGACGGTATGGCGTTGAACTGGGCAATCGTTCCCCTACCCAAGATCATATTGTGGCAAGAAGTGGTGGGCAAGACCAAGAAGTTGACAACTTCGGCTCGCTTGTGTTTCTCATCCCCCATGGTTAGTTCAAATTGTATTTGACCTAGGGGATGAATGATTTCATTTGAAACACCAGAGATCGGTGCATTCACAATCTCAAGCCTTGCTTGGTCTGCCGGATCCAGTTTCCTGAAACATTGCTCATACATGATGTCTGATTCGCTGCCAGTGTCCACCAGGACTTTTGACACTTCATAATGAGCAATGTGTGTGGTGATGACCAGAGGACTGCTGATAGAAGGGCCTCCCCTGATTCTTGGGAAGATGACTTGTTGCTCGCGCCAATCTCCTTGGATTTGCGCGCTTCTCTTTCTTGATATTTGCCCTTGCCTTCCTCCCTCGGCTACACAGATTCTTTTGTACTTTTTGCTGGCTGAGGCTCCTTCTGATTGTTCATTTCCTGGTCTTGAATTTTTCACCAGGTGAGCCAGCTTGCCTGATTTCACATCTTTTTCAATTGCATCCTTCAAGTGGTGGCATGCATCAGTGTTGTGTCCTGTGGACTTGTGAAACTCACAGTACTTGCCACTGTCTGATGGTCCCTTGTAGTGTAGTGGCTTGGGGCTTTTGAATTGGACATTCTCAGTGCTTAACACCTGTGAAGGCGTTTTAGTGAGGGGAGTCCATATTCTTGGCAGAGGTCTATTAGGATCTCTGCCGCCTTCCCTCTTGTCACCCTCCCCGCGATTACGAACGTCTTTTTGGGGCTGGGGTGAGCTTGGTTGCGCCTGTTTTTCTGCGGGAGAAAAACTGGTTGGTTGCAACCTGGACCATACAGAGCTCTGTTTGCCCCTTCTTTCGTTGCTGCGCGGTGTCTCAGCTTGATGCGCTCTTTCTCTTGCCCTATCTTGGGCAATTTGTTTTTCATTTCTCGCGAAGACTCGCGATGCTTCCATTAGTTTGGCCCAAGTGGTTGGCATGCCATCTCTGCTTACGAGAGCTCGGCGGAGTTGATCACTGCGCGCGCCTTGTATAAAGGCCACGCGCAAGAGTTGCTCAGTGATACCTCCGATTGCCAGAGACTCTTGATTGAAACGAGTGATGTAGTCTTCAATCGTTTCATCATTCCTGCGCACGCAATGCATGATGTCATCAGGGTCGCGCGTGTGTCTGCGCTGCTGTACGAAGTGGGCTTGGAACTTTTCCAATAGTTCCTCGAACCCATCGATTTGCCCAGTCGGCAAGCTCTCGAACCAGACACGCGCCGCGCCCGTGAGGCAGCGAGCAAACATGTGACACCATGTTGGCATCGTCCAGCTTTCTAGGTTTCCTGTGTTGTAAAAACCTTGTAAGAAATCGTCTGGATCTGTTGTGCCGTCATATTTGCCCAAACCACTTGGCATCTTGGTTTTGTGCTGAATGGGGGCCTTCGCGATGCGCTTAGTGAACTTTGAATGTTTCACCAAGATGGCTGGCCTGTACGGTGTGGTTACGTCCACTTGCCCTCTAACTGGTGGGCTGTATGGTATGTGCAGATCCAGATCGGCTTTGGCTCCAGGCGCCGTGTTCACGTGCGCGCGGAGCTGTGAGCCTCCTGCATGAGTATCTCGCGTCTTCCTCATGCTGTGCACTTCTTCATCACTAAACTCAGTGTGTGCAGTGTGAACGGAATGACCATCTTCCGGCGCGCGCGCCCTTTTTGTTCCATGAACGTTTTGCTTGTCAAACGCTAGCCTTTGTGTTAAGTCGGCTGTCTTTTTGTGTTTGACCATCTCATTGTACTTGTCCATTAGACGTCGTTGCTCGTTTATGAGCCATTCTTTGGGGTCACTGGTTTCATCTTCTGGACCCATTGGTCCTTTTTGTTTCGCGCCGGCAAGATTTTGTAACGTGAGATCGTCTGGAGGAGTTTCAGTCTGGCCATGAGGAGTTGTGATGAAGGGACGGTTACTGGTGGCGCGCGTAGAATCACGCGGCACCCTCAGAAACTGCTGTCCCTCATTAACATCCTCACGTTCAATATCCTCCAGAACTTGATCAACGTTACGAACGCCAGAAACCATGGTGAAAATTTGTTTTTTATAGAGATCTGATGAGATCTTGTTGCCGTTGTAACAGTGGATGGCGCCAATGAAGAGACGTGGATCGACTCACTGGTAGACGATCTACTTTCCTCGGGTGTGATTATGCTATTTCACCGATGGATCTCTGGGATCTGGATTCTTCCACCTACAAAATGAACAGCACCGTAAACTTACCCCTCAGAAAGGGACAGAGGGGTCCTCTTTGGGGTAACCCTCCGGTGTGAGAATAAGTGTATGTAGGAGAAGATAATGATATGAGAGTAAGGAAATGGAATGTATTGCTTAATAGCTGAATACTCTGTAATTGTGTGTAATTGGATGATGTTGGATGTGGTATTTATAGTGCTAGGGTTTCCAATGATTGGGCTCAGACCCAATTAGGGCTTCGTTGGCCTCTTCCAATTGCTTTGCGCCACGTGTCCTTTGGGACACCTGGTGCTTTTTCATTGGTTATAATCACGTGGTAGCACATGGGTTTTGCTGAGTTGTCCACCTTTCATTGGCAGCTGTCAACATCAGCATATTCTTATTCCTTAAAAAGATACCTTCTGGAAGGTTGTCTGACGTGCACAATCAAGGTTGCCCTAATCCTGATTTGGATAAGGACGAGGTTGATTATGTGCATGTGTGATACGCGCCTATCCTGAGGATGCGCGAGGTCTTCTCTTTATTCTCACGCGCAGATGTTTCATGCGCAGATGTGATATGCACGAGCATGTGATATGCGCCACGCGCGGATGCGCCACGCGCATATGTGATATGCGTGAGCATATGTGATGCGTGAGCATATGTGATGCGTGAGCATATGATGCGTGAGCATATGTGATGCCTGAGCATCTGTGGTGCCTGAGCATATGATGCCTGAGCATGTGATGCGTGAGCATATGTGATATGCGTGAGCATATGTGATATGCGCCATGCGCGTAGGTTTTGGCTTTGTGCCTTCATAATGTCTTGATTTCAAGCCTCTTGTCCATATCTTGTGGGTTGACCCGCCTCGCTCGGTGTTGAGGCGGGTACATACCTCTTCAACAAGAACCCGCAGTTCTTTGATTAGAGCCCATTCTCACCAGCTTATTGCTGTTATTTATTTTTTGATACGCCATTTTTAACGCATGAGTATATATGTTAACCCAAAACAACATGACATTTTTCTAGAGTTCATATCAGCCCATTTTAAAGGGGATTTGTTTTCATGCACCCGTTCTAGTCTAGTAAATATACACCTCTTTTTCTGTAAATTGCAGTTTACATAAAAGTAAACGGCAACTTTATAGTTTTTTTTCTTTTTTTTCTTAAGGTATATGAAAACCAGGATTCTTCTAAAACCCTTGGTCAAGATTGCTGGGGCTAATCATCGTCGATTTGTCCATCAATATCATTAAAAGATCCTGGAATCATTCCTTCCCCACGTCATTGTAATGATTAAGCTTATATATTACTTATTTTTTCGTTCTTACTTTTTCGCTAAATAAATAATAGAATATTGTGATTGCCCTGGCATTTAGAAGATCAATGGAGGCCACTTGTGAGGCATTCACATCTTTAAAAGCTTGAAGTCACACTTTAAAACATCAACATTTCTTCAGCATTTGCTAACAACTATGGAATATTGGAATTTTAAGGCTAATCGCCATTTCAACTTGAATTATTGTTTTACATTTTGATATTAATGTAGTGTAACACCCCGGTTTTAAGCGGAATACGTCTGGATGTAACGTACAGATCACTCATAAGCTCGTAACACTATTAATAGTGACAATATATTTATTTTATTCCATAATTTCGCAAGTACACAAATAGTTTGATAATAAGACAAACAACATTACATCTAAATGAAACAAATATTATTCATTGAAATAATCCTAAGGTATAACTAGTTTTCTTGTCCTGGCACTTCATCGTATCAACCTGCAGCACGTTTAAAATAATATATTTTGTCAACAACACATGTTGGTGAGTTTTTATAAGTTTTTGCATATAAAAAAATATATAAAATGCGCGATTCAATGATCATTATGTAATAAATATTCAAACATAATGTAAATGAAATCAAATAGTGTCGTCCTCCCGTTCATTTAGCCGAAGCCGTTGAAGTCAGGAAAATAAGAACTACCTTACGTAAACAACCGAAGTTGTAACGTTAGACAGCGCGGGTACGTCCCGTCGGACCCTCCCACTATGTGTATGCGTTTGCGTTTGCGTTTGCGTAACTTCCACCATAAAAAACAATAAACACGTTGCAAGCAAGTTCACGTATAATCATAAACAATATGCACGAATAATATTAATATGTACGATATAAGTGAATCGGTTTGTAAACAAGCACATAACTAACGAAAGAAAAACTTGTGACGTGCTACCCCCAAAATATTATAAAGCGTTAAAATGGGGTTATGAAGAACTCACTTGTTAAGTTAAGCGAGTACAAGCGAACTATACGTTTAAGCGAGCTGAACCGGATGAGTTCGGTTTGACGAGTGACCCTAGAAATTATTTCTAGGTTCAAAATAGGATTTAAGAAAAACAAAATAAAACAAAAGACTTAGACAAATTTGGTTGT
Source organism: Bidens hawaiensis (assembly GCF_021521415.1). Taxonomy (NCBI): domain Eukaryota; kingdom Viridiplantae; phylum Streptophyta; class Magnoliopsida; order Asterales; family Asteraceae; genus Bidens; species Bidens hawaiensis. The sequence continues at coordinate 463,735 of NW_027492221.1, read as the reverse complement.
CGGTTTAATATTTATGCTTTAAAAAGAAATATATATATTACCTTTCTAATTGCTTATTTTTAGCCTTTTCGTCGAAAATATATAAGTAAGTTTATTTTAAATTATTTATAAAAATTTGGGTTATAATAGTGATTAGTCGAGTTGTTAAGTCGGGCTTGTTTACTAAAATAAAATAAAAAAAATCCTAAACAAGTCCAAAATGAGTTTAAGCAAGTAGTTCGTTTTCATTCGGACCCGAACTCAACATTTTGGTTGAGTTCGTGTCTAACATGACAAAATATATTATTTTCAGATTATGTGAAGAAAAACACTTTGTTTTAAATGTGTAGGTAAAATATATAACTAAACCGAACCAAAGTTGTGTTCAACAATGTATTTTATTTTAAACAACCCAAACACATTGGAAAATAACATATGAAATACCCTGATTAGATGACAAAAAGAAAGAAAGAAAAAAAAAACTTGAGTTCTTCACGGTTTGACTTTCAAAGTCAAACTTAAGAATAAAAACAATTCTTCATAAAGAATTTGGAAGATGAATGACAAGTGAAAGCAAAACAATGAGTGACTATTTATAGGAGAACAAAGTCAAGGAAGATATAAAATAATTTGAATTTGGTAAAGCTAATTAATGGATTTTACTTATTTGAATTGACCATTGCCTCAATTAATAGAATTAAAAACAAGATTTGAATGTTTGACCATTCTTATTTCATTATTAAAAGCTTTTGACCAAAATTTAAATGGTGTAAGGAGGATAATTTTCATCTTTAAAAACAAAACTAACTTTAGGTAAAAAAAAATGTGACATAACTAAATTAAAATGATGTACTTTGGTTATGCACCTATAATTTTATTTATATGATATTTGAATAAAGAAAAATCATGAGTGTTATAGTTTTTTATTTATATATATATTAGTAATGATTAATATCATTAAATAACTTTAGAAAAGAAAAACTTTTACATACAAAAGATGTAACATATGGTTATATGTGTAATTAAACGAATCACATCGAATAATAAAACGGGTCAGTTTCGGGTTTAAAAAAAAAATAATAAATAAATAAATAAAATAAAATTTAACGAATGTTATAGGATTCACAACTTTTGGGAATTTCGTCCCGAAATTAAAATAAAAATAAATTAAAAAAAATAACTACTACATGGAGTTGTTAAAAATTTTGACAAAATTTATATATGTATATATATATGCAATAAAATTGATAAATAATTACATATATAACACTGATCTTTAATGGCCCAAAAAACGCCACAAATGGTATATATGGCAAGGACACTTATACATAGGATGTACCAGCGGCGTATCCACCATGTCCTTATCATATAGCATTTGTCCCGTTTCTCAAAATCATTCCAAGTTCCGAGTTATTCCACACAACCGTACTTATTATGTTTTTCATGCGAGGATTTGGATAATTACGTGTCGACCCATAGTTACCTTTATCGTCGGATGGTCCACATAATCCGTCTCATTGTGTGGGTTTTAATAAATAATATAAAATCTTATATGAAAGTTTAGAAGCAATGAACTATAAGTATCAAAACTAACAAAAATATCTAAGCGAGCCCTTAAGGTCAAGGACAACGTGAAAGTATTATGTCAAAGTAAATAAATGAAACTTTTGAAGATTAATCAACATACATGGTATTATTTAGGTTTAAACCGTAATAACGAAGCCATTGAAGTTAAATGAAATGAGCGAAACTCTAGAGTAACACAAAATTAAAGAATGAAAACATTAAGGTCATAAACATCACAATAAATAAATAGAATATTGGGGGTCAAGAATAGCTAGGTGATTTGAACTAACAAAATATAGCCAAGTAAGTCGATACAGTGTTGAGTTCAAGAATAAAATATATAAATGACACTTTTGTTGTCAAAATAGATCAAGTTTTTAGGGTTAATAATGACACATTAAACAAGTGAAAATTTCATATAAAATAAGGTATCAACATGAATAAAGGTAACATTGAGATTAAGAATAACAAAGTGAATAGTTGAAACACCAAGATTGAGAATAACAAAGTAAAACATTGGACTCAAATTGATGAAATATTAAGATCAAGAATAACAAGATGGTTCATGAAACATTGAGCGGGAAAAGAACCAAACAAGTAACCAAAACAATTCATGTAAAGTAAATATAAAATTAACACTTGACTTCGATTAGATAGCTATAATCATAGTCCTGGTTATAAATAAACTAATCCCTTTAGAGGTAAGCAGTACTAGATAGCCAAAAGGTAGACATACAGTTTCTATTAGATAACTATACACAACCATGTTCATAGTCTTAACCTCCACTAAACGTTTACGTTCATGGGAAATCGGTCATAGACCGTGAGATTGAGGTAACAAAAGCAAACCAATTCAACAATACGACTACATATTATAAGTGATGCATGTATTTGTGTGTTTCGTGATTGAGAGTAAATATGGACGAAAATAGGTCTACACTCGATAAATAACCAAACTCAAATATAAATTTCATAACAACTTTCGAAGAAATTAGATACATATGATTATTTCGATTATATCCAAAAAAAATACAGGAAAAAGAAGTTAAAGAAAAACAAAATACAGCTTGCGATACTTGTCTTCTCAAAGGTAGGTAGGTTTGAGGTATGGAGGCTAGGGTGAGGGCGGTGCCATCTTTAATGAAAATCGTTGGTGTTGATGAAGGGAGAAGAAAAATGATTTTTAAGATTCATTTTAATTTGTGAAAATCGGTTGCAAAACGTGATGATTTATAATTCAAAGTTAAATTTTTTTCTTTATGATAAGTGAAAGTCCTGAATTAGTGAGGCTTGTGAAACTTTGAATTTTTTTTTTTGGATGTAAAATAAAGTTTTCCCTTTTGGTGATGTACTATGAAACTTTAGAGAGGATCGTCAAATAAAATGACTCATTTTGATAGAAATAATATAATAGCCTAATGGGCTTAGGACTTGTTTGAAATAAAAGATTTTTATTTAACCTTGAAAAATATTATATATAATAATAATATTGGTAATAATAATAATAATAGTAATAAAAGTAGCGATGATAAGAATAATAACATTAATAATAGCAATGATATAATAATAATAATAAAATCATTTGATTTGACATAGAGTCTTTTTGAAGAAAATCAACTTGATTAAATACTTGTTAATTAGCTATTTAATATATCAAAGATTTAAAATTACAAGTGTAAGGTGTTCATAAGAAAATGAATGCGGAGAAACATGCATGGTTTTTAAAAAAATAGGTATGTTTGACGAGTTTGAAGGGACTAAGTATTGGTGCAAGGCTAAGAGTGAGCTTCAAGTGGCCAGGGAATGCGGTTTAGGGTATTGCATGGCAGAAACAAGTTAGGTCTTCCTGAGCATAGTTGGTGTGTTTTGGTCACTACAATGGTACTAGGCTCGCAACATGAGCATGTGGTAAAACATAAGGTGTGGTAAATGGTTGAGTAATGGGTCGTGGAAAGAATTTCGATATTGTGAGGCGATTGAGTGGTGACGCATAAACGAGCCAAACAAAGGTTGTGTTTCCGTGTAGGGTTTTTTTTTAATGGTTGGGTTGGCTTTGGGTGTCTTGGGTTTGTGTTGGCTTTTAGATTGGTTAGGGCATAGATTTGTTGTTTGCGCTTGTTGTTGTGGTTGGTGTTGATGAGTTTTGATGCATTTGGGTCAACATGGTCAGGATCACGACGGCCTATTGTTTGAAAATCGGGGCTGTCACTTTGCGGGTTGAGTTTCGAGGGCGATGTCGAGAAAACGAGAAGACATGCTGCGAAGCGGAAATGATTCGCGTCACATGGGACGTCAATATGAAAATTCGAATTACCAACCAATAGAAACACTACATGAAACATTCCTGAAATCAGAATTACTGTATATAAATAATTAAATAAAAGCGCACGAAGAAAATTTTGAATTTGAGATTCAAATGTCCATAACCCACTATGGGTTTTCGGATTTCAATAAAAATTTCATAACTAATTAAATGAAAACTATATCAAATTTGCAATCAGAATATCCATGAACCACCATGGATTTTCGTATTCCAATACAAACTTAATATAAACAGTGAAATCGAATTGAAAATCGAGTGTTCATGTATCAAAATGAATTTTCGAATTTCTAATTAAATCCATAATAATAAATGAATATATAACTAGAGAAAATGAATTGAAAACTCGACTATTCATGTATCACCATGACTTTTCGAATTTTCAATTAAAATCATAATAATAAATTAATATATAACTAAAAAGAAAACGAATTGAAACCTTGACTATTCATGTATCACCATGACTTTTCAATATTCAATTAAAAGCATAATAATAAGTGAATATATAACTAAGAAAACGAATTGAAAACTCGACTATTCATGTAACACCATGACTTTTCGAATTTTCAATTAAAATAATAATAATAATAAATGAATATATAACTTAAAAGAAAACGAATTGAAAACTCGACTATTCGTGTATCACCATGACTTTTCGAATTTTGAATTAAAACCATAATAATAAGTGAATATATAACTAAGAAAACGAATTGAAAGCTCAACTATTCATGTATCACCATAACGTTTTGAATTTTCAATTAAAACCATAGTATAAACAATTGAGTCTTTGTAATCACAAGTTGTATGAATTATCATAATTTGTATGTTCCAATAGAAATAAAAAATGCATAATCAAAACGAACCAAAAGTTAGGTATTCGAGTATCACCACGACTTGACAGACTTTCAGTTAAAATGCAGAAATCAAAATGTGTAATCAAATTGAACTAAAAGTTGGTTATTCGTGTATCAACATGACTTGTCAGACTTTTAGTTAAAACACATTGTAAAACATTGAGGGTCAGAGTCACATGTCGCATGAACCATCATGACTTGTGTGACATTCTTAGGAGTGTAACCATATCCTTATCAGAAAGAGGACGTAATCACATTTGAAAGCATAAAGTTGCGATTCGTATGGCGTTTGGTGAGGTACGTTTTGGCTTAGGGTTTCCTGCCCTTTCCAAACTCTCCAGGTAAGCAACCGGGTCCGCGTCTGATTGGATTTATGCGCATTGCTTGTCCTTAGGTTTCATGAACCTTGGTGTCAAGAGTTCAGAAAACAAGCACGCCCCCCTACAGTTACTACATACCCGCCACGTAAAACCGTCTTTATGAAGAAAAATATCAGAAAACCGAAATAAAATTGATTGAAAAAAATATTTTGAAATATTTGTTTTAGGAATAAATCTTGGAGTTTGTGTGTGAACATGTGTCCTGGAGACGCTATGAAATATTATAAATATACTTAAAGCATATGAACAATCTTAAAAGATGCGGGCACATAGCACGTACAGTATACATGCAGTTGGGCCCTAAAATAAACTATAACTATACTAGGCCGATACGTCTAACAACCTATCTTATAGTTACGGCTCTAATACCAATCTGTAACACCCCGGCTTTAAGCGGAATACGCCTGGATATAACGTACAGATCACTAATAAGCTCGTAACACTATTAATAGTGACAATATATTTGTTTTATTCCATAATTTCGCAAGTACACAAATAGTTTGATAATAAGACAAACAACATTACATCTAAATGAAACAAATATTATTTATTGAAATAATCTTAAGGTATAACTAGTTTTCTTGTCCTGACACTTTATCGTATCAACTTGCAGCACGTTTAAAATAATATATTTTGTCAACAACACATGTTGGTGAGTTTTCATAAGTTTTTTCGTATATAAAGATATATAAAATGCGCGATTCAACGATCGTCATGTAATAAATATTCAAACATAATATAAATGAAATCAAATAGTGTCGTTCTCCCGTTTATTTAGCCAAAGCCATTGAAGTCCGGGAAATGAGAACCACCTTACGTAAACAACCAAAGTTGTAACGTTAGACGGCGCGGGTATGTCTCGTCGAACCCTCCCACTATGTGTATGCGTTTGCGTAACTTCCACCATAAAAAACAATAAACACGTTGCAAGCAAGTTCACGTATAATCATAAACAATATACACGAATAATATTAACATGTACGATATAAGTGAATCGGTTTGTAAATAAGCACATAACTAACGAAAGAAAAACTTGTGACGTGCTACCCCCAAAATATTATAAAGCATTAAAATGGGGTTATGAAGAACTCACTTGTTAAGTTAAGCGAGTAAAAGCGAACTATACGTTTAAGCAAGCTGAACCAGATGAGTTTGGTTTGACGAGCGACCCTAGAAATTATTTCTAGGTTCAAAATAGGATTTAAGAAAAACAAAATAAAACAAAAGACTTAAGACAAATTTGTTTGTCGGTTTAATATTTATGCTTTAAAAAGAAATATATATATATATATATATATATATATATATATATATTACCTTTATAATTGCTTATTTTTAGTCTTTTCGTTGAAAATATATAAGTGAGTTTATTTTAAATTATTTATAAAAATTAGGGTTATAATGGTGATTAGTCGAGTTGTTAAGTCGGGCTCGTTTAATAAAATAAAATTAAAAAAAAATCCTAAACGAGTCCAAAATGAGTTTAAGCAAGTAGTTCGTTTTTGTTCGGATTGAGTTCGTGTCTAACATGACAAAATATATTATTTTCAGATTATGTGAAGAAAAACACTTTGTTTTAAATGTTTAGGTAAAATATATAACTAAACCGAACCAAATTAGTGCAAAAACGAGTTATGTTTGTTTTTTATGAACAACCACTTATGACAAGTTGTGTTCAACAATGTATTTTATTTTAAACAAACCAAACACATTGAAAAATAACATATGACATACCCGGATTAGATGACAAAAAGAAAGAAAGAAAAAAAAATTGAGTTCTTCACGGTTTGACTTTCAAAGTCAAACTTAAGAATAAAAACAATTCTTCATAAAGAATTTGGAAGATGAATGGCAAGTGAAAGCAAAACAATAAGTGACTATTTATAGGATAACAAAGTCAAGAAAGATATAAAATAATTTGAATTTGGTAAAGCTAATTAATGGATTTTAATTATTTGAATTGACCATTGACTCAATTAATGGAATTAAAAACAAGGTTTGAATGTTTGAACATTCTTATTTCTTTATTAAAAGCTTTTGACCAAAATTTAAATGGTGTTAGAAAGATAATTTTCATTTTTAAAAACAAAACTAACTTTAAGTAAAAAAAATGTGGCATAACTAAATTAAAATGATGTACTTTGATTATGCATCTATAATTTTATTTATATAATATTTGAATAAAGAAAAATCTTGGGTGTTATAGTTATTTATTTATATATATATATATATATTAGTAACGATTAATATCATTAAATAACTTTAGAAAAGAAAAACTTTTACATATAAAAGATGTAACATATAAATGTGTAATTAAACGAATCACATCGCATAATAAAACGGGTCAGTTTCGAGTTTAAAAAAAAATAATAAATAAATAAATAAATAAATAAAATTTAAAGAATGCTACATGTAGCATATTTGGTTTTTAGGGACAATATCACATAAAATCCATTATAGCAGTCAAGACTAAAAGAAGTTTATACATGGGTAATTGCAATTGGTACTTGTAACGACAAAGATCTTGTCTTTATTTCAATAGTTACAGGGGCAGCGATACTTACTGTTGACGGTTTTTCCTTAGTTAAAACTAGTTGTAAATCTTAAAATTAAAATTCAAAGTTTCTTAATGGTAATTTCGGCACCATCTTCAGGTTTGGGATGTGAGAGATACCTCACTTTTGCATCCGGATTCACCAATTCCCACCTGCATAATATTGAAATCTATCTTAGAATTCAACGATAAATGCTGGTACCTAATTTATTAAATGAAACAAAACTTAAATGATTGCGTACGTGTATCCCGTGGACAAATGGTAGAGAAAGATGGCAAGTTGTAAGCGGGCGAGCATATTTCCTGCACAAATCCTTGATCCACCGCCAAACACTTGGTATGTTCCTGGCGCCATCGATGCCTTGAGATACATTAAGATATAGTATATGAGGAAACCTATACATAATCCAAAAAAATAAAAAAACACTATAATACTACGATGGACTTACATCCCATCTATCCGGGTTGAAACACAGTGGATCGTTGAAGTTTTCAGTATTTGTGTGGAGATACCTAATCCACAGCATTACATTCCATCCTTTTGGTATAGTATATCCTACACGATAAACAATATTGTAGCAAGAATAAGATAAACAAGTAAACTTACCTAAACATCACACACCTTTATAGCTAACATCTTTTGTTGCTGTGCGAAACACAATTGGAGCAATATTTGCCATTCTTATTGTTTCATCCACAACTTTCATGCTGTATTTCATCTTTAAGATCTCATCACTCGTAACATATTGCTCATTTTTGCTACTTTTAAGCGACATATTTTCGTCCTATAACAATATGTATAAACAAGACTTTAATTAGAATCAAAGACGATGGAACATATTGCACAAGACCACGAATAAGTAGGACATCAGTTAGGTATAAGCGTACCCGAAGCTTTTGTAGAACGTTTGGGAATTTAGCAAGATAATAAACCACCCACATTGTGGCAAGGGCAGTTGATTCATAGCCAGCAACAAGAATGCTAACAATATTGTCAAGAATTTCGGTGTCACTTAATCGCCCCCCTTCTTCGTCTTTCATCTTCATCAAACCATCCATTAAATCGTTCTCACACTCACTGCTCTCGTTCTTCCTTTTCTCCAACTGTTCCTTGAAAATCCCAACCGTTTTTTTCCGACACTATCAAAATAAATTGTAAAAAAAAATTATAACATACCCTCAAAGTAGATTATTAATTTACTATCAAAATGAGAACATATAGAACCTGAAGACCACGATAATAAGCAAATCCAGGTATATTCATTGGGTAAGATCTAATCCCACTAACCAATCCAACAAAGTATTCATCAAGCATATCTAGAGTAGGCCCCGGTTTGAAACTAGCGAAAAACATGCCGATGTTCTCAAATGTAACCTTCTTGATCTCTTTGTACGAGGTAATCGTACCACGTTTGGCCCAAGAATCAAGGGCTGACATCATGCTAGGTTGCACTATGCTAGCAATCCTACGAAGAGCTTCTGGTTGGTTAATGCTTCTAGTAACAAAACTTCTTAGTCTAGCATGTGCTTTCCCGTGAACCGCAACTAGGGAAGTCTTACCTACAAGTTCAACGTTTGGCCATTCCAATACGAAGCTTTCTTCGGCTCGAAATACAAATCTGGTCGCTGTCGGTGAAAACACAATCACTGATGGTCTACCGAACAAATGTGTCTTGTACATTCCGATCCCATCACCAAACCTATTCATTTGCATAATAAATGACCATATAAAGATAAGTTGAAAGTTTCCATACAATATGGCAGCAAGATTTGAAAGCAGAACAATTATAATATGTAATTACTTGCTACGTTTGTAATTGATGTAATCGTCAGGGCGCCGAAGGAATTTGAAGTACCAAAGAAATGTGAACATTTCACCGACGATTGGAAGACCCATGTAGCCTGGAGGCAGATAGGTGCAGCCTTCAGATGAAAGTAGAGTTGCTGTAACTAGTCCATACCATACATCGTTCCACCAGCACAAGAGCCATATAAGTAGCGGCACCACTCCTAACACCACCGCCAACCACATCGTTAGAAGTAAACGTTTTTAGTTAGTGAAACTTTGAATTGCGACTCTATAGTATTTGTAGAGTCGTGGAAAAGATGCTATACATTAATGATTCATTTATTCCATTGGCATTAGTAGACAACCATATGGATATGTATATTAATTTATCACTTTGTTCTAATTCCACCTGGACGATCGATGACAACAATATTCTCAACTTGTATATATATTTTTATTATATTCATAAGATATAATCTAATAAGGTATATACGCTGACTACTACAACCATTTAAAAAGGTAATATAATCGATGACATAAGACCGTGTATAGTAAAGAAGCTTTCACTAACAAAACATATTGTTTGTCACGTAGACAACGTAGACAGCGAGATATTCATTAACTAAATCAAATCTATATTAATATCTATATTTACAATATATCTACCTGTTCAAATAAAGTAAAATAAATGTGGACATTTGTTATGTTTTAGTTAATTCTCACAGTTTTTTTCCTCCAAAACTAATAGATCCTAATATATGTAATAAATCAATAATGATTCACTTTTCTTTTACACTATATTTATATAATATCTATATATTTTTATAAATATAAATATTAACATATTATTTTACTATATATTTCAAAATACTTGGTGAATTTCAAAAATCAACAACAAATCACGTTTCTCAAATGAAAACTGTTTAGGGTTTTTTGTGGAACTTAAATTTGATTTTATTGGTCAAAAGTTGATAAATAGATTGTTTGGTGCAAGTTAACTGCATTTAGGTTAAAATTTGTAACATGTCAAAAATGAAAATTTCGAGTATTTTTAAAAGTTTGAGAATGCAAAATAGATTTATCGTCAAATTTGTTATGGGTTCAAAGAGTTGACTTTAAAATGTCAAAAGTATGAAAGTTAGAAGTTTAAACATGATTCGAGTTTCAAATTTATTTTTAAGGGCGTTTTTTGAAATAATCAAAATGTTCGGGATTTGGCAAACTGACTATTTTTCCCTTAACTATTAAAATATAAGAAAAGATTGCGAACACTTTCGACGTGCCACCTCCATGCCTATCAATGCTTATAACTCTTATCAAATTTGAAATGTTTATGTCAACATTAATTTTCCTTCAATGGTGATAGAACGTTGTATGGGAAGCATGCCATGCAAAACTATGCTCAAATGAATATTCACAAAATAGAATGGGTTAACATGTTATTTTTTATGTTGTCATTATGACAAAGTCGAGAAGCCCTTTGAAACTTATCAAAATCTTTTTCATGGTGTAGCTTAGAAAAACATAGCTTTTGAAGAGCATCCATTGTTACAATTTAATGTTCTACTTTCCTTTTATGGGTGGTAAATTGATAAATATATCAATAAAGATAACACTCCTTTTGTATTTAGGCTGAGTGGTTAGAACTACTATCGTATGAGAAGCTTTATTTCCGAAATTGGTTCATAACCAAAAGTCTTTCAGTTATACATATATGGCAACGAGAATGAATTTTTCAATAGAAAGAAGCATTCTCGGGTACATTTTTGCACGGACATTTTTTTATTAAGTTCATTTAAAAAAATCATTTTGTGATATAAATAAAATCAATTTATGTACACATTGTATAGATATAAGTATAGATGTAATACATTTTTTTTCATATACGCTATGTAATTATTTTTTTTTTACTTACAATTTTATAATTTGAATTATCTCGTGTGTGTTTCATCTCATATGTCGTCTCCATACCCCTTCGAATTCACAATTTTTCCTCTCTCTTCTGAAAAGCAAATTTTTATCTACTCCGTGACACTCGAACCCAAAACATTTGGGTGTTTAAGAGATTTTGTCTTTGTCACCCCTGTCACCAACCCTAGGCCTCCATTATTAAAACAATTGAATTGATATAAGAGCATTCCCAGTACCATTTTTATCTTTATTTCTATAATTACACTAAAAAAATTACATTTTCTCTCTTATTTTCAATTAAATAATATTTTTTATACTTAATTGCAATTTCTCTTTGCTTCACTCACAACCACTTTAAAAAAAACATTAAAAAATTATGGAGTGTGAACATTGTTTCTCTAAAGTTACTAATAAATAAAAGTTTCTCTATCCTTTCGCTCATAACCACTTACAACTACTCTACATAATATAGATAACTCACTCGTAATAATATGCAGGACCGGTTGGGAATGCTCTAAGTTGATCATAACTAAATAATAATAATAATAATAATAATAATAATAAAATCATGTTTTATGCATTATATAAAGAAATCATAAACGACATAGGTCTCATGATGATTCAATATAAAAAAACTTATGTTAGCCGATAACTACATTACAAAGTTAATATCTACAACACATCATATCATCTCAATTTAAAAATGCATGTACTCAATACCTTCGAGAGCATACTCAATGTTTTTAATGTCACTTGAACATATAACAAATAAGAAATAATCGAGTCACATATTGATTCATTAAACTTCATGAGATCTTATAACAAAATCAAGAGTTAGCTATATTTAAACTAAAAGGCTTGCAAAAACTGAATTACAATATAAAAAACCCAATCTTGAATTATTTTTAATAATTACATCTATAAATTAAAATATTAATGTACTTATCTATAACATATAAACAATTGAAAGCATACATGTTTGGATTTGGATTCACAATAAACTAAGAACACATCTTGGTTAAGAAAATTAAAATTCAAAATAAAAAAGTATTATTTAGATGTTTAATAAGTATAAAAAAGAGAGAAAAACAAACTTGTAATAGTTTAGGAAATACATATTGAATTCCATGATTAAATGAATATATAACAATTAACGAAAAAAGAAGGTTAACATCAATTCATTCTAGTTATGTTTGTAAGCCACAAACAATCTAAAATGTAGGTGGTGAGTTTAATCCCTACCAACAACGCATTTTTCCCTTATGATTTTATTAAAATAAATTATATTGTTTAGGTATTTATTTAATTTAGGAAATAGCCTATTTAATTAATAAATTACTAGTAAGAGTGCCCGCGCGTTGCAGCGGGAAGACAATTGGAATTCGGTTGATAGCATCTCCGTTCGTTATGATGCCGCCATTGAGTATGCAGCTTTTAAAATCTTTGGTTTCAAAAGAAAACGCTATAAAATCTTTGGTTGCGAGTAACACTATATAGAAAATATGGGTTTAGATTGTGGTAAGTTCGTCTGCAACTTTTTGAACTAAACTTATGGAAGTGGAATTTAGTTGGTAGCATTTATGTTCATTTTGGTGCCAACGCTGGGTATAACTTTTCAAGATCTTTTGTCTCAAAAGCAAAAGTTGTTAAAATCTTTGGTTGTGGATGAAACTATATTGAAAATATAACCTGCACCAAAATTTACATCGTCGATTTGTTACCAAACCCGCATGTTTTTCCACATATAATTTCATGCGTGTAACTATATGTCCAACATATATATCACTAATGAAAGCCCCTATAAATGCACGTCCAACACCTGTGCTATCAATGAGTTTTGATTCTGGAATCTTCTCGGCTGTTCTAAGGAATGGCCTACCACACACACTCCCTGCACCTTTGGCTTGCAATCTTGTAATTCCCTGAAAAAAAATAATTGAATATCATTATGGGTTAATATTTAATGCTTTTTTTAGTAAAAATATGAAGTTTTGTTATTAATATAAAGCTAATCATAAAGGCTTACTGATGAAACGCATGTCGGATCACTTTGACCACAATCAATTTTCTTCTTCAATAGCTCAAGAAGACTGTCTACCTCCATTTCTTCAGTTGTAGCATCATCTGCTTGGCTTGCAATCTTGTAATTCCCTAAAAAAAAATAATTGAATCTTTCTTTATTTAATTTAGTGGATGATATATCCATTCATTTAACCAGCTCTATATTCATGGATAGCACTGTATTTTCAATACACATGGGCCAAAAACATCAAACTGGTTAGAAGTTGTCAAAAGTCTATTCTTTTTTAAGCATATGACCTTTTAAAGACTTAAAACAATTATTGTAATAATATAAGTAATCATGTCTAGCACACTAATTATTTCTCAAGTTTGTGGAAAAAAGTGTTAAATGGGCCAACCCACCTATAATGACATGCATCAAAATTTACAAGATTAATTCGTTACCAAACCCGCAAGTTCGCAGTAAAATGTGTTACATTGGTCAATCCAACCCACCCATTATGACCTGCACCAAAATTTTCAAGATCGATTTGTTACCAAACCCGCCTGTTTTTCCACATATACTTTCATCTGTGTAACTATATGTTCAACATATATACCACCAAGGAAAGGCCCGAGCTTTGGTCCATGCTTGCAAAATATACTCAATTCTTATAAATACATGAATTTAAAAAAAAACTTCTTTTACCAAACTTATACTACGTATTTTTTCTAATCAAAAGCGGTTCACAATTTGCAAAAAACTATAAACAATCGTTTTGTATGGGTTACCAAAATGAAACTCCGAGATGCTTAATGTTGAACGAAATTAAATAGGAATAATTAAATTAAATTGTGTGCTAGAATCGGTTTGAAAAAATTGCAAATGTGCATTCCGAAGCGTAGAAATCAAAGTCAAACTGCAAGTTTGGTATCCTATGGACCTAAACTGGTTGTAACTCACATAATGTATATGAAAGTAAAAGAGTTCTGGTTTGACAGCAATCAAGTACATGAAAGCTACACTTTTTGACAATAGTAAAATGCAGCAAAAACTGCATAAAATTATGCATGCTGCCCTCTTTTGACAGCATCAAAACCTGACTAATAGTCAACAACAACTTTTAAATTTTCACATAGGAATTTAACACCAAATTTTTTCTCTAAAAGATAATCATATCACAGGTTACTCTTGTTCAAGTACTCATAAATCCTAAAAAGGAAACTCATGAAAACCTCAAGCTTAGATCAGAAGGGTAATCAAACACTTTAAATTGGTCTACATGGCATATTGGTTAACAGTTTCTTTGGTATCAAATATAAGTGTGGAGCAGGAATTAGAAATATAGCCATCATTTTTTTATTGCGGAGTTTGGGTATCCTAAAAGGTGCAGCGGTAATTAGACATTGTGGCATCAATTTTTTACTGTGGAGTTTGGGTTTCATAAAGTGTTAGGGGCACACATGATGTAAATAAAAGCAACAGATAAAAGAACACTAACCTCTGAACTCGATCACTAATGTCTATGTGATTGCGAAGATGTCTATGGGAGATGGGTACCGTTTTGTCTACAGTCAGGCGGGTTTATGTTTCCAGCCACAGCCACCCCAACTTCAACATTCATGGTTGTCATAGCTATTGCAGGTTATTTTCAACTATAAAAATGAAATTAGGTTAATTCAACAAGGTTAAGATTCAATTCTTCCTACAATAGTCTTGTATGATGACAAATTAGCAAAGAACGATCCAAAAGCACTTCAGTTTCTGACCCACCGTCTCCAATTTGCCTCCTTCCAATCTTTATTCAGTTACCACCAAATTCAGTATGAAATAATGAATTTAATTAAAGTTAAGATATAATGAAACATAGATTCAGAAATAATCTCCAATTAGCAATGTTAAAGGACCTAATAAGGCAAACAAAAACAAAATCAGAGGGCAATTCCCATGAATACATAAATAATCAATCACACCTACAGATCATGTTGTTTCAGATATTGTTCAATGTTAAAATACTAATAAGTTTAGCAGATTTTGATATCTAGCAGGGGGAGAGGGTTTCAATTCTCTTGAAATTGAGGAAACCAGTTCACCAGAATCATAGCACATCATTATCATCATGTACATATGAAGGAGATAAACCAAATTTCTACAAGTAAAACAAATGGTTCAGACTTGGAATCGATTACCTTAATTTCAAAACAATGATTCGGTTTCATTCATCAGGATAACGAACCTGCCTATGGGTGATGATGAAGTTGAAGCAATTGGGACTCGGTGTTCGTGTATTTATAATCATATGGGTGTTCGTGTGTTTAATCAAGACAGAAACTGGAGTATTAAAAGCAATTGACTAGGTTTGATTGCAACTGAAACTGACATCAATTAAAAGGAGTTGATTAGGATTGATTGGAATCGAAGGTGAACGGTTGCCGGAGATAACATGTAACGTCGCTTGAGGATGGAGCCGACGGTGAGTAAATTTAATTATAGCGGCGTCTCCCTGGTTAATGCTATCAGCGTCTTAAAATGATAAAATTAGCTAAGTTGTCCTTCTTAAATCTTTTACATGTAACGAGTTGGAGAGCCCGTGCGTTACGGACGGGTGTCCCAACTGATGTTAGATTCGCCTTTGTTGTGTGTAAAGGAAATGAAGTATATTTGGTTCATACGAGTCAAAAAAAGGCAAACAACAAATTTAAAAAGCTCACAAATTTTTTAATTTAAAAGAAGTTACAAATTAAAAGAAAAAAGGAAGATAAAAGTTTACAACTTGAAGTAACCCATACATTGGCATCCTTGCCAAACACAATATCAGTAGACGACCAGAACGGATATGTGTAACGTAGCATCTTTAAAAAACATCCGCTGATCGTAAGTGGCTTTCAACAAAACGGTCAATGATGATGGAATGCACTAACATATAATAAAGTAAATCTAGAAAAAAGGATGAGATGTGAAATAGGTGTGTATATTCTCACCTGGTGATGCGCTTTAATCCTATCATCATTATATGCCTGAATTTAACGAGACGCTGCTTTACAAGCATGAACAAATAAACACCAATAGTTTTTTGTCATGTTATTCTAAAAAGAGAACAAATCAAAGCATAACTAAAAAGGAAAAAAATCACATGAACCTAAAACACATATCATCATATTCAAATTACAGAATAAAAATTAAAGGCTAAACCTTAGTTCTCACAAGTTTAACCATATGACGAAGTCAACTCATTCCTAAACAAATGGGCCAAATTGTCACATCAAATACTTAGCTGATCAAAATGTTTAACATGCGGTAGAAAAAAAAAGACCAATAAGATGACCCTTGCCACCTGTACAATTTCAAACCCGTCAACGTTTATCATCAAAAGGACAATGTTTACAATATCGACAGTGATGAGTCATAAAACAAACAAGCGTTACCCTAAGATTTTGGTATAGATCCGCCACTGGTTGCAGCCATGGTTATAATCTATGGAGCCGTGTTAGTCACAGTTTGAGGATACAGGCCCGAGTTCCCACAAGAAGAAACCACCGTTATCCCACGAGCAACCGCATGAAACGCACAAATGGATAACGGGTCATCAACATATGTAGAAAATGGTGGAGACGTGCCCAAAGAAACCGAAAGCACATCCACGCCATCATGGACAGAATCATCAAATGCAGCAAGAATATCAGCCGAGCTGCGACCACCCGTGGCCCAACAAACCTTATATACAACCATATGAGATGACGGTGCACCACCTCGCGCTAACTTGTGGGCTAGCCCGAAGAAACTGGTGTCTTTTACTACTGCCCCGGATGCAATGGAGGATGTGTGAGTCCCATGACCATATGTGTCGCACGGTTAAAGAAATTTAGAACCGTCACTTACGTCCAAGTCTCCAACATACCATCGTGCACCGGTGATGTTCCTATATTAAATTTAAAAATGGTAAATTGTAAATAACAAAATACACTCATTAGATAGAAAAACTGCATTAAGATGCCAAGTTCTACTATCTAAAGTCAAAAGATAGTCAAACTCACAGAAACTCAATACTTGTTGTGAAAATCTTAAAACAATGCACTTCAACTTTAAACAAACACTACTTATTTCTAAAGTTATTTCTAAAAATTAGCCGAACCGGTTGCAGTTGGACTTGTTGAATTGTTCTCTTTCTTGACATCCACCTTTCCACCATGACGGTGCCCTCTTCATACCGACATCATCAAAGGTTTTAGATTCAGGCCATACGCCTGGTATAAAAAACAAGTCAAAACAGTTTGACATTGGAGGTTAAACTAACTTTTTTTGAACTAATGTTGGGTTATAAAGACTTCATAGCAACAAATTTTTTATTAAACTACTTCTATATGATTTTAATTTTGTTGTAAATACTTTCTTGGAAATTTAAAGAAGTTATTATAACTTTCTAGGCGGGAACCATTTCGTTTGACTTGAAAGATAAAGTCAAAGTATAACTTACCACTATCAAGGATGCAAATAACAGTCCCAACACCCGATTGACCTTTAGAGATTATACTGTTGATAAAATGAGGATTTATTTTTAAGAGAATCCCAACTTCTTGTTGAGTGAAGTTTATAAATTCTGTTAGGAATCACATGAGCAACGTTTGGAAAATCTGCATACATTATTAATGAGAACCATTTTGTTTGACTTCAAAAGTCAAACTATTTTTTTGATGTCAAAGTATACAAATTAGGATGACTAACCTAAATGAATAAAATCAAAATACCTGAAATCAATGATGCTTGAGTTGGGGTTAATACTGCAGCAAACCCAGAAAATGCGTGCTTGTAACTATACACAATCGATTTAGTCCCGGCTTCTTTGCTATAAAAGTAAACAACAAACAGTTATATAGCCAAGATCCAAAGCTAATCTTGGCTGGTTAATATATATGCAATGGACGAACATGTTATATGTATACTTGCAATTTTTGATACCTTTTATACCAGAGTAGCTTCTGTTTGATCTCGAGTACGATGCATTAGTATTGAAATTGAACTAATGATTGTGCTGCATTTTAGTTAATAAGGAGTATTGGATAATGTTTCACCATTGAGTGAATGTTTTTGAAACTATTTTAGTAGGTTGGAATTATGAGTTTTTGTGATTGAAACTCGAGTATACATCAAATTTGTAATGGGCCACCTTTATATCTAAGGTTAGTTTGGTAATTATGAGTACTTGGTGTGATTTAAAACTGCACTTATACCTATAGTTTAAGTTTGATTTGCTGATATGGGTGTACCAAACAATTGGTTGCATGTCCGGTAAATTAGAAGAGATCGGATTTTTTGATTTTGGGTTCAGTATTTTCAACGGATCAACGAGCGAACAGGTTGAGAGTTTGAGGTCACGAAGTACAAATCACAAGCGGGTTGAATTTCATTTGGTTTTGTGCCAAAACTTTGTCTCAAGTAAATTTAGATTTTGAAGGGTATTTTGGTAAGTTTCGTATACTATATAAAGTTTTGGCGCTATTTTTTTTCCCATTTCGTAAACGGTCTAAAGGATTAAGGATTTGTATTTTATTGGTAGCAGGTCGGATTACAAATTGTTTTTTGTTGGTAATACATCTAACGTATTTTAACGTGTCACGCTGCAATGCGCGGGCACGAATACTAGTTTATCTTTAACCATTTAAAACATAAAGTAAAACTAGTGGCCTATATTCATTTCTCAAATTTCTCACAGTAATCTTATTTCTCTCCTGAACCATTCCATATATATAGAGAGAGAGAGAGAGAGAGAGTGTGTGTGTGGATCCCGTAGAAACACTAATTTGTGTAAAAATTATATGAATAGATATTGGCCATCCATTTTTAGATATAGTGGATGAAATTCTTACATGTAAGCAAATGAAGGAAATTTAAGTTTAACAATTGGAAGCAAGGGTATAATGGTTAAGATATTTTTCTTATATTCAAAAACTACCACAAAATCATCCGAAATTTTCGTACAATTGTAACATTTCGGATTTTCTAAACTCGTATTCGTATGCGTTTAACCCGACCGGGAATATTTTTAGATCTTTAATATTAACCAAAATCAAATATTTATGAGTAATCAAGTTTTATAATGTTCACTTTAGGCCCTTCATGTTCTATATATTGCTTATTCCTTAATTATTTCATAAAAGATTCAATAAATGACCAATTAACAAACTTTAGGGACTAAAAGCGTCAAAAAATCAAAGTTCCACCCCTAGGTGGCCGGTTCCACCCTCCCCATCGCGCGGCATGGTGAAGTATCTGCACAGATTGTGAAGCCGATTTTCTTTCCTAGTTCGTTTTTGGCCCAAAATCGTTTATTTTTGGACCAAATCAAGTGTTTTAAGCTCCAAGAAAACTAATATAACTTACATACTTGTCCACATACGTTACCCCTTCCACGAGATTGAATTATGCTTGCATATTAGGTTGATTTGATCATTAAAACTCGATTCGGTTTCCTAGACGGGTAAATATACCAAATATGGTTCGTTTTTGCTTATTCTATATAAAAAACACATGATTCTCCTCCCAAAAAGTTCCATCAACCCTAATCTACCAACCTCAGAGGTCACATGCTTCTGACCATCATTATTCTTCTCGGTTTTTGCTATTTTGTTGAAGATACGTTCATAACCGGCTGACTTTGCTTATTTGTGGAACTTTGAGTCGTTGTTTCTGTTGATTCTTTCACTTTCTGGGTAAGTTGTAAACATAGAAATCGTTCACACATATTCCCTAGTCAATAACCTTCAATCAACTTTGGTGGTTGAAGGGTGTTGATTGGTTAATTCGTTTAAAACTCGTTAAAGGGCAAATCAGTCAACAAGTTTGACTTTACGTTTTCTCATACTTCTGGTCGGATTCAACGTTCAGTCCAGAAGAATTTTATTCTCGCAATGAAATTTTAAGGCTACTAACCAAAACCCGACTTCCGACTCGCTGTTCGGATTCTGGTCAGTACCATCTCGCTTAAAACTTAAATATAACATAACTTGAGTTCTAAACGTCCATTTATATTGATTTCAGCGGCAACGAGTTCGTTTTTACTTATGTTATCATATCAAAAAGTTTCATATTCTGATTATTTATATCGGTTGACATGTAGTGGACGACTCGCTTATTCGTTAACTCGCTTATTTGTATTTATATTCACTTGTCATTAATCTAAGGTGAGTTCTATCATTCCCATTATTTTACTAAGTTTTCTAAAATGTTTTGGGGACATATGAGTATTATTTGTATCTCATACTATATATATATATATATACATATATATATATATACATATATATATATATATCAAAACAATAGCATACGTGTGATTGTGCGTGATTAATCGAACATACTTAATATTCATTCATTCGTATATTCGGTGGGGTCCAATGTATTCCCATGTATTGGGTGCTCATGCTATTGACCAACGACCGATTCGCTTGGAAACGGTCTCATCACTTGTTTATGGTTTGATTTATTTACCGCATTTACTACGTTATGCTTATTTCTTTTATTTATTATATTAACATTATTTTTAGTGTCAAACGTTGGTGGTAAGCTCACTCAACATGTATCGTTGACAAACTCTATTTTCAACACATATGCAGGTTGCTATTGAATTGAAGTTGAAGTATGGATACTTAGCTGACCTTAGGATTTTAATGAAGACAAACATGAATTTAAATGTATTTATTTGAATTGTTTTGTTAGATTTGGATATTGTGTGCACATTTGAAATAAAATAATTAATTAGATATTGTCATTTATATTCATGATAGTATCTTCGAGCTGTGAGCAATCGGATCACGCCCCGGCATTTCCGCCTTAGGTTGGGGTGTGACAGATTGGTATCAGAGATGAAGGTTATAAGATAGGTCGTTAGAAATTGTCCTAGTCATATGTTATGACTCTATACGTGCTTATCTAAACTGCCTTATGTGTTATTTAAATTGTTTACAGCTTATATAGGTTAATTATTTTAATTTATATTTTATTATTTTTTTATTGTGCACACCCACACGAATTTCGAGGTTACGCCTCACTTTCAAAATATTTTTAAATCCTCTTGTTTTTGGTATATTGCCTTTTATTGTTGGAAATTCCTTAAGAATTCCCGTGTTTTGTTTTGCTCATTCACCTTGAAGCATGGGGGTATGGCAAATGTCGTACAACCGTAACTTTAAGTGGTACGCGTAACCGGCTAAAAGGTCGCGTGGTAAACATAACCGGCTAAACGGTTACACTCCAAAGTTTGTATTTTTAATTATTTTAAAATGCTTAGCTGGGTGAAAAATCCATGTAAATCCATGGGCACTTCAACTATCCATTTCTTAACCCGTTTTCAATTTGATTTTTGGTTGGAATGTATCGTCCGGGGTGATTCCCGAGATACACCAACTACTCGTATTTGATTCGTTGATTCGATATTTAGTTGGGTCGGTTAGATTCATCTTAACGCTCATGGTCCGACCAACTCCATTGATTTGATAATTCGTTAATTAGTTGGGCCAGTTAAATTGTAACACCCCGGCTTTAAGCGGAATACGCCCGGGTGTGACGTACAGATTACTAATAAGCTTGTAACGTTATTAAAGCGACAATAATTATATTTATTTCATTTCAATACATCACAAATACACAGTCAAATAACAATACACTAAACGTTGAATTTCATTATGTTGTGTTTCTAATACCCTAATGGTCCAACTAATCTAGTCTTCAATCCTTAGACTTTAACCTGCAGCACGTTTAAAATAATATAATTTGTCAACAATAATATTGATGAGAATTCATAAAGTTTTGCATATGTATAATACGAAAAGTGTAAAATTCACAAGTCAAGATGTATAGTCTCAATCATAAAGTAAAAGAAAAGTAAATACATGATATTCCTGTTCGCTTGACATACGTCAAATCTACTAAGGAACCCTCGTTCACCGAGCTACTAGGAGTATATAATATGATAATGATACCGTCATTAACAAATGGACGACGTAGGTACGTCCTGTCGGACCCTCCCACTTTGAATATGTGTATGAGTCTCCACCAACAAAAAAACAATAAACAACTAGCACATAATCACATAATGTACAAGCAATATGATACGAAACAAATACATACAAGACATGCGTGTTAATTTTAGTTTACAACATGAAACAAATAAAAGATTGTTACGTGCTATACCCCAAAACGTTAAAAGATGAAAAACGGGTTATGAAAACTCACCTTCGTAATTGAAGCGAAAGTACTACGAATAAACGAGAGCGTCAAGGAGCCCAAAGCAAACAAATGTGTGTTTAAAGAATCCGAAACGAACGATCCACACGAACTATAAATAAATAAACAAATACGAAATTTAACGACCGGTCTATCGGGATTATTATGTCTAATTTTAGTGGGAAGATTATTATTTTAAAGCATGGATTAATTTAATATTATTTTTAAGCTTAATGGAATTTTAACGGTTTACATTATTTTAATTTAACATTCATATGAAAGTTACGAAAATTTCTAGGTACAGTTTTAAGTAGGGATTTTACCTTGAATAATTATAACTATGTTATTTAATTAAAGTTAACGGAATAAAAGTTAATGAGTTAAAGGTTAACTGATTAAGATTAACGAACTAAGGTTTAACGAAATATGTTATTTCAACAAATAATTTATTATTAATATGAGAATTATAATATTTATAGAATATTGATTTTAATTGGGAATTTCTTCTTGAAAATGGTAACGTTATAAAGTTAACGAAATGAATAATGAATATAGTTTTAACGGGGTTTTACGAATCTTAACGAAAATGAAAAGTTGGGTTTTTTTGGACGGAAAAAGATGAAGTTTAATTTATAATCAATTTTATTTAGTTTAAAATGATTTTATTTAATTTATAAAGATTTTTAATTATTTAATTTGGTTTTAGAAAAAACAATACTAATAATAATAATGGAGGTATGAAAAGGAAGAATAAACCAAAAACACAATGGGACAGACCCGGTTCGAACCCGGGTCTCCCATCCCACACATACACAAACAACCAGCTGAGCCAGCTTGACAGTTGATTATAAGATCAGACAGTTTATATTTATACTATATTAGATGTTCATCTCTTCCAAACCAACACTAGGGTTTCAATCTGATATTATGATCCATGTTTGTTAGAATTTGTGTAGGGGTTTTGGATTACGGTTATAAACTATCAAAAACCATGTATCAATTACCTGGAATAGTTATGGATTGATGGAGAACAAGCTTTAACTGGAGAACAGCTCATGGGAAAGCTCATGGGAGGTCAACTCATTGGATATGTTTCGTTATTTTATTTGAGATCTTAAGCTACCATGGAAAGCCCAACCCAATAACATTTTACTTATGAAATTTTTATAAACATTGTTTATTCAAATATATATCTCAAAAATTATTATTTTAAATCTCGACTCGTCCTCGTGTCCTCACTAGCACAATTTCATTTAAATACGCAACTCTGTTATCTCATATCAATTAATTTTCATAACTTACCCATCATCTTATACAATTACATCTTTGGTTCTCATAGAAAGTTTTCCCTAAGAATCCAACATCGTAATCGATGCATTCATCTACTTCTCACAATCGCCGTCTGACTACTAGAATCGCCAAGGAGTTTGCTGCTGTATGCCATTATCCAACCAACCGCCAATCTCGACAAAACTAAAATACACCGAACAAGAAATCTTATACCAACTCATATCCGTTAAAATATTATTTAAATCATCTTTTCTTATTTATTTTCATATTCTCAAACTATAAACTATTAAGTGCATTTAAATCCTTACCCTTAAAATATGCTATTATTTCTTGTCTTTCCTCAATCTCATGTTAGTTTTTACAACTCACTTTCCATTTTATAAATCTTTATTATTAAAATTCAATTATGGTAAATTTTATTATTATTAAACTAAATTTTTCATCATCCAAATTTAATTTCCATTTTTAAATTAAAAATCTTTCATTAATTAATTTAACTTTTATCATTAAATTGACTTTCTGATGGAATCTCCATCGTAAATATTCAACTCCCTGCTTTGATTTTTGATAGAACTTGAAAATTTTGAACATTTTAATGATAAATTCGTAGTTGTTAGAATAGGCATGGTGGTTCATGCATTACTAGCCTCGCGCTTATCTTATTTTATTACATACCCCACATCTTATTTTTGGTATCACAATTAATTTAAATCTTCGTTATTTACTTGGAGTTCCATTATAAACCATCGATAATTCAATTTACATATTTCATAATATTTATAACGATTTTGTGAAAAAAAAATTCCATGAAGTTTTAATTAATCTAATTTAATATCTTCAATTACCTACTTTATATTTTATCTAATTTTAAAGATTTAATTGGAATAGAACTATCTCGGTGGTTCGGGAATATCCGTTTCCCAATTTAATCTAGATTTATTTGAATACGTACATTTTCGCATTTTCATTAATATTTCAATTATTATTTACTAATTATTATAATATTTTATTATAAAAATCGAATTAACTCATCTCAAATTCACAATTCGAAAAGCTATAACTTCATTTAAATTTTGTCTTTAAATTTCATAAGTTTCTCAGATTAACCAAACTCGACTCATCAAAATTTTCATTAACTTCGTTTAAACTTATACTCTCGGTTTTAAGAATTTTTTTCCTAATAAATATGATCTTTCACATGTCATGACTTATTTTAAGATTTGTTGGTAAATTGAAACTTTTGCGTATATCATCTCACGAATCAAGTTCCTTTATCTGTCAAGGTTAACTTCATCTAATATCGTACTATTAGCTTATTCTCGATCACCATGATTCATTTCAAATGTCTGTTTCAAGAAATCCATTTTAATCTACAAAATTCATAACTTTACTATAAAAGATGTTTTAGAAATTTCACAGTTTTAATAATCCAACTTGAACATTTATTAAGTATACCTTGAATTTATATTTAAAGTTATCAAAATGTTTGTTTCTTTCAAAAAGATGGTTATAAATGTTTTATTAAACCACATGATGAAACGGGTTATGCGGACCATTCGACGATAAGTTAATTATGGTCCGGAACGTAATTATCCAAGTCTTTGCATGGAAATAATAATACGTACAATTGTGTGTCATGATTTAGAACCTAGGTAGCTTGGGTAACGGTACGAATGATGAGATGATAAGGACATGGTGGATACGCCGCTGGTACATCATATATATAAGTGCCCTTATCGGATTGTCATTTGGAGCGTTACTTCGGTTATTAGAAGTTCTTTGTTTTGATATTTTCCTTAAAAGTTTAAATTAATTTCAAAACGATGATGTTTTGGTTTTCCTTAATTTTGGGACGAAATTCCCTAAAGTATAGGAGACTGTAACATTTCGGATTTTCTAAACCCGTATTCGTTTTCGTTTAACGTGACCGAGAATATTTTTAGATCTTTAATATTAATCAAACTCAAATATTTATGAGTAATCAAGTTTTATAATTTTCACTTTAGGCCCTTCATGTTCTATATATTGCTTATTCCTTAATTATTTCATAAAAGATTCAATAAATGACCAATTAACAAACTTTAGGGACTAAAAGCATCAAAAAATCAAAGTTCCACCCTAGGTGGTCGGAGCGCTGCGTGGCCGACTCCACCCTCCCCATCGCGCGACGTGGTGAAGTATCTGCACAGATCGCGTGGCCGATTTTCTTTCCTAGTTCATTTTTGGCCCGTAATCGTTTATTTTTTTTGGACCAAATCAAGTGTTTTAAGTTCCAAGAAAACTAATATAACTTACATACTTGTCTACATACATTACCCCTTCCATAAGATTGAATTATGTCTGCATATTAGGTTGATTTGATCATTAAAACTCGATTCGGTTTCCTAAACGAGTAAATATACCAAATATCGTTTGCTTTTGCTTATTCTATAAAAACAACACATGATTCTCCTGCCACAGACTTCCATAAACCCTAATCTACCAACCTCAGCCATCACAAGCTTCTGGCCACATCATTCTTCTCGGTTTTTGCTATTTTGTTGAAGATACGTTCATAACTGGTTGACTTTGCTTATTTGTGGACATTTGACTCGTCTTTTCTATTGATTCTTTCACTTTCAGGGTAAGTTGTAAACTTAGAAATCGTTCATACATATTCCTTAGTCAATAACCTTTAATCAATTTCGGTGGTTGAAGGGTGTTGACTGGTTAATTCGTTTAAAACTCGTTAAAGGGCAAATCAGTCAACAAGTTTGACTTTACGTTTTCTTATACTTCTGGTCGGATTCAACGTTCGGTCCAGAAAACTTTTATTCTTGTAACGAAATTTTAAGACTACTGACCAAAACCATACTTCTAACTCGTTGTTCGGATTCTGGTCAGTACCAGCTCGATTAAGACTTAAATATAACATAACTTGAGTTCTAAACGTCCGTTTGTATTGATTCTAGCGGAAATGAGTTCATTTTTACTTATATTATCATATCTCAAAGTTTTAGATTTTTACTATTTATACCGTCTGACATGCAGTGGAGGACTCGCTTATTCGTTAACTCGCTTATTCGTATTTATATTCGCTTGTCATTAATCTAAGGTGAGTTTTATCATTCCCTATTTTACTAAGTTTTCAAAAATGTTTTGGGGACATATGCGTATTATTCGTATATCATACTATATATATCAAAACATAGCATTCGTGTGATTGTGCGTGATTAATCGAACATACTTGTGTTCATTCATTCGTATATTCAGAGGGGTCCAATGTATTCCCATGTATTGGGTGCTCATGCTATTGACCAACGGCCGATTCGCTTGGCAACAGACTCATTACTTGTTTATGGTTTGATTTATTTACCGCATTTACTACGTTTTGCTTATTTCTTTTATTTATTATATTAACATTATTTTTAGTGTCAAACACTGGTGGTAAACTCACTTAACATGTGTTGTTGACAAACTTTGTTTTCTACGCATATGCAGGTTGCTATTGAATTGAAGTTGAATGTGACATTCGTCAATTTTCGATTCGTATTTGTATTTTTTAACTCGACCCGTTGGGTCGTTTCGTTGTATTATTTATCATTAATAAAAGTGATTCATGACATTTAATGTTCATTATTCGCTGTTCATTGTTATTCAATTATTTGTGAAATCCCGAGTCCTATCGATAACCTAGTTAAAACACGTAAGAATTCCAAAACTGAAAACTCATGAAATTAAACTATAACGTTTAAGGTTAGAAATGAAAATAAAACATTAAACTTCAAAGTAAAAGGATTATGAAAATAAAGGGACTAGAAATGAAAAATTATTCAAAAAAATAAACCTAGCCCTCACACCCCCCCCCCCCCCCCGCTCCACGTTTTTCCGGCCACCCTCCGGCCGCCAGAATCGGCGTCGGAGGTAGCTCAATCCTCCGTTTAATGCGTTTTTGACCCGAGTTAAATATATAAATACGATTCTCCGTCGATATTAAACGTTAACCGACTAATTAATTATGATTCCTTGCCGTAAAACACCCCGTAATCGCCGCCGGATTTCACGGGATTCACCATTAATGCGATAACCGCGTCCATGCTCCTCCTAATAGTATAAATAGGTCCCTAAGCTTCATTACAACTCGCTCATTCCTCTCAATCCCCCTCTAATACACTGAGTAATCTGTAATTGGGAATTCTTGTAAATTCTTTTCTGGCAACTGGGTTTCGGTCAAAACAAAACATTAAGAGGTAATTGTTATATGCTTGTTAATGTCGTTACACCAATAAACAAAACCCCTAATCTAATTGTAACCAACATGAAACAGAAACCCCAATTGGAAAATTAGGGTTTATTTTCTTATAAGATGAAGAAGATGAATTCTGTTAATATATATATATATGTATAATGTGTTTCATAACTAAAATGAATGTAACACATAGCTCAGTTGGTTAGTTCACTGATTTACACAGAACAGACCCAGGTTCGAAACCCGGGTCACGCATATCTTGTTCTTTTTTTCTTTTTTTTGAGCTGCATGCATACATTATTATTATTATTATTATTATTATTATTATTAATATTCTTAAACTGGAATTGTTAATAAATATAAACAATGAAAACCATGCATAACTGGATGTTTTCCCCCTAGAGCAACTGGTAACACATGAAACTTATAACGCGGAGACCCGGGTTCGAACCCGAGTCACAACCGTTTTGTTTAATTAATTAATTTTTGAACCATTTTTTAATCATTTTTAATCAATTAAAAATCAAAATAAATTTATAAAACCCTTTTTAAATTAAATGAAAATTATGTAAATTAATTATAAATGATATCTCACTGTTTCACACTTAAAAACCAAGTTTCACGTTTTCGTAAACCGTAACTAAAAATTGTTTACTAAACGTAGCGTAAACTTTAAATTTCTAAAAATCATTTCGTTAAAGCAATAACTTTATTTTCGACTTATAAACAATAGTTCAAGTATTTCATAAGTATAAACTCTATATTTCCGACACTAAAATACTTAAATCTTATTAATAAACAAGTTACCGTTAAACATAAATAATAATACAATAATCAAAGAGCCGTAGAATTAGTAATAAATTATAATAAAATAATAACATGAAATATCCAATAAAAATACAATCCCGTAAGGTTATCGATTGAGTCTTGTTCTTATCTATAGTTGGTATTGATCACACGCTTCGGCTTTCGTGACGTGTTCGGTTGTTGCATTCCTCGACGCTTACAAGCCTCTTTTATTACCTTATTCATAAGATGAGTTTTTCACCACCCCTTTTTAATGTTTTAATATTTTGGGGTAGCATATGTATCCTTATAAAAATTCAAGCGTTGTTTCTTCTATTACAAAACTACAATTCATATATGGACTAGTGTGCTACCTGTATTACTTGCACGAATATTACTTGCACGATTGGGAAGTCTCATTAAGTATGATCATACGCCTCCCTTTGCACTCCGATCCATTTGTATCGAGTGGAAAAGGGCCTCATTATCCAAGTACGTTGGTTGTTACCAATTGGAAAGGACCTTACTTGCGGGATTATCCAAGTACGTTGGTTGTACCAACTGGAAAGGACTTACTTGCTCGTTTATCACATGTCTATGAATTGTATGGTTTTTAAGTACATATTTAAACTGTGGAAACTCACCAGCTATATCTATAGCTGACCATATTTTATACATATGTTATAGGTACCGTGATTAGAGGTTGAAGTATTGAAGACACTTAGATAACTAGGTTATTTAATAAACGAGACATTGGTTTTTATTATTTGATTTCAACTTGTATTCTTATTTGAACTTGTGTACTTGGCTTATTAAATGAATTAATGCTATTATTGCCACCAAATAGTGTCACGTGTGTTTGAACAATCTGTACGTCATATTCGGGCGTTTCCGCTTAAGCCGGGGCGTTACATTGAAGTATGGATACTTAGAAAGACCTTAGGGTATTAATGAAGACCAACATGAATTTAAATTTGTTATATGTATTTATTTGAATTGTTTTGTTATATTTGGATATTGTGTGTACATTTAAAATAAAATAATTAATTAGATATTGTTATTTATATTCATGATAGTATCTTCGAGCTGTGAGCAATCGGATCACGCCCCGGCATTTCCGCCTTAGGTTGGGGTGTGACAACAATC
Source organism: Bidens hawaiensis (assembly GCF_021521415.1). Classification (NCBI taxonomy): domain Eukaryota; kingdom Viridiplantae; phylum Streptophyta; class Magnoliopsida; order Asterales; family Asteraceae; genus Bidens; species Bidens hawaiensis. The sequence goes on along the minus strand of NW_027492221.1, from coordinate 433,711 downwards.
ACATGGCTTGGAAATTTCATAAACATCCTATAGGATTTCTTTGTGATTTTACCCCACCGTAATTTAGAATTAAGATGAAATATATAAACAATAATAGCGCATGTTATATCATAATTCATAACACTTATAATTCTTTTACCAACTTCATTGTTATCTTTTTGTTCTACCGAAACCATTCTTTTACAAGCTTCAACTTTTTGTTCAATACCTACACAACATCTAATTAGGAGTGCTATCTTCGTTTCAATACCAACACCATAATTTTCTTTACCGGTTTCATCTCCATGTTCAATACAAACATGATAACTTACGATGATTTCCGTCACCAACTTCATTTTCGTATACCAACACCATATTTTTCATTACTAACACCATAATTTCCGTTACCAATAACTGCCATCACCAACTTCATTTTTGTATATCAAAACCATATTTTTCGTTACTAACACCATAATTTTTGTTACCAATAATTGTTATCACCGACTACATCTTCATCTTTGTGCTCAATATCAGCACCATATTTTTCATTACTAGCAGCATAGTTTTTGTTACCAACACCATTCTTGTTTATAATTTCCCTCACCAACTTCATCGTCATCTTTGTATATAATACCCACACTGAATTACTCATTACTAACACCATAACTTTCGTTACCAACACCATCCTTGTTTATTTTTTCCATCACCAGCTTCATCTTCATCTTCATCTTCGTGTGAGTACCAACACCATATTTTTCATTAGTATGTAACACCATAATTTTCGTTACCAACACCATCCTTATTTATAATTTAATTGTAGTAGCACATGTGATATCATTACCGCACAAACCGTTTGCAATACCAACACCCATACCTTGTTGAATGGGATCGTCCATCACAAATCAGAATTTGGAAAACCTTGAATGTCGAACGAATATCATTACAACACAAACCATTTACAATGCGAACACTACATATATGGTTGAATCGGATCGTCCATTACAAATCAAATTTTGGAAAACCCTGAACGTTGAACAAAGTGCGATTGAAGATCATTAAGTAAATCATATGTTGAATACCAGATTGAATAAATCATGGATTGAATTTTGGTAACCGATGGTTCTATTATTTGCATGATTATAGGAATTGAGATTTTGGCATTTTACCATAATGCCCTTTTTTATTTAATTATTAATTTTCATTTTTCATCTACTAATTGGTTCCTATCATTCTTACAAAAAAAACCATTTTCTATTTGGTCAAACCTCTATGCGTATTAGTGTGTGTGATATATTTTTTCATCTGTAAGATGTAAATAGATCAAGATTTTAAAATTTTATATATTGATATTTTTCATCCCGTGTAATATACGAGCTCTAAACTATTAAGGTAACAAACACGTAACAAGAAAAGGCTTTAATTTAGATAAAGCTAATTAACTATTAACAATATAATTGAAAAAAATATTAATAAACAGATGCACACCTTACACAGAAAATTATATATGTCAGAAGTTCATAAAGTGTACTTTTTCAAATAGTTGAAGGTCAAATACAACTTCTACAAATATCAATGCATATTAAAACAACAAAAAGTAATAATAATATTATATATCTGTAATGCTACAATTATGTCTAAGTTTCTGCATAAAGATTTATACTTTGCGCTTCTATTGTTTGTACCTTTATTCCCCTTTTTTCGCTTGCCAGGTGTCTTGATACGTGTCTGTTTTCTACATACTTTCCCTGTTTTAATTTCCTAGTTTCATCTTCATTTTCATCTCACTTGTCGCATTGCTTCAGAAACAAACATCATTTTTCAGATGTAGAGTGACACCTTCGCATTGCTTCAGCAACAAGTTCGACGTTTGGCCATTCCGTTGTGAGTTGTTCTATCTTAAGACAGAACTACTCGACTCAAACACAAGGTATAAATAATTCGATTTCTGTTCAAAAATTTAATAGTCAATAAATCAGAATACTCAAATATTTAAATTTAAATTAAAACTGCAAATTTGATATTCTTTTTGAATTTAATCACAAATTCATTTGAAATCTTTGTTTATTCCAATTATGATTTTTGCAGGGTTAAACATTACTGGGCTATTTGATTGTATGATGTATGCTTGCATTAGGTGATTGATATTTTTGGTTTTGTAGTTCGAATATGTTTTTGTTTGAGCTATAAGTTATTCTCGTGATGTCACAACCATCTAAAGAATGGAAAGGTGGCGTTGGAGTTCTGGTGGCGGTTGTCTGTTGGGTCATGCGATTCGGTCGTCTATTGTTGCCTGGTTCTTATTCGGAACCCAAGGTGGCGTTGGTGTAGTGGTGACAGTTTTCTTTAATGGTGGTGTAAGGTCCCGTTCCCGGAAACCCTACTTTGGTGTTGGATTTACTCATAAACACTGTTCTAAAACCAAAGTTAATTAAAACTTTTGAGGAATACTAAAAACACCAACCATCATATTACAAAACAACAATTCTTGTCTTAACAAAAGTTGAATTGAATTAAACATAACCTCATAATTCATAACACTTCTATCTCGAGATGCCAGTCTTCCTGTCCCTGCCACGTGCCATCCTCAAGCTAGCTCCTTTAATCTATTTACCTGCGTGCATACTAAAAGTTAGCTACGCTGAGTGAGTTCTAGTTAAGCAGGTAACATACATTCCATTTGCATTCTTACACATGTATATATATATATATATATCCGAAGGCACATATTACGTTCGTTTTTACTTTCATACTTCCATACATTCATACTTTTACTTACCTTCATTATTTTTACACATACATAACCGTTCTACGTTTTAAAGACCCTTTCGCCCTACAACCTTCGCAGATATTATTAGGGTCTGCAACCCTTTACTCTTCTCATATATTATTATGGTATGCAACCCTTTACTCTTTGCATATATTATTAGGGTATGCAACCTTGTACTCTTCGCATATATTATTAGGGTATGCAACCCTTTAACCATTCAACCATACACATCATACATATCATACATACATTAGTTACATCTATTCTCGTATCCCACTTCATACATACATTTAACTCCTTCTATACCGATTAAGTATTATTTATAAACATTCATATGGTATACACTTACCATTTAAGGTAAGTGTATTAAATAATCACATTAGAGTATGCACATAGCCCTGAGAACATAACATAGAAATGGGGCTAGAAACTCACCTATGGGCGATTCCTCTCTGAGTTTATCGTAATTCCCTTCCTTAATTGAGCTTGGCTAACTGTGTAACAAGTCACGAGTATCAATTATTTATTACCACTACTTCTTACATCTAAGTTAATGAACCCTTCAACTAACGGGGGTCCGGGGGCAGCGCCCCTGATAGCGGGGTCTAGGGGCGGCAGCCCCTAGCAGGGTCCAAGGGGCAGAGCAAAATGAATCGTCCTTCAACAAAAAATGCATCAGAAAAATGAATCGCATGGAAATTTCGCTTCGCATGGAAGTTTTGCTTCGTATGGAAGTTTCGCTTCGCATGAAAGTTCGCTTCGGATGGAAGTTTCGCTTCGCATGGAAGTTTCGCTTCGCATGGAAGTTCGCTTCGCATGGAAGTTTCGCTTCGCATGGGAAGTTCGCTTCGCATGGAAGTTTCACTTCGCATGGCTGAGCGATGCGAATTCATGGTTTCGCATGGCTTGTGCGATGCGAATTCTTTTCCCTTCTTTGATTTTACCATTTTAAAGCCATTTTCCTCCGTGACTCTTTCTTAGGGCCCGATTTTACCCTTTTTATGGGTTTTCGGTCGTAGCAATTTTGTATACCCGTGTTTTTCATGGTCCGAACATTACCTTTTTGTCATATAACACACCCGTAAGGTTATAACTCACCAAGTTTATGTTTTTCTTACATCTTACAGCCCGATCTAACGTTCTATCAGTTTGCATGTCGAAACCGACCTTAAAACTTAACCTTTTAACCAAATCACACCTTTTTTATCCGGGTTCGGGTTCAGATCTGGGCAACACGTAGATCTGGACGTGTTCTTGTTATTTGAAGACACTTGAACACCAAAATCTTCCTTACTTTAACCCGGATTTGGATTCGGGTCTTGAGAGAGTATGTGTGTTCTAGTGTGTGTGTGTGTGTGTGGAGGGAGAGAAAATGGTGAGAAGGTGGAGGGGTTGGGCTTATAAGGGGGGGGGGGGGGGCTATGGGCCCCACAACCCACTCATAATTCCAAATCCAATATTATCCAAACATTTACACACAATCAAATTAACGACACACACGGAATAATAAATTTTCTTTTATTTATTAATCTCAAAAGTACGGATGTTACAAGTGGACTTTTGGTTGTTATTATATTGTTATAGAGGTATTTTGTATTGAACTCATAACGTATATAACATAATATTAGAAGGCTATATATAGCCAATACAGAATATGGTATACAATAATCAAGGCTAACTATGAGGAGCTAATTATGTAAACTATAACAAAGATATTTGACTAATAATAACATTTGAATCTTGAATTAAAATTAAGGATGACCATGTGATTGTCTTGATTTGGTATAATCCGTTATACGCCAACGCAAGATGGAGGATCCGTCGGATACGCCAATCTTGGAACGAAGACGGTTAAAGGGGCCCCGACCAAGTGGTTTGGTAAGAACGCCCGCCAATTGATCAGCCGAACGTATTTGTAAAACATGTAATGTACCAGCAGCTATTTTCTCCTGAACAAAGTGATAATCCAAGGCAACGTGTTTCATGCGAGAGTGATAGATTGGATTAGCACATAAATATGTTGCACCGGCATTGTCACAAAAAGGGTTGGTGGAGATGTTGTAGGTAGGCCAAGTTCAACAAGTAGATTTTGGACCCAAGAAACCTCTGCTGCACCATTTGCTAAAGCCTTATATTCCGCTTTGGTGGAAGATCTAGAGACAGATTTTTGACGAGCGGAACGCCAAGAAAGGATATTTGAGCCAAGATAAGTGATGTAGGCAGTGGTGGATCTGCCTCCATCCGATATGCCACCCCAGTCAGAATCGGTGCACACCTTTAGAGTAAGAGGGGACCCACGGTTGAGAAACAAGCCGTGATAGAGAGTTCCCTTAAGATATCTAAGCACTCATTTAAGGGTTTGCCAATGACCTTGTGAAGGAGAATGCATGTACTGATTGTGAAAGTTTATTGACAGCAAATGAGACGTTAGGGCGTGTAAAAGCCAAGTATTGTAGGGAACCAACTAACCGGCGATATGGAGTTGGATCAACAGGTGGGGATCCGTCCGACTGACAAAAGGTTTTTGAGGAACGAAGTGGGGTGGTAACTGATTTAGCACCATCCATTTTAAACCGTTGGAGGAGGTTTAAGATGTGAGCATGTTGTGATAAGAATAAACCTTTAGTAGTAGGAATAATCTCTACACCAAGAAAGTGATGCAACATGCGAAGGTCTTTGATGGAGAAACGAGACGCGAGGAGCATCAACAACTTTTGGACAGAGCTAAAGTTGTTGCCAGTCAAAACAATGTCATCAACATAGACTAGAAAGTAGCAAACCAGGCCATTAAAGTTGTAGATAAATAAAGACGGATCGACTTGAGATTTACGAAAACCAAACTCAAGAAGGAACTTGGTGAGTTCCATATACCAAGCCCGAGGGGCTTGCTTTAACCCATAGAGTGATTTGCGTAACTTGAAAACATAGTTTGGAAGATCCGTGTTAACATATCCCGGTTGTTGAGACATGTAAACATCCTCATGATGGGTATCATGGAGAAAGGCATTGTTAACATCGAGTTGTCTAAGTTGCCAGTTTTTTGACAAGGCTATTGAGAGAATAGTACGAATTGTAACAGGTTTAGTGACTGGACTAAACGTTATAGTATAGTTCTTACCATATTCTTGAAGGAAGCCTTTGGCAACTAACCGGGCCTTGTATTTATCAATGGACCCATGCACCAGGATGTCGTTTCACACGGAAAACCCATTTTCAGCTGATGGGTTTGTAAGACAAGGGAGGAACAAGTTCCCATGTCGTATTTTTGAGTAAGGCATTGAACTCAGAGTCCATAGCATGGCGCCAATGTGGATCCTTTAATGCTTGAACATGTGTATTGGGTTCAACCGAAGGTGCTACTGGATGAGCAGTAGTAAAGTTAATGAATGCCGAATTGTAGTACTTAGAGTTGGGTTTGTGGGTACGGGCTGGCGGAATAAAAGGAGTTGGTGTTTGTGTAGCCGAGGAGAATGGTGATTCTGAAGAAGTTTGAGATGAGGAGGATGGTGGTGTGGGCGTGGTGATTGGAGAGGTGGTAGAGGGGGTGGAAGTATTAGTTGTATCTGAGAGTGTGTGGGTTGTAGGTGATGGTGGGGGGGGGGGGGGTCTGGGTCGGTTGTTGATCTGTGGTCTGGGTCTGGGTTGGTAGGGGTGAGTGGGCAGTAGGTAGAGGAGTAGTAGTAGTGGGCTGTTGTAATGAAGGTGAAATTTATGGCATTATTTGAGGTTGGAATGATGGTTGGGTTGAAGTATTATGTGAAATATGAGATGGGTCTAGTAATGGCATGAGTTGTTCAACAGTGGGTAGTGGAGCATGTGATTGGTTAATTTGTTTGTAAGGAAAAATGTGTTCCACAAATTCCACGTGACGAGAATGAAACAACCGAAGCGCCAGAAAGTCATAACACTATAGGCAGATTTGGAAGATGAATAGCCAAGGAAAATGCATTGAGCGGAATGAAGTTGGAGTTTTGAGGTGGCATACGGGCGAAGCCACAGATAGCAAAGGCAGCCAAAAGTTTTGAATTTGGAGTATGAGGGATCTTTATCATAAAGCATTCGGTAAGGACTCTTCGAATTTAGGATAGGGGTAGATAAGCGGTTAATGAGGAAGACAACTGTTTGGAAGGCATGCGACCAAAACGATAGTGGTAAATTAGCAAAGTGAAGAAGTTCTAAGCCAGTTTCCACTATATGACGATGACGTCTCTCGGAACACCATTTAGTTCCGGCGTGTGCAGCGGGGGGTGGGAGGGTAGTGAAATGTGAAATTCCTTGAGATTGGAGATATGTCGGTAAATAACGCTGTTAGTGGTGTTTGGAAGTATTTTTCAACCAGTACTTTGAATTGAGGAAAAAGTGTGGAGACATCAGACTTTCTTTTCATTGGATATAGCCAAATATATTTTGTATGGTAGTCAACAAAAATTATGTAATATGTGCAGCCATCAACAGATTTTTCCACTGGCCCCCAAACATCATAATATAACAATTGTAAAGGTTTGGAAGTAGTGAAGGAATTCATGCCAAACGGAACTTTGTGGCATTTATTAATGGATCACGAGTTACAATGAAAATTATTTAAACTGAAATGAAGACCTAAACATTTAGCTAGAGTCTTGAACACATGAATGGACGGATGCCCAAGTTTATGATGCCAATCATGAGATAAAACAACTGAGGTAGAGTTGAGTTGATGCAAGGATGAGTTGAGTTGACGCCAAATTTGAGGGTGGCATGATAAACATCATGATGATTGCCCCCCGCATTAGTTGCGCCCCAGTGCGAAGATCCTTGACAAAAAATGTGTGGGAAAAAATTACACAGAAACATAGTTAGTTTTACATAATTTAGCCATAGAAATAAGGTTATGCCTTAATTTAGGAACACACAAGATATCTACTAAGGAAAGTGAACGTGTCGGTGTGTGAAAAGTAAGGTGACCGGTATGAGAAATAGAAAGGGTTTTACCATCTCCTAGGAGTATTTCATCCGGCCCTCCATACTCGGAGAGAGTGTGAAGAGAGCTGGTGTCTTTGGTCATATGTGAGAGGTTCCAGTGTCAAACATGTAGGTAGGAGAAGCAGTGGTGACATTAGCAACTGGTGCGGTTGAGATTTGGGTACCAACAGTGACATTGTTGTCCTTGAGAAACCTGGCCAACTTTCTACAGTCCTTGGTTTAGTGACCTGCAATGATACAGAACTGATAAAAAATAAAGTTACGGTTTTGCCTATTACCACCACTTGCATTGGATGAATTTGGCCACTGTTGTCGAGAGTTTCTTGCACCGTTGCCACCTGAATTGAGCCTGCCTGAGCGCAGAGATGCAGAATTTTGCCACTGATTTTTTCTAGGTTGTCTTTGAGTATAGTTGGCAGTAGCGATGTTTGTGGGTGAAGCCAATACAGTGTCCTTGATTACACGCTCAAAGTCTACAAGCTTTTCGAACAACTCGGAATACGAAATCGGTGTCTCGCGAACCTTTAGGGCTGCTACAATAGTGCCTTATTCATCACCTAGTTGCCCTAAGATGTGTATGAGCAGATCTTAGTTTTCAACCGGGTTTTGAACGAGTGCAAGCTCGTCAGCAATTGATTTCATATCACGAAGATATTCAGCAACTGAACGGTTTCCCTTGGGATTTTTTTCCAACCGAGATTTGAGAGAAATAACTAGAGAACGAGAGGTGTTAGCGTAGCTTGCAACTAACCTTTCCCATGCCTCACAAGAAGTTTCAGCAGATGATATTAGTGGTTAGGTTGGATCTGAGCAACTGCCTAGAATGGCACCTAAGATTATTTGGTCTTGACGAAACCATAATGTATATTCTGGATTCGGCTGGGAGTTGTCTTGATCAAGCAGTTTTGATGGAGGTTTTGGTGAGCCAAGTATGAATTTGTCCAGATCTAACCTTATTAGGGTAGATAGAACACGTTTTCTCCAACTTGAGAAGTTGTTTGTAGTGAGCTTGATGGTAAAATGTGAGTTGGATGTTATTTGAGTGATTGAGTTAGACATGGTTAGGGCTTGCTGAAAGGATGAAATGATGAATTAGAGTTTCAGGGTCTTGAATGAACTCTTCTGAGCAAAGAAATGCTCTGATACCATATAATGGTATAGAGGTATTTTGTATTGAACTCAGAATGTATATAAAATAATATTACAAGGCTATATGTAGCCAATACAGAATATGGTATACAATAATCAAGGCTAGCTATGAGGAGCTAATTATGTAAACTATAACAAAGATATTTGACTAACAATAACATTTGAATCTTGAATTAAAATTAAGGTTGACTATGTGATTGTCTTGATTTGGTATGATCCGTGATAGTTATCTCAATGATGGTCAACATGCGATCATCTAAGAGGTGTTTGGATGTGGACTCGATGTTTTTCGTTGCTAGTGAATGTAAAACATATCTTTTTTGGGTGTTGAAGGCTATGATGATGGGCCTTGGCCCATCTAAGCTGCAATTTTATTCGCTATGTTGATTTCTTGGACATGGCAATTGTTTTGTTTGTAACCACAGTGACTTAGTTTACTTAATGATCTGATGTCTTTGTACGTGTTACAACATCGATCAATCGGATCTTAAACCTTCGAAGGCTTTTATGATTATAAAAAATGTTCATTGATTTGGCTGGGCAACTCTTGCCGAATCTATGTTAGACAAACTTTGTTTTAACATTGTTTATGATCATGTTGTAGGTTATGCTCTTGCTAAACGAAGCGTTGCGAATGTGATACAGTGGCATTTATTTTGTTTAACTATTTTGTTGGTTTAAACAAATCATGTCTTTGTTATGTTCTTGTTTTAGTTATTTCACTTATATAAAGAGGTTTAGTTAATTGTGTGATGTTTTGGACAGATTTGTATATGCCGTGGATCAAGTCCGTGGCCTGGAGAATGACATGGTTCTTAGATTAAACGCGTGTAACAACTTTAACCTTTTTTATTACTTACTATTGCAGTTTGGTTGTTATATATTTGACCATGCTATGTATTTATTTTGCCGCTATAACTTAGGTGTCGTAACAATTATTTGTGGTTGTCTTCAGATGTTGGTGAAATTTGAGAAGAACTGTTAGTTTGATGATTTTCAGTAGCATACTCATGTTTCTTGATAGTTATCTCAACTTCGCTGCGCGACGACTGCGTGCTATCATACATACAAGTAATAATGCACTATGAGACATATACCATTATTAAAAGATAAATTAGCTTAGAGCATTCACATTCAATCCATCATATTTTGTGAGTGTATTTTTCGTAAGGAGTGGTTTAGAGTGTTAAGAAAAGATGAGAGAAATACAATAAGTTTTTTTTTGTATATTTAAAAAGTTATTGTTCACCTTCTATAATTATTTAATGTTTTTTGAAAGTGGTTGTGAGTAAAGAAAATAGAAAAGATAATGATAAATGTATAAAAAAAATATCATTTAATTGAAAAAATAAAGAAATATATATTAATTTTTAGTGTAATTAGGTTTGAAGTTAGGAAAATGGATGTGGATTCTCTTAAGCAAAGATGTGTGTGTCTGTGTGTGTGTGTGTATATATATATATATAAAAGGGTGGGATCCAGTAAAAACTTATTTTAAAGAGAAAACTTAAAAAACTCCTAAAAAACTATTTTTAAATTTTTTTCTAAAATTTCTTCTTTTTTTTCCATTATTCTTATATGTTGTTATTGGTTCCAAAAAAAAAACTTGTCGGTAACCTTGTCGGTGTAGTGTGCATTGCATATATACAAAAGTGTTGTATTGCATAGAATACAACATTATTGCACATATTTGATACACACTATTGTATATATGCAATATAAGACTAATATGCATATCGAATACACATTAGTACATATGTGTAATACAACATTAATGCATATGTGCACTACATCGACTTTTATTTTATTATTATTATTATTATTTTCCATATAATACAACATTACTACACATATACAATACACGAATATTGAATATATGCAATTAAACACTATTGAACTTTAAAATGCATAGTAATACACATGTGTAATACAACGGTATCGCAAAGTAATACGTATGCGCATTACAACGACTTTTTTTTTTATTTTTTATTTTTTTCAAATGAATAGTAAGAAAATATAAGAATAATGGCAAAAATAGAATTTTGAAAATATTTTATTATTTTTAATTAAAAATAATTTTTTATGAGTTTTTAAGTTTTCTCTCTAAAGATGAGTTTTCTCTTGATCCTCCCTATATATATATATATATATAGGGGTGGGTTATAGTAAAAAAAATAGTTTTCAAGGAAAAGTAAGAATAAATCTAAGCCCTTGGATCTAAGATTTAGTGGTTAAGATTAGTAATTTCAAAAATAACAAATAGTTTCCTAGGATCTAGGATTTAGCCTACATAATTCCCTGAATAGTCTCACATAGTTTTTTCTAACTCTAAATTTTATGTTCTTCCTACTCTTCCGACAAAACTATGTGTTTTTATTTTAACCCTTTTTATTTTATATATATATATATATATATATATATATATATATATATAAATGGGAGATTTCAAATAAGAACCACTTTGAGTTTTAAGAACTCAAAAGAACTCAACGTAACAATATTTTTTTGAACTTTTTTCACACATACGTAATATATGTAGGTTACATATACATAAAAAAATTACATAATTTTTTACGCACCGAGTTGACTTATTACATATGTGTAACGGACGTTTAAAGTTGCGTAATCACTGTACATCTTTATTCTCTCTCCTACTTTAATTTTTTAATCGCTTTAATCTCAACCACATAGTCTAATCTATTTAATTAAATATGTAGTCAAGAATAAAGTTCTTAATTTCTTAAAACTCAATATGTTTCTCAAAATATGCCTCTCTCTCACATATATATAGACACACACACACACACGGGATGGTTCAGGAGAGAAATAAGATTACTGCGAGAAATGAATATGGGTCACGAGTTTTATTTTATGTTTAAATGCTTAAAGATAAATGAGGAAATAATTAATGCATGCTCCCTCTTCAATTAATATAACTAATAAATATAATAGTTATCTATTCAATTAATATAACTAATCAAATTATTATAATTGGAAAATGTTAAAAATTCATTTATTTTTATAACTTATTTTTTTCTCTCTTGAATTTTTATCCTACACAAGTACAATTTTTATTTATACACTAAAATTTTTTTCTATCCAAAACTAATTTTTTCCAACTCAATATATTAATATTCATCAATACGTAGTTACATTGTGATGAATAGTACAAAAAACTATCTTACACATGTTTACATTAAATATCAACAAAAAAGTATACAACATATACAAAAACATATAATCTACACTTGTTCTAAGAATAAGAAAACATATAACCAACACACAAAAAATATATAACCAACACACCAAATTCAGCATCAATAAACTACACACCCACACAAAAAGGTATAACCTACACAAGAAAAACATATAACCTACACTTGAAAATTTATCCAACACAAATACAATATATATATATATATATATATATATATATATATAAACACACACGGGATGGTTCAGGAGAGAAATAAGATTACTGCGAGAAATGAATATGGGACACGAGTTTTATTTTATGTTTAAATGCTTAAAGATAAATGAGGAAATAATTAATGCATGCTCTCTTTTCAATTAATATAACTAATAAATATAATAGTTATCTATTCAATTAATATAACTAATCAAATTATTATAATTGGAAAATGTTAAAAATTCATTTATTTTTATAACTTATTTTTTCTCTTTTGAATTTTTATCCTACACAAGTACAATTTATTCATACATTAAAATTTCTTTCTATCCAAAACCAATTTCTTTCAACTCAATATATTAATATTCATCAACACGTAATTATATTGTGATGAATAGTACAAAAAACTATCTTACAAATTGTAACGCCCGTAAAATTTCGTTGAGAAAAGAAAAGATGTTTATGCCTTCTATGACTCTACCTCCTAGTCGTTCCCATAAGTTGAATTTCTTAACTTTCATCCAAGTGTCGTAACTTTTTATTTAGAAGGGCCACAACGTAACATTTTTATTATAATAATAAAAAAAAGAAACCCTAACCCATTCCCCTTGTCTGATCGGCGCGCCCCCCTTTTCTCCTCGTTTTGCGTGCAATAAACCACCGTCCAGCCTCTGAAAGTTCAATTCCAAGTCGGTACTAAATGTCTACAACTCTTTTTCACCTTAATTCATCCTTATGGCTCGTTTATTCATCGTTAAACGGTTTTTTTAGGCTTACCGGGTGGCTGTCCAATTGGGCAGTTTTGTGGCTGTTTCGGCTAGGGTTTTTGCACCACAATCTTCCTAGGTATGTCCCATATAACATACTTTAAAATCATGTCATTTGGTGTTCGTTTGATTGGTCAACTAGTTGTAGATTGAAAACTAGTTTTTGGTTGTCTAGAATGGTGATTTGTTGCGTTTAACGCGAGGGATGAGGTAAGTGATGACCAATTCAGTTCGGATAGCTTCAGTTTAATGTACGGGCTGTTGGAAAATGATTTTTATAAGTATTGGGGCTGAATTGGTTGTTGGTTACTCAAACGGGTCGGTACAACGCGCATTCGCGTTTATTGAATAGTTGGTGCGTTGTACTTGCGAGTTACCGACCCATTTGACTCGTGTAGCGTCGTGTGGACTTTTTGGCTGTGAATTTATCTTATTGGGTCCACACAGGGCTGAGTTGGATGTTAATTTCCTAAACAACTCTTAAACGCGCGTGTTTGTATCACCTAGTGCTTCCGGGGGTAATTTGGGAATTCTTTATTCCCAGAAGTATCTTTGGGTCGTGTCGGTAAATGTAGGGCCCCGGGGGCTGTTATGATTGAGTTTAATGAGGTCGAGGCTTTAGGTAACTCGAACTACGTTAGAACATCTGGTAGGGTAAACGAGTCCTTTCGGTGTCGTTAGTAATGATTGTTCGTAATCCGACAGGCTTTTGAGTTGTGGGAGTACATAAGGGTCATCTAGCCCGTCGTGATTGTGTGCCTCGTGTCAGGTGAGTTCATGTGCCCTTTTTTACTCTTTTCACGTTTTGGGCCAGCATACACACCATATTACAATTTTATCCGACTATACTCGTTTAAACTAATTGGATGGTTTTCTATGGCCTTACTTGTGTTTGTGGGTTCATGAAAATATGGGTGAATTATATTCCATGCCTTAGAATATTTGAGGCTCGTTCATGGTTATATATTTTATAAGGTTATAGACATTACTTATGGTCTAGACTCAAGGATGTAGGCTTACTCGTATTGTAATATGTCATGAGATGATATTTATGAATGTGTATGCAGGTCTTATATTATGACCATAGGCTTACTTTCATGATGATATATTTGGGATGATATATATATATATATATATATACATATATATACATATATATACGCGTGTTTATACATGCGTTATTTTATTGCCAATAATTGGCGATGTTAATTAGTCGTTATCGACTAAGGATGTTTGCGTATGCCTACTTTGTGTTTCCATGCAGATGGATGGTGATCTTGGCCGGGCCAAACTATACTACTAAGGTTCTTAAATCCTGTGGCGGGCCCTGAAAAGTCCGTAAGGGGGGAGGCTCGTGTGGCATGATCACCATCGGATGAGATGATACGTGTTTGGGTTGTATGTGTGCTCGACCCTGATGTTATTACTTGGATATTACGTGTTTGGGTTGTACGTGTGCTCGACCCTGATGTTATTACTTGGATATTACGTGTTTGAGTTGTACGTGTGCTCGACCCTGATGTTAATACTTGGATGATATCTATAGAGATATAATTATATGGATGTTTATACATATATAAGTATGACTACTTATTGTTGATGATGGCCTTACTATTGTATCTCGTTTTATTTTAAAACTCTTGGAATGATTTATTTAAATGTCAATTATTAAAACTTGAACTCACTCAGCTCAAGCTGACTTTGTGTGTATGCTAGTGTGAGTTTCAGGTCGGGAGAAGGATGCTTACCGCTTGGACGAGCACGAAGCTACTTGGACGGTGGAGGGCATACTTAGTCGGAAGTTTTAATAATGAACATTTTTCTTTCAAAGTTATATTAAATACATTGAAATTTGATTTTGGGCATAATTCCCGGGTCTTGGGAACTTGTTTTAAATATTTTGATTTTCCGCTGATTTATACTCTGAACTGGTTTTTGAAATGAAATGAATTGTTTGAGTTTAAGTATTTTGTAAGTTTCTTGTATGAATACCAACGGTAGGATTCCCGGGATTTGGGGTCTTACACACATGTTTGCATTAAATATCAACTGATGTGCTGAAAGCGGTCTATAAAAACCTAACCTAACCTAGACACTCTAGTTTTAAATTTATAAATCTAGACTATCCTAATGCTAGACTACTAGACAGGCAAGTGTACCTATCAACTGTAGTAAAGCCTAATGAGGTCTGGATATCGAACCCAAAGGACACTAGCGACACCTAAACTAGACTCTGACTAATAACTTAATTAAATAGATTTAATTGTTTTTGTGTTTTTTATTTATTAACTATAAACTAAAAAATACTTAAACTAAAATGATACTAACACTAATAGACTTTAACTCGATTATCTAGACAAACTCAAAGATAGAAGAAGCACTACCTAGATTTAGAATCCTACTTGTGAATCTTGGATCTCTCTCGGCTATGGAAACTATGATGGAACCAGGATCTTAAAATACGGCACCCTTAGACAACCTAGTGGATCCCTGATCATTCTCCGGGTGTCACCTAAAAGGAAACCTTGGGGGCGTGTAAACTTACCGGTTGGTCGGATTACCTCTCAGTCTCTCCAACAATACTAAAGTACCCTAAAAGATAGATTACCTGTCAGTCTCACTATCTTAATACACCCTAAAGTGCAAGGGGTAACCTAAGAACAATCAATAAGATACGGAATTACAATGAAACTAGGGAAATGTAGGAAACCTCCTGTCAGAGCGTTCTAGCCTAAACACCTAATCCCAAGGACAACCCGACTATCTATTACCTCTCAGTCTCTAGATAGGTAAAATATAAAATCTTAATAAATCACCAATCAATGTTCCTATGGATTACTATGTCTAGTAAAACCAGAAAATAATCACAAACACACAGTAAGCGACCTAAATATGCGTCTATAACTGAAAGACTTTCAACAAGACACAATCGGAAGAAAGATCAATAATAAATCAAAATTATATATGCAAACACATCAAATCAATTATAAAAAGATTCTTTGCTTTAATATTAATTCAACATTAAAATCCAAAAGCCAAGAAAAAACCTCAAATCACAAAGTAGTCATCAAAAACCTAGATAGTTAGGAGGTTTAGCCAACAAACATACTCAACAATAAAACCAAACAAACAAGGTCAAACCAAATAATCATAATATTTGATGAGTAGATGTAAAACTTGCTTGATCTTTCTCTCTGTTAGCTTGCGGCTTATTGCTCCCCAAAAGAAATAATATGTTAGTAGGGATTGTGTCCCTGCTCCATCGACTTTTATTTTTCTTTAAAGAATGGTGGCTCCAGAAAATACCCCCCAACCTCAAGCTGCTCTCTCCAATCAATCCATTATATATATTGCAGTTATCATGCCGGTTTGTTTTCTTCCATCATCTCGTGGGTCCCTGCCAATTTTCAACAAAGGATTAAAAACAAAAAAACCTAAACATGCCTACATAACATTATTAATATTATTATTATTAATAATTATTAATATTATTATTATTATTATTATTAATAAGTAATACGTTCTCTGTTTTTTTTACGATATTACATATAATGTCATAATAATAAAAATAGTAATATATAATATATGCTCGACCATTCATTCGTCGGTCTCATGTTTAGTAAAAAGTGTTCCATATTAACTCATTGTCTCTATAAACCATTAAACTCACATACGAATCAAATAATAATAATATTCAATAAAAACTTGGCTCAAAATGACTGAAAAGTGTAGAGAATATTTATATAATAATATGTATAAATGAGACCACATCATCAACAAACAAGTATACAACATATACAAAAACATATAACCTACACTTGTTCTAAGAGTAAGAAAACATATAACCAACACATAAAAAACATATAACCAACACATAAAATTCAGCATCAATAAACTACACACCCACACAAAAACGTATAACCTACACAAGAAAAACATACAACCTACACTTGAAAATTTATCCTGCACAAATACAATTTATTCATGCATTAATTTTTTTTTTCTATCCAAAACCAATTTCTTCCAACTCAATATATCAATATCCATCAACATGTAGGCACATTGTGATTAGGGGTGTTCATAGCACAAAACCCGACCCGACCCGAGAGAAGACCGACCCGACCCGAGGACCGATTAGACTGAATATATAAGACCGAAGAATGACCGATGGTGATGAATTAGGGTCGGTCTTAAACATGGTCAGTCTCTCGGTTCTTTTCGCATAGGACCGAAACCGATTATTACACCTGGAAATTGAATTGGTTATGGTATAAAGCAAGGAAAATATCATTGAATACAGTTCAACTACATTTTTCAATCAATTAACCGATGATTACAATTGTTCAACAGGCAAAGTTTCTTCAATTAGATTATCATTTTATTCCAAAAATTGAAGTATATGTGTTCCCTTTTACTTGATTATTACAGTATGGTTTCTTAATTTTGTGCTTAATTGATCGATCTAATGTTAATTAATTGTGTGATTTTGTATGCACTCCAGCTGCTTGATGAAATGCCGCAATGAGCATGTGTATGGTTATTGTTGTTTCCTGAATATTTGATATTTGTGATATGTTTGCAATAGTTTTGAATAGACAAGCAAAAATTGAATTAGTAAATTGTTGTTTAGAATAGCGGTAGCAACAATTTTATAGAAGGTGAAGTAGACAAGTAGCTGATTTATAATTGAATTAGTTATAAGTTTTAGGTTGAAAATGGCAGCATGCATTGGTGTTGTATATTTGGTCATGAGCCACGATGTTTTGTTTTATTTTTTTAACTTCTCTCGGTCTTCGGTTATTTATCATGTTTTCAAGGGCCAAAGACCGACCCGACCCGAGACCGATTTAGAATGGATTTCAAGGACCGAAACTATTTGTGTATAATTAGGGTCGGGTCCGGGTTCGGGTTATTTAAGTCCGGTTCTTTGGGTTTTTTCGGGCCGACACTAATTCTGCACACCCTTAATTGTGATGAATAATACAAAAAACATATAACATACACTTGTTCTAAGAATAAGAAAACATATAACCTACACACGAAAAACATATAACTACACACGTATAGGATATGTGTATCTTTGTCTAATTTATATAATTATTGATGTCAAATTACATATGTAAGTTGTATACTCTTTTTGTATGTTTTACGTTTTTATTGCTCAAAACAAGTGCAGGTTATATAATTTTATATAGGTTGTATATTTATTTTTATATTTAATAGGCACATTTGTATGATATTTTTTTATTATTATTTCTCACAATAAATTTTCTAAGTATATCAATTGAAAAAAAAAATATTATGTTTTGATATTTATTGTTAAAAATTACGTGTTGATATATGCTAATAAATTGAGTGAAAATAAATTGTTTTTTTTAATAAAAAGAAATAGTATTATATGCATAAATTGTATTTTTGTTGTATAAATGAAGAAAAGGTAAATAAATTATAAATAAAACTAAATTAGTGTTGTATCTTGTTAATTAATATGGTTAAATTAGTTAGATATATTAATTAAAAAATGATTTATTATGGTTATATTAGTTGTATTAATTGAAAAGAAAGAATGCATTTATTGTTGCATTTATATTTTTTCATTTATTTTTTAACATCTAATACCTAAAATAAAACTAGTGGCCCACCTTCATTTCTCGCAGTAATCTCATTTCTCTCCTGAACTTAAACCATACACACACATACTGTTATCAACTTTTGTGTGCATATATTAAGACTTGTACATCATGTATAAGAGTTTATGTTCCAGTTTTTTTACTTATAATCCTAGACTATTAGTATTTAACTTTTAACCCCCCATACAAGTTTGTCAAAATACATTTTCATTCTTAACCCCGACACATCTCTACTTTCAACTTTGGTCCCCAATACTTTTAGTCTTTTACAATTTTTTTGTTTAATGTCTCGATCTAAATTTTGTGAGTTAACACGCTGCAACGTGAATGTGTGGTTCAACGTTTACCGTGTCTGTTTTTTCCCATTCAAAGTTTCGGTTATAAGTCGACTTAGTTATTCTTTTCTATATTTTACATTTCTGTCTAATTTT
This sequence comes from Bidens hawaiensis, assembly GCF_021521415.1. Lineage (NCBI taxonomy): Eukaryota > Viridiplantae > Streptophyta > Magnoliopsida > Asterales > Asteraceae > Bidens > Bidens hawaiensis. The sequence continues at coordinate 414,617 of NW_027492221.1, read as the reverse complement.
TACAGATTAAAATGTCACAACTGATGTGTGTGGTGAACGTTTTTACATATACTTTTCGTTCGATTTAACAGTTTCACCACAAAGTGCATCCCCATCAACACATGAGTTCCATAAAACGTATTAATGTTACTTTTTTCATTGTTTTACATCCCTGTGCAACGTGAGGGCCTTAGTACTAGTATAATCTTAAGCATAATCAATTGGTCATTTAATTCTAGTCCGTCAATATAATGCATTTCAAGACTGCATATTGGTTTGTTCATAAATTATATATTGTGTTAACAATTCCATTTCACTCAAACTATTAAATAAAGAGTTCGAATTATATAATTATAAGTTTTAGTATTTTCTTGGTATTTCATTTATAATACTAGCCTTTGTGACACAAATTCGAAGCACGTGCAAATCCACCAAAGATAATCAATTAGATTTCTCAATTTATTTAATATATCACCAACGTTAATTAGAAGGACAAATGAACTTGCATTCACAAACCCAGAAACTCTTGCACCTTCCGGAAGCTTCGACTCCATGATATGATTTACAAGAGTTCTCAAATGTGCTGTCTCTGCAAAATCCAGTGATTAATCTCATATCTCTTACACATATATTCCAGTCTGCCTTGGAAGAGTCGAGTCCTGTAAATTAACAAACACAATATAAGAAAAAACATTGATTACTAAAACCATTTCATAGTTTTAGTGTCGTAACACCACATAAACACATATATACAGGGTTTTATCTGAGAATCTCTTAAAATTCTAAGGCTCAGGCGAGTAAAAAGGGTCCCTAAAATCATGTGCTTAAATATGTGATAAATAATTTGATAAGTTTACCAAGTTTGTTGCATTAACAAAGCCAAATATGGAATATAAGAATAATAAACAAATTAATAAAAATAAAGCACGAAAAAATCTAAAAAGAAATATCTAATTGGTTCAATTATGGGTCATGTGACAAGCACTCTTTTCCTTACATTAAGGAGTCATATTGTAGGCTTTTGTTTCAAAACATAGTTATATATAAAATATGTATGACTTTTTTAAAAAAAATTATAGATCTCACGGGAGACTGAGCCTGTGTCAATTGCCTTCCTTGCCCTCCCTTTGGGCCACCATATATAAATATATGCCACAAGGCCTCTGGTCCAGCTCCTCTTGGGAAGGTTATGAGTTCGAATCATCGGAGTGTCAAACTAACAATCCGCAAAGTCAAGCGTCATTAAATAAACACATACACGCGCGCGCGCGCGCGCACACACACACATATATATATATATATATATATATATATATGAGAGAGAGAGAGATCATGGCCGCTTGATCTATAGAACAACATTTTAAATTAATTAAAATGAGAAGTTACCGAAAGTTAAGAAGCACACAAGTAGTATGGCAAAACTCGAGATGTTCTTCATGTTAGATTTGTAATTTATGATATGTGAATACATTTTGCAAACAGAGGCTTGAATTTATAGAAATGTAGATGATGCATTTACATTCTCAAAACCATTTAACGCTAAATGTATCACGATTATCTTTTTAATAATGATTTTGTATGCATTGAATGTATTATTATTACTTTATAAAGTATACCATATGGGCTAAATTGTAATTTACCTCAAACTTTAATATATATATATATAGAGAGAGAGAGAGAGGATCAAGAGGAAACTCACCTTTAAAGAGAAAACTAAAAAATCCTAAAAACTCCTAAAGAATTTATTTTAATTAAAAAAATATTTTCAAAATTCTGTTTTAGCCATTATTCTTATATTTCACTCGAAAAATATAAAAAAATAAATAAAAAAATAAAAAAAACCCGTTGTAATGCACCTACGTATTACTGTGCGATACTGTTGTATTACTATGTATTTTTGAGTTTAATAGTGTTTTATTTCATATATTCAATATTTGTGTATTGTATATGTGTAGTAGTGTTGTATTATATGAAAAAAAATAATAATAAAATAAAAGTCGATGTAGTGCACATGCGCGTTAATGTTGTATTACACATACGTACTAATGTGTATTCGATGTGTTTATTAGTCTTATATTGCATATATATACAATAGTGTGTATCAAATATGTGCGATAGTGTTGTATGCTATGTAATACAAACACTTTTGCATATATGCAATGCACACTATTACACATGCGCACTATAGCGACGAGGTTACCGACAAGTTTTTTTTTTCAACCATTAACAACATATAAGAATAATGGGAAAAAAAGAAACTTTAAAAAAAAATTTAAAAAAATGTTAAAAATAGTTTTTTAGAAGTTTTTAAGAGTTTTTATGTTTTCTCTTTAAGAGGAGTTTTCACTAGAACTCATCCCTATATATATATATATATATATAGGGGATGGTTCAGGTGAAAAGTTATCTTAATACGAAAAATACAAAAATCAATATGGACTAATATTGTTATGTGAAATAGTAAATGTTTAACAATAAATGAAAATGGTTTATTGCAACAAATAAATATTTTCTCTTTTCAATTAATACAATTAATAAAACCATTAATTAGAAGATAAATTAATGGTTTTATTAGTTATATTAATGGAAGAGAAAAAGTATTTATTATTGCAATAAACCAATTCCATTTATTATTAAACATTTATGATTTCATTAATGCAACAATAAATACTTTTCTCTTCCATTAATAAAACTAATAAAACCATTAAATAAACATTTATGATTTTATTAATACAACAATAAATACTTTCTCTCTTCCATCAATGTAACTAATAAAACCATTAATTGAGAAAATATTTATTATTACAACAAACCATTTTCATTTATTATTAAACATTTATAAATTCACATAAAACTATTGGTCCATATTGATTTTCACATTTCTCGTATTAAGATAACTTTTCATCTGAACCATCCTATATATATATATATATATGACGTCGGCAAGAATTTAGAATGTCATACTGGCTTGTTTCTTTGTTAATCCTATCGTAATATTACTCCATAACTTCTAAAAAATACTATTGGTGCAGAAATGTTATTTCGGGTAATTTACAATTCAACACTAAATCTAGCCTGAAAACAAAATTTGTTAACGTAAGAAATCATCATTACATAAAGCGTATTTGTCATTTTTCTTACAAAAGTAGTACCCCACCAATTTCTTATGTTAGTTGAAAGGCTCAATTTCACACAAGATCCTTATCTCCCTATAAATATCAACAGCAGTGACAACCCATGAAACCGGTTGAAGCGATCCACAGTTTCCCAACCTGACCAGATCCTATTGAAAAGGCCATTTGCACACTTTTTGCAGCACCTACAGTTTGACTTCCGGTAAAAATTCAAAATACACAACGTTCAGCATGCCCTTGGAATATGGATATGATCCTTACCCGTATTCAAAATATTTACCAAAATTCCAAACTGTAACCTTTATGCTCACTTTCATGCCCAACATTGATTTTGTGTTACCAAAATTCATCCACACCTAAGTTTTTACCCATAACTTTGGCCCCAGTGGTTTAACTTTTATGACTCGACATCGATTTTTACCCATAATTTTTGCAACTGCAGTTTGACTTTCCTCGGTCAAACTTCAAACTACACAAATTCCAGAAATGCCCCTGGATATTATCCTGATTTGGGTGTTCAAAATTTTTTTTAAGAGTGTATGTTATGTTTTACAAAAATAATATACCAACAAATACGGATTGAGATTGTTCTTACATGTGTAAAGTATGATCTAGAACATCTAAAAACAACACATGCAGATGTGCCACATGGAGAAAGCTGTTAATTACAAGAAAGCTTAATTTGTTAACAAAACCCAGATCTACTTTTAATATTATTATTATGTACAATAAATTATGATATAGCAAGTTAGCAACTTGTACCAAATATAACGGTCATAATCAATTCATCATCCAATCCGTTTTTGTTCTGTTCGGTTTAGGACCAAATCCTTTCTTTATATTTCGTGTTCATTCTATTCATTTACAAATTTAAAGAAAAGATGATAACTTATATTACTTGTAAAACTCATTGGTGCATTCTTGTTCAACTCCATCAAGCATGAATGGGTGCCAACAACGCTTACGCATTTCCGAAACTACATTAACAAGCGAAATATGATTATTTTATCACCAAATAACAAAATGCAAGATTTTAATTTTTTAAAAATATATATATACAAAATTAGCAAATTCATAAAGTTAAAAATTTACCTGAAGGAACTTCACATTACAAGTTTCCATCAAAGGTCTCTTGGCACCCAATAACTCATGTCTTAAGATTTTACTCCTGTACAAAGGAGATAAAAAACCACAAATCAGTATCCGACACCGCCCACCAAGCCTCTATGATAGAAAATTAATATCTGTAGTCCAGTTAGAATTACATATTTAAATTGTCAACTCCATACCGATATTTGCGGTTTTAAAAATGGGAACATCACACTATCATTTCGACTACAATTAAACACAGGAAACATGATGTCATAAGATGTAATACAGATACAATTACAAGCATTGTTTTGTGAGAAAAACCAGACCACTTGCGTTATTATCAAGACTTAAGATTGTACATTGTGTATGACAAGTTATATATGACAAGTTATATATGGTTTTTCGGGGTCAATTTGCTTTTGTCACAAGAAAAAAAAAACCAAGAGATTTACTCGGAACCTTGAATGTGATCGGATGCGCCAAAGGTAGTATTCTATTAGCCTTGATTCAAGTTCATAAAAAGATATATATCCTAATTTGAAAAAAGCCACATAATACTGAAAAACTAAAAATAACAAAGATATGCAATTCGTAACCGTAAATATGTGGCTTTTTTCAGTATTATGTGGCTTTTTCAATATTAGGATATCCTAATACTGAAAAAGCCACATAATACTGAAAAAAGCCACATATTTATGGTTACGAATTGCATATCTTTGTTATTTTTAGTATTATGTGGTTTTTTTCAAATTAGGATATATATCTTGTTATGAACTTGAATCAAGGCTAATAGAATACTACCTTTGGCGTATCCGATCACATTCAAGGTTCCGAGTAAATCTCTTGGTTTTTTTTTGCTTGTGACAAAACAAATTAACCCCGAAAAACCATATATAACTTGTCTTACATAATGTACAATCTTAAGTCTTGATAATAACGCAAGTGGTCTGGTTTTTGTCACAAAACAATGCTTGTAATTGTATCTGTATTGTATCTTATGACATCATGTTTCCTGTGTTTAATTGTAGTCAAAATGATAGTGTGATGTTCCCATTTTTAAAACCGTAAATATCGTTATGGAGTTGACAATTTAAATATGTAATTCTAACTGGACTACAGATATTAATTTTCTATGATAGAGGCTTGGTGGGCGGTGTCGGATACTGATTTGTGGTTTTTTTATCTCCTTTGTACAGGAGTAAAATCTTAAGACATGAGTTATTGGGTGCCAAGAAACCTTTGATGGAAACTTGTAATGTGAAGTTCCTTCATGTAAATTTTAAACTTTATGAATTTGCTAATTTTGTATATATATATTTTTAAAAAATTAAAATCTTGCATTTTGTTATTTGCTGATAAAATAATCATATTTCGCTTGTTAATGTAGTTTCGGAAATGCGTAAGCGTTGTTGGCACCCATTCATGCTTGATGGAGTTGAACAAGAATGCACCATTGAGTTTTACAATAATATAAGTTATCATCTTTTCTTTAAATTTGTAAATGAACATAATGAACACGAAATATAAAGAAAGGGTTTGGTCCTAAACCGAACAGAACAAAAACGGATTGGATGATGAATTGATTATGACAGTTATAGTTGTATTAGTCAAAGAGAGAAAATATTTATTGTTGCAATAAACCATTTTCATTTATTGTTAAACATTTAGGATTTCACATAACAATATTGGTCCATATTAATTTTCGTATTTTTTGTATTAAGATAACTTTTCACATGAACCATCCCCTATATATATATATATATATATATATATATATATATATATATATATATATATTAAAGTTTGAGGTAAATTACAATCTAGCCCACATGGTATACTTTATAAAGTAATAATAATACATTTAATGCATACACAATCATTATTAAAAAGATAATCGTGATACATTTAGCATTAATTGGTTTTGAGAATGCAGATGCATCATCTACATTTCTATAAATTCAAGCCTTTGTTTGCAAAATGTATTCACACATCATAAATTACTAATCTAACATGAAGAACATCTCGAGTTTTGCCATACTACTTGTGTGCTTCCTAACTTTCGGTAACTTCTCATTTAATTAATTTAAAATGTTGTTCTATAGATCAAGTGGTCATGTTCTCTCTCTCTCTCTCACTCATATATATATATATATATATATATATATATATATATATATGTGTGTATGTGTGTGTTTGTGTGTGTGTGTTTATTTAGCGACACTTGACTTTGCGGTAATCCATTGTTAGTTTGACACTCCGAAGATTCGAACTCATAACCTTCCCAAGAGGATCTGGACTAGAGGCCTTGTGGCATGTATGTATATATGGTGGCCCAAAGGGAGGGCAAGAAAGGCAATTGACACAGGCTCAGTCTCCCGTGAGATCCATAATTTTTTTTTTAAAAAATCATACATGTTTTATATAACTTTGTTTTGAAACAAAAGCCTACGATATGACTCCTTGATGTAAGGAAAAGAGTGCTCGTCCCACGGCCCATAACTGAACCAATTAGATATTTATTTTTAGATTTTTTCGTGCTTTATTTTTATTAATTTGTTTATTATTCTTATTTTCCATATTTGGCTTTGTTAATGCAACACAGTTGGTAAACTTATCAAATTATTTATCACATATTTAAGCACATGATTTTAGGGGGCCTTTTTACTCGCCTGAGCCTTAGAATTTTAAGAGATTCTCGGATAAAACCCTGTATATATGTGTTTATGTAGTGTTACAACACTAAAACTATGAAATGGTTTTAGTAATCGATGTTTTTTCTTATATTGTGTTTGTTAATTTACAGGACTCGACTCTTCCAAGGCAGACTGGAATATATGTGTAAGAGATATGAGATTAATCACTGGATTTTGCAGAGACAGCACATGTGAGAACTCTTGTAAATCATATCATGGAGTCGAAGCTTCCGGAAGGTGCAAGAGTTTCTGGGTTTGTGAATGCAAGTTCATTTGTCCTTCTAATTAACGTTGGTGATATATTAAATAAATTGAGAAATCTAATTGATTATCTTTGGTGGATTTGCACGTGCTTCGAATTTGTGTCACAAAGGCTAGTATTATAAATGAAATACCAAGAAAATACTATAACTTATAATTATATAATTCGAACTCTTTATTTAATAGTTTGAGTGAAATGGAATTGTTAACACAATATATAATTTATGAACAAACCAATATGCAGTCTTGAAATGCATTATATTGACGGACTAGAATTAAATGACCAATTGATTATGCTTAAGATTATACTAGTACTAAGGCCCTCGCGTTGCAGTGGGACGTAAAACATGAAAAAGGTAACATTAATACGTTTTATGGAACTCATGTGTTGATGGGGGTGCGCTTTGTGGCGAAACTGTTAAACCGAACGAAAAGTATATGTAAAAACGTTCACCACAACGTCAGTTGTGACATTTTAATCTACAAAAATTAGACAGAAATGTAAAATATAGAAAACAATAACTAAGTCGACTTATAAACGAAACTTTGAATGGGAAAAAAACAGACACGGTAATCGTTGAACCACACATTCACGTTGCAGCGTGTTAACTCACAAAATTTAGATCAAGACATTAAACGAAAAATTTGTAAAAGACTAAAAGTATTGGGACCAAAGTTGAAAGTAGAGATGTGTCGGGGTTAAGAATGAAAATGTATTTTGACAAACTTGTATGGGGGGTTAAAAGTTAAATACTAATAGTCTAGGATTATAAGTAAAAAAACTGGAACATAAACTCTTATACACAATGTACAAGTCTTAATATATGCATACAAAAGTTGATAACAGTATGTGTGTGTGTATGGTTTATGTTCAGGAGAGAAATAAGATTACTACGAGAAATGAATATGGGCCACTAGTTTTATTTTAGGTATTAGATGTTAAAAAATAAATGAAAAAAATATAAATACAACAATAAATGCATCATCTCTTTTCAATTAATACAACTAACATAACTATAATAAATCCTTTTCTAATTAATATATCTAACAAATTTAACTATATTAATTAAAAAGATACAACACTAATTTAGTTATATATATATTTATTTACCCTCTCTTCATTTATACAACAAAAATACAATTTATGCATATAATACTATTTCTTTTTATTAAAAGAACAATTTATTTTCACTCAATTTATTAGCATATATCAACACGTAATTTTTAACAATAAATATCAAAACATAATATTTTTTTTTTCAATTGATATACTTAGAAAATTTATTGTGAGAAATAATAATAAAAAAAGTATCATACAAATGTGCCTATTAAATATAAACAATAAATATACAACCTATACAAAATTATATAACCTGCACTTGTTTTGAGCAATAAAAACGTAAAACATACAAAAAAAAGTATACAACTTACTGTAACGCTCGTAAATTTCGTTAATCGGCTCGATCGTTTATAAATGTTTGTTTAAAATCCGGGGTTTCGTCTTTCTAAATTAGAGACTTGTAATACGTTTTAAAAGTCCATTTATCCATCCTTTTGCTCGCGACATTACCTCTTATAACTTAAAGTGTTAGATTAGTATTTAGCACCCGACATTTTCGTTTAACGACACGCACGTTATAGAGTTTGTATATTTATCGGGTTTGACCCGGCATTCCTCGGGGACCTCTTTTTCTTTCTTGTAGCCTATTTGTTTAACCTTTGATCCAAGACATTATAATTTATAAGTTAGAGGACCTAGATGTAAAATGTTTATAACCTAAAACCCTAAGCCGCCCCCCCCCCCCATATTCTGATTCGGCAGCAGCATAGCAGGGATTCTCCTCGATTTCCGTGCAGTTCCAGCAGCTCTCCGGCCCTCCCGAGTCTAATTAAAGGTCGGTTCTATCATAATATAACTCTTTTCCACCATTAAAACATTTGTTGAACATGTTAGGGTTGAGTTTTAATTATAACAAATTCTGACAGATTCGTACTCGTTTATTGTAGAGCCTGTAACTCGATGATAATCCGTTGTTTTTTATCTATTCTTGTTTCCATGATGATCTACTTTGAGTCTAGTTTCCAGAAAGGTATAACACGTAATTTTTGGACGAGATTTGAATACTTTTTATGATTTTATAAAATCGAGTGTCAAAGCTGATGCGGGACGACGGATTCTGGTCTGTTTTCCCGACATCATAACCTTTTTTCGACAACTCTAAATTGGTTTTTTCCACTTCTGGAAGTTAATATTCTGAGTTAGGAACCAAACCCGATTGGAATCGTTTAATTTGGTTGGGTAATGAATTTTATAAAAATAAAACCATTTTGTTGCGCGCTGAAATAGTTGCACATACCTTTCTGTGTTGGAAGAATTTTTATGATTTTTGTGTCCACTAGAAAAATATAATAAAAAATATTTTTATAAATTTAATATATTTATTCAACACTGGTAACAATTTAATAATTTAATTCCATGGTTTTCCTATGTAATTAAATGCATCTTCGCATGCTAAAATCTGCACGTTTTACTCGTTATTGATCGATAAGTTCGTTTTAGGCTTAACCGGTGGATGTTCAATTGTGTTCTTTTCGGGGCTGTTTGAAGTGAGTTTTTGCACCACAATCTTCCTAGGTATGTCCCGTATATCATACTTAAAGATCATGTTCTTAGGTGTTCGTTAAGTTGATCAATTAGTTGTAGTTTGATTGTTATGTTCGGTTGTCTAGAATTGTTGAGTTTGATGCGTTAATTTGTTGGATGACCAACCGAATCAGTTTGCATTTCCCTAGGGGAGTCTAAGGGCTGTGGGAAAATTATTTTTTTGATGCTCAAGGCTGTTTTGGTTGGTGCTTGGTCAATCGAGTCGGCGGTGCGCGAATTTTCGTTTAAACGTAAAGTAAGAGTTGTAAAAAGGAACCGTCAACCCTATCAACTCGGGTGACATAATCTTGATGAATGAAAAGATTTAAAATGGAATTTGGTCCATTTGGGGCTGATTCGTTTAACCAATGGTTTTACGGTTTATTACACGCGCATTCGACCCGATTTGATCACCCTTGGGCCAAGTTGTTGGGCCTTGGGCCAAAGTGTTGGGCCTTGGGCCAAGTTTTTGGGCCTTGGGCCAAGTTGTTGGGCCTTGGGCCAAAGTATTGGGCCTTGGGCCAAGTGGTTGGGCCTTGGGCAAAGTGGTTGGGCCTTGGGCAAAGTGGTTGGGCCTTGGGCCAAGTTGTTGGGCCTTGGGCCAAAGTGTTGGGCTTGGGCAGCCCATTAGGCAAGTGTGTCCTTGCGGTTTAGTTTAGTAACGCGTTGTGTATAATTTACAGGCCCTTTCTTGTGATTGTGCACTTAGGGATTTCCTAGCTCGTTGCAGGTGTTCGATTGATTCAGGTGAGTTCATGATGCCCTTTTTAATCTTTTTACGTTTTGGGCTAGCATACACACCCTATTACAAATTTTACCCGATTTTAATCGTTTAAACTATTGGATGGTATTACATGGTCTTATTCGTGATTGAGCATTTTGAAAGCTATATTTGAATTATTTTATATGACTTAGGATATTTTAGGCTCGTTCATGGTCTTGTGTCCTTAAGGTTACATACACTATTGATGGTCTAGACTCGAGGACGTTAGTAGATTTGGTAGTAATTGAATATGAGTAGACCTATCTACTTAGTTCCCGTATGGGATGATATATATATATATATGTATGTATGTAGGATTATATATGTATGTATATATGGAGGTATGTATATACGTATGAGGATGTGTTACCTTATAGCCTACGATTGTGTAATGATATTTAGTTCCTTGTGACTAAGAATGATGTATGTAGGCTTATTGATGTGTGTGTGCATGGTGATTCACGGCCGGGTCAAATATATTACTCGGGTTGTACCCGTGGCCCGTGTGACGTGATCATCATTTTGGCGGGTCAAATATAATACATGAGTTTTAAAATCCCGTGGTGAAGAGGCCCGTTGATGTTGAGCCGTTATCGGGTCAAATATATTACTTGGGGAAGACCCGGGGTGAGGAGGCCCGTATCACGTGCTTGGATGTATGAGCCGGGATGGGGTCAAATATATTACTTGGGGAAGACCCGGGGTGAGGAGGCCCGTATCTCGTGCTTGGATGTATAAGCTGTGACCGAGTCAAATATATTACTCGGGTTTGACTCGTGGTGGAGAGGCTCGCGTCACATGCTTAGGTCTTACCGCGTCCGGGTCAAATATATTACTCGAGTCTTGACTCGTGGTGGAGAGGCCCGTGTACGTGAGTTCGACGATGATTGTATTACTTGGTGAATTATATATAATTTATTTTATTTATACCTTCTCTATTGTGTATAACTATAGCTTTGAAATAAAGTATGAATTATAGTTTATGAAAACTTGAACTCACTCAGCTCAAGCTGACTTTGTGTGTATGTTAGATTGACTTTCAGGTTAAGGATTAGAGATTTCCGCTTGGACGTGCTAGAGACTACTCAGACGGTTGAAGGCACATCTAGTCGAAGAATTAATAACGCAAACTGTTTCTTTTAAATTATTACCATAAGTATTTAAATTTTGATTTTGGTCACCTTCCCGGGTTTTGGGAATTTTGATGTTATCTATTCTGCTGTTTACTATTCTGAAACGATTTTAATGAGATGAAGATTTCAAATAAAACGAATATTTTATTTACAATTGATTTTGGACACCTGTACACGTGTTTTGGGATTTTTAATACTTAAACTTTTCCGCTGTTATTTTCTGAACTTGTTTTAAATACAAAGAATCGTTTGGTTTTAAATTTTTTAGAATTTTTTAATATGATTACCAACTGTAGGATTCCCGGGATTCGGGGTCTTACACTTACATATGTAATTTGACATCAACAATTATATAAACTAGATAAAGATACACATATCCTATACGTGTGTAGGTTATATGTTTTCTTATTCTTATAACAAGTGTATGTTATATGTTTTTATGTAGGTTGTATATTTTTATTGATATTTAATGCTAACATATATAAGATAGTTTTTGTATTATTCATTACAATGTGCCTACATGTTGATGGATATTGATATATTGAGTTGGAAGAAATTGGTTTTGGATAGAAAAAAAAAATTTAATGCATGAATAAATTGTATTTGTGTAGGATAAATTTTCAAGTGTAGGTTATATGTTTTTCTTGTGTAGGTTATACGTTTTTGTGTGGGTGTGTAGTTTATTGATGCTGAATTTTGTGTGTTGGTTATATGTTTTTTGTGTGTTGGTTATATGCTTTTTTACTCTTAGAACAAGTGTAGGTTATATGTTTTTGTATATGTTATATACTTTCTTGTTGATATTTAATGCAAACATGTGTAAGATAGTTTTTTGTACTATTCATCACAATGTAACTACGTGTTGATGAATATTAATATATTGAGTTGAAAGAAATTGGTTTTGGATAGAAAGAAATTTTAATGTATAAATAAATTGTACTTGTGTAGGATAAAAATTCAAGAGAGAAAAAAATAAGTTATAAAAATAAATGAATTTTTAACATTTTCTAATTATAATAATTTGATTAGTTATATTAATTGAATAGATAACTATTATATTTACTAGTTATATTAATTGAAGAGAGAGCATGCATTAATTATTTCCTCATTTATCTTTAAGCATTTAAACCTAAAATAAAACTCGTGACCTATATTCATTTCTCGCAATAATCTTATTTCTCTCCTGAACCATCCCGTGTGTGTGTGTGTCTATATATAGATATATATATAGGGGAGGGTTCAAATGAAAACCACTCCCTAACTTAAAAACTATGAAAACCACTTTCAACCAATCATAAAATTTTGTTATTTATTTTCTTTTTTATTGATAAAGGACACTTAAGTAAAATACCACCCCCATATATTTAGGAATAATTGACCATCTCTCCATAAATTTAAACCCTATTTTCTTCTCTCTTCAAAAATGTCGAGCACCAGATATATGAGATCAGTGATAACAAACCAAATATGTGCAAGACATATTTTCTCTTCTTAAAGTGGTGAATTTGAATATAGGCCATGACCCTAGATTTTAGTTGGTGGCAGTATCATATTATTATTATTAATATTGATTTTGTAGAAACATGATCAAATACATTTTATTCTTAATATGAAAATAGTGAGAACTAATTTGCGGTTATTATTAGGTCTACTTTTTTAAGAGTTTATATATATATATATATATAGGGGAGGGTTCAAATGAAAACCACTCCCTAACATAAAAACTATGAAAACCACTTTCAACTAATCATAAAATTTTGTTATTTATTTTCTTTTTTATTGAGAAAGGGCACTTAAGTAAAATACCACCCCCATATATTTAGGAACAATTTACCATCTCTTCATAAATTTAAACCCTATTTTCTTTTCTCTTTAAAAATGTCGAGCACCAGATATATGAGATCAGTGATAACAAACCAAATATGTGCAAGACATATTTACTCTTCTTAAAGTGGTGAGTTTGAATATAGGCCATGACCCTAGGTTTTTGTTAGTGGCAGTATCATATTATTATTATTAATATTGATTTTTTAGAAATATGATCAAATACATTTTATTCTTAACATGAAAATAGTGAGAACCAATTTGCGGTTATTATTAGGTTTATTTTTATAAGTGTTTGTTGTTATTTTCTGTTCGTAGTTGCTAATTTTTGATTATGAGACGTGATAAGTATTTGCTTATTTATATTTTTTTGGTATTATTAGATTTCTTCTTTTGCTGATATAAGTATTTGTTGGTATTTGATGTTATTATTTTGTTCTTGATTTTGATTCTTCTGTTGTAATATTTAGGTTTTTTCTTTGTTATTATAAGTAATTGTTTATGTAGATTGATATTGTAGTTGATATTGTTTCTTACGTTCTCGTTTTTTTATAAATTGGTATTATTTCCTACGTTCTCATGTTAAGACTAAAATGAACATGAACTTTCCCCTGATTTTGTTTGCATTTTTCCGTTCAAAATAAGTGTGATTCGGTATGTAATTTTATTTTTGCTGAAAAACCATATGGTCGAGCCACCTTTTTAACCTATTTTTATATCTTCAAAAAACTCTCTTTAATAGTTTAGTAAGGGGCTAACGAAAAAGATCTTTGATATCAAGAAAAGACCAAATATGAGACGGCTAAAACTTTGTGTAATCATGTTGTGCAAATAGGTTAATCGCATTGTTTTCTTGATTTTTTTATGGTATCATGATTTATGGCAAAGGAAATTGATTTCTTATTTGATTATGTTTACCAATTGTCCACGATGTTAAGCATAAAAGAAAGATATTTGATTAAAATGGGTTTTGGCTATGATATTTGATTGCATGGGTTTCGGAAATTAGACGCAATTTAATGATTTTTTTTAGTATGCTTGTTTTGCTATAAAGAAACTATGAGAATAAATATCATTGTATATAAATGTAACCCTATAGTTACAAAAAAAAAACAAATTAGTTTTCATATATGTAACTTCATAATTTAGTTATACATATATATATATCGTTAAGTTACATATATGTATCTTAGTGTAACAACTAACCACTTTCAATAAATACATATATGTAAACATATATGAAGTAAACACGAGAGTATGTAGTTTTTGCATATTAACATATATGTAACTCTATTGATACATATATGTAACTATGTTTGTTACATATATGTATCACTACAACTATCATTGTTTTAACATGTACTTTATGTAAGAATAACAATAAAATAAAAGCATCAAGTATTTTAATAATAGGAAAAAATAATACAATTAAACTTCTTGGACATGTAAGATATGACAATAGCTTTAAATCACTCAGAATTAAAACACAAATATAAAAGGCTGAAAAAATAAAAGGGTTGCCAATTCAATCAAGTTATAATGAATCAAGATAAAAAGTTGGAAATTCCTTTTATGAATTTTTCTTCGTTGCTTTTTTTTCTTATGATTTTCAAACCTTATTTAGTTTGAGTATATTAACTATCCATTTTTTATTTTGAAATGTAACTGGATACGGAATAATTTTCTACCTATAAATATGGAATGCGAAGAGAGAATAAAATAAAATATGGGAGAGAGTGTGAGAATTTCTAGGATGGCAGCAACTACTATTTTTTTTGGTTTACCTATTTTGCACTTAATCATTTTAATTAATCTAATTAAGTTTACATTTAATTACCCAATTGCCCTTATGCATATTAACCATTGATCTAATAAATATATGGCTTAGATTGATTTAACAAGTTTTCTTGAAAACCATGGTTCTCATTAGAACCCTACCATATATATATATAGGGTAAGGTTAAAATGAAAACCAACTTGAGTTGTGAAAACCAGCGAAAACCCTATGTAACATCGTTTTTTTTGTTACATGTAATATATGTTGTAACATTTAATACAAACATCGAAACATCAAAAAAAAATGTTTTGCTAATTTTTAACATTTTTTTACTAATTTTTATATATGTTTTCAGGAGAGAGAAAAAGTTATATTTATATTTACATTTTTTATTCACTTTAATTGTGGACCACAAGATTTAAACATTAATTAAAAACATGTGGTTGAGAATGATTTTCTAGAGTTTTCACAACTCAAGTGAGTTTTCATTTTATACTTAGGGGCTGTTTGGCAAGTGCTGAACCATTAAGTGCTGAATCAATAAGATGTCTGAATGGTTAAGAGGCTCTGACCCAATAAGTACTGAATCAGTTAAGTGTGTTTGGTTGGATATCTGAATAACTGTACAAAATGATTATCTTACCCCTTTAAACTATATACACACACACACACACACACACACACACACATATATATATAGGGAAAGTATAAAATGAAAACCCACTAAAGTTGTGAAAACCCATGAAAACCCTATGTAACATCGTTTTTTTTGTTTTTTTTTTGTTACACACGTAATATATATTGTTACATTTAATACAAAACATCGAAAAATCAAAAAAAACATTTTTTTGCTATTTTTTAACATTTTTTTACTAATTTTTATATATGTTTTTAGGAGAGATAAAATGTTATATATATATTTACATTTTTTATTAACTTTAATTGTGGACCACAAGATTTAAACTTTAATTAAAAACATGTGGTTGAGAATGGATTTCTAGAGTTTTCACAACTTAAGTGAGTTTTTATTTTAACCTAACCATATATATATATATATATATATATGAGAGAGGCATATTTTGAGAAACCTATTAAGTTTTAAGAACTTAAGAACTTTATTCTTGACCACATATTTAATTAAATAGATTAGATTATGTGGCTGAGATTAAATGAGATTAAAAAATTAAAGTAGGAGAGAGAATAAAAATGTACAGTGATTACACAACTTTAAACGTCCGTTACAGATATGTAATAAGTCAACTCGGTGCGTAAAAAATTCTGTAATATTTTTTATGTATATGTAACCTACATATATTACGTATGTGTGAAAAAAGTTCAAAAAAAAAAAATTGTTACGTTGAGTTATTTCGAGTTCTTAAAACACAAAGTGGTGGGGAAGATGAAGAGAAAACTGATCTTTAGAGAGAAAACTTAAAAACTAATAAAGAATTATTTTTAATTAAAAATAAAAAAATATTTTCAAAATTCTGCTTTTGTCATTATTCTTATATTTTCTTACTCTTCACTCGAAAAAAATAAAAAATAATAAGAAAAATAAAAAAAACTCGCTGTAATGCGCATACGTATTACTGTGCGATACCGGTGTATTACACATGTGTATTACTATGCATTTTAAAGTTCAATAGTGTTTAATTGCATATATTCAATATTTGTGTATTGTATATGTATAGTAGTGTTGTATTATATGAAAAAAAATTAATAAAATAGAAGTCGATGTAGTGCAGATGTACATTAATGTTGTATTAAACATACGTACTAATGTGTGTTCGATATGCGTATTAGTCTTATATTGCATATATACAATAGTGTGTATCAAATATGTGCAATAATGTTGTATTCTATGCAATACAACACTTTTACGTATATGCAACACACACTATTACACATGTGCACTACACCGACGAGGTTATCGACAAGGTTTTTTTTTGAACCAATAACAACATATAACAATAATGGAAAAAAAGAAACTTCAAAAAAAATTTAAAAAAAAAGTTAAAAATTGTTTTTTTAGGAGTTTTTAAGTTCTCTCTTTAAGAGAAGGTTTTACTTGATCCCACCCTTATATATATATATATATATATATATATATATATATATATATATATATATATATATATATATATATATAGGGTTAGTTTCATTTGAGAACTCAAAAAAAGTTAAGAACTTTTAGGAACTCTTAAAAACCAAATATTTTTTTAACTTTTTTTATATATTAACATTATTTGAGACTTGCTTTATCATATTTATAAAAAAAAATTTTTTGATTATATATATAAATCACAAGTTACACATGTGTAAAATTTATGTGATAAAAATTTACATATGTTTAAAAAAAGCATAGATATGCGTAAAAAAACTAATTTTCATAATTGTAATCGTAAATATAAATGTCAAAAGTGATAAAATTACACTTAAATAACATTAACATACAAATTTTTTTATAAAAAACGTTAATTGTTATGAGTTCCTTCAAGTTCTTAATTAATTTAAGAGTTCTCAAATGATACTAATTCTCTCTATATATATATAGGGGACGGTTCAGTGGAGAAATGAAATTAAAGCAAGAAATTGGAGAAATGAATCCTAGCCATTAGATATAGTGATCAAAAGCCTACATTAATTCTAGAATTTTGGTAATTAATTTTGGATTTTTATGAGGCTTTCTTTAAAGAAAATGGTACTAAAGTCATTTGTTGATAAAATTGAAATAGGAAACTACATTAGCGTTTATAAAGTTCCTTGTTATATGCCAACCGTCACTTGACTTTCCATATACCAAATATTGAGAAGATTTGCCATATTATCGCCATCGCTGTTCAATTCTCGAAGATCCGATAATAGCAACCGACACTACAATCAAGCGTCATAAACTGGGAAATAATTTTAGTCGGTGGAAAGAAATATTTTCAATATCCCAAAAGATTCTCGTTCACGTAGCCTATAAAATCTAAATCGGTTATTGAAAAGCTACTATGTGTTTGGCTGATAATCGACGGCAGCGTGCAGAGGTAAGGGTTTTTCAATCGTTCTTTGTTGTGATTTCAATGATGTAGGATGATTTGGGTTTAATGCATGCAATCAGAATTTTGTGTGTCTATGAATCGGGTTTTTATGAGAAATGGTCAAAAAAAGGTTTGTTGAGTTGATATTAGTTGTGTGTATCTGTAAAATATAGGGTGTTACTAATAAACTGTGTTGTTTCTCCCATGTGAAGGTAACTAGAAGATGAAGAAGAAAATGTACTCGAAAAAAGGTATGTTTTTTGAAGCTATAACTAAGTATGATTGGTTATTAATAAAGAGACATTTAAATTGCTATGTTATCTTATATATGTGTAGGTAACAACTTAACTCGTGTAGGTAAGCTTCTTCTTTATTGTTAGATCAAATATTTATGAGTGGGTGTGTTTTATACATGTCAACGTGAAAATTTGGTATATTTGTATGTATCCTTACATTATTATTCATGTAGGAAAATTGGTTCACTGATTTTGTGGATTTGAAACATACTTAAAGAATGTGTTCATGCGTATTGGATGGAATAAATAGTGGATGGGTGATTAAAGAAATTTTTAATGAAGGAACAAGATTGAATAGTGGATATGGTGATGAAGTTGATAGTGATGTAACAGAATCAGATGTTGTGAATGTAAGTTGGTGTAAATTCATTACTGAAATTAAATTGTTTCCAAGTTATAAAAATTATAAATAATTGAATACTTTTCATACATGTGATGAAGGTGCAGGTGCACCATTATAGTGAATTAATTTTTTATCAGTTTAATGTTTTAACCTACATAGATTATGATGCTTTTTGTATCATACGTCTTAGCGATTGGGGAAAATAATTTTGTGTATGACATTATAGGATGTTTATGCTTTGCTTTGAATGTGCATGCTTTCTTTTAGAATTTGAGTGTTTAGTGTACGACGGTGTAGGATGTGAAACGTTGTTGTATTGTAGTGTAGGTTTAGGATTTTTTTTGTGGGTACTGTTTTTGTTTAGCAATTTATGTCAAGGTAGGTGTATTATCATGTATGTGTGGGACATTTATTTGTATGATGTGTATGGTATGGCCTGCTTTGTGTACTGTATAATTATGTAGGACGTGTATGCTATGCTTTGTGTACTGTGTAGTAGATTTTGTATTGTGTGAATGTGTAGGATATGGACTCCGCAATTTTTGTGTAATTCATAAGCAATGTAGGATGTGTATGATATGTATCTTTTTGTCACTGAATAAGCAGTGTAGGAGGTATATGTTTTGTTTACTGTAGGGTGTGTAGGATGATTATAAAAACAAGTTTATGTCACTGTATAAGCAATGTAGGATGCATTTATTTTGTTTACTGTAGGGTTATTTAGGATGATTTGGAAAACAAGTTTTTGCATTATGTCGAATGTGTAGTTCTGTGTGTGTGTGTTTGTTTTATAATGTTATCTCATGTTTGGAATATGTCATTTGGTTCATATATAGTGCGTGTGTGTATAGTGTTTTTTGGACATTCAATATGTATATTAATTAAGTTCATTTGTATTTTTTTCTCCTTTTATGTTAATAGTGAAAAGAAGATGTAGGTTTTGAGAAAATTGCAACAAAATTGGTGGATGGTATTGTTGGAGACAATATTGTTTGCGTGATGACGAGGGATAAAAATGGAATGACATCGACAATTTTAGTATGGTGGTGTAGTGTATATAAATGTGTAGGGCCTGGTGTTTAACAACAATATTACAACATACAATAATATTGTTATAAACAAACACTCTTGCCTAAGACATTGTGGAGGTTAATTGTTTGCTTGTTGATGTCTATTGTACTATTCAACGCTTTTTTGTTGTAAAAATAGATAACTTGTGTAGGTGAGTGTTGGGAAACAGAAAACTAAATTGATTTGTGTGTGTCCGCTTTACGTTTCATCGCTTGTGTAGGGTAAATTTGGTAAGACGATGTGAGTGCTGGGAAACTTGAAAGTGTTTAAAACACTACATAATTTGTTTTGTATGGTATTATATGAAAGTTTGAGAATTGTTTATGTCAACAATACTTTTGTGTGTGATGATGTACTATAATAAAAGTTGCTTTAAAACAATACTGTTGTGTGAAACACAATATTTCTAGAGGTCATTTTAAATGCTTATTTGAGTATAGCGTACTATTAACCGATTGCATGTTGTTAAAAAATGTGGTATATTTAGTTCAGTGTTGCTAAAATGTGTGTGTTTAATAAACATAGGATGATCCGCTCACCAAAATAAACATATTTGATTTTGGTCGATCTCGTTATATATACTAGATGATGATTTTGTATGATAACAAAGGATCTTGATAATTTTAATTTAATTGAAAATAACAATTTCTATTTCCCAATTATAAATAGATTATTTTTTATAACAAAAATGGGATCAATGATCTTGTAAGATGAGAAAATAATAATATTGGTGTTATATAATTTAATTAAGAATAGAAAAAAAAAATCACATATCATATGAATATAGAACGAATTAAACTAAAATGTTTTTTTTTCAAAATTAATTATCAAATATATAAATTAATAAATAAATAAATATAAAACTTCCATAAAATTTAATAGTTACCAGAATTAATAGTTTTACTTCTTTACCATTATACCCTTATATTTAATTAAAAGAAAAAAGCAAAAGAAAATTTTTGATTGTTTCAAAGGATTTCTCCAACTTCTCACACTAATATGATTTCTCTATTGAACTCAACCTTATATATATATAGGGGTGGGTTCTAGTGAAAACTCCTCTTAAAGAGAAAACTTAAAAACTTATAAAAAACTATTTTTAACTTAAAATTTTTTTTTGAAGTTTCTTTTTTTTCCATTATCCTCATATATTGTTATTGGTTAAAAAAAAAAAAAACTTGTTGGTAATCTCGTCGGTATAGTGCGCATGTGTAATAGTGTGCATTGCATATATGCAAAAGTGTTTGTATTGCATAGAATACAACACTATTGCACATATTTGATACACACTATTGTATATATGCAATATAAGACTAATACACACATCGAATACACATCAGTACGTATGTGTAATACAACATTAACGCACAGTGCACCACATCGACTTTTATTTTTTTATTATTATTTTTTTCCATATAATACAACACTACTACACATATAAAATACACAAATATTGAATATATGTAATAAAACACTATTAAACTCAAAAATACATAGTAATACACATGTGTAATACAACGGTATCGCACAGTAATACGTATGTGCATTACAATGGGTTTTTTTATTTTTTTTATTTATTTTTTTATATTTTTCGAGTGAAATATAAGAAAATATAAGAATAATGGCTAAAACAGAATTTTGAAAATATTTTTTTAATTAAAATAAATTCTTTAGGAGTTTTTAGGATTTTTTAGTTTTCTCTCTAAAGGTGAGTTTTCTCTTGATCCTCTCCCTATATATATATATGTATGTATGTATATGTACGTCTTTGCTTAAGAGAATTCACATCCATTTTCCTAACTGTAAACCTAAATTACACTAAAAATTAATATATTTTTCTTTATTTTTTCAAGTAAATGATATTTTTTATACATTTATCATTATCTTTTCTATTTTCCTTACTCACAACCACTTTCAAAAAACATTAAATAATTATAGAAGGTGAACAGTAACTTTTCAAAAATACAAAAAAAAAAACTTATTGTATTTCTCTCATCTTTTCTTAACACTCTAAACCACTCCTTACTTACGAAAACTGCACTCACAAAATATGATGGATTGAATGTGAATGCTCTAAGCTAATTTATCTTTTAATAATGGTATCTGTCTCATAGTGCATTATTACTTGTATGTTTGATAGCAAGTAGTCGTTGCGCGGCGAAGTTGAGATAACTATTAAGAAACATGAGTAAGCCATTGAAAGTCATCAAACTATTCTCAAATTTCTCCAACATCTGAAGACAACCACAAATAATTGTTACGACACCTAAGTTATAGCTGCAAAATAACTACATAGCATGGTCAAATATATAATAACCAAACTGCAATGGTAAGTAATAAAAAAGGTTAAAGTTGTTACACACGTTTAATCTAAGAACCGTCTCATTCTCCAGGCCATGGACTTGATCTACGATATATATAAATCTCTCCAAAACATTACACGGTTAACTAAACCTCTTTATATCAGTGAAATAACTAAAACAAGAACATAACAAAGACATGATTTGTTTAAACCAACAAAATAGTTAAACAAAATAAATGCCACTTTATCACATTCGCAACACTACGTTTAGCAAGAGCATAACCTACAACATCATAAACAATGTTAAAACAAAGTTTGTTTAACATAGATTCAAATAAATTATTATATGATGTTATATACCTATAATCCTATAGTAATTGAGATTTTGCAGAATTTGGTGTTAAACAATTATCTCATGTTGTGTCCAATTTAATTTAACAATATACAATTCAGTTAACAGAAACCCTGTAATATTGAGAACAAAAAAATAGATGAACATAAACCCTAGCCAAGGAAATAAAAGCAATCAGCGAGCATATAACAACGGTAACCCATCCATAAACTACCGCTCACAATCGTCCGCTGCCGCCATAGAAAGCCGCAAAGCCATCGAAAACAACATATAGAGAGAGAAACGGAACATGCAATGCTGACGACTAACAATTGCCGCCCGCTGCCATAGACGGCCAACGTTGTTCCGCCGCCCGCATAAACAATCGGATTTGGCTATGAAACAAACCAGAGAGACGGTGAGGATAGAAAGAGAGTAAGATAATGCTAAGACCAAAATATAGTCACAACACAAATAGCATAATGTACAAACAAAGAAACACAATGTACAACTTATAATGCAACACAAAGTTGCAAATTGTATATACTAGTTAGCAGACCCGCCGCAATGTGGTGTAGTTGGATTGCTTACCGGTTGATGATGTTGTGTGTGTGTGTTGTTGTGTTTTGGTAATATATGTTGGCATAAATAGTGTCTAGGTGATATACATTTGAGTTTACATGCTAGTATGGGCTACACAGTATTCAAGAGTATTCAAGACATTTTGAAACCCAAGTTAGGAACAAATTATACATATGCTACAACATAGTTATAGTAAGCTACCATATTTGACCTACAGTTGAAGCCAAATCTTTCTTCATTAATAGTTTGTTTCTTCACAACATACCATTTTATCTCTAATTAATGTCATGTTTTTTTTCCCTTGTCAGTTCATGTGTTGTGGCAAGTCCCTTCAGTCGTCAAAAAATCTCATGAAATGTGCAAGCATTGCATTGATAACTCGGTATGGTAACACGTATTTCCTCTCAACTAACAACTTTAAGCTTTGATAAGCTCAAATGATAAACCAAATTAGGAGTACTACTTCCAATACCTCCAAGTTGTCTGTGGGCTACCTACCGAGTTTGACACCATAGCGGTGTAGCCTCCTATACTAATTAAAGCCTACCAAGCAGGTAAACAACATATAGTATGTTGCAATTAGAACCACACTGGAAGTCGACTCGTGAACACTAACAACCTGTTATTGTCACCCACCTCCGCAGAAGAACCGACATGATGAACAGAACCTTGGACCTCTAAACGTGTGGAAAAGAACTCATTGTAGACACACTAACTAATTGGAACCCAATATAGCCACTAACTGAAACAACATAATTGAGTTGTATCAATATAAATAACATAAAATAGGAATGAAACCAAAAAACATTTAAAAAAATATATAAGAACAATAATAGGTGAACATGATTAGTTCAACTAACTATGATGAAAGAATATCATAATTCTCAATTCAATAGACTTGTTTCAAGTACACAGGTCACTAGAAAGGCCCTAAATTTACACCCAAATGTAAAAAAATATAGTTATCACGTATATGTTTTGCAAATAATAACAAATAAAAATATGTGATCATACCAAAACAAATTGATGCGGCAAATCGAAGGCCAATTTCAAGTTGTCGTCGGTGGAGAAATCGGTGTTCGCCAACGCTCTATTGGACATTTGATTTCTTCAGTTTTCAACCATCACTAATTGTCCTCGTTTTCCCCATGGAATCCCGCCATCACTGCCATAGGCACATTCACAACCAAAACAAATGCATCAACAACAAATTCATATAGGTGCTCGAGGCTTAGGAATGATAACCCATTGTGGCTATATACCGGCGAGAGTTGCCCAGCCAAATCAATGAACATTTTTTATAATCATAAAAGCCTTCCGAAGGTTTAAGATCCGATTGATCGATGTTGTAACACGTACAAAGACATCAGATCATTAAGTAAACTAAGTCACTGTGGTTACAAACAAAACAATTGCCACGTCCAAGAAATCAACATAGCGAATAAAATTGCAGCTTAGATGGGCCAAGGCCCATCATCATAGCCTTCAACACCCAAAAAAGATATGTTTTACATTCACTAGCAACGAAAAACATCGAGTCCACATCCGAACACCTCTTAGATGATCGCATGTTGACCATCATTGAGATAACTATCACGGATCATACCAAATCAAGACAATCACATAGTCAACCTTAATTTTAATTCAAGATTCAAATGTTATTATTAGTCAGCTATCTTTGTTATAGTTTACATAATTAGCTCCTCATAGCTAGCCTTGATTATTGTATACCATATTCTGTATTGGCTATATATAGCCTTGTAATATTATTTTATATACATTCTGAGTTCAATACAAAATACCTTTATACCATTATATGGTATTAGAGCCTGAAACCCTAATCATCATTTCATCCTTTCAACAAGCCCTAACCATGTCTAACTCAATCACTCAAATAACAGCCAACTCACATTTAGACACATTTGTATGATATTTTTTTATTATATTTCACATAATAAATTTTCTAAGTATATCAATTGAAAAAAAAATATTATGTTTTGATATTTATTGTTAAAAATTACGTGTTAATATATGCTAATAAATTGAGTGAAAATAAAGTGTTTTTTTAATAAAAAGAAATAGTATTATATGCATAAATTGTATTTTTGTTGGATAAATGAAGGGAGGGTAAATAAATTATATATAAAACTAAATTAGTGTTGTATCTTTTTAATTAATATAGTTAAATTAGTTAGATATATTAATTTGAAATGGATTTATTATGGTCATATTAGTTGTATTAATTGAAAAGAGAGAATGCATTTATTGTTGCATTTATATTTTTTTTCGTTTATTTTTAAACATTTAATACCTAAAATAAAACTAGTGGCCCATATTCATTTCTCACATTTCTCGCAATAATCTCATTTCTCTCCTGAACTTAAACCACACACAAACACATACTGTTATCAACTTTTGTGTGCATATATTAAGACTTGTACAACGTGTATAAGAGTTTATGTTCTAGTTTTTTGTAACATCCGTTAATTCTCGCTTTATGATTTCGAGCTTGTAAAGTATATACATCTCTCGGGATGAACCGACGTTTCTCGGAAACCTTCTCGTCATCTCGGTACCTTAAATCATTTAACTTTTCTTCCTAGTTGCCATATACTTCAAATTTGAGGGGCTAGGATGAAACTTTTTATATTATAACACAAAACTTAAAAACCCTAAACCTCCCTCTCTTTGCTGTCCGATCGGCGCCACCACAGCCCCCCCTGCGATTTTCCTTTTTCCAGCCATGTTGTGAGCATAAAACATCAATTGAAGGTTAGTACTATGTCCCTAGAAGTCTTTTACACCTTAATTGATCATTATATTACGCGTATTGATCGATAAACGACTTGCTTTAGGTTAACCGGGTGGCTATCCAATTGAGCGGTTTCGGGACTGTTTTGGTTGAGGTTTTTGCACCAAACTCTTCCTAGGTATGTATAGTATAACATACATAAAAATCAAGTTCATTGGTGTTCGTTAGATTGGTCAATTAGTTGTAGTTTGAATGTTAGTGTTTAGTTAACTAGAATTGTAGTTTGATGCGTTTAACGCGAGGGTTGAAGTGATTAACGACCAATTCAGCTCGGGGGAACTTGGTTTGATGTACGGGCTGTTGAAAAATCATTTTTATAAGTTGTGGGGCTGAATTGGTTGTCGGTTGCTCAAACGGGTCGGTACAACGCGCAATTGCGTGTATTGAATAATTGGTGCGTTGTACTTGCCAATTACCGACCCATTTGACTCGTGTAGTATCGTGTGGACTTGGTGGCTGTGATTTATCATATTGGGTCCACACGGGGCTGAGTTGGATGTTAACGGCCTAAACGACTCTTAAACGCGCGTGTTAGTGTCACCTATTGCTTCCGAGGGTAAATTGGAAATTCTTTATTCCCGGGAGTATCTAAGGGTCGTGTTGGTGAATGTAAGGCCCCGGGGGCTATTATGATTGAGTTTGATGAGGTCGAGGCTTTAGGTAACTCGAACCATGTTAGAACGTCTCGTAGGATAAACGAGTCCTTTCGATGTCGATTGTAACGTTTGTATGTAAACAGACAGGTTTTTGAGTTTTGGGATAACTTAGGGATTATCTAGCTTGTGGTGAATACCTGTCTTATGTCAGGTGAGTTCATGAGGCCCCTTTTTACTCTTTTAAGATTTTGGTATAGCATGCACACCTAAGCAATTTTGCTTGATGAATTGTTTAAAATTATTTTGGATGGACTTACTTGTATAGGGTAGGACTTGAGATGATATTATCGTATGTATGTATGTATGTAGTATTGTATGGCTAATTTTTGGCGATGTTAGTAGTCGTTATCGACTACGGATGTTACGTATGCCTACTTTGTATTTGCATACGTTGGATGAGATGTTACGTGTTTGGGTTGTACGTGTGCTTGACCCTGATGTTATTACTTGGATGTTATATATATATAGGGATGTACTTATGAAGATGTTTATATATATATGTATATATAAGGATGATTATTTATTGATGATGATGGCCTAACTGATGTATCCCTTTTATATTTTAAAATCCTTGGAATGACTATCACGATTACTATTATTGATGTTATTTATTAAAACTTAAACTCACTTAGCTCAAGCTGACTTTGTTTGCATGTTAGTGTGAGTTTCAGGTTAGGAGGAGGATGCCTTATCGCTTGGACATGCACGAAGCTACTTGGACGGTGAAGGGCATACGTAGATAGAAGATTCAAATATTAAACATTTCTTTTTAAAAGTTTTATCAAATATATTTAAATTGGTTTTGGACATAATTCCCGGGTTTTGGGAACTTATTTTATTAATTATGGTTTTCCGCTGAATTATACTCTGAATTGGTTGTTTTAATGAAATGAACTGTTTTCAAGTTTAAGTATTTTTATAAGTATCATGGATGAGTACCAATTGTAGGAGTCTCGGGATTCGGGGTCTTACATTTTTTACTTATAATCCTAGACTATTAGTATTTAACTTTTAACCCCACATACAAGTTTGTCAAAATACATTTTCATTCTAAGCCCCGACACATTTCTACTTTCAACTTTGGTCCCCAATACTTTTAGTCTTTTACAAATTTTTCGTCTAATGTCTTGATCTAAAATTTGTGAGTTAACACGCTGCAACGCGAATGCGTGGTTCAACGTTTACCGTGTCTGTTTTTTTCCCATTCAACGTTTCGGTTATAAGTCGACTTAGTTATTCTTTTCTATATTTTACATTTCTGTCTAACTTTTGCACATTAAAATGTCACAACTGACCTGTGTGGTGAACGTTTTTACATATACTTTTCGTTCGGTTTAACAGTTTCGCCACAAAGCGCACCCCCATCAACACATGAGTTCCATAAAATGTATTAATGTTACCTTTTTCATGGTTTTACGTCCCACTGCAACGCGAGGGCCTTAGTACTAGTTTAATCTTAAGCATAATCAATTGGTCATTTAATTCTAGTCCGTCAATATAATGCATTTCAAGACTGCATATTGGTTTGTTCATAAATTATATATTGTGTTAACAATTCCATTTCACTCAAACTATTAAATAAAGAGTTCGAATTATATAATTATAAGTTTTAGTATTTTCTTGGTATTTCATTTATAATACTAGCCTTTGTGACACAAATTCGAAGCACGTGCAAATCCACCAAAGATAATCAATTAGATTTCTCAATTTATTTAATATATCACCAACGTTAATTAGAAGGACAAATGAACTTGCATTCACAAACCCAGAAACTCTTGCACCTTCCGGAAGCTTCGACTCCATGATATGATTTACAAGAGTTCTCACATGTGCTGTCTCTGCAAAATCCAGTGATTAATCTCATATCTCTTACACATATATTCCAGTCTGCCTTGGAAGAGTCGAGTCCTGTAAATTAACAAACACAATATAAGAAAAAACATCAATTACTAAAACCATTTCATAGTTTTAGTGTTGTAACACTACATAAACACATATATACAGGGTTTTATCCGAGAATCTCTTAAAATTCTAAGGCTCGGGCGAGTAAAAAGGGCCCCTAAAATCACGTGCTTAAATATGTGATAAATAATTTGATAAGTTTACCAACTGTGTTGCATTAACAAAGCCATATACGGAAAATAAGAATAATAAACAAATTACTAAAAATAAAGCCCGAAAAAATCTAAAAATAAATATCTAATTGGTTCAATTATAGGCCATGGGACGAGCACTCGTTTCTTTACATCAAGGAGTCATATTGTAGGCTTTTGTTTCAAAACAAATTTATATATAAAATATGTATGATTTTCTTTTTTTAAAAAATCATGGATCTCACAGGAGACTGAGCCTGTGTCAATTGCATTCCTTGCCCTCCCTTTGGGCCGACCATATATACATACATCCCACAAGGCCTCTGGTCCAGGTCCTCTTGGGAAGGTTATGAGTTCGAATCTTAGGAGTGTCAAACTAACAATGGTTTAACTCAAAGTCAAGCTTTGTTAAATAAACACACACATACATATATATATATATATATGAGAGAGAGAGAGAGAGAGAGATCCTAGCCGCTTGATCTATAGAACAAAATTTTAAATTAATTAGAATGAGAAGTTACCGAAAGTTAGGAAGCACACAAGTAGTTTGGCAAAACTCGAGATGTTCATGTTAGATTTGTAATTTATGACGTGTGAATACATTTTGCAAACAAAGGCTTGAATTTATAGAAATGTAGATGATGCATCTACATTCTCAAAACCATTTAATGCTAAATGTATCACGATTATCTTTTTAATAATGATTTTGTATGCATTGAATGTATTATTATTACTTTATAAAGTATACCATGTGAGCTAAATTGTAATTTACCTCAAACTTTAAAAGTTCAGGTGAAAAGTTATCTTAATATGAAAAATAAGAAAATAAATATGGACCAATAGTTTTATGTGAAATCATAAATGCTTAACAATAAATGAAAATGGTTAATATCCTTTAATATAAATTAATGGTTTTATTAGTTGTATTAATGGAAAAGAAAACATTTATTGTTGCAATAAACCATTTTCATTTATTATTAAACATTTATGATTTCATTAATGCAACAATAAATGTTTTCTCTCTTTCATTAATACAACTAATAAAACCATTAATTAAACATTTATGATTTCATTAATACAACAATAAATACTTTCTCTATTCCAACAAATAATAAAACCATCAATTGAGTACCCATTTTTTCGGTTTGATACGAATTGAGTAAATATTTATTGTTGCAATAAAACATTTTCATTTATTATTAAACATTTATGAATTCACATAAAACTAGTGGTCCATATTGATTTTCACATTTCTCGTACTAAGATAACTTTTCACCTGAACTATTCCATACATACATACATACATACATACATACTAGTAGATGCCCGCTCTATGCGACATCGACAAGAATTTATAACGTCATACTGGCTTGTTTGTTTGTAAATCCTATCGTAATATTACTCCATAACTTCTAAAAAATACTATTGGTGCAGAAATATTATTTCGGGTAATTAACAATTCAACACTAAATCTAGCCTGAAAACAAAATTTGTTAATGTAAGAATTCATCATTACATAAAGAGTATTTGTCATTTTTCTTACAAAAGTAGTACACCACCAATTTCTTACGTTAGTTGAAAGGCTCAATTTCACACAAGATCCTTATCTCCCTATAAATAGCAGTGACAACCCATGAAACCGGTTGAAGCCAGTTTCCCGACCTGACCAGATCCTATTGAAAAAGGCCATTTGCACACTTTTTGCAGCACCTACAGTTTTACTTTCGGTAACAATTCAAAATACACAACTTTCAGAATGCCCTTGGAATATGGATATGATCCTTACCCATATTCAAAATATTTACCAAAATTCCAAATTGTAACCTTTATGCTCACTTTCATGCCCAATATTGATTTTGTGTTACCAAAATTCATCCACACCTGAATTTTTACCCATAAATTTGGCCCCAGTGGTTTAAGTTTTATGACTCGACATCAATTTTTAACCATAATTTTTGCAACTGCAGTTTGACTTTCCTCAGTCAAACTTCAAACTACACAAATTCCACAAATGCCCCTAGATATTATCCTGATTTGGGTGTTCAAAATTTTTTTTAAGAGTGTATGTTTTGTTTTTACAAAAATAATATACCAACAAATACGGATTGAGATTGTTCTTACATATATAATGTACGATCTAGAACATCTAAAACGGTTATGGGGAAGCAAGCTTGGGTAAATGTGTTGGTCGATAAAATGATTAACTTATAAAGAAAGATCTCATATTGGGGTTCCGGATTCGTTACGGGGCTCGTTTCCGTTTATTCAATTTGATTTGGAGAGAAATGCGCACAATTTATCCAAATTGTCCGAATTTCTCACAAAAGTTCGTTTTTACTTAACTAATCCAAAAATATAATTTCTGATCACTCTTGATGTTATGATATTCCAACAGGTTCGTTAATTACGAACTCGTCGGTTTTTATTAGAATTGAATTTGTTTAATCTTTAAATTAATACAATTAATTATCCGTAAATCCTTAAATTAAGAAAATTTAGTCTATCAAATAAAATATGTAGATTTTTATAAAAATATTTCTGGAATTATTTACTGATTTATTAATTTATAAAAATTCATTTTATCTTCTATATTTAGCCCGAAAATCATCCGTTAATACCAAACGATCTCCAAAAATTCCAAAAAAAATTTCTGATTTATATGGTTATGTCCTGAAACAACCTGGAAATATCCCAAACTCTAAAAATCTTGCCAAATATCATTTCTGAGCAAAAAACGACTATGAAAATTCAAATAAACGCAAATACACCTAACATACTTAGGGTTTTCCAAATGACCCCAAATTTCATATGCGATCATAATTTACAAAATCTGAGTTCCCCACAAATTTTCATAAATTTTCAAGCATTTTAGCTATTTTTCCCAAATAAACGCCCCAATTCGGTAATAAATTCGCCAAATATTCTTGGATTGTCGAAAAATTACCAAATTTTAACAGGTACTCAATGATATGGTCCCTGATGTCCCTGTATAATTTCATAACCTAAAAATATGCACATCACAATAAAATCCTAAACAGCCCGTAATCGAGTGATTCGGTATTACCTTAGCGGTTTTGGTTCGTTTTCGTCCTTCTAATCAAGTTTTCGGGTTCTTGTGCTTCTATGAAAGCTATATACAGGTCCTATATCACAAACCAAGCAAATTTCATCAACCCAACAGCTCCTTAACTTAGGGTTTCGGCTAGGGTATCAAACCGAACTTTTGAACCGTAAAAACGCCGTTTAAACCCTCTGATCCGTGTTTATGGCCAAAAAACTTATCAATTCAGATTCCTAACCATGTGTAGGACCAAAACACATTTTTGGACAATTTTAAGGGTTTTTACATGGTTAGGATTGATTTTTGGTAGTTAAAGTTCAATTTTTTTGTAAAATAACCATATTAAACAAGCTCTAATTATCAAAAATGATCATAATATCTTAAGAGTTTGTGTATATGAGAAAGAAGAGAACTTCTGGTCCAGATTTTTGTTGAATATGAGAATATTATTTCTTTGATTTTTACTTAAAAGTGAAGAAAGGTTACAGCGGGGGGAAAGTCCTCCTTGGCGGTAGCAAGGAAAGGAGCCCCCCCTTTTGCCCTTTTATGTTTAATTTGCCTCGTCTTACATGCCATACTTGAAATCCCGAGTCCACATTTATTTCGGGCTTGGTTTTTGTCGCGAAAAATATATCTGGTACGACAAACAACGCGAAAACAAGTGTTTTTCGGCCATTTTTGTGTAAATTTATAAAAACATACTATACGTTTATAAAAATCGAAAGTATTTTCACGGATCACTTAAAACATTTCAAGTGTTTGGTAAGTCTTTTTCGGCTTAACGGATGATACAATGCTTGGTTTGTAACTATCTTTCGCGTTTAAATCTATAGCGGGTAGTTAAACGAGCATGTTTTCTTTTAACTTGTTTGCTATCGAACTAAGGTCATAATACTAATATATTAGCTTATATTAAACTTATATCACTTATAGATGGCCCCCCCGGGATATCTGGGTCATAACCAGACCCGTTCGGTTAATCACACGTTCGTTACGTAATAAGCATTTATTTGCTTATTCGATTTGTGAAAACTGAGGTATATCCTGTTTGTCACGAATGTCACATTCTCCCCCCGTTAAGAAATTTCGTCCCCGAAATTCAATATGCCAGTTAAAAGTTTCTTGAGGAACAAACAAGAATATTTGATTTCGTTTTCAAATGTATATAATTCCCCGTTATAAGGCATTTTACCGAACTTTGACCATTGAAATTCTGTTAAGTCGTAACTGTTTGACTTTCCCGCCTAATATTTATATGGGCTCTTACAAAGTTTAGTTATGTGTGAGTTTCCAAGCGGTACTATCGCCGCTTCATCAATCGGGCACTTGTTTGTTTTGGTATATAGGAAATTACTCGTAGGACTAAAACTCGTTTTTAGTCAATTTGTTATGAGATTAATTTCAGGATAACTTCGTACGGTTCCGTATATGTTGATGTCAACTTATCAGTCTAATAAAGTATTAACTCATGTTCTCGTTCGTATTGTACCGGTTACAGTGCCGCTTGTATAATATTATGATAACTATTAGTATTCGAGGATTAGATCAGTGGAAATGTTGGTCCTAAATTTCTCTAAGGTTTGGTAATTCTTTCAGTGTTTGTATAGTTTGTGCAAATAGTTCGTTTGTTTGGGAACAACAGGTCGTGGTTAAACTGATTCGGTTTCTTAAGTTTGTCAGAACATAAGAGACGAAATGACTCTCTCAGTCCGAAGTAATCGAATTAGACATACCATGTCGAGGTATGATTTTGTTGACATAATTGTAGGCGTGCCTTTCAATCGTGTAGTTGTTATGGATCGGGAGGGAGTATGCAAATTAAGTTAGTGGGTCAACTAGTACCCGGCCTATACTGCATTCTAGGGATGATTTATGAAAGGGTGTTACGAGGCTCATAGTAATCTGTTCCCACTTTTACCGGGAGTTTCCGGTTGTTATAACTGTACTGAGGGTTTTTTATTCTCTGTTTTAGTTCTAGCACGAGTCAGACATTCGGCTTACCAATAATATTTATCCGAATGCTTGAGCATTTTATCGGCACCTAGATGAATAGAATTTTTGGACTTATGTGCTTTGTCCATAATCATGTCACATATTTTAACAAGAGTTGGAATCTAGACTCGGTTTGTTTAAGGTTTAGAATTTCGTCATTTTTCTTCTCAAAGTTTTGTTTGTTCCCATGAAAATTTTTGTTTTTCCTAGTAGTCTAAGGCTTTATTTTGGACGATACAAATTGGTTCGGTAGGGCTAGTTTGGGCAATCATTCCCAATGCTTGAACTCAATGTTGTAAAACTCCCGACTAGGCGGCCATGTACTCCCCGATTACTCCCCGCCTAGGTCGAGTACTCCCTGCCTCGGCTGAGTACTCCTTAGGTATTTTCCGAGTAATCCCCGACTACTCCCGAGTACTCGCGACTCCCTAGTCCACCGCCTAGGACCGCCTAACGACTTTTGCAACCTTGCTTGTACTTTTAGCGATTTAATTGTGTCCTTTCTGCTCAAGACATCTGCTACTATATTAGCCTTGTCTGGATGGTAATTTACTTTTCACTCATAATCATTCAGCAATTCCACCCTTCTTCTTTGCCTAAATTTTTTTTAATACTATATTGTAGGCTCTTGGGATCAGTGTAGCTGTACAATGGGTGCCATACAGATAGTGCTTTCAGATTTTAAGTGCAAAAATAACCACTCCCAATTCTAGGTCGTGGATAGTAAAATCTTTTCGGGAAGTACGCATCCTAAATCTTTTCGAGACGCCTTACAATTAACTACAAGGTCGTCAGTTCGTTCCTTTTGGGAGACTTAGTATCGGGCTTGGTATAGTTTCTGTTTTTAGCAATTGGAGAGCTGTTCCTTGTTCTTCTCCCCAATCATAAACTCGGTCTTTTTGGATTGAAAGAGTTAAAGGTTGAGCTATACTGGAAAATTTTCAATAAGGTGTCAGCAATACCTGGCTAATCCTAAAATTTGGTGAATTTCTCTTGGTGACGCTGGTGCTTACCAGTTTTGTTCGGGTGTATGTGGATTCTGTGTCAACTAATAACGTGTTCTAAGAATCGTATTTCTTGTAGCTAGAATTCATACTTGGAAAACTTAATATACAATTCCTTCTGCCTCAACACCTCCAAGATTGATCATAAATGTTGTTCATGTTCCTTCTCGATTTTCGAATATATCAAGAGATCATTACTAATGTTATAATGAATTTTTCGCGGTACGATTTACAAACTTGGTTCGGGTGATCCATGAAACCGCGGGTGCATTAATTGATCCGAAGGGCATAACTAAGGGTTCATAGTGACCATACCGAGCTCGAAACGCTGTTTTAGAAACATCATCTTGTTGAATTTTAACTTGAAGATAGCCAGATTGAAGATCAATTATGGGAGAGGATATTGATTTTTGATGACAATTTGTGTGTTCCCCAGTAATCAACGCACATCCTAGGCTTTCATACTTCTTCTTTACCAACAGCTCCGGTGCTCCCCAATGATGATAGTTAGGTTCCAAGGTCCTTGTCTAATAATTCTTGTAGCTGTGTAATTAGTTCTTACATTTCGAAGAATGCCAGGCGATAAGGTGCCTTGATAATAGG
Organism: Bidens hawaiensis; assembly: GCF_021521415.1. Lineage (NCBI taxonomy): Eukaryota > Viridiplantae > Streptophyta > Magnoliopsida > Asterales > Asteraceae > Bidens > Bidens hawaiensis. Next base: position 379,142 of record NW_027492221.1, on the reverse strand, counting down.
AGTTGCCCCTATGGTTAGGTCAGTTAGATAGTTATACTCCAAATGGTTCATCAAGAAAGACGTTATAGTATTCGAGTACTACAGGGATACCTCCTATATGTTTCATCGGGGTTTTTATGGTTACGTTTTTCAAAAATGTCATACACCCTTGGCGTAAGAGCTTTAAGATGAGACACGAGAGATGATATTGTACCAAACTTCTCTCCTTGTACCCTAATTGCTTCATCATTCAAGAGAGGAATTTTAACTATTTAGTAATCACACACGATTTCCGCCTTGTATTTAGCTAACCGGTCCATATTGATAATTACATCGATTCTTCCCAATTAGACCGGGAGTAGGTTAGTAAAATTAGTTGGTTGTTTAGGATAATAAGATAGTTTTGAAGTATTTGGTTAACAGTTCTAGGTTTACCGTTAGTGAAGCCTATAGCATAAGGATCTATATAAAAAAAAACTGAAGCATATTAGTCAGAAATTATGAATGTATTCTTTCACCACAATTAAGTCTTGTCTTGTTCTATCTGATCCAATCTCTAGACGCGGCCTCCAGCTGAGTTAGACGTCGTTGCTTGTTCTTGGTTTAATTGGAGACAATTCTTTTTGGAGCGTTTCGTACTGTTACACTCATAGTAAGCCTGATGGTTTGTCATAGGTTGTGTGGTAATTAGTTGAGATTGAAGAAATTGTAAACGGTGAAGTTAGAATGATCAGTTTACAGTGTTCATAATGGTTTCACAGCTACGGGCGTAGTGTCCAATCTTTTCGCTTTTATGACATATCTTTGTTCGACATACTCTTTTGCAAAGGTTCATTGTATATGTTTAATTCTGAACTACAGTTGATTTTTGTATTATTTTGAGTTGTAAGGTGCACACGTTTAGATTGTTGTAGCTCTTGTACCCCTGTTTCGTAATTAGTATGTTTTATACTAGATGCTTTTCCGGTACTCTCAACACACCTTTCTTGATCGAATTCAATGCTACCACCCCAGCTAGCGTCACAGTATTTTCAAAAGTTAAGTGGCTAACTGGATTAACTAAGATCTCTATTTTTGAAATACTAACCATAGCATTAGTCGAACCAAATTGTTAGAACGGTTTGTGCATTCCAGTTGATCCGTGTGTTTTGTTTTCGATTCCTCGATTTTGTGCTCTAATTTTTAGATTTCATTCTTGGGACGAAAATGTTTTAATAAAAGGGTTCTAAGTTTTGTCCAAGTCATACGGTTGGTTGCCTCTTGTTCCTAAATTTGTACAATCGTTATCTATCACATATGTGCTGATCAATTTCTGGTATTGATAACAGATTTTATTTCTTTGATTCATTTTACTAACCCATTTATTCTTTTAGTGCCACTAGAATTTATAGGATTGCACAACGTAATTCGTTTAGATGAGTATTCCCGTTGTGAAGGATCACGGTTGTTAAGACTAGTATTCATGTTCGATAAAAGATTTTTGTTGCCAATGGCATTTAGTGAGGGAAATTATTGTTATTGGCAGTATCACCAATGTCCCGTGGGAGAGTATTATTCGTGACAATGTTCGTATTTACCGATAAAATAACATTTGTAGGTGTATTAGTATTGGGCGGCGAAATAATATTCGCGGCCATAATAGTGCTTGGCCTTTGATTTGTATTTATTGTTGTATTAATGCTGGAAGCGAATCGCGCTACTATTGTCAGAGTTACTATCTGCATTCACCGAACAATCATTTCGGCCACAACTGCCTCAAATCACGTGTTTGTTTTCCTCGGGGCCATTCTATAATGATAAACAACTAAACTTCACATAATAGTAATTTTCCCTATAACTTATTGCGCAGGGAATCACATTAGCTAATACTCAAGTATTTCAAATAGCACATAGTATCTCACACATCGAATCCTGTATCCATATACTAAGGATATTACGTAGATTTAGCCTCATAAGGCCATTGTTTGCATGTATATATCGAATGTCGTCACCCAGTGACAAGTAATTTTAACCCGGTAAAGGTCAATGTTTGTACTAAAAGATTCAGATCATCCTCCGTATGAGCATAGCATACTATCAAATGCTTGCATAGAGTATCGGAATTATACACAACAGTGTCATACTATCCTTGTCTATCCGAGCTTACATTATAATAATCATGCATAATTCACAACTTATATATCAATCATTCCGATATAGTCCCATCATTGAGTAACTGTTTTATCCTGCCTCTCCCGTAAGTAAAGATTTGTTCGTTATAAGTTTGAGCAAGATGTTATAGTCGAGAGGTATTTGTATACTTCCTTTGACCTTTGGATGTTATTAAGTATAATTAGAAAATATTCTTTCACCAGGTCATTCAGTATCCGTAAGCATGCCAGGTTTAGTCAAAGTGGTAATTTATTGGTTGTGGTAAGTATGTCCCATTCCAGTCCACGTACGTCATCAATTCGTGATCATGGGGTTTTTCTTCTATAATAAACCGATTGGAATAGCAAAATATAGGAGAGGTTGGAGGTTCTCATACATAGATGATTCACAGAGTTTGCTAGTTCAGATGGTTCATCAGAGCCAATTGTTCTGGTGATATGTAAAGGGAATTATTATTATTATTAGTATTCCTTTTTGAAATATCTTTAGTACATTATATGTACGGGTAGTCACGTTCTGTTACAGAACTGCGGACACAATAAGATAATTATTATATTTTTAATTTAAGAGTTCGGGCTCATCACTAGGCATTCTCACAGGAATATTGTTTGTTTTCGAAAAACGAAAGCGAAGAGACAAATGGAAAACTGTTTAGTTTACTATTTGAAAACAAGTATATAGGATAAGATTAGATCCAAGTTGAGAAGTGTTGTGCCCTCTGGATATGATTGTATGTAGGTCACACCTCCCACAGTTCTTTCCTTGGCCGAGAATTTACGCTCGGTCTGTGATTCAATCATACAATAAGGTTTAGTTTGGACTTGATAGAACGTCCACACATTCTCGTTCACAGGCAATATCAGTTCTTCATCCGATATGGGGCTACCAATTTCGACAACTTTCGGCTCAACGATTTGTCATAAAAATAATATTTTTCGATAGTATGAATCAGAGTAAGGGATATTATTACTTAAGGCCAAATAAAATATTTTATTTGTTATGGTCAAGTACTGTATTAATTACGATTAAATATAATATTATTTTTAATAAAATAAAATTTTAAGTTAATATTTATTATAATCGAATATAATATTCGTTACACGGAGACTTAGTATTAACGATAGTACAATACGTACACGTGTTCATACACCTTGTTCCAGATAAGCACGTATGCGTGTTACATATATATATACTTACTCAGTATTATCTTTTATACACATATGTTGCCGTTTTTACCTACTCACACGTTTCGCGACTTCTCCCCGAATTCACTTGTACAAGCAAGTCTGTTATTATGTTCCGCACTACAATAACTCACTTCCCTACAAGTTCATCCCAACATCCATCAGTATATATAATATTAATTTACTATTTATTTATTTTCCCAGATTTAATCGAGCCTATGGTTATATTTTAGGTACCCTAAGGGATAACCTAATCCTTTATAACCAATGGCTCTAATACCAACTTTTGTCACACCCCGTTGAGCAATTTGCGGAAGCGTAAAACAGAAATGTAACAGACACATCTGGTATCAACCACATTGTTTATAAAGAACAATACAAACTAGTTTACAATATTTTACATCGATCTAACTTTGTTTACAACTAGGTGATACAAACTAAATCCAGCCTGTTAAACGACTTTACTTCTTACTGGCACACTTGCATCAATTCACCCTGCATTGATCGCAAGTCAAACACGTAGCACATTGACTTTCTAGTCCAAGTCTGGTATACCTGAAAAAACATGTTAAAGCGGGTCAACTACAAATAGTTGGTGAGTTTCACAGGTTTCAAGAAATCAGTTGTGCGTACGCAAGTATGTGTGTATGTGCATTCATAAGTACGTTTGTTTGTATGTTTATGATGTAATTATGTTAAGCTACAGTGAAGCCTTGACTATTTGTGCTGCGTGCATCCATTTCCTACGCCCAATCAACCACTGTGCCCCCCTTTCCGCCCACAATATGCCCCAAGTAGCTATGCCTAACACTACATAGCGTGTTTGTGTAATTATGGTCATGTGCAAACGGGATAATGTCTCAGCAAACCATGCTGGCCATGCTTGGGTTTGTCAAACCAATAGCACTATTCACAAGCCACCGGCTCGAAGTTAATCACTGTATTAGTGGGGACTTTTGTGTGTTAGCACTTAGATAATTTCCATCATCAAACAATTCATAGTGTACAGATATGTATCAACATGTTTTTCACCTCGAAAGTTCATAAAAACAGTTTAAAAGTGGGGTCATGAAACTCACTGTTTTGTAGGCACTTAGTTCAAGGTCAGCTCGGGGTTCGTTTCCCTTGCTATCACTTAGTCCCTATAATTAATATTATAATAATATTAATATTTTAATATTATTGTAAACTCAATACTAAATCGGGCTGTATAGATAGTCTGGATATAGTTGTTACATCCAGAAAGTGTCAGTAGGCTCAGATTGTGATGTTGTTCAATGTCTAATACTTAAAACCGAACTTGGCTCAGCTTTCCCGTTTTCCCAGCTGGGCAAAGTTGTTCGTTTATGCATTCAGAAAACAGTTATGGGGAAGGAAGCTTGGGTAAATATGTTGGTCAATAAAATGATTAACTTATAAAGAAAGATCACATGTTAGGGTTCCGGATTCGCTACGGGGCTCGTTTCCGTTTATTTAATTTGATTTGGAGAGAAATACGCACAATTTATCCAAATTGCCCGAATTTCTCACAAAAGTTCGTTTTTACTTAAATAATCCAAAAATATAATTTCTGATCACTCTTGATGTTCTGATATTCCAACAGGTTCGTTAATTACGAACTCGTTAGTTTTATTAGAATTGAATTTGTTTAATAATTTACTGATTTATCCGTTAATCCTTAAATTAAGAAAATTTAGTCATTTATCAAATAAAATATTTAGATTTTTATAAAAATATTTTGGAATTATTTACTGATTTATTAATTTATAAAAATTCATTTTATTTGCTATATTTAGCCCGAAAATCATCCGTTAATACCAAACGATCTCCAAAAATTCCAAAAAAATTTCTGAATTATATGGTTATGTCCCGAAACAACCTGGAAAACTCCCAAACTCTAACAATCTTGCTAAATATAATATCCGAGCCAAAAACGACTATGAAAATTCAAATAAACGCAAATACACCAAACGTACTTAGGTTTTTCCAAATGAACCAAAATTTAATATGTGATCATAGTATACCAAATCTGAGTTCTCCACAAAATTTCATAATGTTTCAAGCATTTTAGCTATTTTTCCCAAATAAACGCCCAAATTCGGTAATAAATTCACCAAATATTCTTGGATTGTCGAAAAATTACCAAATTTGAACAGGGACTCAATGATATGGTCTCTGATGTCCCTGAAAAATTTCATACTTAACAATGTACACATCACAATAAAATCCTAAACAGCCCGTAATCGAGTGATTCGGTATTACCTTAGCGGTTTTGGTTCGTTTTCGTCCTTCTAATCAAGTTTTCGGGTTTTTGTGCTTCTATGAAAGCTAGATACAGGTCCTATATCACAAACCAAGAAAATTTCATCAACCCAAAAGCCCCTTAACTTAGGGTTTCGGTTAGGGTATAAAACCGAACTTTTGAATCGTAAAAATGCCGTTTAAACCCTCTGATCCGTGTTTATGGCCAAAAAACTTATCAATTCAGATTCCTAACCATGTGTAGGACCATGACTTATCCCAAGCCTACACTCCCCCCTATGTGGTTTCCCGAACTTCCTGCATCTATCGCTATGCCCTTTACTATTACGATCCGACGTCTCTACCCTCGCTTTCTTCCCATCCGACACAGAATCATTGCCCCCATAATGTTTGCCATTGGAGTTAGAGCTCGGTTTCCAATCCTTTCCAGATTCAGTTGGGCTCACCATCTCTCTCTGTTCATATAATATACTTGCTAGGGTAACCACCGAGTGGAACGAGCTCATGCCGGTGGTCACCACACCCTTACGAATATCTACCGGAAGACCCTTCACATACTTTTTGATTCTTTTACCCTCAGGTGTAACTAAATCGGGACATAAACGATCCATTTGGTTGAATTTTGTAGTATACTCTCGATGTGACATATCACTCGCTTCTAAAGCTAAGAAATCCTGCTCAATCTTATTTAATTCACGCGGAGGGCAAAAATGATCGATAACCAACTACTTCAACTCTTCCCAAGCCATCCTCCTAATAGAACAATCACCCATTGGCTGAGCTAGATTATCCCACCAACACAACGCCTCGGAACGAAACGAGGCAGTTGCATAAGTCACCATGTCCTCCCTTTTGCACTTACTGACCCTCAATACGGCTTCCATCTCTCTAACCCACTGATGAGCTGCCAACGCATCTTTAGTTCCATCGAAAGCGGGAGGGTCGCACTTCTTGAAATCGTCATACGAACAACCTCTAGTAGGCGCACCAAACGCACGAGCTTCTTCCTCCTCATCACTAGATACCACTACCTCGTCTTCAACCTGAGTCTCTTGACCCTTTCCTTTCTTATCCGCATCCTTACCAACCATTGACTCTTTTGCAATCCTAACAGCCTCAGCAACAATCTCGGGAATAATGCTATGAAGAACCTGATAAACCTCATATGCGATGGCCGCGGGTATAGTAGGATCTAAGACGAGGTTATCCCCCTCCTCAAGAATCGGGGTTTCCTCCTGCTGGGGAGTAGGAATCTCACTCTCAGCTTTGGCACGTGGCTTACGACCATGGCCACGAACACTTGGACGACCTCTCTTAGCAGTACGAGTATTAACCATGACTTATCCCTACAAAGACAGAATTTTTACACGGTCAAGTACAACTGGCATTTAGAACATGTAAGGTAAGGGTAAACTATTAATGACATTGATCAAGTGTAATTAGTCATTTACTTTATTCGCCCATCCTAATCACCCCTGCCCCTAACCACATTAGCCTTCTATCTAACACTTAAACAATTAATCACATACTGGGAACTTTAAAATTCAAAGGAATGACAATCAATTAAAGTTACCTCTTGGCATACAGCTACTTGCGGTGGGCATACTAGTCTCTTCCCTTACAGTTCGAGTCCAAGCATTCGGGGATGCTCGGATCCCTTGAACCATGGCTTTGATACCAACTTGTAAGATCCCGAATCCCGGGAATCCTACAGTTGACATTCATACAAAATACTTAAAAAAATACTTAAACACAAAAACAGTTCATTCCATTAAACTAACCAATTCAGAGTATAATTCAATGGAAAATCATAATTATTAAAAACAAGTTCCCAAAATTAAGGAATTATGCGGAAAACCAAACTTCAATGTATTTAACAAAACATTAAAAGAAAAGTGTTCATCATTAAAACTTCCGACTAAGTATGCCCTCCACCGTCCAAGTAGCCTCGTGCACGTCCAAGCGGAAACTCATCCTCCTCCTAACCTAAAACTCACACTAACATGCACACAAAGTCAGCTTGAGCTGAGTGAGTTCAAGTTTTAATAATTGACATCTAAAATAATAATAGTCATAATCATTCCAAGAGTTTTAAAAATAAAACGGGATGCAACAGTTAGGTCATCACCAATAATAAGTAATCATATTTATATATATATACACATCCATATAATTATATCCCTAAAGATATCATCCAAGTATTAACATTAGGGTCGAGCACACGTACAACCCAAACACGTAATATCCAAGTAATAACATCAGGGTCGAGCACACGTACAACCCAAACACGTATCATCTCATCCGATAGTGATCATGCCACATGAGCCTCCCCCCTTACGGGCTTTTCAAGGCCCGCCATAGGATATAAGAACCTGAGTAGTATAATTTGGCCCGGCCAAGATCACCATCCATCCGCATGGAAACACAAAGCAGGCATACGAAAACATCCTTAGTCGATAACGACTAATTAACATCGCCAATTACTGGCCATACAATAATACATATATAACCATATGTACAAACATGCATAAATTTCATCCTAAGGCATATTCTATACAAATAAGCCTTTATATAAATGTGTATATATATATATATTTATATATATATATCATCCCAGACATGCCATCATGAAAGTAAGCCTATGGTCATAAAGTAACACCTGCATACACATTCATAAATATCATCTCATGACATACTACAATACGGGTAAGCCTACATCCTTGAGTCTAGACCATACGTAATGTCTATAACATTATAAAATACATAACCATAAACGAGCCTCAAATATTCTAAGGCACAGAGTATAATTCACCTATACTTTCATGAATCCCACAAACACAAGTAAGGACATACAAAACCATCCAATTAGTTTAAACGAGTATAGTTGGATAAAATTGTAATATGTTGTGCATGCTAGCCCAAAACGTAAAAAAGAGTAAAAGGGGCATCATGAACTCACCTGACACAAGGCACGATTTCACCACAAGTTAGAGGACCCCTAAGTATCCCCAAAACTCAAACGCCTGCCGGTTCACATACAAACATTACTAATGACATCGAAAGGACTCGTTTATCCTACGAGACGTTCTAACATGGTTCGAGTTACCTAAAGCCTCAACCTCATCAAACTAAATCATAACAGCCCCCGGGGCCTTAAGTTTACCAAAACGACCCATAGATACTCCCGGGAGTAAAGAATTCCTAAATTACCCCCCGGAAGCACTAGATGATACTAATACGAGCGTTTAAGAGTTTTTTAGGCCATTAACCTCCAACTCAGCCCCGTGTGGACCCATTATGCTAAATTTACAGCCGAAAAGTCCACATGACGCTACACGAGTCAAATGGGTCGGTGACTGGCAAGTACAACGCACCAACTATTCAATAAACGCGAATGCGCGTTGTACCGACCCGTTTGTGTAGCCGACAACCAATTCAGCCCCAATATTTATAAAAATCATTTTCCGACAGCCCGTACACTAAACCGAGGCTATCCGAACTGAATTGGTTATCACTTACTTCATATCTCGCGTTAAACGCAACAATCTACCATTCTAGCCAACCGAAAACAATCTTTCAAACTACAACTAGTTGACTAATCTAACTAACACCAATGGACATGATTTTTAAGTATGTTATATGGGTCATACCTAGGAAGATTGTGGTGCAAAAACCTCAGCCGAAACAGCCCCGAAACTGCCCAATTGGACAGCCACCCGGTAAGCTTAAAACAAGCGGTTTAACGACAAATGAACGAGCTATAAAGATGAATTAAGGTGAAAAAGAGTTGTAGACATTTCATACCGACCTGGAATTGGACTTCTAGAGGCTGGATGATGGCTGGTTGCACCCAAAACGAGAGGGGGGGGGGGCTGTGAGGTGCGCCTATCGGACCAAGCATAAGGTTAGGGTTATATTTTTTTTATATAAAATATATTAACAATATAACGTCCTGGCCCCTCCACTTTACTAAGGGTTGAACTTGTATGAAAAGTTAAGTAAGATAAGTTTACGAGGGTGGCAAGGAGCTCCCGGGAGAATGCCGGGTCAAGCTCGAGAGGCGCACACAACACTACAAGGTTAAACCTTTTATCGGAAATTAACGGACGTTACAAATTTGCCTCATTTTATGTTCCGTACTTGAAATCCCGAGTCCAAATTTATTTCAGGCTCGGTTTTTGGTGCGAAAAATATATCTGGTACGACAAACAGAGCGAAAAAAAGTGTTTTTCGGCCATTTTTGTGTAAATTTATAAAAACATACTATTCGTTTATAAAAATCGAAAGTATTTTCACGGATCGCTTAAAACATTTCAAGTAAGTGTTTGGTAAGTCTTTTTCGGCTTAACGGATGATACAATGCTTGGTTTGTAACTATCTTTCGCGTTTAAATCTATAGCGGGTAGTTAAACAAGCATGTTTTCGTTTAACTTGTTTGCTATCGAACTAAGGTCATAATACTAATATATTAGCTTATATTAAACATATATCACTTATTGATGGCCCCCCCGGGATATCTGGGTCATAACCAGACCCGTTCGGTTAATCGCTCGTTCGTTACGTAGTAAGCGTTTATTTGCTTATTCGATTTGTGAAAACTGAGGTATATCCGGTTTTGTCACAAATGTCACATATTATTAGGGTCTGGTCCCTCTATCTCAATCTACGATATTATTAGTGTCTGGTTCCTACTATCTCAGATCTTATTAGGTCTGGTCCCTCTATCTCAATCTCAGATATTATTAGGGTCTGGTCCCTAATATCTCAGATATTATTAGGGTCTGGTCCCTTTATCTCAATCTCACATATATTATGGTCTGGTCCCTTTGTCTCTCTTAACCATACAACCATACATGTCCCATCAATCGTCCATACGTTTACTTCATATGTTTCCTATCATACTTGCATACTACACATCTTTCAATTGCATATATAATAATTATATTTGTATACGCCCTTCATACAATAATTAATAATAGCATTCAATAAATAATCATACACATATCTTTCGCGGGCTAGAACTCACCTGGATGTTGTTCCTCACGGAGTTAATTCACTTCTTCTTAGTTGCCTTCGTCTATCTATTTAACAATTTATAGTATTAATTAAATATTTTAACCCTGTCATTCTTCTAGGTTAGTGAAGTTCCTAACGAATCGCATCGCATGGGAAAACAAATCGTATGGAAACCATTCTCGTGGAAACCATTCTCACGGAAACCATTCTCATGGAAACTATTCTCACGGAAACCATTCTCATGGAAACTATTCTCACGGAAACCATTCTCATGGAAACTATTTTCATGGAAACCATTCTCACGGAAACCATTCTCATGAAAACTATTCTCATGGAAACCATTCTCATGAAAACTAATCTCATGGAAACCATACTCATGAAAACTATTCTCATGGAAACAATTCCTCCGAGATCCTTTTATTTAAGACCCGATTACTTTCCTTTCAAATTTCGTGCAAAACCGACTTCGTTTACCCGTCCTTGTAACGAACCAAAAGCTACTCGTTTTACCCGAACCTAACCAACTAACCCATTTACTAACAAGTTCATTACTTTATCACTACTCGTGTCCCGATCTATCATCCTACCAAGTTTCATGTAAATCCGTACATGAAAAGTAAGCCTTTTTAATAAAAACGTACCTTTGAGGTTTTTGTTCGAAATCACTCAAATAGCCCAAAACCATATCAAATGAACTCGGAATTAAGTGATTCAAGCGGCCACGCGACCGGGTCGTCGAGATCTACCAGCGCCGCCTTCTGCTGCCATCGAAATCCGCCGCCACCATCGTCGGAAAACCCAAACAGTCGCTGGAAATCTTCATTTTCCACTGTTACGGGTTTGTTGATAAAAAATGGGCTTCCCAACCTCTGATCGAAGATCCGTCTTGTGGAAATCTTCATTTATATTCTATGAACACTCAGTTCAAAATTTTAGACCGATCCAACGGTTAGATCTCCGAGAATCATCGGATATTTGTGGGTTGCTCTCTCAAAACGGGAATTTGATGAAGAAGGAGGTTGGAGGTGATGAGGATTATAAAATGAGATGGTGGCTATATTCATCGGAAGGGGGTAGGGTTTCATATTTAACCTTTCATCTAATGACACTTAATCCCCTCATACTTTAGATAATTGCAATCATACTATCAATAATTCATTTAAACTCGATTATTTTAAATACCTCGTGAAACTTGGGATGTTACATTTTGGATTTTTATATTTTTAAATAGATGACCGAGGATAAAAGTGTATCATCTTGGTTATATTCCTCTTAACTTGGTTTAACAATTATTTGGTAAAAATGTGATTTAATCTTGCTATGGTGATTAAAGAAAGAAGTATGCATAACTTCATGATCCACACTAAAATATCATTTTATGTAAGCAAGTCGTTTATAATAAGTATCTATAAGATAACTTACTTTAAAGATGAGACAATCACTTAAATTACTAAGTGAATTGTCCTTGATATTTTAGTAAAAATAACCTTTTTATTACACTTAAATTACTAAGGTGTTGATGGATACCTTGAATGTTGAAGATGAGCATTCAACTTATAGGCTGATCTGGGTGCCAAAACACGGCCGTGTTTAGCAAAACACGGCCATGGTGACCTTTTTTGTCATGTTATATTTAATTCTCATTGTTAGGTCGTACAACAAGAGTGAGCACGCCCATGGTGAGTTGGGAATGACCGTGGTGAGTGTAGAACAGTCCAAATTTATCTTTTCTCTTATACTTTCAACATAGGTGTTTGTTTTGGTAAAGCATGACCATGTTAACCTTTAGAACATTCTATTTTGCCTTTTCCTCTTGTTCCTTGTTAACATGGGTGTGTTGAGGTTAAGATGACTATGTTTTGTCTGTTGGGTCGGATTTTCTACAAGGAAGAATGGAATCTTCTCAACCTCCTCAGAAACGGCTAAGTATGGAATTCATCAACGAATGCTTGTACACCTGCTTCATCAGCCAGATTGAACCAAAGAACTATCAAATGGCTCTCAAGGACAACTCGTGGGTCGAAGCCATGCAAGAAGAATTAGCCCAGTTTAAGAAGATGGAGGTATGGAACTTGGTTGCAAAACCAAAGAATGTGCATGCGATTGGCACAAAATGGGTCTTCAAATGCAAGAGAGATGAGAAAGGGATTATTATCAGGAACAAGGCGAGGCTGGTTGTAAAAGGCTTTAATCAGCAAGAGGGGATCGATTACAATGAGGTGTTTGCTCATGTGGCGAGATTGGAAGCTATCCGATTGTTTTTGGCATTTGCTGCACATAAGGAGTTGAAGGTATTTCAGTTGGATGTGAAGAGTGCGTTCCTAAACGGTAAAGTCGATGAGGTTGTGTACGTTGAGCAACCTCCGGGTTTTCCTGACCCAGACTTTCCTGATCACGTATACAAGCTAAGTAAAGCACTGTATGGGCTACATCAGGCCCCTCGGGCCTGATATTCTACACTATCCGACTACTTGCTTGAAAATGGTTTTGAACGGGGAAAGATTGACAGCACTTTGTTCTTCAAGAGAAAAGGGAGCGACTTTCTACTGGTGCAAGTCTACGTGGACGACATCATCTTTGCTGCATCAAAAGTCGCCATGTGTCAGGAGTTTGAGGCCGTCATGAAGAAGAGATTTGAAATGAGTGCTATGGGTGAACTAACTTTCTTTTTAGGACTGCAGGTTGATCAAAAGAAAGATGGGATGTTCATTCATCAGACTAAGTATGTCCATGATGTTCTCAAACGCTTCAAGATGGAGGACATCACTCCATACGATACTCCAGTCTGCGTCAACCACAAATTGGGTGCTGATTCAGACAATGATGCGGACGTGGACCCAACCCAATATCGGGCAATAATAGGTTCTTTAATGTACTTAACTGCTTCTAGGCCTGATATAATGTTTGCAGTTTGTCTTTGTGCTCGCTTTCAGGCAAACCCAAAGAAATCTCGCTTGAAGGGTGCGAAGAGGATTCTACGGTATCTCAAAGGCAAGCCTAAGCTGGGGTTGTGGTACACGAGAGGAGGAGACTTGGAGTTGGTCTCCTACACGGATTCTGATTATGGAGGGTGCAATTAGAGTCGGAAGTCAACAACAGGTGGTTGTCAGTTTCTCAGAGGCAGATTAGTGTCATGGCAATGCAAGAAGCAGACCTCAGTCGCCATTTCAACCTGTGAAGCAGAATACATGGCAGCATCCAACTGCTGCTCCCAGGTTCTATGGATTCAACAGCAATTGCGCGATTATGGTCTGAATTTCACTCATACTCCTATTTGCATTGATAATACTGCTGCTATCTCAGTAACTAACAATCCCGTAAAGCACAGCAAAACTAAACATATTGACATCCGTCATCATTTTATACGGGATTGTGCTGAGAAGAAACTGATTGTGCTCGAAAAGGTTGATACGCTAGATAATTTCGCTGACATGTTTACGAAAGCGTTTGACAAAACTAGATTTCAAAACCTTGTTGAGCTGAATGGGATGATCAATCCCGAGTAACCATGTTTTGTGACTTTGTTTAAAAAAAAAAAAAAAAAAAAAACCACGTCACTATCGCTTAGAATTATGTCGGTTGCTTCAGTTTGAAGGACATGTATTCGGATATGTTTGGTCCTCATTTCTACTTATAGAATATGAGGATAGCCATTAACTAGATGACTGAAAGTGACCGGGGCGGTTTATGATGTGTTTTTATTCTTTCGCTGAAAATTAGTCGATCATACTTAGTTAGAAGGACACATACTCGTATGTGGTCGGTCCAGCTGATCCATTGGATCTTCAGGATAGCCGTTTACCTGAAGACTTTGACTTGATCGGGGCGATAGAAGTTAAAATTTTTTTTTGCGGGAGATGAAATTATTTTTCAAGTCTACTACTTCGTAAGAAGTTCCTTTACTATGTTTAACAGAATATTGATCCAACCTTGGAAAGTGATAGATATACTGATTCTGTGTACTTAACTAGTGAAGTTATTAGGCCTAAAAGACTTTAGAACAGTCATTGTATGCCATGGTAGCTTTTTATGGTGCGTAACAGTAGAAGTGATACTAACTAAACCTACTCGATGTTATGTGGAAACTCCTTATGAGTTGTGCATGTCTTCATATATATCTTTCCGAATGATAGGCAGAAAAGCGATTACCCAGTCATACACGAGCCCGTGAGTGTTATGATTCCCGTAAAAATAGCGTGTCAAGATACTGCAGTGATCCAGATTAGGGACTTGCAGTAGTTTACTACTCTGAAGTCTGTGTAAATACTTAAAAAAAAAAATAAAAAAAAAAATGTGTGAGTTATTGAGACATTATAGAGTTCATAATGATAAGACTTCTCAATCAAGATGCAAGATAGAGAACGGGAAGAAGAGTCCAAAGATCGAAGAGTTCCTACTATTTAATCAGACACTACGGGTCGAGGTCAACTCGGGGTGACTTGGGGAAAGCCAAATACGCTTTGAGAATAGATAGGAGGCATCATAATCTCTGAGTTGTTGCCCATTTAAATTTTGAGCTTAATTGAACCTAACCCGTATCACAGAAACGATGAAAACCATTCTAAGTTATTTACCTGCTTACAACCTGTTTCTTTATGTCATAATACAGCTGAACACGGATCTGTGTGACAGTCACGTAGTTAGTATGATTCCTGTTCGGATCTTTTCTAAAACATGGTAGTCCCTATCGAGACTGAAATTTGATCCCGTGTACTTTATTTTTAAATTTTTTTTTTCTACTTATGTAGTTGTATGATTTTATACCTGGTTACTTGGTCTTGATCGTATCATTTAACTCTTTAAAGGATGTTTTAAAACTTAATTGCAAATTGTTCAAATTATAGGGTTTGTTTTGAAAATTTTAATCTCGGCGAAGTTGTGCCTAACTTCGCCTGCCATAGGCGAAGTTATCCATAACTTCGCCTGTATAATTTTGACCCTATATAAAGGAAATTAAAGGTCAAACTGGTTCATTATTTTCAAAACCCAGCGAACTTATCCAGCGAACCTAACCTCTAAACCCACAGAGAACTTATCGATTTTCTTATGTGTTCTTATTTTCAAGTTCGAATCCGTATTATAGGTGTGTACGATTGTTGTATCGTATAATCACGTTCCTTAACGTTAATCAATGGGTATTTCGACCCGTTTTCGTGACCTCAGTTTTTCGAATCTTCATACCCGATTTTCAAACGTATTTTTACGTGGTCATAATCAATCTAATCGTCTAAATCGTCAGTAAATCAAGTTTTACGGAGTCCGCAATCTCCAAATTGACCCGATTCACGTCGATTGAAAACCTAACTGATGCCGTTTCAGATTCTGCGAAGTTACAGTTTAGGCGAAGTTATCCGTAACTTCGCCTGAGGTTTAACTTCGCCTGATAATTATTTTTGAAACAGTTTATGAGGCGATGTTGTGATTAGGCGAAGTTATCATTAACTTCGCCTGGACCTTTTTACTTAACTGTTAACCAGCGAAGTTCAAGTTGAGGCGAAGTTGTTCCCAACTTCGCCCCACCTCTAACTTCGCCTATGCAGAATAAATCACAACTTCGCTCATGGTAACAGGCGAACTTGTGATTTGCTTTGACGTTTATCTAACTTAGTCATTTTGACGCAGATATGGCTGCTGTAGGTGGTGCAGGCGATGATGACGGTGGTGACAACCAAAGACAGTTCTTCCTGGGTCACAACATGTATATAACATTAGACCCGGAGGCGAGCGGAGTTGATGATTTCCGTGAAATCATCACGTTCCTATTACGCTCGCGTATATTCCACGCGATTACGACAACACTGCCAATATCCTTACCAAACATTGAGGATTTTTGGCAGACCGTGGAATATGACTGTAGGGTCGAGCCCCCGGTGATGCGAGCAACAGTCAACAATCACATTGTTCAGTTCTCATCTGAACAGATCCGGGCGGCTTTACGATTTGGAGATGAGACGAGGGATGACCCGACAGATTTTGTGGCTCCTTTCCGTGATGGAGCGTTTCTGAGGATGGGATACTCTGGTCCCTTGGGAGATACTCAGAGAAGGAAGGGGTTTTTGCTTGACCAGTGGCGCTTTCTCATGCATGTCATGATAGTATGCATGTCAGGGAGAAAGGCGGGCACTGATGGCATGGGCGCGACCATGCAGTCGGCTATGACTGCTCTGACTTATAACAAGCGTTACAGCTTTAGTCAGATGGTCTTCTACGAGATCGATCGACAAAGAAGAGCGGTGGCGCGTGAGAGATTTATCATGTATCCAAGATTTCTCCAAATGATCTTGAATCATGTTGCTCCAACGCTACCTCAGCGCCGCCCAATCCGATACGTCGAAAGTGTGAGCAAAAGGATCTTTGCCCAATGCAGATCCTCCAGTGCGAGGAGCAAACCTGAGCTCCGTCCTCGACATACTCCACTATTCGGGTACTTGATCAACCCGGGGTATGTGCCTGCTCGAGGGGACGAGTTTAGGGACCCGGCACCACAAAAGGCAGGAGCACCTCAAGCTATACCTGCTGCTCCTGTTGTGTCACCGGAGGAGAACGTTGACCTTGACGCAGAGTTTGGCGGTCAAGGATTTTTTGACATGGAGAGGGTTGATCCAGAGGAGAATGTACAGGTCTCGGTTGAACGAGCTTCGGGTGTGAATGTTACTAGGGCAGCTACAACGGTGGCTGGCTCAGATTCTGATGATGAAGTGGCCGAAGCAAGACGGATTTTGGTAACACATGAACGGGTTCATGGGAAAAGAAAAAGAACTGATGATGACAGTGAGTCAGACTATGAAGAAGAAGTTCAACATTTGATCCGTAGATCAAGAAGGGAACGGGCAGGTGCAGGATCGGGAGCTGGTGAGAGCTCGAGGGTGGTACGTTTCACCCCACCCGCACTGTCCGGTATGACAATGGTTCCCTCAACATTACAAGTTACAAGGCCAAGCGCCACGGATGTTCCCGTGGTGGCTACCTCATCATCTTTTGGCCTCCCACCAACTACTTTCCAACTTTCGGCTCCGGAAATCGTATCGTTGCCACCTACAACTCTTACTCCAACGGAGGTCGTGGCACATTTTATTGAGTCGACGGTTGTGGCCACTGCAGGGTTATCGGTGACGATACCACCTGCGGTTACGTCTATGCCTACTTCTGAGGTCCCGGTTACATCGGAAATCCCTCCTCAGTACACTCAAGATATATCTCATCTAAGGTTTGATTTCGATGCAACCTTATCAGACTCTGAACGAATAGCAGCACTTGAACGGGTCGTGGCAGAACAATCAAGGGTGAATCTTATCCAGACCCAGGCTATTCAGCGCCTAATTGCAGAAAATCAGTTGCAGTCGTCCCTGCTGGTAGAACATGGCAAAATCATAGATGCTTTGAAGAAGTTCTTGGCATCTCAGGGGGAGACGAGCTGTAAAGGCGATGAGTTGAGGACTAAGAAGAGAAATGATCGAGACGATGATCCCAATGCATCGAAAGGTGCAGGTGGTGAGTTGCCAAGAACTGTACAAGCTCTTGGGACTTCCACAACTCAGGGGGAGTCGACAAGTGCAGCTGGTGGTGATGATGTGGTGGTAGTGGAAGTTGAGGAGATGGATGATGACTTCATGTGTGATGATGATGTATTACCGAGTGATGAGATAGAGAAGATTGGTGCAGAGATTGTTATTGATGATGATATAGAAGAGGGAGAGATAGTAGAGGAGAATGTAGAGCATGAGATTCCGGAAGTCGATAACACATATATAGGTAAAGATATGGGAAACGATGAGACAGAATGGGAAGAGCAGCCTAGATGGAAAGAAGGCTATGCTCAGTGGTTCGTCAAAACGAAGAAACCAGCGGTCCCTACAATGTTCAAGAAGAGTTACAACATTAGAGGCTATGCTGAAGCGAGAAAGGGGATTATTTGCTGGATATACGATGAGCAGTTGAGGCTCTTCGTGATTAAAAGGTATGATGGCGTTCAGTACTTCAAAAGAATGTTGAGATCGTTGAACACATTGCCAGAATGTGAAGTGAAAGACTTAGCCAGATTAGGATTGATAAATCGAAGTGATGATAATATGGCTAGAGTCATCGGGAAGATAGTTTGGAAGGAGAGTATAAAGGAAAAGAAGTTCGAGCTGCTGAAACCACAGAAGGGAAAACTTATCGAAGACAAAGATAGAGGATTGAGAGCAGATGGCAAGCCTTGGATGATTATGAAGTATAAATCGATCCGGTGCTTGAAAGAAGTGCCAATGAAACAAATGCCCAAGGATGTGCTCAAAGAGTTGAAGTGGTGGTATGTAGATTGTGAGACAGCTGAAGCAGTGATGGAAGACGAAGATGAACAAGAGCTGCTAAGAGTCTATGATCCGATGCATCTAGTGAACCTGTCTCGAGCTGATCTGCAGGTGCTGAATGAGAAGAAAATCTTTTATATTCCTTCTTGGAAAGACGAAGCGAGGAAATATCAAAGAGTTGTTTCGGTATGTGTACGAGAAGGAGTGAATGCTAAAAGATGAAGATACAAGATTTTTGAAGATTACAAGACACGTGCTTGAAGATAAAGAGATGAAGCTACTGCCAAGGGGGAGTCTGTTGGTGCATGATGTCAGTAGTTCAGTGTCAAGTGTCTGTAATCGAGTTTGTTAGATTTGTGTTTTTGTATGTAAGCGAAGTTAGCTCACAAGTTCGCTGATATAGGCGAACTTGTGAACTAAGCGTAGTTAGGGACAACTTCGCCTGAACATGCCAGGCGAAGTTGTCGTGATTATATAAACATAAGTTACGGCTTATGTTTTCATTATTCAGTCAGTTTATTAGTTTACGTGTTTACGAGTCCTGTAATCAGTGATTGATATCACGTGTTTAAGGTTGCAATATAACGAGTATTTGTTTATTGTAACGTGTGTTCGATCGTGTTAACTCGTATCGTCTTCTACGCTCGTAACGTCTTACGTAGGGATTCCGCACCTACGTAGAACGATATATCTCGTGTAGATCCGGCTGGGAACCTACAAATCTGCTAGAACCATGGGTAACTAAGGTATACAGGCAAGACAGGGCTGAAATGGTGAAATCAAGATTATTTTCTTCAATCAGTCGCTCGATGGTATGCAGGGTTCTCCACATCATCATCATAGCCTGAATGTAGCTCATGCCGGTAAATGAAAATAAGGTTTTCGTCAGATCAGGGAAAGGATAGGAGAAGCCAAGTAAGAAAGGAAGTGCAGGAAAAGAAACCCAGACACTAGAAATGTTCTAACCTGAGGGTCATAGAGTCTAAAGATGGTTCCATCGGGGAAACAATGAGAAATACTCTCGATTTCCTCGTTGGTAAACTTACAGATTTCAGAAGCTGGGTCTTTGAGAAGATTTTGGCTCCTAAGTTCTGGAACAATCTCCCTAGGGCTCGAACTAAAGGAGGCTTTCGAGTTTTTCTTTGGCATAGTCGAGGGTTGCGAGAAAAGATGTGAGATAATGGAAGAAGGAATCGAGAATTAAAAGAAGAATACCTAAGGATTATCTCCGGAAAAGTGATTTTATTCCGGAAAAGAAGATAGTTATAAGGCGCCTTTAAGCTATGAACAGGGATAAGGACAGGTCTGCAAGCGACTGTCACGTCTTCCTCTCACCAATGGTTACGATTCAAATTCTCGGGATAAAATATGAGAGATGTTTTCCATTCACAGCTATCATGTTTGGGGACAATTGGTGGGACCGAGATCTTTGATCCAGGAAGATCAATTATCCTTAGCGCTCGTAAATGTCTACTGCCAGGACTAAGGATCCAGTATGTTTCCAGGCCCTTAACAGTTGCTTCCGAAAATATTTTTGTCTTATTTGCAGATATTTGAACGTGTCTATGGCTGTCCTATTTTCACGGAGGATACTTTTACTTATTCTTTTCAGCTCACCAACCAAGAAGCAACGGCTATGAAGGAAGAGTAGGAGATCATGGCCTAGATTATAGGGGAATTAGTTTATTTCCGTTGTAAACTTGTTATATATATTATTGAACTATGGCTGAAAACACACACAACACACATAGCCTACTTAGAATTCTCAGCAGAATCACTTACACTTTGTACTCATTTCAGCCTAAGTTCCAATCTTTGTAATCTAACTTTGAGTATAATACAATTGGTAGTGATAGTTTTCACTACCCAAGGCTTTTATGCCAGAGGTATACTAGTTACCAAGGGCTTTTCCTCATACAAATCTCGTTGTTCATCACTTTCAATTAATATTTTTGATCATTTCATTCATACAAGCATCAACCCCCATATACTAATTTGGTTACTTGATCCTTAAACCGATTTTTGACCAAAACAGTAAGCACAATGAAAAGATAATGATAAGGCACGTACCTGATATCCATCGATGGATAACTTTTAACTTACATGAAATAGGTTTTGATATGTATAGCTATAATACACGAAATTCAGAAACCCTAAAGGTACTAAATATCGAATTAATACATCGAATATTAATGAGTTGATAGTTAGTAAAACCGAAAGAATAATGATTTCGAATATGATAACTAATAAAGTTATAAATGTCGATTATTTGGTCGATGGTTAAAAGATGTACTGCCTCGTATAACCAGTGGAACGTCAATGACGGCTAACCAAACACTTTTAAGTGGGAATACTAGTTTAACTTGTAATGGTATAATCATCATAAGTTCAGGGGTTAGTTGATAGTGATTAAACTTAGAGTTGGAAGGTGTAAATATGTAAATTAATTATGAAATAAGTTCCATGATAAGTTTTTCCATATCTTAAAATTGACTTTGAAATATGCCATAATACTAATACTACGTTCCCATTCGACAAATGGAAGTTCAATTTCCTTGCAAAATCAAATCTCATTCCAAACTATTAAAGCTTGATTTGTGGATGTTACTACTATTTTAAATACAAACGATTCCTAGAATCAAAAACCCTACACAACTTTTCATCATGGTGCCGCCACCGTTCAAACAGCCCACCGCCACTCCTTGTTATCTCCAGGAACTTGATAAAGTACCGCCACCGCCACCCTGTCAATCGCCGGAAACATGCCGCCACCACCTGATGGACGTATCACTCGCCATCGTCACGCCACCGTCGTACGTGTTGTCCACTCCGACGTGTTTCGGTTCCGCTCGTTGGAAGTCCGAAACAAATCGTTCATCTTGGTTCAAGGTAAAAATTACATATGATTTTAATTCAATTGTTAGCTGTAAGACCCCGAATCCCGGGAATCCTACAGTTGGTAATCACATCCACAAATTCACAAAAATTTAAAACCAAAAAATTCTTTGTATTTAAAACCAGTTCAGAGTAAATAACAGCGGAAAAGTTTAAGTATTAAAAATCCCAAAACACGGGTACAGGTGTCCAAAATCAATTGTAAATAAAATATTCGTTTTATTTGAAATCTTCATCTCATTAAAATCGTTTCAGAATAGTAAATAGCGGAATAGATAACATCAAAATTCCCAAAACCCGGGAAAGTGACCAAAATCAAAATTTAAATACCTATGGTAATAATTTAAAAGAAATAGTTTACGTTATTAATTCTTCAACTAGATGTGCCTTCAACCGTCCAAGTAGTCTCTAGCACGTCCAAGCGGAAATCTCTAATCCTCAACCTGAAAGTCAATCTAACATACACACAAAGTCATCTTGAGCTGAGTGAGTTCAAGTTTTCATAAACAATAATTCATACTTTATTTCAAAGCTATAGTTATAAACAATAGAGAAGGTATAAATAAAATAAGTTATATATAATTCACCAAGTAATACAATCATCGTCGAACACACGTACACGGGCCTCTCCACCACGAGTCAAGACTCGAGTAATATATTTGACCCGGACGCGGTAAGACCTAAGCATGTGACACGAGCCTCTCCACCACGAGTCAAACCCGAGTAATATATTTGACTCGGTCACAGCTTATACATCCGAGCACGAGATACGGGCCTCTCCACCACGGGTACAACCCGAGTAATATATTTGACCCGATCTCGGCTCATACATCCAAGCACGGGGTACGGGCCTCTTCACCACGGGTACAACCCGAGTAATATATTTGACCCGATCCCGGCTCATACATCCAAGCACGTGATACGGGCCTCCTCATCCCGGGTCTTCCCCAAGTAATATATTTGACCCGATCATGGCTCAACATCAACGGGCCTCTTCACTACGGGATTTTAAAACCCATGTAATATATTTGACCTGCCAAAATGATGATCACGTCACACGGGCCTCTCCACCACGGGTACAACCCGAGTAATATATTTGACCCGGCCGTGAATCACCATGCACACACACATCAATAAGCCTACATACATCATTCTTAGTCACGAGGAACTAAATATCATTACACAATCGTAGGCTATAAGGTACACATCCTCATACGTACATACATACCTCCATATATACATACATATATATTCCTACATATATATATATATCATCCCATACGGGAACTAAGTAATAGGTCTACTCATATTCAATTACTACCAAGTCCACTAACATCCTCGAGTCTAGACCATCAATAATGTACGTAACCTTAAAGGATACAAGCCCATGAACGAGTCTAAAATATCCTAAGGCATATAAAATAATTCAAATATAGCTTTCAAAATGCACCATCACAAGTGAGACCATGTAAAACTTATTCAAATCGTTGTAACGAGTAAAATCGTTTAAAATTTTATTTCGGTGTGTATGCTAGCCCAAAACGTAAAAGAGTAAAAAGGGCATCATGAACTCACCTGAATCAACCGAACACCTGCAATGAGCTAGGAAATCCCTAAGTGCACAATCACAAGCAAGGGCCTGTAAATTATACACAACACGTTACTAAACTAGACCGCAAGGACACACTTGCCTAATGGGCCGCCCAAGCCCAACACTTTGGCCCAAGGCCCAACAACTTTGCCAAGGCCCAACTACTTGGCCCAAGGCCCAACAACTTGGCCCAAGGCCCAACACTTGGCCCAAGGCCCAAAAACTTGGGCCGAGGCCCAACCCAAACCCAATTACTTTACCTCAGCCCTAAAACCCTTCAACTAACCAAATCCATCCTACGATTATGGCCGGGGCTAACCATGATGCACAACTCACCCGCCGGTAATCAAATCGAGTCGAATACGCTCGTAATAAATCTTAAAACCAATTGTCAAACGAATCAGCCCCAAATGGACTAAATTCCCATCTTAACCTTTTCTTACATCAAAATTATGTCACCCGAGTTGATAGGGTTGACGGTTCCTTTTTACAACTTTCAATTTAACATTTAAACGAAAATTCGTGCACCGCCGACTCGATTGACCAATCACCAACCAAAATAGCCCTGAGTATCAAAAATAAAATTTTCCCACAGCCCTTAGACTCCCCTAGGGCCATGAAAACTGATTCGGTTGATCATCCAACCGATTAACGCATCAAACTCAACAATTTACAATTCTACACCCGATAAACCCTAGTTTTCGAACTAAAATCGATTGACCGACCTAAACACCTCCATTGGCCAAGAAATTTTATTATGTTGTAATTGACATACCTAGGAAGTTGACGGAGCACGAACTTCAATTATAACAGCCCCGAAAGATGCGAGAAAGGGCAGCCACCGGTTAAGCCTAAAACGAACTTATCGATCAATACGAATATAACATGCAGATTTTAGCATGCAAAGATGTATTTTATTACATAGGAAAACCATGGAATTAAATTATTAAATTTTTACCAGTGTTGCATAAATATCTTAAGTTTATAAAAATATTTTTATTATATTTTTCTAGTGGATACAAAAATCATAAAAATTCTTCCAACACAGAAAGGTATGTGCAGCTATTTCAGCTGTGCAACAAAATGGTTTTATTTTTATAAAATTCATTACCCAGCCAAATTAAACGATTCCAATTGGGTTTGGTTCCTAACTCAAAATATTAACTTCCAGAAGTGGAACCAACCAATTTAGACTTGTCGAAAAAAGGTTATGATGTCGGGAAGACGGACCAGAATCCGTCGTCCCGCATCAGGTTTGACACTCGATTTTATAAAATCATAAAAACTATTCAAATCTCGTCCAAAAATTACGTATTATACCTTTCTTGAAACTAGACTCAAAGTAGAATATCATGGAATCAATAATCGATTAAAAACAATATATTTTCATCGAGTTACAGACCCTACAATAAACGTATACGAATCTGTCAGCAAACTGTTATCATCAAAACTCAACTTTAACGACCAATACGCGATGTATAAGGATGGTTTAAGGTGTAAAAGGCTAGAGAGAATATGGGACTAACCTTGAATTGGATTTTTATCGCCTAATCACAGCTGCAAAGAGAAAAATCGGATGGTTTGGGTGAGTTGCTGCTGCCGATCGCAGGTTCTAGGAGGGCTAGGGTTTTGGTTTTTGATTATAATATAAAATGTTACGTTCTGGCCATTCCAAGTTGAAAGTTGTGACACTTGAATGAAACTTAAGTAATTCAAATTATGTGTATGACAAGGAGGTCCCCGAAGTAAGCCGGTTCAAACCCGATAAATATACAAACTCTACAACGTCCATGCCGATAAACGAAAATGTCGGGTGCTACATACTAGTATAATACTTTAAGTCGTAAGAGGGGATGTTTTGGGAAAAAATGATGGATAAACGGACTTTTAAAACGTACTACAAGGCTCTAAATTAGAAAGATGAAACCCCGGCTTTTTGACCAACATTTATAAATGATCGAGCCGATTAAGAAAATTTACGGGCGTTACATTAGCCAAGAGTTTTGAGCATGTTTTTGAAACTCATGTGGCCTTTTGTTCTTCTTGGGAGGTCACTGGTAAAAACGTTGGTATTATAGGAAAGAAGGTGAACATGGATACCTGCATAAGTTTAATGAATATTAAAATTTAGTTATTTGTTTATTCAGGCTTAGTTGATCAGATGGTCCAAGGACTATGCTGTGAGACATGCATTTTATATATTAATTAATGTTTCTTTCTTCAATTGTTTTTTTTTATTTAATAAGATAAAGCCACTTCCTTATAACTTGATATTTTTTTATTTAAAATGCTAGAACTAGTTCACTTGATTTGAAAACATGCGAACAGTATTATCAAAACTGAATTTGCTGGTAAGTGAGTTGAATCTCAAAAGGGTGTTTTATAGATAAAAGTGAATCAAAATAAACAAATTAGCTTTCTCTAATGAATTCATAAATTATGTCGAATAATTAGATTTTAAGTGTAGTCAAGGAACGTAATAAACTCTTGAATTGTTTCAAATTGCAATTGTAAATAAAGAATGCTTCTCTTCTGATTTATAAGCGTACGAATGGATGAGATTATTTTATAGTCAAACATAGTAAAAAAAAAAGGAAAGACGATTAATACGCTAATTCCAGCAAGGAACTTGAATACCAAAATATAATTTAGTTAAAATAACACTGTAGGTTTTGGGACGTTTAATTCAAAGCCTAAGGATTTTTACGATTTTATTGCTATTGCTATCGCTATCCTACTAAGGTACGGATTCTGTGGTATTTAAATTATAGCGTAAATATTGTTTTCATCGATCTCATAGCGTACGGGTTTCGTGGCCTTACACTGGTAGCGTCATATTGTGTCGTTGTTTTCGTAATATATCGTTTCTTGAGTTGTTAGTCGTATAATAGTTTTTGATCCGTTTCATAGTATCGTGTCACTGTTATCCTTATTAATTCGTTACTGGGCAATTTTTGGCTCAGCCGTGTTTCTTTGTTTTGTGTTTTCTTATATTTGTTTCAGGTACTCAAGGGAACCGGGGAAATGAGTGATAAGAGAGTAAAAGAAAAAATACTAGACGTTGGAAAACGAGGGAACTTAATAAGATTTCTTTTGAGTTAAACAACTTTATTTTATTGTCATTTTGTCGAGCACTTTAATTTGAACGTTTTTGGACCGTTGTGCGATTTTAAAAATTAGGGTTAAAACTTTAATGAAAACGCTTTTAATATTTATAATTACCGTATCGAGTGACACGTCAGCCCTAACCGGTCCGGGGTGTTACAATAGCATTCCATGATCTTGAAATGATCTCTCCATCCATAGTTGCTAACCAATATGCTCTTTACCTGCTTCTGAATCTATTAGATATGGACCTTCCCATTCAGATGCAAATTTCCCATCACTTGACTTGACGGTATTCTTAAATGTCTTCCTGAGTCCTAAATCACCCACTTGAAATCTTCTGATCCTTATACTCTTATTGTATGCCTTAGTGATCCTCTACTGGTAGCTGTTATCGTTATTTTAACCTGTTCCCTAACTTCACCAATAGTGTTAAGATCATGGATCAACAGTTCGTTATTATTTTTAGGATCCTGGAGTTGGATTCTTGCTGTTGGGATCACCATTTATGTAGGAAGTACCGCCTCGGAACCAAATACCAATGAGAAGGGTGTTTGTCCTATTGTATTTTTTTATTATTATTTTTTTTTGCTGTAGTTCTATCTTCCAAAGAACAAAAGGTGGTTCTTTTGCCCATTTTCGTTTCTTGTCACTTAATTTCTTCTACAAGTTGCTGATGAGGATCTTGTGGCTGAATTCGGCTTATCCATTAGCTTGAGGGTGGAAAGGAGTTGAAGTTATCATGTCGATCCCCTAACTAGCACAAAAATCTGTCGTTCTTTTTCCAGTGAATTCAGACCCATTGTCACATGTTAGATCTGCCGGGATCCCAAACCTTGTAAGGATATTGCATTTTATGAAGGATATGACTTCTTTTTCTCTGATTTGTACAAATGCTTCAGCTTCAATCCATTTAGAGAAGTAGTCCATCATTGCAAGCATGAATACTTTCCTCCAGGTTCTTTTGGTAACTTTCCAACTATGTCCATTCCCTATTTCATGAATAGCCAAGGGAAAATGATCGGATGCATTAGTTATGCCGGCTAATGAAGCACATTATTATGTCTTTAACAAGCATCACATTTCTGAGCATAATCCATGGCATCCTTTCTCATGTTGGCCAATAGTATCACGTTCTTAGTACTTTGGAGAAGAGTGATCTACCCCCAGTGTGGTTACCACAATCTCCTTCGTGAATATCCTTTAACACCTCTTGGATCTCCGGATCCTCAAGACATCTAAGGTAAGGACCTGTTAATGATTTCCTATACAAAACATCATGTAATAAAATAAAACGTGATACTTTCATTCAAAAGGATCTATGATTTTTTTTCATTAGCTAGGATTTCTCCATTTTCCAAACGTGATACTTTCAATCAAAGCTTCGTATTATGTTTCATTATTTGTTGCTTGAAATCCACAACTGATGGATTGGGGTTTGATGTCCCCCTATGGCGATTTTAGTAAGATTCCAAGCCCTGATCCTCTTATATTAGACACTCCATCTGTGAACAGGGTCTATTCTTCATATGTTTCATTTAGCTGTTGGACTTTCCAATCTACTTCTTGTTGGATATCACTACTGAAATCGGTTACAAAATCTGCTAGAGCCTGTGATTTGATTGTTGTTCTTGGGTCATATATCAAGTTATAAGCACTAAGTTTCACAGACCATTTGGCCATCCTTCCTGACATTTTTGGCTTTCTCAAAACACACTTGATAGGATAATTAGTTTTAACATGAATAGCATGTATCTCAAAATGATGTCTAACTTTAGTTGATTCCATGAATAATGTAAGGATTAATATTTCAACATGAGAATACCTGGTCTCTGCATCTAATAGACTTTTACTTACATAATAGACATGATGTTGTTCACCTTCATGATCCTTGACAAGCATAGCACTTATGGTGGTCTTGGATACGTCCAATTATAAGGATAACGACTCATTGTGTAACATCCGGCCCCTCGCACCACCAATATTGTCCATTTTGCCCAAGTAGAGCTCCCTGATTTGTTTTTGGTTGCCCAGGTGGAGACTTCCCAGGAGGTCACCCATCCTGCTACTACTTCCAGCTAAGCAACCTTTTGTGGAGCTCTTCTCTCGTCCACCATCATTAAGCCCAAAACGCGTTGGTGATTTAAGAGGCATGTCATTTATTTATGAACCAAGGATCACTCCTATCTACGGCCGATGTGGTAGGGTGTTACAACCCCCCCTCCCCCAGACTCATCGTCCTTGATGAGGTTTTCCCTACCATCCACTCCAGGATGTGGGATTCGCCTAAGGTGTACCTCGTGACACCCCGGGGACTCACCATCTCTGATGAGATTTGGACCACCATCCCGAATGGCACAAGAGTGGCTCTGATACCACTTGTAACATCCAGCCCCTCACACCAACAATATTGTTCGCTATGCCCACGAAGAGTTCACTGATTTGTTTGCTCATTTATACACATATTATCATATTATTAAAACTGGTGATTTTCTCACTCAACCTCATGTTGACAAACCTATCTATTTTATACACATATTGCAGGTTTTCATCTGGTTTGAAGCTAAGGTGAAGAATCATTCAGAGATACCTTATGTTATTTTAATAAAAGATGATTGTGTTTGGTTTTATTACTTTGGAATATTTAGTTATGTTGGGTTTGTTATGTGTTATGCAATTGTTTGAACATTGTGTACTTGGTTGAATTTTAAATAAATAAATTAGATACTGTCATATTAAATTGCATGATAGTGTCTTAGGAGCTGTGAACAAGCGTTTCGCACCCCGGCACTCCGCCGTAGCTAAGGTGTGACACATTATTTTCTGGTTTCATCAATAATGGTGCTAAGGATAGATATGTCTTCAATTCATGGAATGATTTCTCATGTTGTTCACTCCATTCGAATTTTTGTTCTTTCTCAGGATATCATAGAATTATTTACATCTTTCTGAGGATCTTGAGATGAACATGTTTAATGTTGCCACTCTTCCTGTTAACCTTTGAGCATCCTTAGTGTTTGTTGGGGATTTCAGGTTGAGGATTGCTTTGATCTGTTCTAGCCTCCATCCCTCTCTTGGTGACCATATACCCTAGGAACATTCCCTATTCTACACCAAAATGGCACTTCGAAGGATTCAACTTCATGTTGAATTTGTCCAGGATATCAAATGCTACGTGAAGATCCTTTAACTGATTAAATTTTTGGATTTGAACACCATATTGTCAATATAGACTTACATCGTGTCCACCAGCTTATCTTTGAGCATCATGTTGACGAGTCTTTGATAGGTTGTGTTTTGGGTAAAAATCGAATAGAGTAATTTCATAACCAAATTAGTAAGTGAGGTTAGGTGCTTAACAAAAATGAATGTAAATGCAGTAAGACAATGATTTGTTGAGAGGAAAAAGCCTGTTATCCTGAGGATAACAAGAAAAAAAACCTCGGGTGTTGAAAACTATCACCATCAATTTATTAAATAATGAAAAAAGTACAACTGTTGGAGCTATCAATCTGGACTGTGTTATAATAATTGAATGTTGCTAAGTATCGAGCGTAGGTGTTGTGTGTGTATTGTCCAAGTATCGGCTCTATATATACAAAAAGTAAGCTAACAAAAAATCCTAAAAATCAGGAAAACCTAGACTAAATCAAATATAGCTGTTGCTCTTCATGACGCACGTTGCTTAGGTGGTTGAGAGTGGACCGAGTCTTCAGGAAGGCGTGTAGGACGTTGCTTGACCTGTTAACATCAAATAAAAGTGGAGATTTAACTGTTAGTACGATGATATATTAAGGATACCTGTCGTTTGGAGGATACTGCGTCTTGAGGTTATCCTGAATATACCGTAGTTTAAGATACCAAAAGATCCACGTATAACAATTGTCCTGAAATTGACGGTTATTGTTTTGGTCAAAAATTAACAAACATGATTTACAACCAAATTAGTAAAATGGGACTAGGTGCTTGTAAAAATGGCTTGAACACATAGATTTGTTGTGAGGAAAAAACATGTTATCCTGAGAATAACAAGAAAAAAACCCAGGGTGGTGAAAACTATCATCACCAGTTTATTAGTAACGAAAATCGGTTACAAGTGTGGAGCTAAAACTGGATCGTGATTACATAGAATGCGAGTACTAGTAAGTCTCGTGTGTCTAGAGTGTGTGTGTATTGATCCGAGTTGTAGCTCTATTTATAATAAAAATAAAGCTAACAGAATTCCTATAATTATGGAAATGATTGACTCCTTCTAGTTAGCTGTTAATTCCCACGTTTCCTTTTTAACCACGCGCTAATAACTACAAGTCCGGGTCTTTAGGCAATCATGGCGACATCTCTTGACCAGGTAAACATGTAAAGACTACGAACAAATTGTTAGTTATATAATAGATCTAGGATACATGTTACCTTGGAGGATACCGTGTCTTGAAGTTATCTTGAACATACTGCTTGCCCAGTATACTGAAAATCCAAGCCCTAACAATTGTCCCCAAAATTAACGGCTGTAAAAGGTGGTTTACAGCTGTTGATTTTTTGAATCTCGAATTCTGCAGATAGAGTAGATTAGCTGCACGTGTCGATCGTCCATAGAAACTTCAAAATTCCTTTGTTATCTTATGTTTATCTCGGATAAATATTTTAAACCCTCACCCGATCATTATCCAGATAAATTTCTTTCTCTCTTTGCTCTTCATCTTCAATCACCATGAGTTAAAAACTCAAGCTTTCCGTCATCAAGTCTAGGCTTAGGAGGCTAAGGCTGCTGGGTTAGAGACTCCCTTTTGGGATGTGGTAGCTTGGGAGAAGATCGTGGCGAAGAGAATGTGGAAGAGCCGGGGCCGGACATGGCGGATAAGGTGGCTGATAAGGCGATGAAAGTTGGCAACTGGCGAGGCGGTGAAGGATTAACAGGGTAATGATGGTGATAAAGACAAGGCCTGAGCCGGGTTTTTATGAATGTTTGTTTGTGGTTTATGATGGTTGTCTGGAACAGGTATGCTTAGGGTGATAGGATGCACAGGTGGAGGGATCTTGGTTTTTCAAGACGAAGCCAATGTTATCCTTACTTTTTTACATCTGGCACCTCTTGGGTGGAGGGATCTTGACTTTTCAAGACGAAGCCCATGTTTTGCCTTTTATTTTCCTGCACTTAATGTTAGTAAGGATATGATCTTGTGGCTTTAGCATTGTGTTTTGTATGTCATTTTATATAATTCATCTGAATATGTTTTAATTATAACATATCTTGTGGAATATTTTTAAGTTTTTTGAAATAGAATATCTTGAAGATTACATATCCTAAAAACATCTCTTAAACTCTTCACATTTTAGAATAAAATATTCTAAGGATTATGTTCCTAAAAAATATTTTTATAAGTTCTATTATGTATTGAGATATAATATCTTAAGGATCATATATACTCAAATCTAGAGTGTTGATAAATACTATTAAGAGAAATCAGTTTGATATATTTTTAACTTAACATATCCGAAATGGTCTTAAACTTTCTTAAAGTAAGATATGTTAAGTATAATATATCTATGAAATATATTCCCAAAACTTATTATATTTAAAAATACAATACTTGAGGTTGGTGTATTGAAGAGAACATGTCCTTAATATGTTTAGAAAAATATCTTAAGGATAACACATCCAGAAAGTATATTTTTAAAACCTCCATAACTGAGACATGACACAATTAAGCCGAAAGATCATATTTCAAATAAAATGCAAGGAAAGATTATGTATAAAAGTGTACCTCCGCAGATGATAATAAATTTGACAAACTTACATACGATGTCCCAATTGCTGGACTTTTTATTCACCATGCTTTTGAGATTTGCTAAAACAACTTAGTAACATTTCTATACTTAGCGATCTGCCCGATCTCCGATCTGTCAAAACAAAGTTAGATAATCCTGGCGATAAAGCCCATTTACTGGCGATAAAGCCTTTTCACTGGCGACTATGCCTTTTTACTGGGACAAGGCCTTTTCTTAAGAGACATGAAGATGTCTAAACTTGAGATAAGACTGGGGAAAGTCTCAAACGTATGGACATGAAAATGCCGAATCTTTAGATAACATGAAAATGTTATAAACCTTAGATAACATGAAAATGTTATAAACCATATGTATGACACGTCTGCCACTTATCTTAAGGATTCGGTATATAGCCACCAACAAACATATTATCAGCTAGTCTGGTCCGCCTGCCTCGAACTATATCCGAATCATCATGTGCTCTAGGCGGCGTTAGAAAGGTGAAGACCTTTAAACCTTAGAAGATATCAGGGATATCATATTCGTGCGCTCTAGGCGTTCCTTAGAAAGGTGAAGACCTTTAAACCTTAGGAGATATCAGAGATATCATAATCGTGTGGGAGGTGATCATCCTTTGACTGTTGTCGAGATAACATATCCTTAGGATAACTGCAAAACACTAAGCAAGCTAACACCCCTCCAATGCTTAAGTTAGTAAACTTGATTTAGAGATAATAAAGTTCAAAAATGTAAAAATAGATGAGGGAACGTACCTTTATCCTGAGGATATGAACATACCAGTTAGGGATACTAACAAAAATATGCCTTAAGGTGGATAGCATTCCATGCTCTTGGTATAGGAACACCTTCCATAGTGATTAACTTGTAGGCCCCTTTTCCTGCTTCTGAATCAATTAAGTAAGGACCTTCCCACTTTGGAGCTAGCTTTCCATATGCTGGGTTAGTGGTATTCTGAAATGCCTTTCTTAACACCATATATCCTACTTGGAATCTTTGATGTAGGACTTGGCTATTCTTTGTTGGTATGCTGCCATTCTGAGTTTATCAATGGTATCCAAGTCTTCAGTAAGGCTTTGGTTGTTAGACTTAGTATCTTGCATGCTGGTTCTTGCTGTGGGGATCATAATCTCTGTAGGGATAACAGCTTCGGCCCTAAACACCAAAGAGAAAGGTGTTTGTCCCATTGCATTTTTTGAAGTGGTCCTATCAGCCCAAAGAACAAATGGTAGTTCTTCAACCCATTTTCCCTTTTTGGATCCCAATTTCTTCTTCAAATTGTTGATGATGATCTTGTTACTAGATTCTTCTTGACCATTAGCTTGAGGATGTACTGGAGTTGAAGTCACCATCTTGATTCCCCAACTTTCACAAAAGTTGGTTATTCTACTATCGATGAACTGTGATCCATGGTCACAAACAATCTCTACCGGGATACCAAATCTTGTCAGGATATTGCGTTTAATGAATGAGATCACATCCTTTTCTTTAACTTGAACAAATGCTTCTGTTTCGATCCACTTGGAGAAGTAATCTGTCATGGCCAGCATAAAGACCTTTTCACCAGGAGCGTTGGGCAGCTTTCCCACAATATCCATTCCCCATTTCATAAATGGCCCAGGGGATATGATAGGATATAATGGTTCGGCTGGTTGATGCAAGATGTTGCTGTGTCTTTGACAAGCATCACATTTTCTGGAGAAGTTCATTGAGTCCTTCTTCATTATCGGCCAGAAGTAACCTGTCCTCAGTATCTTGAATACTAAGTGTTTTGGTCAAAAATTGACAATGATAATTTCGTAACCAAATTAGTAATTGGGACTTGGTGCTTATATGAAATGAACGTAAAAGTGCTTGAACACAAGGATTTGTTGCGAGGAAAAAACCCGTTATCCTTAGCATAACAAGCAAAAAACCTTGGGCGGTGAAAACTATCACCACCGGTTTATTAATAACAAAGGTGATTACAATGGTGGAGCTCAAACTTGGTCGTGATTACAGAGAATGCGAGTACTAGTAAGTCTCGTGTGTCTAGAGTGTGTGTTATGATCCGGTTTTGAGCTCTATTTATACAAAAATAAAAAGCTAACAATGTGGCTTATATTTAAGGAAACTGCGGAATTATTCCAACTAGCTGTTAGCCCTTCAATCAGCACGTTTCCTTTCTTGTCACGCTTTATTAACTAAAAGTGCGAGTCTTTGGGAGATCACAATAACGATCTTTGACCTAGTAAACATAGAAAGAAGCAAAAATCGTGTTATATATATAATGTAATTAGGATATCGGTTACCTCTGAGGATACCACATCCTGAAGTAGTTCTGAATAATCTTTGCTGAGGATACTGAAAATCCGTGCCCTAACAATTGTCCCCAAATTTTAACAACTGTAGATCGGCATTACAGTTGTAAAATTTTTGAATTTTGAGTTTCAAATCTTGCGTGGTGGATTTTTAATGCGCGTGTCAGCCGTTTTGATTACTCGCCAAACCCTAAGTCGTCCTTATAATTACCCGAATAAATAACCTTTCTATCCGTCTTTCCTTTTATCAAGGTAAACTCTTTCTTCTTATTCTTTATATTCTGGAAATCGTGAGTCCGAAGCTTCATGATTCTGGTACTGAGGATTTCGTTTCCCAAAATCTTCTTGCCAACCCTGTGAACGAGATATGTACGTTCAATAATAATGATATTGCGAGGTTACAATCCCGAGGCTGCTTCCCTTCGGGAACCGTCTTCCGACTCTTCGATCCAGCTGTCTTATCCGATCTTGTCTCTAAGACCTGGATTTGTTTTCCTTTTTTGCCGTTCAAGATCGGCTTTACTTACCCCTTTCCAACTTTTACCATGGAGTTTTTCATCAGAACTGGGCTTAGTTTTGTCCAAACCATGCCGATGGTTTGGAGGACATTGTTTGTTCTGGAGAGAATAATTGCCGATCATGCTCTAGATCTTACCCTTTCTAAGCCACAGCTCCTCGAGATACCTTCTCAAAACCAGATCTGGTCAGAATCCACTAGTTTTGAAAAACACCCAGAACAATGACCAATGGAAGAAGCAATTCTTCTTTGTTAGGAGAGACTGGCTTCCGAACCCCAAAAACCTTCCATACCTTTGGGTGACCAAAAGTAGGATACGTTGTCTTGAAACTGTATGTTGTTATTCTTGTGACTGATATTCTTTTATCTTGTCTTATCGCAGCCTTGAAGTTCTTCGAAATCGCTCCTCCTGGCAAAGAAACTGAGAACAAGCTAAATTCTTTCTACCTCATAGACGAGGAAGAGAGAACGTTTCTTTTTCAGTCTGGTCTCCAAGAATCATCTCCGTCTGTGAGCTCCGTTATGTCTGGTAAAGGACATTGAAATGTTAGTATAAATATTTTAAGGATTAGAGATACTGACCTGTACACTTGTAGGTAAATTTGCTTCAGCCTTTGCTTTGGATGACATTGACAGCATGGTCTCTACTCTTAGTACCAAGAAAAAAGAAGCCTCCCCTGCTTTCTTACCAAAACCTAAGAGCAGTCGCACCAAGGGATCCAAAAAGAGGAAAACCCAGGTACCAAGAAAAAAGAAGCCGCCCCTGCCTCCTTAACAAGGTATTCCTCCTGCCAGTATCCTCATATTTTCAAAATAATATATGCCGAGGAAAGTTTATTTTGGATAGGGTTTGGAACAGCTATCCTCCTGCTTTAATGATCTTAATTATGAGCTTCTTGATTCCAACACACGCATAGCTGAGATGCTGAAGATTGTAATTGTCAAAACCAATCTTCTTGACAAGCAGACCAAGGAAATTGAGGAGTTGAAGCAGGAACTCTCGATGGCCAAGAAGGAACTCATCCACCAAGAAGCGGATCGTCTAGCTCAGATCCAAGAGGTTACTGAGGGTGTGAAGAGGTCTGCGGCTATTTCCATCTTCCAGTCTCAGCTTAAGATGGCCAGGGAGGCCAAAGATGCCGGTGTTGACACCTCCTTTTGGGATGTGGCTTCTTGGGAGAAAGTTTTGGCTGAGCTTAATGGCGAGGATGCGAAGGATGCTAGTCCTAGTGGCATGGAAAATGTTGTGGATGTGGCGATCAAGGGAGCGGCGAAGGCGGTTGGTGGCGAGGTGCAATTGGGCGATGATAGTGGTAAAGTAAAGGCTTGAGCCCAATTTTTTATGTGTTTGTGTTTCTTGGTCTAATGTTGGGTTGTAATGGCTATTGAACAATTTACTTTTTTCTGTCTTGAACAATGGTATGCTTAGGATATTAGGATACATGGGTGGAGGGATCTTGACTTTCCAAGACGAAGCCCATGTAATCTTAACTTTTGAACATCTGGCAGTACTTGGGTGGAGGGATCTTGGTTTGTCAAGACGAAACCCGGGTATTGCCTTTCTAATTTCTTGCACTTATGATTAGTAATAGTATAACCTTTTAGCTTTAAGCATTGTGTTCAATAACTTGAAACTTTTAGTTGGAATATTATATGTCTTTAGTTTTCTGAGACAAATTATTTTGATGATAATGTATCCTGAAAACATGGTTCTTAAACCCTTTGAGGATTATCTATCTTTAAGATTTTTAATAAAACATTTTGAGAATAATGTATCTTGATCTAGAAATGTTTTAATGATTATAAGTTTTTAGAAAACATAATCAAAAGGATTATTAGGAACTGATAAAAAATATCTTAAGGATAATGTATTCTTACGCGTTGTGTGAGTTATCACAATCAAACCAAAAGATTATATTTTGAAGTATAAATCGAGTGATAAAACTAAATGTAAAAAGAGTACCTTTGTGGAGATCATTCATAAATCTAATGGGCTTACATGTGATGTCCCCAATCGTTGATCTTTTTAAGTATCAAACTTCTGGGATTTTGTTAAGTTAAAAACAATTTAGTAACCTTCTTAGCAATCTGTCGAAACAAAGTGTAGGTTCCCTGGACGGATCACACGTGATATCCCGATATACACAGGTGCGGAATCCCTGTGTAGATCGTTACGGACGTAGAATATTAGCTCACGAACACACGTACACACGATACGAACAACCACACGTTATATTGATAACTCGAACCGTGTTACTTACAGACTCACGTCAATAGACTTACTGAATTACAACGACTCGATCAACTAAACTCTCTAACAACCGATTAACCCGTAAACAGTAAACAGAAAACAATATAAATACACGACAACTTCGCCTCAGGCGAAGTTGTCTATAACTTCGCTCGTTCAACAAGTTCGCCTAGGCGAACTTGTCAACAACTTCGCTTGGTTAACAAGTTCGCCTAAGCGAACTTGTCAACAACTTCGCTTCTAAACAAACAATTACATAAACAATATTACAGACTCGATTACAGACATTAGACATATGAACTACTGACATCTATGCACCAACAGACTCCCCCTTGGCAGTAGCTTCATATCTTGATCTTTCAGCTCTTGTCTCGTAATCATGTATCTTCAAGCGTGCACTCCTTCTCTAACACACACCGTGACTACTCGCTGATATTTCCTTGCTTCATCCTTCCAAGCAGGAATATAGAATATCTTCTTTTCATTCAACACTTGCAAATCAGCTTTTGATAAGTTAACAAGATGCATCGGGTCATACACCCTCAGCACTTCTTGTTCATCTTCGTCTTCCATCACGGCTTCAGCAGTCTGGCAATCAACATACCACCATTTTAGATTCTTCAACACATCTTGAGGCATATTCTTCATTGGAACCTCCTTGATGCATCGGATCGGTTTGTACTTCATCACCATCCATGGCTTGCCATCTGCTCTCAATCCCCTCTCTGTATCCTCCACGAGCTTTCCCTTTTGTGGCTTTAATAGTTCAAACTTCTTTTCTTTTATACTTTCTTTCCACACAATCTTCTCAATCATTCTCGCCATATTGTTGTCACTTCTGTTTATCAGGCCCAACCTGGCCAAATCCTTCACCTCACATTCCGGCAACGTATTGAGAGATCTCAACATTCTCTTGAAGTATTGAATACCATCATAACGCTTCACCACAAACAACTTGATCTGTTCATCATAAATCCAACATATGATTCCCTTCTTCGACTCAGCATAGCCTTTGATGTTATAACTCTTCTTGAACATGGCTGGAACAGCAGGCTTCTTGGTCTTGATAAACCAATGAGCACAGCCTTCCTTCCACCTAGGCTGCTCCTCCCACTCAGTCTCATCCATCTCAACACCCATGTCGGCTTTCTCTACATCAGGGATCTCGTGTTCAACTCCTTCTTCCACTATCTCCTCATCTTCTATTCCATCTTCAATCACAATCTGCTCACCGATCTTCTCAATCATGTCACTCGGCAGCACATCTTCATCAAATAACACATCGTCGCTGAACATATCATCATCAAGCTCCTTCAGCGCATCAATCACATCATCTTCCACCAACACTACATCATCACCAGAACCACCAGCCACGTCAGTAGACTCCCCCTCAGCTGTGGAAGTACCAAGAGCTTCAGAAGTTCTTGGCAGCTCACCACCTGCATCTTTCGATGCATTGGGATCATCGTCTCGGTCATTCCTCTTCTTCGATCTGAGCTCGTCGCCTTTACAGCTCATCTCCCCCTGAGATGCCAAGAACTCCTTCAAGGCATCTATGATTTTCCCATGCTCAACCAGGAGGGATGCCTGTAGTTGATTTGCTTCCACTAGGCTTTGAATAGTCTTCGATTGTTCTGCCACGATCCGCTCTAGTGAAGCTATTCTCTCTGAGTCTGACATTGGCGAAGGCGAGACTCCAGAAGCAGGCGTAACCGCAGGTGGTACCATACCTGATAACCCTGCAGCAGTAATAACCGTTGACTCTACAAATCGTGCTGCTACCACCGACTGAGTAAGCGTTGGCGGCGGTAGAGACACGATCTCCGGAGTCGACGTCTGGATGGTAGTGGTGGATGGAATGCCAGCCGTTGATGTAGCCACCACGGGAACATCCGCAGCGCTTGTACTTGTCACCTGTACAGAAGAAGGAACAATAGACATACCAGACAGTGCGGCCGGAGCAAATCGTACAGTCCTTGAAGTCTCTCCAGCTCCCATGCCAGCACCTGTCCTCTCCCGTCTTGATCTTCTAATCAGCTTATGTATGTCTTCTTCTTCTTCCGACTCATCATCATCCTCCGTTCTCTTCCTCTTCCCAATCGTTCTCTCTCTAGACACCATCAACCGTCTCCCCTCATTCATAATCTCATCCAAATCGGAGTCAGCCATCGACGTAGCTGCTCTAGTCATACTCACACCCGAAGTTTGTGCAGCCGAGACCTGCATCTCTTCAACGTGATCCATATCAAAATAGCCTTGACCTCCAAAAACA
Organism: Bidens hawaiensis; assembly: GCF_021521415.1. Lineage (NCBI taxonomy): Eukaryota > Viridiplantae > Streptophyta > Magnoliopsida > Asterales > Asteraceae > Bidens > Bidens hawaiensis. Next base: position 339,544 of record NW_027492221.1, on the reverse strand, counting down.
GCGTCAAGGTCTATATCCTCTGCAGTAGACACAATAGGCACAGCAGGAGCAGGAACAGCTTGAGTTGCTCTTGCCTGTCGCGGTTGAGGATCTCTGAACTCGTCCCCACCAGCAGGAACATACTCTGGGTTGATTAAAAACCCAAACAGTGGAGTATGCATGGGACGACGTTCAGGGTTGCTTCTCGCACTCGACGTGCGGCATTGAGCAAAGATACGTTTGCTCACTGATTCGACGTATCTGATCGGGCGTCTCTAAGGTAGACTCGGAGCCACATGGTTCAATATCATCTGTAAAAAGCGTGGGTACATAATGAACCGCTCCCGAGACATCGCCCTTCTTTGCCTGTCTATCTCGTAAAAGACCATTTGACTGAAGCTATAACGCTTGTTATAGGTCAGTGCAGTCATGGCAGACTGCATGGTCGCACCCATACCGTCTGTGCCCGCCTTCCTCCCCGACATGCACACAATCATAACGTGCATGAGGAAGCGCCACTGGTCTAGAAGGAAACCCTTCCTCCTCTGGGTATCTCCTAATGGACCAGAGTAGCCCATTCGGAGAAACGCTCCATCACGAAAAGGAGCGACAAACTCAGTTGGATCGTCTCGAGTCTCCTCTCCAAACCGTAGTGCCACCCGGATCTGTTCAGAATTGAACTAAACTTCTTGATTGTTCACCGTTGCTCTCATGACCGGGGGCTCCACACGGCAGTCGTATTCGACCGTCTGCCAGAAGTCTTCGATATTCGGCAGAGATATCGGCAAAGTGTTTGTAATCGCGTGAAAAATCCTCGAGCGTAGGAGGAAGGTGATAATCTCGCGATAGTCATCCACACCGCTCGCCTCCGGGTCTAGAGTGATGTACATATTGTGACCCGGGAAAAATTGTCTCTGATTGTCACCATCATCTCCTCCTGCACCACCAGCACCAGCTACCGCAGCCATATCTGCAACAAACTAACCAAGTTAGAATGACAGAAAGACATAGCACAAGTTCGCTTTGTTACCATGAGCGAAGTTGTGATAAACTCTGTATAGGCGAAGTTAAAGTTGAGGCGAATTTGGGAACAACTTCGCTTCAGCTTTAAGTTCGTCTAATTAATATTAAGTAAAATGATCTTAGGTGAAGATGATGTTAACTTCGCCTCATCACAACATCGCCTCAGGCGAATTTAAGTTTCAGGCGAAGTTACGGATAACTTCGCCTCAGGCGAACTTAAGCTTCGGGCGAAGTTACGGATAACTTCGCCTCAGGCGAACTTAAGCTCCAGGCGAAGTTACGGATAACTTCGCCTAAACCCTAACTTCGCCTGAATCTGAATCGGCGACAGTGAGATTCATGGAACAACGTGCAGTTGATGATTCGGCTAGTTTAGACGATTAAGAACTCTAAACCACAAGTTTTAAGGACATGTTGACGATCAGTATAGTGTTCAACACGTAAAAACATAGGTTATGAAAATCGGTTTCAAAACCGATGGTTCGAGGTTAATAACCGGGTCGAAACGACCCTTGATTATCATGAAAGAACTTGTAATATACGATAATACAACATCTCGAACCTTTGATCGGTGAGAAAATCGGAATAAATAACACGTAATCGAGGTTAATAACAAGTTCGCCGGAGAATAGTGTAACTGTGGATATGTTCGCTGAAATTAATGAACCGATTGACTGTTGATAATCCTTTTATATGGGCGGAGTTATACAGGCGAAGTTACGGATAACTTCGCTTAGGCGAAGTTAACCACAACTTCGCCTGTTCAACAACATCGCCTATATATTTACAAAATCAAACCTTATAATTTTAACAATTTTCCAATTAAGTTATAAAACTTTCCAAGAAGAAATAAATAACATGATCAATTCTAAGTAACCAGTTAAAAAGCCATAAAACTATCTAAGTACAAAAATTTAAAGTATAAGGGATCAAATTTCAGTCTCGATAGGGACTGCTACGTTTTAGAAAAGATCCGAACAGGAATCATACTAACTACGTGACTGTCATATAGATCCGTGTTTAGCTGTATTATGACATATAGAGACAGGTTGTAAGCAGGTAATATACTTAAGATGGTTTTCATCGTTTCTGTGATACGAGTTAGGTTCAATTAATCCTTAAAATTTAAGTGGGCAACAACTCAGAAATATTGATGCCTCCTATCTATCCTCAAAGCGTATTTGGCTTTCCCCAAGTCACCCCGAATTGACTTCGACCCATAGTGTCTGATTAAACATGTAAGTACTCTTCCTCTGGTTCCCGTTCTTCTTCTTACTCAATGATTGTGAAGTCTTTATTTTATCATCACTAATATGTTTCAATAACTCCAATATATATATATATATATATATATATATGTATTTTTTTTATTTTTTTTAACATAGACTTCAAAGTAGAAATTTACTGCAAGTCCCGAATCTGGATCACTGCAGTATCTTTAAACGCAATCTTCACGGGAATCAGAACACACATGGGCTCGTGAATGACTGGGTAATCGCTTTTCTGCCTATCATTCGGAAAGATATATATGAAGACACGCAAAACTCTTAAGGAGTTTCCACGTAAAATCAAGTAAATTTAGTTTGTATCACATATACTTTTACGCACCATAAAAAGTTACCATGACATACAATGACTGTCCTAAAGCCTTTTAAGCCTAATAACTTCACTAGTTAAGCACACAGAATTAGTATATCTATCATTTTCCAAGGTTGGATCAATCTTCCGTTTAACATAGCTAACGAACTTCTTACGAAGTAACAGACTTGAAAAATAATTTCATTTCCCTTAAAAAAATTTTTAACATTTATCGCCCCGACCAAAACAAAGTCTTCAGGTAAACGGCTATCCCGAAGATCCACTGGATCAGCTGGACCGACCACATACTAGTATGTGTCCTTCTAACTAAGTATGATCGACTAATTTTAAGCGAAAGAATGAAAAACTCATCATAAACCGCCCCGGTCACTATCAGTAATCTGGTTAATGGCTATCCTCAAAATCTACAAGTAGAAAATGAGGACCAAAACATATCCGAAGACAAGTCCTTCAAACTAATGTAACCGACATAATTTTAAGCGATTGACGTTTTTTTTTTTTTTTTTTTAATAACACAAGAAAAGCATGGTTACGCGGGATTGATCATCCCATTCAGTTCAATAAGGTTTTGAAATCTGGATTTGTCAAACGCTTTAGTGTATATATCAGCGAAATTATCAAGCGTATCCACCTTTTCAAGAATTATCAGTTTCTTCTCAGCACAATCCCGTATGAAATGATGACGTATGTCAATGTGTTTAGTTTTACTATGTTTCACGGGATTGTTAGTTACTGAGATTGCAGCTGTGTTATCAATGCAAATAGGAGTAAGTAAGAAATTCAGACCATAGTCGCGCAGCTGTTGTTGTATCCAAAGAACCTGAGAGCAGCAGTTGGATGCAGCCATGTATTCTGCCTCACAGGTTGAGATTGCGACTGAAGTCTGCTTCTTGCATTGCCACGTAGACTTGTACCAGCAGGATGTCGCTTCCATCTCTTTTGAAGAACAACGTGCTATCAATTTTCCCTCTTTCAAAACCATTCTCGAGCAAGTAATCCGATAAAGTTGCATACCAGGCACGAGGTGCCTGATGTAATCCATACAACGCCTTGCTCAACCTGTACACGTGATCTGGATAGTTTGGGTCAGGAAAACCCGGAGGTTGCTCAACATACACAACCTCATCAACTTTCCCATTCAAAAACGCACTCTTCACATCTAGTTGAAACACCTTCATCTTTTCATAAGCAGCAAACGCCAAAAACAATCTTATGGCTTCCAACCTAGCGACAGGAGCGAACACTTCGTTATAATCAATCCCCTCTTGTTGATTAAAACCTTTCACGACAAGCCTCGCCTTGTTTCTTATAATGATCCCCTTATCATCTCTCTTGCACTTGAACACCCATTTTGTGCCTATCGCATGCACATTCTTTGGTTTTTCAACCAAAGTCCAAACTTCCATCTTCTCGAATTGAGCCAACTCTTCTTGCATGGCCTCGACCCACGAGCTGTCCTTTAAAGCCATTTGATAATTTTTCGGTTCAATCTGGCTTATAAAGCAAGTATACAGGCATTCATCGATTATTCCTGTCTCCTTAATGCTTGAATAAACACAGGTATGTTCATTTAAGCTACTTCTCGTTTGTACACCTGAGGACACATCACCAATCACATTATCCAAAGGGTGATCTTTATGAATTCTCGTGGTCGGAACAGAACCGACATGCAAATTATCTTCCAAATTAGAAGAGATCTCATCAATGGTTGTTTCATGCTGAGAGTGAAAAGGATTGATAAATTCTTCTTCAGCAGAGGCAGCAGGGGTACCGATAGTGTTTGATGAGGAAGGTTGACACTTATCAATCAGCTGTCTTTGCATTAGATTTTCTTCCTCATCGAGTATCATCTTCGTCGCAGCTCTTTCTTCTTCTTCAGAAATCTCCAAATCCGGTACGTTAAACGACTTAAAAAGCTTAACATAATCGAAAAGCTCAGCAGGTCCATTGCTTGGTTTTGGCGGTTGGTAACTTGTGATGTCGGTGTTACACATCACCTCCACCTTGCAGGTCGAAGTATTGAAGACACGTCTGTTGGGAGTACCAACAACATAACCGACCAAGATTCCTTCATCGGCTACTTCGCCAAATTTAGAATTTGTCTTCAAGATCGAACAAGGGGACCCGAATGGTTCAAGACCACTCAAGTTGGGCTTCCTCCCATGCATAAGCTCGTAACACGTTTTACCAAGTCTCTTAACGGTTAACACTCTATTCAGAACATAGCAGGCTGTAGCAACTGCTTCAGCCCAGAACATCACAGGAAGCTTCGAATCTGCCAGCATAGTCCTGGCTCCTTCAATTAAAGTTCGGTTCTTCCTTTCAGCCACTCCATTCTGTTGCGGAGTATACGGAGCGCTGTATTGATGTTCAATTCCTTTCCGAAGACAGAAGATCTCCATTTCAAAATTCTTGAACTCTGTCCCATTGTCACTTCTGATGAACTTAACTGTTTTACTCATGACGTTCTCAACTTTAGTAATCAAATTCTTCACCATTTGAGCAGTCTCATCTTTCGATTTCAGAAAATATACCCACGAATATCGCGAGTAGTCATCATTGATCACCAAGCAGTAAGAAGTACCTCCTAGACTTTTTACATTCACTGGACCGAAGAGATCCATGTGAAGCAGTTCAAGAGTACTGGCAATAGAGTTGACCTTCTTGGTGAGATGGGATTTCTTGTGTTGCTTTCCCTTCTTGCATGCAATACATTTGTCTTCAAAGTTAAAACTTTTCAAGGGAACGCCCATCACAAGCCCATTTTTGACAATGTGGTTCATCTTCCGAAGATGAATGTGCCCCATCCTCCTGTGCCATAGTTCGGATTCTGATTCGCTTGCTTTCGTCATTAAACATGATTCTCCCGTGGCCATTTCAGTAGACCTCATATCCATCACATACGTATTTGTATCACGTGGAGCTGTCATCACTATCCACTCGTCTGGTATCTGAAAACCAGGCTTCAACACGATTGCCTCATTCTTCGTGAAATGAACAGTATATTCCTTATCACAAATCTGCGACACACTCAGCAGATTGTGCTTCAGCTCTTCTACAAAATTCACATTCTCAAGTGTCATTCTCCCATTGGACACCATTCCTTTTCCAGTGATTCTTCCTCCACTTTCACCAGCAAAACTAACTCTCGCTCCTTGAACAGGTTTTAAGTCGTGCAACAAGTATTTGTTGCCCGTCATGTGCCGGGAACAGCCGCTATCTACAATCCAAAGACTGTGGGCAGCCCTGTTCAACTGTTCCTGCACAATAAAGCAAATGATTAGAATCTAGGGACCCAAGACCAATTGGTCTTGGATCTATACATCCCGTACTTCTGCTTTCCAAAGTTAGCATTTGGATAATTCCTGTCAGTCCTATTAGGAAATTTCCTTGGAAATTGAGTGTGAGACCTTCCAAACCTATGTGTATTGAAAGTATTATATCTTACGGTTTGGTGATTAGCATTGTAAAACTGAGGTTTGTTTCTGTGAAAACCTGAATTAGTTACATTTTGAAACTTTGAAGGGTTTTCATTTTTAGCAGTATTAAAATTACCATTAAGCTTATGCTCAGTTTTAATAGGCCGCACGCCTCTGAATTTCGGCGTCAGAGGACAATCTGCAACAAGATGTCCTAACTTATTACACCTAAAACAACACCTATACTCCATTTTCTTTTCAAATGTTGTTTTGGATGTAGAGGCTGTGTTACCGGCCGTTCGTCTCACATAAGGTGGGACGTACGGGTTGAGTGGAGTACTCTTTTTAGAAGTTTTATCTTTTTCTCCACCAGTGGGTAACACTACCTTCTCTTTTGTCTTACCTGATTCGGACAACTTATCCGAATCCGATGAGACTGGACTCGCAACAGAAATTTTCACACTTGAAACAGGCGAACTCGTTTCGCCACTACTAACACTTGGTTCTGAACTCGTAACCTTGATTGGAACTGTCTGAGGAACTTCAAAATCAACAGATTTCTGAACACTAGGGTTAAAAGTGTAATTGTGGTTATACGGTGGTGGAACCTCGTGATAACCAATTCCTCCTCTCTTTGTAGAGGTACCTTGATCACTAACAAGGTGAACAAGAATAGCTGAGAAATTTCTGAACTGTTCTAGTTTTCGGTTCAGTTCCACCACTTTCACCTGGTGGTCAGCAATCTGCTTTTCTCGTTCAGCAATCAGTTTAGTTTTTTCTTCTAAAACCTCATAACTTAGATCAATTACTTCAATTTTTTCAGCAAGTTTAGTTTTTAAGCTTTTTACATCTTTTTCACACGCTTTTATTTTAACTTTGTAACTGTTTTCTCTTGCTTTCGTAAAGTGATGATCTTCTTTAAGAGTTTTAAATTCAGCATCTAAACGAACATACTGATCAGTTATGGTAGCAAGTTGCTCAGACAAATTCTCACATTTAGTACAAAAAGATTTAGAACTTACCTCGGAGATTTGATCATTGTTATCTGCCATGAAAGCTTTTTCCTTACCAGTAGCTTTCTCTTCTCCGGTAGTCTTCTCACGTTCTTCATTCTCAACCTTAGCCATATTTGCCTATTCACTATTTTCATTTAAATGCAGGTTCCAGTTGTATTCACCTGCTTCTCTAGACAGCATGGCATTGACTTCCTTAGTACTTCCAGTGTGCTGTGCAGACCGGCCCTGACCACGTTCAACTCTCTTGTTTCTGCAATCTTTGGCAAAGTGCCCGTTTTGTTGACAGTTATAGCACCTCACCTTAGACTTGTCGAACCCTGGCCTGCCACCAACGAACTTTCTCCCCGTCTTTCTCATAAACTTCTTCACTCTCCTCACTATCATGGCCATCTGCCATTGTAAATCCATTTCCTCCAGATCATCAGCATCGATCTGGTCATAGTCTTCATCTAGCATCGCTGGATCAACCACCTTTCCTTGAATATAGTTTTCATATGAAGCAATAAATGAAGCATAGAGGCCAAACTGCTCTTCAGCAGATTTGACGCTCATTGGCATCTTAGAGAAATTATTGCTTGAGGAACTTGAAGATCCACTACTCTGGCTTGCTGTCTGTTGAGTACCACTTGATCCACCCGCAACAAAGCAAACATCCCCATTTGAGTTTACTGACACATGCCCCTCCTGTGAAGAATTGGCACCCGACTCACCCTTCGAGTAGTAGGCGGCAGAATCAGTCTTAGAACTTGTATTGGAGTTTACTTTGGCACCGTACATGCCTGGATCTTGAACCTGATCCATAGATGTTTCTTTTCTTACCATATTAAGCTCAAAAGTTCTGAGCTTGTTGACCGCGGTTTCAAGATCATAAGTAGGGAAGTCTTTGTCTTCCCTCATCAGTACAGTATAAATCTCCCATTTTGGTGGGAGAGCATCGAGAAGTTTTTCTACAATCTCTTCTTCTCGGTAGGAAATGGAGTAGTTACTCAGTTCAGTCATTAGATGATAATATCGAGTGATAATATCATCAAGAGATTCGTTCTTCAAGTACTTAAAGACTGAAAATTAAGTCTTGAGCAATTTTATCTTTGACGCTCGAATACCGACATTTCCTTCGAATCTGCTCTCAAGAGCTTCCCAAAGCTCTCTAGCTGATGTATACTTTCTGAATGTATGTAGGATCTCCTGTGGAAGAGCCATTGTGATTGCAGCATGAGCCTTGCTTTCGGCTTCATACATATTCTTCTCCTCTTCTTCCATTTTACTGTATTTCTTGATTTGGTCTCGACCCTCATACTCCATGATCGGTGGAATATATCCATCTTGGATGCATACCCACATTTTCGCATCCTGGTACTTAACATACTGTATGAACCGATCCTTCCACGCGACAAAGTCGGTTCCCTTCAGCAACCTTGGGGCCTTTGTAGCTGACCCCGCTTCTACTTCCATCTTGACAAGCTCCGAAATGTTGATCGATGACATCCTTCTTGAAGACTAGGAAACCCGAAAAATTCTGAAAAGGGCGAAGTTAAAAAATTTCTTCGAAACAGTACTGTAGGCGAAGTTAAGGATAACTTCGCTTAAGTAATAACTTCGCTGGATTCTTCTTAAATTCGCGTGACTGAGCGAAGTTGAGAATAACTTCGCTTAGGGTAAGCGAACTTGGAAAGTAAGCGAATTTGAAGAGAACTTCGCTGAACTAGGCGAACTTGAGAAGAACTTCGCTGAGTTAGGCGAAGTTGAGGAGGTAGGCGAAGTTGTGAATAACTTCGCTTCTCCTTATATCTTCGCTGAAACCCTACGTATCTTGACGGCAACTTCGCCTGATGAACAGCAACTTCGCCTGACGAACTTGAACTTTCTGCAGATCTGAAAATCGAATTTTAACGACGATTTTGACGGTTTGAAGGCTTGAACACACTGGTAGGAAGCTAGAATGAGCAACAACACCAAAAACTCGTCCCGGTAATACCCGAAATGGAACGAATTCTACACCCGCGTGAATATCCCGAACCACACAATCGAGCAAAAGCTCTGATACCAAGTGTAGGTTCCCTGGACGGATCACACGTGATATCCCGATATACACAGGTGCGGAATCCCTGTGTAGATCGTTACGAACGTAGAATATTAGCTCACGAACACACGTACACACGATACGAACAACCACACGTTATATTGATAACTCGAACCGTGTTACTTACAGACTCACGTCAATAGACTTACTGAATTACAACGACTCGATCAACTAAACTCTCTAACAACCGATTAACCCGTAAACAGTAAACAGAAAACAATATAAATACACGACAACTTCGCCTCAGGCGAAGTTGTCTATAACTTCGCTCGTTCAACAAGTTCGCCTAGGCGAACTTGTCAACAACTTCGCTTCTAAACAAACAATTACATAAACAATATTACAGACTCGATTACAGACATTAGACATATGAACTACTGACATCTATGCACCAACACAAAGTTAGACAATTCTGGCGACAAGGCCCATTAACTGGCGATAAAGCCTTTTTACTGGCGACTAGGCCTTTACTTAAGAGACATGAAGATGTCTAAGCTTGAGATAAAACTAGGGAAGGTCCCAAACGCATGGGCATGATTATGCCAAGACTTTATATAACACGAAAGTGTTATAAACCTTAGATAACATGAAAATGTTATAAACCGTTTGTGTGACACGTCTGCCACTTATCTTAAGGATTCGGTATATAGCCAACAACAGACGGATTGTCAGCTGGTCTGGTCAGCCTGCCTCGAACTATACCCGAATCATCGTGTGCTCCAGGCGTCATTAGAAAGGTGGAGACCTTTTAACCATTTGAGATATCCGGGATATCATATTCGTGCGCTCCAGGCGTCGTTAGAAAGGTGAAGACCTTTAAACCCTTTGAGATATCCGGGATATCATATTCGTGCGCCCCTGGCGTTCGTTAGAAAGGTGAAGACCTTTAAACCTTGAGGGATATCAGGGATATCATATTCGTTTGGGAGGTGATCAGCCTCTGACTGTTGTCGATATAACATATCCTTAGGATAACTGCAAAACACTAAGCTCTTAATGAGGGGTGGGTGTTAGCCTGGCTAACACCCCTCCGATGCTTAAGTCAGTAAACTTGATAGGCTACTTCTGGCCAACAATGAAAAGAGATGCAATGGATTTCTCCAAGAAGTGTGATACTTGCCAAAGACATAGCAACATATTGCATCAACCAGCTGAACCATTATATCCCATCATATCCCCGTGGTCCTTTATGAAATAGGGAATGGATATTGTGAGAAAACTACCCAAGGCTCCTGGTGGAAAGGTCTTTATACTGGCCATGACAAATTACTTCTCCAAATGGATCGAAGCAGAGGCATTTGCTCAAGTTAAAAAAAAGGATGTGATATCCTTCATCAAACGCAATATCCTGACAAGATTTGGTATCCCGCCAGAGATTGTTTGTGACAATGGATCACAATTCATCGGTAAAAGAACAGCCAACTTTTGTGAAAGTTGGGGAATCAAAATGGTGACTTCGACTCCAGTACATCCTCAAGCTAATGGTCAAGCAGAATCCAGTAACAAGATCATTATCAACAATCTGAAGAAGAAATTGGGGTCCAAGAAGGGTAAATGGGCTGAGGAACTACCATTTGTTCTTTGGGCCGACATGACTGTTTTGGTCAAAAATTGACAATGGTAATTTCGTAACCAAATTAGTAATCGGGACTAGGTGCTTATATAAACTGAACGTAAAAGTGCATGAACACAAGGATTTGTTGCGAGGAAAAAACATGTTATCCTTAAGATAACAAGCAAAAATCCCCGGGCGGTGAAAATTATCACCACCAGTTTATTAATAACAAAGGTGATTACATTGGTGGAGCTCAAACTTGATCGTGATTACAGAGAATGCGAGTACTAGTAAGTCTCGTGTGTCTAGAGTGTGTGTTATGATCCGGTTTTGAGCTCTATTTATACAAAAATAAAAACCTAACAATATGGCCTATATTTTAGGAAACTTTAGAAGAAGTCCAATTAGCTGTTAATTCCGTTAATCACCACGTTTCCTTATTGGCCACGCTCTAATAACAGCAAGTGAGAATCTTGGGGAGATAATGGTAACTACCTTTGACTTGGTAAACAAGGAAAGTAGCAAAGATCGTGTTATATATATAATGTAATTAGGATACCTGTTACCTTTGATGATACCGCATCCTGAATTTGCTCTAAATAACTTTTCCTGAGGATACCGGAAATCCGTGCCCTAACAATTGTCCACAAATTTGACAGCTGTAGATATAGATTACAGCTGTAAAATTTTGAATTTTGAATTTTGCGTGGGCGGCGGATTGCTGTTACATGTGTCACTCATCCGTTCTTTGGGTAAACCCTAGGTCGGCTTTATAATTACCCGGATAAATAATATCTCCATCCATCTTCTTCCATTGTCCAGGTAACTTTCCTCTACTCCCTTTTCTGAAATCATGAGTCCGAAGTTCCGCCCATCCATTGTTGGGGATTTTGTATCACAGAATCTCCTTACTAGTCTAGCAAGTGAAATATGTATTTTTGGTGATGCAGACATCGCCAATTTGAGGTCTCGAGGATGTTTTCCTCCGCGAACAGTTTTTAGGCCTTTTGACACCACCCTATCTTCTGACCATGTTTCAAAAACCTGGATCTGTTTTCCTCTTTTGCCATTCAAAATTGGTTTTTCCTATCCATTTCCTGCCTTTACCACCAAGTTCTTTTCAAGAACTGGTCTTAGCTATGCCCAAACCATGCCCATGGTTTGGAGGACTTTGCTTGTGTTGGAGAGACTAATCGCCGACCACGCTCTTGACTTTACTCTCTCGGAGCTTGCTTCTGTATACGACCTTCGTAGCCATGGGTCTTCAAGATATCTCCTTAAGATTAAATCTGGTCAATCTCCATTGATCTTGAAAAACACCCAGAATAATGACCAGTGGAAGAGACAATTTTTCTTTTTTAGGAGAGATTCACTTCCTCAGCCCAATACTCTTCCTTATCTCTGGGTTTCCAAAAGTAGGATACTGTATCTTGAATATATACTGTTATCTTTTGTGACTGATGTGTTTTTCTTTATTTTTGCAACTTTGAAGTTCTTTGAGATCGCTCCTCCCACCAGAGAAACTGAGGACAGGCTTGCATCCTTCTTTCTTATTGACGAGGAGGAAAGGTCGTTTCATCTTCAGTCAAGTGTTCAAGAACCGTCTCCATCCTCAAGCTTCGTTATGTCTGGTAAGAATCATTTGAGATGTTAGTGTAAATATCTTAAGGATTAGGGATACTAACCGGTGTGTTTGTAGGTAAGTCTGCTTCTGCTTTTGCCCTTGAAGATATTGAAAGCATGGTATCCACTCGAAGCGCTATCAAGAAAGAACCCATATCCAGTTCTATCCCACATCCAGAAGGCAGCCGAGCGAAAGGCTCTAAGAAACGAAAGAGCCAGGAGACCAGCGAATCTGTTCCCATGCACGATGTTGATTTCCACGATGCCATGAATAAGACTCAGCAGGTATCTTCTTCATTTGTCATGATTTCTCATATACTGAGAATAACTTATATTGGGGATTCTTTATCCTTGTAGGGCCTCGAATATCTTTCCCCCCGGTTTGCCGCCATGAGCCTTGAACTCCATGAAGCTCATACTCGTATCTCTGAACTGATGAAGATGGGGGTGACGAAGACCAGTCTTCTTGATAAGAAGACCAAAGAGGTAGATGACCTGAAGCTGGAGTTGTCACTGGTCAAGAAGGAGTTGGTTTATCAAAAGGTGGAATGTATGATAAAAGTTTATGATGCTATGGAGGGGGCGAAGAAGTCTGCTGCTGTTTCCGTATTCCAGTCCCGGCTTAAGATGGCTAAAGAGGTGAAGGATGCTGGTCTGGACACTCCTTTCTGGGATGTAGCTGGTTGGGAGAAGATACTGGCTGAGCTTGGTGGGAAGAAGGTGGAGGATGCTGGTGGAGGTGGCTATCAAAGGTGCGGTGAAGGCGGTTGGTGAGGAGGTGCAATTGGGCGACGATAACGGTAAAGACAAGGCTTGAGCCCAATTTTTTATGTGTTTGTCTATGGTTTGATATCGGTTTGTGATGTTTGTTGAACAATTTTCATTTTTCTATCTTGAACAAGTATGCATTAGGATATCTGACAATGGGGAGACATAGGTGGAGGGATCTTGAGTTTCAAGACGAAGCCTATGTCTTCCTGAAGATGATGCCTGGTGGAGGGATCTTCCATTTGTTGAAGACAAAGCTTAGGCATCGTCTTTTGGTTTATCTGCACTTAACGTTAGTAATGACACAATCTTTTGGTTTAATCATTGTGTTATGCATGTATGCCATTTTTAGATAACATACCAGAATAAATTTTGACCAGAATATGTTTATGGAATATTTTCATCTTCTTGATATTAGATATCTTGAAGATAAAGTATCTTGAAGATATACTTCTTGTATTTTAACAGTTATATTTCCAGGAAAATCTATCTGTTAATAAAACACTTTGAGGATAATGTATAAAATATCTCAAGGATTATATAATTTTAGAAAACATGTATTTGAGGGATAACATATCCTCATGTCTTGAGTGAATTATCACAATCAAACCAAAAGATCATACCTTGAATATGAATTGTATAATAAAACTAAGTGTAAAGAGTACCTTTTTAGAGATTATTTATAAATCTGATAGGCTTACACGTGATGTCCCCAATTGTTGAACTTTTTAAGTATCAAGCTTCTGGGATGTTGTTAAGTTAAAAACGACTTAGTAATCTTCTCGGTAATCTGTCGAAACAAAGTTAGATAATTCTGGCGACAAGGCCCATTAACTGGCGATAAAGCCTTTTTACTGGCGACTAGGCCTTTACTTTAGAGACATGAAGATGTCTGAACGTGAGATAAAACTGGGGAAGGTCCCAAACGTATGGGCATGATTATGCCAAGACTTTAGATAACACGAAAGTGTTATAAATCTTAGATAACATGAAAATGTTATAAACCGTTTGTGTGACACGTCTGCCACTTATCTTAAGGATTTGGTATATAGCCAACAACAGACGGATTGTCAGCTGGTCTGGTCAGCCTGCCTCGAACTATACCCGAATCATCGTGCGCTCCAGGCGTCGTTAGAAAGGTGAAGACCTTTAAACCGTTTGAGATATCCGGGATATCATATTCGTGCGCCCCTGGCGTTCGTTGGAAAGGTGAAGACCTTTAAACCTTGAGGGATATCAGGGATATCATATTCGTTTGGGAGGTGATCAGCCTCTGACTGTTGTCGAGATAACATATTCTTAGGATAACTGCAAAACACTAAGCTCTTGATGAGGGGTGGGTGTTAGCCAGGCTAACACCCCTCCGATGCTTAAGTCAGTAAACTTGATTTAGAGATAATAAAGTTCAAGGAATGTAAAAATAGATGAGGGAACATACCTTTATCTTCAGGATACGAACGTACCAGTTGAGGATACTAACAAAAATATGTCTTTAGGTGAATGGCATTCAAAGCTCTTGGTATAGGAATACCTTCCATAGTAATTAGCCTGTAGGCCCCTTTTCCGGCTTCGGCTTCGATCAAGTAATGACCTTCCCATTTAGGAGCTAGCTTTCCCTCTGTTGGGTTAGTGGTATTCTGAAACGCTTTTCTTAATACCATATCTCCTACTTGGAATCTTCGAATTCTGATATTTTTGTTGTAGGACTTGGCTATTCTTTGCTGGTATGCCGCCATCCTGACCTTGGCGAGATCTCTGAGTTCATCAATGGTATCCAAGTCTTCAGTGAAGCTTTGGTTATTGGTCTCAGTATCTTGGATGCTAGTTCTTGCTATAGGAATAACCATTTCTATAGGAATAACGGCTTCGGCCCCAAACACCAAAGAGAAAGGTGTTTGTCTCGTTGCATTTTTCGAGGTGGTCCTATCAGCCCAAAGAAGAAATGGTAGTTCTTCAGCCCATTTCCCTTTCTTGGATCCCAATTTCTTCTTCATATTGTTGATGATGATCTTGTTACTGGATTCTTCTTGACCATTAGCTTGAGGATGTACTGGAGTTGAGGTCACCATCTTGATTCCCCAACTTTCACAGAAGCTGGTTGTTCTTTATCCGATGAATTGTGATCCATTGTCACTAACAATCTCTGCTGGGATACCGAATCTTGTTAAGATGTTGCGTTTGATTAATGAGATCACATCCTTTTCTTTGATTTGAACGAATGCCTCTGCTTAGATCCACTTAGAGAAGTAATCCGTCATGGCTAGCATAAAAACTTTTCCACCAGGAGCCTTGAGCAGCTTTCCCACAATATCCATTCCCCACTTCATAAATGGCCATGGGGAGATGATAGGATATAATGGTTCAGCTGGTTGATGTAATATGTTGTTATGTCTTTGGCAAGTATCACACTTCTTGGAGAAATCCATCACATCTCTTCTCATTGTTGGCCAGAAGTATCCTGTCCTTAGTATCTTCGATGCTAAGGCCCTGCCCCCAGTGTGGTTTCCACAATCACCTTCATGTATATCCTTGAGAACTTCTTGTGCTTCTTGATATTCCAAGCATCTCAATTATGGACCTGCAAATGATTTTCTATATAATATTTTATTTAGGATAATATACTGGGTTACCTTCATTCGGAATGCTCTGGGATTTTCTCCTTCTGGGATCTCGTTATTCTGAAGATACCGTATTATGGGATTGGTCCAAGATGCTGGATTATCCTTAGAATTTGAAGTTTCTAAGACTTTGAGGTTCTCCTTTGTTGCTGGAGTCAAGATATGCACGATAGGTATCTTGACATCTCCTGGTATCTTGAGAGCTGATGCCAAGTTTGCTAAGGCATCTGCTTCAGTGTTCTCTTCTCTTGGTACCTGCACTATGTCAAATGTCTCGAAATACATAGCTAATTGCTTAACTATTTCTAAATATTTCGCTATGTTTTTTGCATTCGCTGCATAAGAGCCATTGAAATTGTTAGCTAATAAAAAAGAATCAACGTAAACTTGAAGATACCTGACCTTCATATACTTAGCTAATTGCAAACCAGCTATTAAGGCCTCATATTCAGCCTCATTATTAGTAGCCTGAAATTTACAAGATATAGATAGAGGTATAATGTCCCCCCTGTGGTGATTTTAGCAGGATACCTAGACCTGTTCCTCTTATGTTAGAGGCACCGTCAGTATGTAGGGTCCAACTTTCCTTGACCTCCAATTGCTGAACTTCTTTTTCAACTTCTTCAATTATATCCTGGCTAAAATCAGCCACAAAGTCGGCGAGTGCTTGAGACTTGATGGCTGTCCTTGGTTCATACAAGATATCATATGCGCTAAGTTTCACAGCCCACTTTGCCATCCTACCTGACATCTGTGGTTTTCTAAAAACAGCCTTAATAGGATAGTTAGTCTTTACATGTATAGCATGAGTTTCAAAGTAATGTCTAAGTTTAGTGGAAGCCATTATAAGTGCTAAAATGAATTTTTTAAGATAAGGATACCTGGATTTAGCATCTAGTAGACTTTTACTTACATAATATATCAGATATTGTTGACCTTCATGATCCTTGACCAAGACAGCACTGATTGCACTCCCGGAAACAGCCAGGTACAGGGATAATGGCTCACCATCATCTGGCTTCATTAAGAGTGGCACTGAAGATAAGTATTCCTTTAGGGATACCAACACCTTTTCTTGCTTTTCTCCCCATTCGAATTTTTGATTCTTCATCAGGATATCATAGAAGTCTTTACACTTCTCTAAAGATCTTGAGGTAAATCTGTTGAGAGCAGCTATTCTTCCGGTCAACCTTTGGACGTCTTTGACATTCCATGGTGATTTGATATCCAGGATAGCCTTGATCTGCTCTGGGCTTGCTTCTATCCCTCTTTTGGTGACCATGTATCCTAGGAATTTTCCTGCTTTTACCCCAAAGTGACACTTGGCTGGATTCAACTTCATGTTGTATTCATCCAGGATATCGAATGATGTTGCCAAGTCTCTCAGATGATCCTCGGCCTTCTTTGACTTTACCACCATGTCATGTATGTAGACTTCCATCGTGTCCCCCAGTTGATCTTTGAACATCATGTTGACTAGCCTCTGGTATGTTGCACCTGCATTTTTAAGTCCAAAAGGCATTGCAGTATAACAGTATATACCTGTGGGAGTCATGAAGGCTGTGTCTTCTTTATCTGAAGGCTCCATTTGAATCTGTTGAAATCCTGAGGATGCGTCCATGAATGTTAGTAGCTCATGGCCAGCAGTTGCATCCACCATTGAGTAAATGTGCGGGAGTGGGAATGGGTCTTTTGGACAGGCCTTATTCAGGTCTGTGAAGTCCACACACACTCTCCGTTTTCCATTTTTTTCTGGACAACAACTAGATTGGCCAACCATTTAGGATATTGGACTTCTCTTATCATCTTGGTTTTGAGCAGCTTCTGCACCTCTTCTTGTATGATAGCGTTTCTCAGGAGCAAACTTTTGTCGCTTTTGATGTACTGGCCTGAAAGTAGCTCGTGGCCTGATGTACTGCACCTCTTCTTATATGTTAGTAGCTCGTGGCCAGTATGTACTTGTTCTTAACAATACTTTGACTTCAGTATCCTGAGGATCCAAAGATACTTCCTTTACATCCTACTCTGTTTTGCAGGACCTTCCCTGGTTGTTGCTGTAATTTCTATGCTTGAGTAGGCTTTGTAGTCCACTTCATTGATGAAGCATAACATTCCTTGGCATCTTGCTGATCACTTTCAATTTTGATGACTCCCTAGGGACTTGGGAGTTTCACACACTAATGGTAGGTCGAGGGTACCGCCTTCATGCTGTGGATCCAGGGCCTGCCTAAAATCACATTACAAAAAGATAAAGAGTCAATAACGCAAAACTTTTGTAGGGAGTTAGTTCCCTTAATATATATTGGAAGTTTGATTTCTCCCAAGGTGTTCTTGGTTTTGCCACTGAATCCGACAAGAACTGAGGATTTCGGGATAATCTCTGTTTCTGGGATATCCATTTTCTTCAGGGCCTCCATCTAGATAATGTTCACAGAGCTTCCTCCATCGACGAGTATCCTGCTCACAAAACAGTTAGCTATACATAAAGTAATTACCAAACCGTCATGGTTGGGATCCACAAGGTTACATCTATCTTCCTCATCGAAGGATATGATTCTTTGAGTCGTCAATGTGGAAATACGGAGAGGTCTTTCTCCGTTGTCCATTTTTGTTTCTCTGGAACGTTTCTTAGCCGCTGAATATGAGGTTCCGCAGATGTCAGATCCTCCTGAGATGAAGGATACCACCTTAGTTCTGGGTGGTGGAGAAGGTGCCCTTTCAGGTGTCTTGACAAGATCCTGGCTTTCGTTCTTGTTTTTTCCAAATAGTTCCTTTAGGTGTCCTTTGCTGAGAAGGTATCCTATTTCCTTTCGAAGTGCTAAACAATCATCAGTGCGATGTCCAAAGTCTTCATGGAATGCACACCATTTTGACTTGTCTTTGTTTGATCCAGGCTTCTCATTCTTTTTAGGCCATCTGGCATTGTCACCTAAATCCTGCATGGCATAAATTACACCACCAATATCAAGGTTAAAGCAATATTCGGATCTTTTAGGATATTCTTCGTCGTCTTCGTCTTCTTCCACAACATTGATCTTGGGATTATCCTGCTTGGAATAAGGCTTCGGTCTGAAGAACTTTTGTGGAGAGTCGGACTTCCTGTTGGTAGACTCGTATTTCGGGATAACCAAGTTTCCATGAGCCTTCTATCCCTCTTTGGACATCTTTGACATTTCTTGGTGATTTGATATCCAGGATAGCCTTGATCTGCTCTGGGCTTGCTTCTATCCCTCTTTTGGTGCCAAATTGTTTTGGTCAAAAATTGACAATGATAATTTCGTAACCAAACTAGTAGTTGGGACTTGGTGCTTATATGAAATGAACGTAAAAGTGCTTGAACACAAGGATTTGTTGCGAGGAAAAAACCGTTATCCTTAGGATAACAAGCAAAAAACCCCGGGCGGTGAAAACTATCACCACCCGTTAATTAACAACAAAGGTAATTACAATAGTGGAGCTCAAACTTGATCGTCATTACAGAGAATGCGAGTACTAGTAAGTCTCGTGTGTCTAGAGTGTGTGTTATGATCCGGTTTTGAGCTGTATTTATACAAAAATAAAAAGCTAACAATATGGCCTATATTTAAGGAAACTGCGAAATTATTCCAATTAGCCGTTAGCCCTTCAATTAGCACGTTTCCTTTCTTGTCACGCTTTATTAATTGAAAGTGCGAGTCTTTGGGAGATCACAATAACGATCTTTGACCTAGTAAACATAGAAAGAAGCAAAAATTGTGCTATATATATAATGTAATTAGGATACCGGTTACCTCTGAGGGTACCACATCCTGGAGTAGTTCTGAATAATCTTTGCTAAGGATACTGAAAATCGGTGCCCTAACACTAAGGCTCTGCCCCCAGTGTGGTTTCCACAATCACCTTTATGTATATCCTTGAGAACTTCTTGTGCTTCTTGATATTCCAAGCATATCAAGTATGGACCTGCAAGTGATTTTCTATATAAAACAACATTTAGGATAATATACTGGGTTACCTTCATTTAGAAAGCTCTTGGATTTTCTCCTTCTAGGATCTTGTTATCCTGAAGATACCGTATTATAGGATGGGTCCAGGATACTGGATTATCCTCATTTTTTGAAATTTCCATGACTTTATGGTTCTCCTTTGTTGCTGGAGTCAAGATATGTATGATGGGTATCTTGATGTCATCGGGTATTTTGAGAGCTGAAGCTAAATTTGCCAAGGCATCTGCTTTAGTGTTTTCTTCTCTTGGTACCGGTACTATATCAAATGTTTCGAAACACACAGCTAATTGCTTAAATATTTCTAAATATTTTACTAAGTTTTCTGCATTTACTGCATAAGAGCCATTAAAATGGTTAGCTAATAACGAAGAATCAACATAAACTTGAAGATACATGACCTTCATGTCCTTTGCTAGTTGTAATCCAGCTATTAAGGCTTCATATTCAGCCTCATTATTAGTAGTATGAAATTCACAGGATATAGAAGAGGTATTATGTCCCCCTGTGGCGATTTTAAAAGGATACCTAGACCTGTTCCTCTTATGTTGGAGGCACCATCGGTGTGCAAAGTCCAATTCTCTTTAATCTCCAACTGTTGAACTTCTTTCTCTACTTCCTTAAGTATATACTGGCTAAAATCAGCCACAAAGTCGGCAAGTGCCTGTTATTTGATGGCTGTCCTTGGTTCATACAGGATATCGTATGCACCAAGTTTCACAGCCCACTTTGCCATTCTTCCTGACATTTCTGGTTTTCTCAAAACAGCCTTAATAGGATGGATAGTTTTTACATGAATAACATGAGTTTCAAAATAATGTCTTAATTTAGTAGAAGCCATTATAAGTGCCAAAATTAAATTTTCAAGATAAAAATACCTGGATTCAGCACCTAGTAGACTTTTACTTACATAATATATTAGATGTTATTGACTTTCATGATCTTTGACTAAGACAACACTTATCGCACTTCTGGAAACAGCTAAGTACAAGGATAATGGTTCACCGTCAACTGGCTTCATCAGGAGTGGTGCTAAGGATACGTATTCCTTCAAGGATACCAATGCCCTTTCTTGCTTTTCTCTCCATTAAAATTTTTTATTCTTCCTCAGGATACCATAGAAGTCTTTACACTTCTCTGAAGATCTTGAGATGAATCTGTTAAGAGCAGCTATTCTTCCGGTCAATCTTTAGACATCTTTAACATTTCTTGGTGATTTGATGTCCAGCATGGCCTTGATCTGCTCAGGGCTTGCTTCTATTCCTCTCTTGGTGACCATGTATCCAAGGAATTTTCCTGCTTTGACAACAAAATGACACTTGGCTGGATTCAGCTTCATGTTATACTCATCTAGGATGTCAAATTCTGTTGCCAAGTCTTTCAGATGATCCTCAGCCTTCCTTGATTTTACCACCATGTCGTCTATGTAGACTTCCATCGTGTCCCCCAGTTGGTCTTTGAACATCATGTTGACTAGCCTCTGGTATGTTGCACCTGCATTTTTAAGTCCAAAAGGCATTGCAGTATAACAGTATATACCTGTGGGAGTCATGAAGGCTGTGTCTTCTTTATCTGAAGGCTCCATTTGAATTTGTTGAAATCCTGAGGATGCATCCATGAAGGTTAGTAGTTAATGGCCAGCAGTTGAATCCACCGTTGAGTCAATATGTGGGAGTGGAAATGGGTCTTTTGGACAGGCCTTCTTTAGGTCTATGAAGTCCACACACACTCTCCACTTTCCATTCTTTTTCTGGACCACAACTAGATTGGCAAACCATCTACGATAGTGGACCTCTCTTATCATCTTGGTTTTGAGTAGCTTCTGCACTTCTTCTTGTATGATAATGTTTCTCTCAGGAGCAAATTTCCTTCGCTTTTGATGTACCTGCCTGAAAGATTTATCTATTCCAAGTTTATGAGTAATTATAGATTTATAGATACCTGTCATATCTTCATGTTTCCAGGCGAAGGTAGAAGCTCTTTTCTTTAGGAAAGATATTAATTCCGTCTCAATATCTTCAGGAATACTTGATCCTAACAATACTTTGATCTTAGTATCCTAAGGATCCAAAGATACTTCTTTCACATCCTGCTCTCTGGCTTGTAGGACCTCCTCTGGTTGTTTCTGTAAGTGCTATGCTTAAGTAGGCTTTGCAGCCCACTTCATTGATAATGAATAGCAATCTTTGGCATCTTGTTGGTAACTTTCTATCTTGATAACTCCCCAAGGACTTGGAAGTTTTACTCATTGATGGTATGTTGAGGGTACTGCCTTCATGTCATGAATCCATGGCCTGCCTAAGATCACATTACAACAAGACAATGAGTCAATAACACAAAAGTTTTGTAGAGAGTTTACTCCCTCAATGTATACTGGAAGTTTGATATCTCCTAAGGTATTCTTGGTCTCCACACTAAATCCCATGAGAATCGAGGATCTCGGAATAATCTCAGTATCAGGAATGTCCATTTTCTTCAAGGCATCAAGTTGGATGATGTTCACGGAGCTACCTCCATTAAAGAGTATCCTGCGCACAAAACAGTTAGCTATACATAAAGTAATTACCAAACCGTCATGATTGGGATCCACAAGATCACATCTATCCCCATTATCTAAGGATATAATTCTTTGAGTTTTTAACGTAGAGGTACGGAGAGATCTTTCTCCGTTATCCATCTTCATTACTTTGGAACACTTCTTAGCTGCAGAATATGAGGTTCCACAGATGTCCGATCCTCCCGAGATAAAGGATACAACCTTAGCCCCGGGTGGAGGTGAAGGTGCCCTTTCAGGTATCTTGACAGGATCCTGACTTTTGTTTTTGTTTCTTCCAAACAGTTCCTTCAGGTATCCTTTGCTGAGAAGGTATCTTATTTCCTTCCGAAGTGTTATGCAATCTTCAGTGCGATGGCCAAAGTCTTCATGGAATGCACACCATTTGGACTTGTCTTTGCTGGATCCGGGTTTTTCGTTTTTCTTAGGCCATCTAGCCTTGTCACCTAAATCCTGCATGGCACAAATCACACCACCAATATCAAGGTTAAAGCAATATTCGGATATTTTAGGATACTCTTCGTCATCTTCGTCTTCTTCCACAGCATTTATCCCAGGATTATCCTGCTTGGAATATGGCTTCAGCCTAAAGAACTTCTGTGGAGTGTCTGACTTTCTGTTGGTAGACTTATACTTCGGGATAACCAAGCTTACATGAGCCTTCTTGTCATCCTTTAACCGAATGTATCTTAAAGCCTTGTTTCTGACTTCATAAAGATTCCTACATGGAGTCATGACAAGGTCGTCATAGAAAGGAGAATCCTTCCTTAGTCCCATCTTGAAGGCTTCGATAGCAGCTGCCATGTCAAGGTTGGGGATTTTCAAAGCTTCCCTACTAAATCTGGTTATGTAATCCCTTAAGGATTCATTGTTATGCTGAACAATTCTATATAAATCACCTAACATTTTCTCAAAAGATCTACTATAGGAAAACTGATTATTAAATAAGTTAATCAAATGAGCAAATGAAGTAATAGTATTGGAAGGAATACTTAATAACCATTTGAGAGCCGGTCCCGTTAGTGTTGAACCGAATCCCTTGCATAGGCAAGCTTCTTTGATGTCAATAGGGATGGGGTTGATCTCCATCCTTTTTCTGTATTGAGCTACGTGTTCCTCAGGATCCGTAGTGCCGTCGTACAGCTTCATGCTGGGCGTTTGGAACTTCTTGGGGATTTCCATGTCACATATAGGCCAAGTGAACCTGGATAACTTGTGGCTACCTGCGGGGACTTCAGCTATGGGACGTATTATCCCTGGGATATTGGAAATCATATCCTTCATTTTCTGCAATTCCCTGGCTATCTCGGGAGATATTCCCTTATCCTGCACAGATCCATGGTTAGTGTATAATTTCGAATTAAATAAATTATTATCGAGATCGTGGCTAGGACTCTGGTATCCTGAGCCTTGACGACTGGCATTTCCATTGAGGGTATCCTCAGGATAAGATGCCTGAATAAGCATATCATCCCCAGACATGCACTTCAGAGGACAGCATGGGAGATCCTGACGAGAATATGCTGGCTGACATGGTTGAAGGAGGTTGCATGTTGATGGATTCTGCCCTCGTTGGTCTGGGTAATTCCGAGGATACCGAAGGATGAATTCCCCAGTATCCTGACTGCAGCTAAGATGGAGTCCTTGTTGATTGTGTCCCCAAGGATCCGGGATTCTGAAGGATAGATGATCCTGGAGAACCAAAATCAAGAACCCTGGGTATGATTGGAGTAGCCTCCTGCCCTGGCTTCTTTTTAATCCCTTCAATCTCCTTAGCCTTGAGTTGGTCTTTTCTTGCTACTCCATGTGTGTTTTGACCTGTTTCATAAAAGCAAAAAGGTCATTTTTAGAAATAACCGGGTCTACCCGTGTAGTGGATCCCGCGAATGGTGGAAGTTCTTCTCTGGGCTGAGTGTTCTTCTTCGGCACTGGTGGAGATCATGGGTTGACATTTGAAGCAGCAGTGATCACGAAGCAAAGAATGAACTAGTTTTTGGTTGTGAGGCCATTGTAAAGGAATTGAAAGTGATTGAGAATGAAATAAACGGATTTCAAGGATTGAAGCACCGATAGCCCCACGGTGGGCGCCAAATTGTTTTGGTCAAAAATTAACAAACGTGATTTTACAACCAAATTAGTAAAATGGGACTAGGTGCTTGTAAAAATGACTTGAACACAGAGATTTGTTGTGAGAAAAAAACCTGTTATCCTGAGGGTAACAAGAAAAAAACCCTGGGTGGTGAAAACTATCATCACCAGTTTATTAGTAATGAAAATCAGTTACAAGTGTGGAGCTAAAACTGGATTGTGATTACAGAGAATGCTAGTACTAGTAAGTCTGGTGTGTCTAGAGTGTGTGTGTATTAATCCGAGTTGTTGCTCTATTTATAACAAAAATAAATCTAACAGAATTCCTATAATTATGGAAATCATTGACTCCTTCTATTTAGCCGTTAATTCCCACGTTTCCTTTTTAACCACGCGCTAATAATTGCATGTTCGGGTCTTTAGGCAATCATGGAGACATCTCTTGACCAGGTAAACATGGAAAGGTTGCAAACAAATTGCTTTTGTTGTAGCTTTGAAGTTCTTTGAGATCGCCCATCCTACCAATCAGACTATGGCCAGGGTCAACGCCATCTATAACATCGAGGAAGACGAGAAAACTTTCCAGCTCAAGTCCAGCCATTGCAGTGAAATATCCCGAACGGAGGATTCTCCTTGCGATATGTCTGGTAAGAAGTAATTATACGTTAGTCATAAGAGATACAAGATCGAAGATATTAACCTGTTTATCTGAAAGTAGGCAAATCCGGAGCTATTTTCAGTCTAGAAGATATTGACAGCATGGTCTCCACATGCAGCACTGTCAAGAAGGAAGTTGCCCCGAGCTCGCTCCCCAAGCTGGAAAGTGGACATCCCAAGAATTCCAGGAAAAGGAAAAATCAAGAGCCGTCCGACTCTACTTCTGTTCATGATGTTGATTTCCTGGATGCTATGACCAAGATGCAGCAGGTATCCATTTCTGTCTATTGTATCCTGATAATAAGTTATCCTGAGAATAACTTAACCTGAAAATATTTTGTCTTGACAGGGCCTCGAGTAATTCTCCTCCAGATTTTTCTCCATGAACCAGTAACTGATCGAATCGAAAGCCCGAATTGTCGATCTGCGAAAGATTGGCTCTTCCAAAACCGCCCTCCTAGAGAAGAAGACTAAGGAGCTTGAGGATATGAAGAGAGAGCTCTTTCTGGCCAGGAAGGAGTTGGTGCACATGGAGGCGGATCACGTGGTGAAACTTCAGGAGTTCACAGAGGGGGCTAAGAAATCTGCTACAATCTCCATCTTCCAATCCAGACTTAGGATTGCCAAGGAAGCGAGGGAAGGAGGGTTGGAGACACCTTTCTAGGATGTGGCATCTTGGGAAAAGATTATGGCTAACCTGAAAGGAAAGAGCATGGATGAGCCGGGGCCAAGCATGGCAGAAAGCGATGCTGAGGATCCTACAAAGGCCAACGAGGTTGCAGTGGAGTAGACGGGTTGTGCTGGTTTGCAGAGCGATGAAGATAAGAATGAAAAGGCCTGAGCTCTGATTTTGTGGTGGTTTTTTGATTATGGTTTGTGGTAGTTGGTTTTTTGAACAATTTACTTTTCATGTCTTTGAACAATAGGTTTAGGGATCTTAAATCCCTCTTTGGATAATCGACATTTTGAGGAACGTAGGTAGAGGGATCCTGGGTTCCAGGACGAAGCCTATGTTATCCTTTGACCTAACCTTTCAACGGAGCCCGGGTGGATGATTTTTCTCTTTTTAAGGATGAAGCTCTGGCACCGTTTTTATTTCCCTGCATTTGGATGTTAGTAACATAATCTTTTGGCCTATCTTGTGTTTTGCATGAATGATGTTCGAGATAAGTTATCTTAGCAAAATATCTTCAACATAATATATCAAGAAAATATTTTTTTAAAAGTCATTCAGGTGAAAGTTGTCACAATTAAGCCGAAAGGTAACACCTTAATAATGAAGTATATATTAAAGCTAGGTGTAAAAGTGTACCTTTGTAGTAGACACTCATAGATCTAACAAACTTACATATGATGTCCCCGAATGATGAGTATTTTCTGAGTCTTGCCTTTAGGATATATGCTAGCCGAGTTAAAAGCAAATAGATAGCGTTTTTCCACTTGGCAACTTGGCAGATCCTCTGCTTCAGCAAAACTAAGTTAAATAAATCTGGCGATAAAGCCTGTTTAGGGTAAAACCATGGTACCAGCTCAAGTCCAGCCATTGGAATGAAATATCCCGAACGAAGGATTCTCCTTGCGATATGTCTGGTAAGAAGTAATTATACGTTAGTCATAAGAGATACAAGATCGAAGATATTGACCTGTTTATCTGAATGTAGGCAAATCCGTAGCTGTTTTCGGTCTAGAAGATATTGATAGCATGGTCTCCATATGCAGCACTGTCAAGAAGGAGGTTGCCCCGAGCTCGCTCCCCAAGCCGGAAAGTGGACGTCCCAATAGTTCCAGGAAAAGGAAAAATCAAGAGCAGTCCGACTCTACTTCCGTTCATGATGTTGATTTCCAGGATGCTATGAACAAGATGCAGCAGGTATTCATTTCTGTCTATTGTATCCTGATAATAAGTTATCCTGAGAATAACTTAACCTGAAAATTTTTTGTCTTGACAGGGCCCCGAGTAATTCTCCTCCAGATTTTTCTCCATGAACCAGGAAATGATGGAATCGAAAGCCCGAATTGTCGATCTGCGAAAGATTGGCTCCTCCAAAACCACCCTCCTAGAGAAGAAGACTAAGGAGCTTGAGGATATGAAGAGAGAGCTCTCTCTGGCTAGGAAGGAGTTGGTGCACATGGAGGCGGATCATGTGGTGAAACTTCAGGAGTTCACAGAGGGGGCTAAGAAATCTGCTACAATCTCCATCTTCCAATCCAGACTTAGGATTGCCAAGGAAGCGAGGGAAGGAGGGTTGGAGACACCTTTCTAGGATGTGGCATCTTGGGAAAAGATTATGGCTAACCTGAAAGGAAAGAGCATGGATGAGCCGGGGCCAAGCATGGTAGAAAGCGATGTTGAGGATCCTACAAAGGCCAACGAGGTTGCAGTGGAGTAGACGGGTTGTGCTGGTTTGCAGAGCGATGAGGATAAGAATGAAAAGGCCTGAGCTCTGTTTTGTGGTGGTTTTTTGATTATGGTTTGTGGTAGTTGGTTTGTTGAACCATTTACTTTTTCATGTCTTTGAACAATAGGTTTAGGGATCTTAAATCCCTCTTAGGATAATCGACATTTTGAGGAACGTAGGTAAAAGGATCCTGGGTTACAGGACGAAGCCTACATTATCCTTTGACCTGACCTTTCAATGGAGCCCGGGTGGATGATTCTTCTCTTTTTAAGGATGATGCTCGGACACCGTTTTTATTTCCCTGCATTTGGATGTTAGTAACATAATCTTTTGGTTTATCTTGTGTTTTGTATGAATGATGTTCGAGATAAGTTATCTTAGCAAAATATCTTCAACATAATATATCAAGAAAATATTTTTTTAAAAGTCATTCAGGTGAAAGTTGTCACAATTAAGCCGAAAGGTAACACCTTAATAATGAAGTATATATTAAAGCTAGGTGTAAAAGTGTACCTTTGTAGTAGATACCCATTATGCTGGCGACAAGGCCTTTACTTGAGAGACATGAAAATGTCTAAACCTTAAGATAAAACTGGAGAAATACCTAATCATGAGCGGCATGAAAATGCGGAAACCCCAGATAACATGAAAATGTTATAAACCTTGGGAACGTATGTGTGACACGTCTGCCACTTATCTTGAGGATCCGCACTATAGGCAACAACAATGTAAGGCCCCCGACCCCGGGTGCCCTACTTTTGCTCAGGATGGAATTTCTCATTCACGTAATTCGGAAAATCAGAGTTAATTTAAACAAATTGCGGTATAAAAGTCAACCATTCTTACAAAACATAAATACTTTTTTTAAACTGAATAACATAAGACTTACATAAATATAAATAGCACGTGAATCTTCTTCTTAACGATGCCAGTCTTCATCTTATTGCCACGTGTCTCATCATATTCGCCTGCGTGCATACTAAAAGTCAGCTACGCTGAGTGAGTTCTAGTTAATCATTTAACATACATGCATTCATATTCATACTTATACGTTTCGGAAGATACTTATTTCATACCTCACTTGCTATTACTCATTCATACATACTTTACGTACATGCATACGTACTTACATAATTTCTATCATACTTTTCCTGCGGCATACTGTAAACTATCCTGCTTCTTCTATCTTAGATAGTTTTAGGGTCTGGTCCCTCTATCTCAGATATTATCAGGGTCTGGTCTCTTCTATCTCATATATTATTAGGGTCTGGTCTTTTTGCCTCGCATAACCATACAACCATACCTTTCTCGTTAGTCATTCATACATTCGCTATCATACGTGCATACTTTACATGTCTTATGTATATAATATATATAAATATTCATTCATATAAACATTATATAATAATAACATTCAATGCACAATCATACACGTATCATACCCTTATCACTTAAGATAAGTGTATTAACTATTACATAAGAGTATGCACACGGCCCCGAAAAACATCACAACAAAAGGGGCTAAAACTCACTTGTAGTCAATTCCCCTTTGATTTAATAGTAATGCCTTTCTTTAACTGAGCCCGACTAACTGTTAATAACGTAGACATATTAACTCTATATATTTGCTTGTTATTTATTTTCTTATGTTAACAGGGTTAACTTTTAAGTTAACTGAACCGAACATGCAACCACCTTAAACGGTCGTATTAGTTTAATATGCATAACCTTATTTTATTAATGGACCGACTTCATTAGGTTATATTCTTGACAATATTCATTATTATCACATATGTGTATTATTATATTTATTTCATTATTTTACATTTCTTAACTTCATCTTAAGTTCTCGTATCCATATTTGTTATTACTATATATATATTTTATAAGCCATCTCTCGCTACTAAGTTCCTTTCTTAACGAATTGGGTCTCGGGTTTGGGTTTCGGTCATATTTTGAATCAAGTCTGGGTGTAACCAAGTCCTTATATCCATGTATTAATATGTCTTTATTATTATTATTATTATTATTATTATTATCATTATTATTATTATTATTATTATTATTATTATCATATCTTAATATTATTGTGTATTATTATTAATATTATTAAAGGACTTTATTTAGTTATGAAAATGCTCCTCTGTGACATTTGAGGCAAAACCTAGTATACCTCAGTACGTATTTACCGAATAAGCAATTAAACGCTTATTGCCTATCGAACAAACGATTAACCGAACGGGTCTGGTTATGACCTAGATATCTCGGGGGGGGGGGGGGGCATCTATAAGTGATATACTTTTAATATAAGCTAATATATTAGTATTATGACCTTAGTTCCATAGCAAACAAGTTAAACGAAAGCATACTCGTTTAACTACCCGCTATAGATTTAAACGCGAAAGATAGTTACAAACCAAGCATTGTATCATCCGTTAAGCCGAAAAAGACTTACCAAACACTTACTTGAAATGTTTTAAGCGATCCGTGAAAATACTTTCGATTTTTATAAACGTATAGTATGTTTTTATAAATTTATACAAAAATAGGCGGAAAAGCACTCGTTTTCGCGTTGTTCGTCGTACCCGATATGTTTTTCGCGCCAAAAACCGAACCCAAAATAAATTTGGACTTTGGTTTCCGCGTATAGGCTTGTAAATTCAGAAAAATGTGCCCAAAGGAAAGCCCATTTAGCTTAAGGCCATTAAAATGATGTTACCCCCACATTAAGAAACTTTTATTATATAATACCTTAGATTTTTTTTGTTATCCATTTTTCCAGAAACTAGAAAATTCCTTGCTGTTCTTCAGTTTTCTCTTCAAGAAAATTAGGTATTTTGCCCATTTTAATCAATTTTTATACATATTAAAGTGTGTTTAATATCATATAAACATAGTTTAATTGCTAAAAATCATCCTAACCATGATAAAATCCTAAATAATAGTCCAAAATTATGTTTTGATCATAGACATGGTTAGGAATCAGAATCATAATAGACATGGCTAAGGTAATACCGAATCACTCGATTACGGGCTGTTTAGGTTTTGATTGTGATGTGCATATATGTAGGTCATATATTTTGCATGGACATCAGGGACCATATCATTGAGTCCCTGTTGAAATTTGGTAATTTTTCGACCATCCAAGAATATTTGGCGAATTTATTATCGAATTGGGACGTTTATTTGGGAAAATAGTTAAAATGCTTGAAAAATTATGAAATTTTGTGGGGAACTCATATTTGGTATATTTTTGTCACATATGAAATTTGGAATCATTTGGAAAAGTCTAAGGGTGTTTTGTACATATGCGTTTGTAAGAGTTTTTATAGCCGAATTTGGCTCAAAAGGAATATTGAACAAGGTTGTTACATTCTGGAATTGATACAGATGATTTTGGGATATAAGTTGAGTATCCATGAATTTTGGTGGAATTTTTGGAAATCGTTTGGGATAAACGGACGATTTTCAAGCTAAATATAGTAGGTAAAATGAATTTTTATAAATTAATAAACCAGTAAATAATTCCAGAAATATTTTTATTAAAATCTACACATTTTATTTGATAAGTGGCTAAATTTTCATAATTTAATAATTAATGGTTAATTAATTATGCTAATTTGAAAATTAAACAAATTCAATTTTAATAAAAACCGGCAAGTTCATGATTAACGAACCTACAGGAACATCAGAACACCAAGAGTAATCAAAAATCATATTTTTGGATTAATTAAGTAAAAACGAACTTTTTATGAGAAACATAGACAATCTAGATAGATTGTGCGTGTTTCTTCTCAAATCAAATTGAATAAACAAAAACGGGCCCCATAGCGAATCCGGAACCCCAATGGGTGATCTTTCTTTATAACTTAATCAATTTATTGACCAACACATTTACCCAAGCTTACTTCCTCATAATTGTTTTCTGAACACATAAACGAACAACTTGGCCCAGCGGGGAAAACGGGAAAACTTAGCCAAGTTCAATTTTTAGTATTAGACATTGAACAACATCACAACCTAAGCCTATTGATACTTTCTGGGCATTCCAGCTACACCCAAATTAGATATACAGTCCAGTTTAGTATTGAGATTATAATAATATTAAAATATTAATATTATTATAATATTAATTATAGGGACCAGTGATTACAAGTCGAGCAAACCCTGAACTGCCGCACTACTGATTACTGATTAAATCGTGAGTTTCATGACCCCACTTTTAAACTGTTTTTATGAACTTTCTGGGTGAAAAATATGTTGATACATATCTGTATACTATGAAATGTTTGATGATGGGAATTATCTAAGTGCTGACATACGAAAGTCCCCAGGAACACAGTGATTAACTTCGAGCCGGTGGATTGTGAATGGTACTATTGGTTTGACAAACCCAAACGGAATCGGCCTAGTTTCCGTGTCACATAGCGTCGTTTGCACATGACCATAATTATACAAACAGGCTATGTAGTGTTAGACATAGCTACCGGGGCATGTTGTGGGCGGAAAGGGAGCCACAATGGTTGATTAAGCGTGGGAAATGGATGCACATAGCACAGACAGTCAAGGCTTCACTATAGCTTAGCATAATTACATTATAAACATACAAACAAACGTACTTTTGAACGTACATACATACTTGCGTATTTACAACTGTGATTGTTGTACGCACAACTGATTTCTTGAAACTCGTGAAACTCACCAACTATTTGTAGTTGACCCGTTTTAACATGTTTTTCAAGTATACCAGACTTGGGCTAAAAAGTCAATATGCTACGTGTTTGACTTGCAATCAATGCTGGGTGAATTGATGCAAGTGTGCTAGTAAAAAATAAAGTCGCTTAACGGGCTGGATTTAGTTTATATCACCTAGTTGTAAACAAAGTTAGATCAATGTAAAATATTGTAAACTAGTTTGTATTGTTCTTTATAAACAATGTGGTTGATACAAGAGATGTCTGTTACATTTCTATTTTACGCTTCCGAAAATAGCTCAGCGGGGTGTGACAGAAGTTGGTATCAGAGCCATTGGTTATAAGGATTAGGTTATCCCTTAAGGCATCTAAAATATAACCGTAGGCTCGATTAACTCTGGGAAAATAATTAAATAATAATTTAATATTATATACTGATAGATGCCGGGATAAACTTGTAGGGCAAAGTGAGTTATTATGGTCCGGAACATAATAACAGACTTGCTTGTACGAGGGAATTTGGGATGAAGTCACGGAATATGCAGGTAGGTAAAAATGGCAACATATGTGTATAAAAGGTAGTGCTTAAGTGTGAATATATATATATATATATATATAGGATCAGGATCATGTGAGAACTTTTTGGGAATTGAGAATTATGAGAACTATTTTGGACCATAAAAAAAAACGCAAAAAATAAAAAAAAATCATAAAACAATAAAAACACAAAAATAAAAAAAGGAAAAAAATCAAAGTTCTTATTTATCATCCCGGTTTCTAAAAAAATAAAATAAAAATAAAATTAAAAAAAAACATAAAAAAAATTCTTGGTTTAGCTAAATTATACATATACATATATGTATAATATATACATCTATGTACACACATGTTTTTTTCCTATACACATATGTATAATTTAAGGTAAATGATAATGTACATATGTGTACATTACAAAACTAGAGATTAAATAAAAGTATACATATGTGTATAGGTATAATACGAATTAAAAAGAAAAAAAATCGGTTTTTTTATTATACATATATGTATAATATGTACACACATGTTTTTTCCTATACACATGTATAATTTAAGGTAAATGATAATGTACATATGTGTATATTACGTAACTAGAGATTAAATGAAAGTATACATATGTGTATATGTATAATACGAATTAAAAAGAAAAAAAAATTCGGTTTTTTTTAATGAAATCGGAATGAAATATGAAAGAAATATAAGAATTTTGGTTTTTTTACCTTTTTAAAATTTTCGGTTTTGTTTGTTTTATAATTTTTTAAATATTTTTTAGAGGGTTTTTTTAGTGGTCCAAAATGGTTCTCAAAGTTCTCAATTTGCCAATGGTTCTCTTAGGATCCTTACCCTATATATATATATATATATATATATATATATATATATATATATATATATATATATATATATATATATATATATGTTACACGCATACGTGCTTATCTGGAAAAAAGTGTACAAATACTTATACGTACTGTACCGTCGATAATACTAAGTCCCCGTGTTACGAATGTTGTATTCGATTATAATCAATATTAATTTAAAACTCTATTTTATTAAAAATAATATTATATTTTATCATAATTAATATTGTACATGACCATAACAAATAAAATATTTTATTTGGCCTTAACTAATAATATTCTCTACTCTGATTCCTACTATTGAAAAATATTATTTTTATAACAAATCGTGGAACCGAAAGGTGTCGAAATCGGTAGCCTCATATCTGGTAAAAGACTGATGTTGCCTGTAAACGAGAATGCGAGGACGTTTTAGCGAGTCCAAACTAAACCTTATTGTATGATTGATTCACAGACCGAGCGTAAATTCAAGGCCCAAAAAGGAACCGTGGAAGGTATGATATACGTACGTCCATCTCAAGGGAACACGACACTTCTTGATTCGGACCTAATCTTTATCTCATATACCAGTTTCTAACAGCAAATTGAACTGTTTTCCAGCCATCTCTCCACTTCTATTGTTCAAAAATAAACACTACTATTAAGAAAATACCTAGTAAAGAGTACGATTTATCAAATTATAAGTATAATGATAAGGATTATCCTATTGAATTTTTAATAATATAATAAACCGTGACCACCTATATATATCATGCACCAGTTATGAAAATAATAACTCATTTATACCTTACCAGTACCACTGACATTGACTAATAAATTTATCAAATCACCTGTGTACAAGTATCTCTAACTCCTCCCATATTATTGCCACTCCGATCGAGTTATTATAGAAGAGAAACCTCACGCCGCGGACCAATGACGTGTCTTGGATTACAGAGAACATACTTACCCCCTACTAATAAATCACCATTTTTGGTAGACCCAGCATGCTTACGGGTACTGAATAACCGATGAAAGAATATTCTGTAGTTATATTTAATAACATCCAAAGGTCAAGGGAAACATACAAATGCCTTTGACTACAGCATACTGTTTAAAATCTTAACGAACAAATGTCTACTTACGGGAGAGACATGATAAAACAATTACCCAATAGTGGGATTACATCTGAATAATTGTTGTACAAGTTGTGAACTATTCGTGGTCATTATAATGTTTGTTCGAATAAAGAAGGATAGTATGATAACATTGTGCATAGTTTCGATACTCCATGCAAGCATTTGGTAATGTGCTATGCTGATAGGAGAGACGATTTAGAACTATTAGTACAAACATTGGCCCTTACCGGGTTAAAATTACTTGTCACGGGATGACAATTTTCGATACATACATGCAACACAATGGCCTTATTAGGCTAAATCTATATACTATTATGAGTATATTGAAACATGATTCGATGTGTGTAATACTTATCTGCTATTTGAATTACCTGAATATTAGCTAATGTGATTCTCTGCGCAATGAGTTATAGGGAAGATTACTATTGTGTGAAGTTTAGTTGTTTATCATTATAGAATGGCCCCGAAGAAAACAAACACGTGATTTGAGGCAGTTGTGGCCGAAATGATTGTTCGGAAACTGTAGTTGGTAACTCTGACAATCGCAACGCGATTCGCTGCCGGCATTAA
Organism: Bidens hawaiensis; assembly: GCF_021521415.1. Classification (NCBI taxonomy): domain Eukaryota; kingdom Viridiplantae; phylum Streptophyta; class Magnoliopsida; order Asterales; family Asteraceae; genus Bidens; species Bidens hawaiensis. Next base: position 304,404 of record NW_027492221.1, on the reverse strand, counting down.
AACGACAATGAATACAAATTAAATGCCAAACACTAATACCGCCGCGAATATTATTTCGCCGCCCAATACTAATACAATACAAATTTTATCTTCATGATAAATACGAACATTGTCACAAATAATGCTCCCCACATTGAGCACTAATGCTACTACCGATAATGATAATTTCCCCAACTAAACGCAATTGGCAACAAAAATCTTTTATCGAACATGAATACTAGTCTTAACAACCGTGATCCTTCGCAACAGGAATACTCGTTTAAACGATTTAAGTTGTGCAAAGATGTAAATTTTAATGATACTAAAGAATCAAATGAGTTAGTGAAATGAATCGAAATGATAAAGTCTATTATCCACACAACTAGTTTCCCATCAAATTGTATCGTTAATTATGTTACTATTTGATATGGTCTAAATTATAAAATATTTCTCACACTTTAAATACTTTTGAGCCATGTTTTTATTTAATATTATTCTTAGATGGTTCATATGTGGGTTTTTATGGTTTCAAGAGACAATGAGTTAACATTGAGTATTTTCTTTTTCTAAACTTAAAGCCAACGAGTTATATTCGAATAAATTTTATGTGTTAGTATTATTGTTGTTTTTATTTTCTATTTTGACTTACTTTATAGAAGTATAATATAAAATTTAGAATACGTTTTAAACTTGGATATATGAATTCGAAACTACTAATACTAATGCATTTGATTGTTTTGTACAGTTATATCAAAAGGACAAAAGAAAAAAAAAATGCTTAGTTGGGATTTTATGAAGCTCACGTAAAGTCAGAACGAAGGAAGAAAAAGAAAAAGAGAAACTGGCATGAGCTAAATATGGATTAAAACACAAATCAGTGGTCCCGTGTTACGTATCTTGCAAGGCTTAATCCAACCGATTGCCAGCATGCTATCAAATGGACTCCATGAGAAAATTGTTAGATAAAAACAAAAGGGTGAAGTGAGGCCCACGAAAAAAATCAAGGTGAAGTCGATTTCTTTGAGGGTAATATATATGTTAGAGGCAACATAGAGAAAAAAAAAACCCTACACACAATTGTTGGAGAACGGCTGCGGTCAAAGAAAAAAGGACTGACAAGTCAGGGAGTATTGGAGGCTTATTTTATTTCGTGGCTGCCGTTAGTTCGAGAAAGAAAAAAAGAAGCAAGCAGCAACGTCATATATAATTATTTCTTTTACGATGAACAACAACTATTATATTAGTTTTGTTTCGTATCCTGTTATGAATAGCTACCTAGGTTTTGGTTGAGTACTATGTTAGATTAATGGTTTGACGAATTTTTATTTGACGTTGGTTGATTTAGTGTTATGGTAAAGTTTTTAATTGGTTTGTTCATGATATATGCGTAATTGAATCATATTTTTGCTTTAATAATTATTCCATTTGTGTTTGATAGTCATTGGTGATTGTTAGATGCATGATTAGGTTGTTTACTTTGTGTTTTCAACTTGTTTGCGATTTATGGTCGAAAAAATCGTAGGAATAATTATTGAGAACGGATTAGATTTTATTATTCTATCTTTAGAGAGGCCGGGAGGCAATTTAGTGTTGTGTCATCTTTGTCTTTTGTGGGTTTGGGTAGTAATTGCACGCGAGTGAGTTAGCGTAGGTCCCTTTAGATTATTGTGATGCAAGTCGTGTTCCAATTAATTAAAAATACCCCCTTTATATTAATATATATTGTATTCAAAGAGACCGGAAGGTGATTTGAGTTTTGGGGTACCATAGTATTATTAGGTAAGGTGAGACCGGGAGGAGATCCAAACCTTGAACAATTGAGCTTCACATGTCATTAGAGTTCTAGGGTCTTGTTGGTGAGGCCGGGAGGCGATCTAGCGTACTTTAGTGTCATATTTTTTAGATATTGCTTTTCAACCAAGTCAAGTTCGTTAGCTATTAATTTAACTAGTAGGATCCCATCACCTAGGAAGTCGTTTCTCGCATTTGGTTAAAACCCATTTTTTATTTCATTTTTAGTTTAATTTTTATTAGTTAAGTAATTTAGTTTAATTAATATTTATAAAGAAAAAAAAATCTAAAAAATCAAAAGAAAGTCTAGATTAGTAATCATTTAGGTTTAATAATTAGAATTTACCCATAGTGTCCTAGGTTAGATATTCGTTCTTACTTGCTAGCTACATAACGACCGGTACACTTGCTAATTGTGTGGTTTTTAGGTGAATTCGGTAAAACTTGGTTATTAATAATATACGCTTTTCACACATCACTATTACACTACTTAGTCACGCCCTTGTGTGGTAGAAAATGATTGTACGAATTCGGGAACAAAAGGCAATTATCCGCATGACATGGGCAAAATTTAAAACTCTTATATCAAAACATTTTCGTCAAAGGAACGAAATCGAGAAATTAGAACACAAACCCAAGAAATCAAAAATGAAAGGTACGGATCAACTGAAATACACAAACCATTTTAACGACCTGGTTCGACTGATGCCATTGTTAGTAGTCCGGAAGTAGAGACCTTAGTTAATCTAGTTAGCTACATAACTTTTGAGAAAACTGTGACACAAACCGGGGTGGTAGCTTTGATTTGGTCAGAAATAGTGTGTTGAGAATGCCCAGGGAAATCATTTAGTACCAAAACAAATTAATCATGAAACAGGGGTACAAAAGCTACAACAATTTAAACTTGCGCACCCTACAACTCAAAATAATACAACAATCAACTTTAATTCAAAATTAAACATATACAATGAACCTTTGCTAAAGGGTATGTTGAATAAAGGCATGGCATAAAAGCGGGAAGATTGGATACTATACCTGTAGCCGTGAAACCATTATGACCACTGTAAACCGACCGTTCTGACCTCACCAATTGCAGTTGTCCCAATCGCACCAATTCGATCACAAACTATGGCAAACCCTCATGTTTACTACAAGTGTCGAAGTATGGAACGCTTCAAAAGGAACTGTCTCAAGTTAAACTAAGAATGAACATCGACGTCTAACTCGGCTAGAGGCCCCGATTAGTGATCGGACCCGATAAAACACAGCAAGACTTAATTGTGGTGAGAGAATACATTTGTAATTTCTGACTAATATGCTTCAGTTCATTTAATATAGATACCGATAGAAGAGTTATTCTCCATTGAATTCGTACCCTTAGGAAATATACTGGTTAGTGAACTAGTAAGACCCCCTATGCTATAAAATTCGCTAATAGAAAAATTGATAACTGTTAACCAAATACTCCAAAACTTTCCTATTATCCTAAACAATTAACCATTTTTATTGACCTACTCCCGGTATAGTTAGGAAGCATCGATGTAATTGTCAGTATGGACTGGTTAGCTAAATACAAGGCGGAACTCGTGAGTGATGACTAAATAGTTGAAATTCCTCTCTTGAATGATGAAGCAATTATGGTACAGGGAGAGAAGTTTGGTGCAATATCACATTTCTTGCCTCATCTTAAAGTATTAAAGCACTTACACCAAAGGTGTATGGCATTTCTGAAAAATGTAACCATAAAAACCCCAATGAACATATAGGAGACATTCGTGTAGTACTCGAATACTCCAATATCCTTACTGATGAACTACCCGAAATCCCACTATCCGAAAAACTGAACTCCGAACTGACCTAACCTTATGTAAGGCCCCGAACCCCGGGAAACCCCACAGTTGGAAATCATACAAAACACTTGAGAAATTAAATAAACTTAAAAACAATTCTTTGCATTAAAATGACATTACAGAGTATAATTCGGCGGAAAACGTAAATAGATGAATAAGTTCCCAAAATCAAAATTTATTTACAACTTTTAAAAGTCTTTTGAAATAAAAAGGTTTATAAGTAATTCGTCATTCCAGTATGCCCTTCACCGTCTAAGTAGCTCCGTGCACGTCCAAGCGATAAGGCATCCTCTTCCTAACCTGAAACTCACACTAACATGCACACAAAGTCAGCTTAAGCTGAGTGAGTTCAAGTTTTAAATAAGTAACAAAATTCTTAAATAATCATTCCAACGGTTTTAAAACGGTAAATGGAAATACATCGGTTAGGTCACCACATTCGATAAATAGTCATTCTTACGTATAAGCATCTCTATACGTGCATTCCTATATATATCAGTATATATATAAATATATATATATATATAACATTCAATAATAACATTCAGGGCTGAGAAAACATACAACCCAAACATGTAACATTCAGCGCATGCAAACACAAAGTAGGCATACGCAACATTCAGTAGTCGAAACGACTACAAACATTCAGGGTTGAGCAAACGTACAACCCAAACGCGTAACATTCGGCGCATGCAAACACAAGGTAGGCATACGCAACATTCAGTAGTCGAGACGACTACAACATTCGCCAAATATTGGCCATTCTAAATATATATAAATATATATATATATATATATACATACACATTCTATAACATTCCAAGGCCAACCAATACTAGCAAGCCTATGTAAAACTATTCAAAACATTTCATCAAGTAAGAAAAACACTTAGGTGTGCATGCTAGCCCAAAACTTAAAACAGTAAAAAGGGGCATCATGAACTCACCTGAAATCAATCGAACACCTGCAACGAGCTAGGAATCCCTAAGTGCACAATCACAAGCAAGGGCCTGTAAATTATACACCACACATTACTAAACTAGACCGTAAGAACACTCTTGCCTAATGGGCCGCCCAAGGCCCAACCCTTTGGCCCAAGGTCCAACACTTGGCCCGAGGCCCAACAACTTGGCCCAAGGCCCAAAACTTGGCCCAAGGCCTAAAAACTTGGCCCGGGGCCCAATATTTGGCCCAAGGCCCAACAACTTGGCCCGAGGCCCAACAAATTGGCCCCAGGCTCAAGGACAATCAAATCGGGTCGAATGCGCGTATAATAAACCTTACAACCATTTGTTAAACAAATCAGCCCCGAATGGACCAAATTCCATTTGAAATATTTCATTCATCAAGATTATGTCACCCGAGTTGATAGGGTTGACGGTTTCTTTTTACAACTCTCAATTTAACATTTAAACGAAAATTTGCGCACCGCCGACTCGATTGACCAAGCACCAACCAAAACAGCCCCGAGCATCAAAAAAATAATTTTCCCACAGCCCTTAGACTCCCTTCGGGCCGTACAAACTGATTCGGTTGGTCATTCAACCGATTAACGCATCAAATTTTTATCCACGGGAAGTGGGTCAATTGCACTCTAGCCGAAATCTATCCAACGAAAAGTTTCGGCAAAATTGAGCAACAAAACGATTAGAGGTGAACAAAAAGAGTTTGGGGATTGTAGTACATACCTTGAACTACTTCTAGGAACTTGGAATCGATTAAAAAGTCGAAGCAATGAAGGGGGGGGGCTGCCTCTTTGGCCGATCGCTGCAGGTGCAAAATGGGGGGTTAGGGTTTTTTAATTAATGTTATAATATGAAATATTTTCATTCTAGCCCCTGGAATTTAATGATAATGCAACTTGGAAGAAGAGTTAAGCGATTAGACATACCGGGATGACGTAAAGGCTTCCGAGAGGCGTCGGATAAACCCCGAGAATTATACATACTCTACAAGCTTCAATTCTTGAAACCGGAATTAACGGGCGTTACAAGTCCACCCCCTTACAATGGGATTCGTCCCCGAATCCCAATGCGTCAGGAACAACTGCGGATAATGCTTCATCATTTCGTCTTCGGACTCCCAAGTGGCCTCAAAACCCCTACGGTGTTTCCACTACACCTTCACTTGTCTAACCACCTTATTTCTCAAACGCCTCTCCTGCCGGTCAAGAATAGCAATCGGTTGTTCAACGTAGTTCAGCTTACTATCGAGTTCAATATCATCGAGAGGCACATATGCCTCTTCATCCGCTAAGCATTTCCTCAGATGGGACACGTGAAAAGTAGGATGAATCCCCGCAAGCTCCTCGGGCATTTCCAACCTATATGCTACCTCACCGACTCGGGCCAATACATGAAACGGGCCAATAAACCTCATGCTGAGCTTCCCCCTCTTATGAAAACGAATACTGCCCTTCCAGGGAGAAACTTTTAACATAACCCGATCCCCGGCCTCAAACACAATAGGCCTTAGCCTTTTATCTGCATAAGACTTCTGACGATCCTACGCGGCCTTCATAAATGCTTTAATCTTGTCGAGTTTCTCAGTCGTAGCCTCGACCACCTCCAAACTACCCAACTGCTTTTGACCAATAGAACCCCAACAGATTGGAGTCCTGCACCTCCTACCATACAACATCTCAAACGGTGGCATCCCAATCGTGGCGTGATAACTGTTATTATACGAGAACTCTACCAACAGTAAGTGACGGTCCCAACCACCACCAAAATCGATAAGACAAGCCCGCAACATATCCTCGAGAGTCTGAATGGTCCTCTCGGACTGACCATCTGTCTGCGGGTGATAAGCAGTACTGATGAGGAGTTTGGTGCCCATTTCCTCGTGAAATTTTCCAAAATCTGGAGGTGAAACGCGTATCCCTATCCGAAACAATAGATACCGGAACCCCGTGCCAATAGACGATCTCACGAATAAACACATCGTCCAACTGCTCAGAATTAAAAGTCTCTCGAATCAGCAAGAAGTGAGCGCTCTTGGTCAGTCTGTCCATGATTACCCAAATGTTGTCGTAGTTACCCCTAGGAGTACGAGGCAGTTTAGTCACGAAATCCATGGTGAGATGCTCCCATTTCCATTCAGGTATTTCCAACAGCTGAAGTTTCCCAAACGGCTTCTGATGCTCGGCCTTAACTTGCAGACATGTCAAACACTTACTTACATACTGAGCCACCTCGAACTTCATCGCAGGCCACCAATAATTCTTTTTCAAGTCTTGGTACATCTTGGTCGCGCCCGGATGAATGGAATAGCGCGACTGGTGCGCCTCATCTAAAATTCTACTTCTGAAACCTCCATACCTCGGCACCCATAAACGCCCATCTTTATACTTCACCCCATCACCGACGTCTTCCAACAACTTTTCCTGACCCCAGATACGCTCCGACATAATCCATTCCACCTGCAACGCTTCATTCTGGACATTGGCTATTTGTTTCAAAATGTCGAGTTTGAGAATAAGCTGGTAGGATTTCACACCAATAGGTTTTGATCTCTCCTTCCGGCTAAACGCGTTGGCCACCACGTTAGCCTTACCCGGATGGTACATGATCTCCAAGTCGTAGTCCTTAATCAATTCCAACCATCGACGCTGTCGCATATTCAGTTCCTTTTGCTCGAAGAAATACTTTAAGCTCTTATGATCGGTATAAATAGTGCAAGGAACACCGTACAGATAATGCCTCCACAACTTAAGTGTAAACACAACCGCCGCTAGTACTAAATCATGGGTAGGATAATTCGTCTCGTGGGGCTTTAATTGCCGCGAGGCATACACGATGACTCGACCTCGCTGCATCAGAACACACCCAAGCCCCTGGTAGGAGGCGTCAGAATAAACCACCAGATCGTCGGTGCCATCAGGTAGAGCTAGAATCGGGGCATGCGTCAATCTGTTCTTCAACTCGAGAAAAGCTTCCTCCTGTTCCGTATCCCAAACGAACTTAACACTCTTCTTAGTCAACTTGGTCAGTGAAGAAGCAATTTTCGAAAAGTCAGGAATAAAGCGGCGGTAATACCCCGCCAAACCCAGAAAACTACGGATTTCGGTTGGAGACTTAGGAGACTCCCATTCATTCACGGCTTCCACCTTTACAGGGTCAACCAGAATACCACTCGGGTTAATAACATGGCCCAAGAATTGAACCTCACGTAACCAAAAGAAACACTTAGAAAATTTCGCATACAATTTGTTCTTTCGCAGAGCCTCCAACACTTCCCTGAGATGACCGGCATGATCGGTTTCACGTTTAGAGTACACAAGAATGTCATCGATGAACACAATAACCGAACGATCGAGCATCGGTCTACACATCCGGATCATAAGATCCATGAACGCAGCCGGTGTGTTGGTCAAACCGAAAGACATCACCAGAAATTCGTAATGTCCATAACGAGTGCGGAAGGCAGTCTTAGGAATATCTTCCTCCCGAATCTTCAGCTGATGATAACCGGACCTAAGGTCGATCTTCGAGAACCAACTAGCTCCTTGGAGCTGATCAAATAAATCGTCGATCCTTGGGAGAGGGTACCGATTTTTGATAGTGAGCTTGTTTACTTCACGATAGTCAATGCACATCCGCATGCTACCGTCCTTCTTTTTAACGAACAGGACCGGGGCACCCCAAGGTGAGATGCTCGGTCGAATAAAGCCCTTATCGAGAAAGTCTTCCAACTGAGCCATAAGCTCCTTCATTTCATTCGGCGCTAGGCGGTAGGGAGCTCGGGCAACGGGTTTGGCGCCCGGTATAAGGTCTATCTGGAACTCGACCTCGCGATCCGGCGGCACATCTGACAAATCATCTGGAAATACATCCGGGAAATCCCGAACAATAGGAACATCACCGACGGTAGTCACCTCAGTATTCACATTCATAGCATACGCCAGATACGCCCCGCACCCCCGCTGCATCAACTTCCTCGCCTTAAGCATGGATATAATATGTGGCGTCGCAACATTCCGATCACCGAAGACCGTAATTTGAGTCCCATCCGGGGCCCTTAGACGAACGAGTTTCTGACCACAAATGATCTGCGCATCAAAATTCGCGAGCCAATCCATCCCGAGTACCACGTCGAAGCAGCCAAGCGGCATCAAATACAACTGCACTGGAAATCTATACCCAGACAACTCGATGGAACAACCCTGAATAGCCCTAGACACAGACACGGATTTTCCTACGACGACCTCAACCTCAAACACATCGACTACGCGCTCGGGCGATTTGTTCAACGAGGAACAGAAAGCGGTAGACACAAAACTTCTACTGGCGCCCGAATCAAATAAGACTGACGCCTGTAATTCATCAAGTAGAAAGGTACCTAGGACAATATTATACTACTGCTTAGCTACACGATTAACACATACGATTTCAAAGGAATAAGAAATTATAACGGTGGAATGAAAGCTAAATAAGGAAAAAGTATCTGAAACGACATCCGCATCCCCTTTTGCTTCCTTCTTGGAGATGTTGAAGGCCCTCGCCCTGGCCTTCGGCTTCTCATCCATCTTCCCTCTTGAGGAAGTCCCCTGACCGGACACCCCCCACCTTACTGGTAGGACAGTTTGATGACAAGTGACCAGAACCCCTGCAGCGGAAACAAGTCATAGTCGGGCACTCGTAACGGGGGTGCCCAACCTTATCACAACGAAAACAGGTGCCGGACCCACTCTTACACTCCCCCTTGTGTATTTTGCCGCACTTCTTGCAATTACCGAACGCCGCATCCTTCCTAAACTCAGAAGTTTCAGTCTTCACCCTCTTGCCAGACGAACTAAAATTGTTTACCCCTGGCCGCTTACCATACGAATTAGTGTTCCAGGTCTTCCTAGCCTCGATCGGTGGTAACTTCTCTCTCTGCTCATACAATGTACCTGCCAAGGTAACCACCGAGTGAAAGGAGTTCATGTCGGTGGTCACCACACCCCTACGAACATCCACCGGGAGGCCCTTCACATACTTCTTAATCATTTTTGCCTCAGGGGTAACCAGATCGGGACATAAGCGAGCCATCTTGTTGAACTTTGTGGTATACTCCCGATGCGACATAGTACCAGCCTCCAAGGTCAGGAATTCCTGTTCTATCTTATCCAATTCATGCGGAGGACAAAACTGATCGAGAACCAATTTCTTCAACTCTTCCCACGTCATCCTCCTAATCGAACGATCACCCATAGCTTGCGCCAAGTTATCCCACCAAAATAGTGCTTCGGAACGAAACGAGGCAGTAGCATAAGTCACCATATCCTCCCCCTTGCACTTACTAACCCTCAGAACAGCTTCCATCTCTCTCACCCACTGATGTGCTTCCAATGCATCTTTAGTACCATCGAAAGAAGGGGGGTCGCACTTCTTAAAGTCCCCATACGAGCAACCCCGGGTCGATACACTAACTGTCCGCACCTCATCTTCATCCCCACTCGGCACATACACTTCCTCTTCCTCTTCGACCTGTACTTCCTTACTCTTCCTTCCCCTATCCGAACCCTTACCAACCAGTGATTCCTCCATGGCTCTGACGCCCTCAGCAACGATCTCAGGAATGGCGCTATGGAGCACCTGGTAAACCTCATCCGCGATAGCTGCGCGCAAAGCAGGATCTAAGGCAGGGTTGTCCCCCTCCTCACGAATCGGGGTCTCCTCCCGCTGGGGAGTAGGAATCTTTCTTTCGGCTTCGGCACATGGCTTACGAACACGGCCGCGAACACTAGGACCACCTCTCTTAGCAGCTCGAGTATTAACCAAGACTTATCCCTACAAAGACAGAATTTTAACACGGACAAGTACAAGTGGTAATTAGAACATGTAAGGTAAGGGTAAACTGCTAATGACGTTGATCAAGTGTAATTAGTCGTTTACTTTACCCGCCCGTCCAAACGACCCCCTGCCCCTAACCTCGTTAGCCTTCCATCTAACACTTAAAACAGTTAATGACATACTGGAAACTTTTAAACTTAAAGGAATGACTAATAATCTAAAGTTACCTCTTGACGTGCAGCTACTCGCGGTGGGCATACTGGTCTCTTTTCATACAGTTCGAGTCCAAGCATTCAGGGATGCTCGGATCCCTCGAACCAAGGCTCTGATACCAACTTGTAAGGCCCCGAACCCCGGGAAACCCCACAGTTGGTAATCATACAAAACACTTGAGAAATTAAATTAACTTAAAAACAATTCTTTGCATTAAAACGGCATTACAGAGTATAATTCGGCAGAAAACGTAAATAGATGAATAAGTTACCAAAATCAAAATTTATTTACAACTTTTAAAAGTCTTTTGAAATAAAAAGGTTTATAAGTAATTCTTCATTCTAGTATGCCCTTCACTGTCTAAGTAACTCCGTGCACGTCCAAGCGATAAGGCATCCTCTTCCTAACCTGAAACTCACACTAACATGCACACAAAGTCAGCTTAAGCTGAGTGAGTTCAAGTTTTAAATAAGTAACAAAATTCTTAAATAATTATTCCAACGGTTTTAAAACGGTAAATGGAAATACATCGGTTAGGTCACCACATTCGATAAATAGTTATTCTTACGTATAAGCATCTCTATACGTGCATTCCTATATATATCAGAATAAATATAAATATATATATATATATATATATATATATATATATATATATATATATATATATATATATATATATATATAACATTCAATAATAACATTCAGGGCTGAGAAAACATACAACCCAAACATGTAACATTCAGGGCATGCAAACACAAAGTAGGCATACTCAACATTAAGTAGTCAAAACGACTACAAACATTCAGGGTTGAGCAAACGTACAACCCAAACACGTAACATTCGGCGCATGCAAACACAAGGTAGGCATACGCAACATTCAGTAGTTGAGACGACTATAACATTCGCCGAATATTGGCCATTCTAAATATATATAAATATATATATATCTATATACATACACATTCTATAACATTCCAAGGCCTACCAATACTAGCAAGCCTATGTAAAACTATTCAAAACATTTCATCAAGTAAGAAAAACACTCAGGTGTGCATGCTAGCCCAAAACCTAAAAGAGTAAAAAGGGGCATCATGAACTCAGCTGAAATCAATCAAACATCTGCAACGAGCTAGGAATCCCTAAGTGCACAATCACAAGCAAGGGCCTGTAAATTATACACCACACGTTACTAAACTAGACTGTAAGAACACTCTTGCCTAATGGGCCGCCCAAGGCCCAACACTTTGGCCCAAGGCCCAAAACTTTGCCCAAGGCCCAACGAATTGGCCCAAGGCCCAACACTTGGCCCGAGGCCCAACAACTTGGCCCAAGGCCCAAGGACAATCAAATCGGGTCGAATGCGCGTGTAATAAACCTTACAACCATTTGTTAAATGAATCAGCCCTGAATGGACCAAATTCCATTTGAAATCTTTTCATTCATCAATATTATGTCACCCGAGTTGATAGGGTTGACGGTTTCTTTTTACAACTCTCAATTTAACATTTAAACGAAAATTTGCGCACCGCCGACTCGATTGACCAAGCACCAACCAAAACAGCCCTGAGCATCAAAAAAATAATTTTCCCATAGCCCTTAGACTCCCTTCGGGCCGTACAAACTGATTCGGTTGGTCATCCAACCGCTTAACGCATCAAACTCAACAATTTGCAATTCTACACCCGATAAACACTAGTTTCGAACTAAAATCGATTGACCGACCTAAACACCTCCAATGGCCACGAAATTTTAATATGATGTAAAAGCCATACCTGGGAATCTTTATACACCAAAAACTCAAATTTTTATTCACGGGAAGTGGGTCAATTGCACTCTAGCCGAAATCTGTCCAACGAAAAGTTTCGGCAAAATTGAGCATCAAAATGATTAGAGGTGAACAAAAAGAGTGTTGGGGATTGTAGTACATACCTTGAACTACTTCTAGGAACTTGGAATCGATCAAAAAGTCGAAGCAATGAAGGGGGGGGGGGCTGCCTCTTTGGCCGATCGCTGCAGGTGCAAAATGGGGGGTTAGGGTTTTTTGATTAATGTTATAATATGAAATATTTTCATTCTAGCCCCTGAAATTTAATGATAATGCAAATTGGAAGAAGAGTTAAGCGATTAGACATACCGGGATGACGTAAAGGCTTCCGAGAGGCGTCGGATAAACCCCGAGAATTATACATACTCTCCAAGCTTCAATTCTTGAAACCGGAATTAACGGGCGTTACACCTTAGAGGCAACTACTATTACCAAGGCACCTTATCGTCTGGCGTTCTCCGAAATGTAAGAACTAATTACACAACTACAAGAATTATTATATAAGGATTTCATAGAACCTAGCCATCCTCATTGGGAAGCACCGGTATTGTTGGTAAAGAAAAAGGATGGAGGCTTAGAATGTGTGTTGATTACCGGAGAACTAAACAAAAAATCACTATAAAAAACTAACATCCCCTCTAATGATTCTACGATTTGATCAATCAACTCCAGGGAGTGAATTACTTCTCGAAAATCGACCTCCGATCCGGCTATCTTCAAGTTAAGATCCAAGAGAAAAATGTTTCTAAATTGGTGTTTCAATCTCGGTATGGTCACTATGAACCCTTAGTTACGCCCTTCGGACTGACTAATACACAAGTAGTTTTCATGGATCTTACGAACCAAGTTAGTAAATCATACTTCGACAGATTCATTATAACATTAATGATGACCTCCTGATATATTCGAAAACCAAAAAGGGACACGAATAGCATTTACGAACAATCTTGGAGATGTTGAGGCAGTAGAAATTGTATACCAAGTTGTCCAAGTGCGAACTTTTGGCTACAAGGAGTACGATTCTTAGGACATATTGTTAGTTGACACGGGATTCATGTATACCCGAGCAAAGCGACTAAACACCAAAGCAACCAAGAGAAATTCGTCAATTTTTGGGACTAGCTGAGTATTATCAGTGTTTCATTGTAAACTTTCCTGTATTGCCCAACCATTAACCCTTTCAATCCAAAATCAAAAAAAACTAACCTTATAAAGTATTGTATTACATCCCGAAAAGATTTAGGATGCATATTAATGCAGAGAAACAGGGTTATAGCATACACTCTCCGACAATCAGAAGCGCACGAGAAAAATTACACTATCCTTGGCCGGAGTGTGAGAAGATTGCTTTGGCACCTAAGCCATGGGAATACTACTTATATGACATCAGATACACATAGTACATAAATTACAAAAGTTTATAATCTATAATTGTTCTGACAAATCTAAATATGGGAAAAAGAATATGAGTAGAGTTGTGGAACAAGTGTAATTGTGAAAACCGATGCCTTAAGATGAAGGGAAAAGTTAACACCGGAAAGTACGGGCATTTGAAACGATTGTTTAGACAAACCCTATCGGGAAAATTCATAATGCCCAAAAGAAAGCACTAAGAGAATAACATTTAGAAAACAAAATTTAGCATGGGAATGAGCAGAACTTTGAAAAGAAAACCAACGAAATTTTATTCCTCAAACAAACCGACTCTAGAATTAAAATATTGGTAACTTACAAGGCGTGATTCCAATCATTCAGAAACCGATAAGGAGTACTAAAATTTAAATGAATGTTACTAGTGGCCCGTATGAAGAAAGGTGTAACTACACATGTCGGTAAATGCCTGACTCAGTTTAAAATTAAAACAGAGTATCAAGAACCCTCAGTAATGTTATAACAACCGGAAACACGTAGTAGAAGTGGGAAACACTACTATGAGCCTTATAACACACTTTCGTAAATCATTCCGAGAATACCGTGTAGTCCGGGTACTAGTTGACCGGCTAACCTAATTGACACACTCCCTCACGATTTATAACAACTACACAACTGAAAAACACGCCAACCATTATGTCAACAAAATTATATCTAGACATGATATGTCTATTTCGATTACTTCAGACAAAAATAGTCATTTCTTCTCTTATTTTTGGCAAACTTAAGGAACCGAATCGGTTTCAGCACGACCTGAAATTCCCAAACAAACGATCAATCTGGACGAACTATGCAGACACTGGTCTAATCCTCGAATACTAATAATTATTATAATATTATACGAGCAGCACTGTAATTGGTACAATACGAGCAAGAACATGAATTGATACTTTATTAGTTTGAAAATTGGCAACATTTAAATTTCAAAATCTGATTTGACTCCGGAAACCACCGATTAGGCTCATAAGATTCAAAAGCAAACTAAAAGCCGTATAAGACTAATAAAAGAACTATACCGATGTACGTAATGAATTGTTGACCTTTGAAAAGTGTTATTCGAGTCGAGGGAACTGATACATTGACATCAACATACATAGAACTGTACATGGTTATCTCAAAAATTAAACCCGTAACATAAAGAATAAATTATCTCAAGAATCGAGTCCACTCTCGATATATATGCCGAAACAACTAAGTGCCTTATTGACGAGGCGGCGATAGTACTCTTGGAAACTCATACATAACTAAACTTTGTAAAGAACCCGTGTAAATAACAGGCGGGAAAGTCAAACAGTTACGAGTCAACAGAATTTCAATGATCAAAGTTCAGTAAAATGCCTTATAACGGGGAATTATATACATTTGAAGACGAAATCAAATATTCTTGTTTGTTCCTAAGAAGCTTTTAACAGACATATTGAATTTCGGGGATGAAATTTCTTAATGGGGGAAGAATGTGACATTTGAGGCAAAACCTAGTACACCTCAGTACGTATTTACCAATTAAGCAATTAAACGCTTATTGCGTATCGAACAAACAATTAACCGAACAGGTCTGGTTATGACCCAGATATCTTGGGGGGCATCTATAAGTGATATACGTTTAATATAAGCTAATATATCAGTATTATGACCTTAGTTCCATAGAAAACAAGTTAAATGAAAGCATGCTCGTTTAACTACCCGCTATAGATTTAAACGCGAAAGATAGTTACAAACCAAGCATTGTATCATCCGTTAAGCCGAAAAAGACTTACCAAACAATTATTTGAAATGTTTTAATTGATCCTTGAAAATATTTACGAATTTTACAAACGTATGTAATATATTTTTATTAATTTATACAAAAATAGCCGAAAAACACTCGTCTTCGCGCTGTTTGTCGTACCCGATATGTTTTTCGCGCCAAAAACCGAACCCAAAATAAATTGGACTTGGATTTCCGCGTATGTGCTTGCAAATTCAGAAAAATGGGCCAAATGGGCCCAAAGGAAAGCCCATTTAGCTTCCGGCAGTTAAAATGATGTTACCCCCACATTAAGAAACTTTTATTATATAATAACCTTAGATTTTTTTTGTTATCCAATTTTCCAGAAACTAGACAATTCCTTGCTATTCTTCAGTTTTTTCTTCAAGAAAATTAGGTATTTTGCCCATCTTAATCTATTTTTATACATATTAAAGTGTGTTTAATATCATATAAACATAGTTTAATTGCTAAAAATCATCCTAACCATTAGAAAATCCTAAAAACAGTCCAAAAATATGTTTTGATCATTGACATGGTTAGGAATCAGAATCATAATATTTTTTGGCCATAAACACGAATTAGAGGGTTTAAACGGCGTTTTTACAGCCCAAAAGTTCGGTTTTATTCTCTAGCCAAAACCCTAAGTTAAGGGGCTGCCATGTTGATGAAACTTACTTGGTTTGTGATATAGGACTTGTATCTAGCTTGCATAAAGGCACAAGAACCCGAAAACTTGATTAGAAGAGCGAAAACGAACCAAAACCGCTAAGGTAATACCGAATCACTCGATTACGGGCTGTTTAAGATTTGATTCTGATGTGCATATATTTAGGTTATAAATTTTTGCAAGGACATTAGGGACCATATCATTGAGTCTCTGTTCAAATTTGGTAATTTTTTGACCATCCGAGAATATTTGGCGAATTTATTATCAAATTTGGACGTTTATTTGGGAAAATAGTTAAAATGTTTGAAAAAATTATGAATTTTGTGGGGAACTCATATTTGGTATATTTTGATCACATATGAAATTTGGAATCATTTGGAAAAGTCTAAGGGTTTTGTGCATATGCGTTCATAAGAGTTTTTATAGCCAAATTTGGCCCGAAAGGAATATTGAACATGGTTGTTATATTATGGAATTGATACATATGGTTTGGGGATATAATTTGAGTATCCAGGAATTTTTGTGGAATTTTTGGAAATCTTTTGCGATAAACGGACGATTTTCAGGCTAAATATAATAGGTAAAATGAAAATTTTTAAATTAATAATCCAGTAAATAATTCCAGAAATATTTTTATAAAAATCTACATATTTTATTTGATAAGTGGCTAAATTTTCATAATCTAATGATTAACGGTTAATTAGTTATGCTAATTTGAAAATTAAACAAATTCAATTTTAATAAAAACCGGCAAGTTCGTAATTAACGAACCTGCGGGAATATCAGAACACCAATAGTGATAAAAAATCATATTTTTGGATTAATTATGTAAAAACGAACTTTTTATGAGAAACATGGACAATCTGGAAAGATTGTGCGCGTTTCTTCTCAAATCAAACTAAATAAACAGAAATGGTGAGTTTCATGACCCCACTTTTAATATGTTTTTATGAACTTTCGGGGTGAAAAACATGTTGATACATATCTGTATACTATGAAATGTTTGATGATGAGAATTATCTAAGTGCTAACACACGAAAGTCCCCACGAACACATTGATTAACTTCAAGCCGGTGGCTTGTGAATCGTACTATTGGTTTGACAAACCCAAACGGAATCGGCCTGGTTTCCGTGTCACATAGCACAATTTGCACATGACCATACTTATACAAAGAGGCTATGTAGTGTCAGACTTAGCTACCGGGGCATGTTGTGGGCGGAAGGGGAGCCACAGTGGTTGATTGAGCATGGGAAATGGATGCACGCAGCACAGACAGTCAAGGCTTCATTGTGGCTTAGCATAATTACATCATAAACATACAAACAAACGTACTTGTGAACGTACATACATACATATATACTTGCGTATTTACAACTGTGATTGTTGTACGCACAACTGATTTCTTGAAAATCGTGAAACTCACCAACTATTTGTAGTTGACCCGTTTTAACATGTTTTTCAGGTATACCAGACTTGGGCTAGAAAGTCAATGTGCTACGTGTTTGACTTGCAATCAATACTGGGTGAATTGACGCGAGTGTGCTAGTAAGAAGTAAAGTCGCTTAACGGGCTAGATTTAGTTTGTATCACCTAGTTGTAAACAAAGTTAGATCGATGTAAATTATTGTAAACTAGTTTGTATTGTTCTTTATGAACAATGTGGTTGATACCAGAGGTGTCTGTTACATTTCCGTTTTACACTTCCGCAAATCGCTCAACAGGGTGTGACATCCTCCCCCTTTAATTATTAAATCTATGATACTATGATTTATATTTAGGGAGGATTGAAAAATTTAAATAATTTTTTATTATTTAATGGATCAAATGAGTAGAAAATTGTCCAGAGTGAGTTTTTAATGCATATTCAAAAGTGATTTATTGTATTGCTCGGATGATAATTTTATAATATAGCTTTGACATAATATTAAACACATTATAGTGCCTTTTGAAAATTTGACAAAAATAATGTTTCAAGCTCAACCTTACATCTACTAAAAAATTTCAACCTACTGATGTAATGAACCAATGATGAAAACCCTACTCTTTACAATAATTAACCTACTGATGCAACACATGAAATCAAATCATTCCCCTTTTAACTTCAATGTTAATGCACAACTAATTAACTAGAATTTTAGCTGAGCATATCTGCAATTATTAATAATTATACAGATTGAAAGTTAAAAACTGATTCTGAGATTTAAAACTAATAATGATAGGTTTTCAGCTTTTAAGCTTAAAACTTAAAACTAGATTTGCACGTTATATTAGGTAAAAGTAATAATGGTTTTAGTATTTAATATATTTAAAATTAAGAGGATTTCTACTATATTTATAAAGGACAACTTCGTAGAATGGTACCCAAGTTTCAAGTTTGTTCCAATTAAGTCACTCATATTTTATTTTGTCTCAATTAGGTCATTAAACTTTCAATTTTTTCTCAATTAAGTCATTCAACTTTCAATGTGTCCCAATTTGGTCACTCAACTTTCAATTTAAGCTCCATTAGGTCACTCGATTTTCAATAAATGTTCTAATACTATGTTTTTTCCCTTCATATTATATGTTTATAAATAACTTAAACGTCATTAAAACCAACACCTTTTTTATTGATTATCAATAAATGTATCGCTTACGATAATATAATAGATGTGCCTCTCGTTTTACAACACAAATTGAATTTAAGTGACCTAATTGAGACAAACTGAAAGTTGAGTGACCTGATTGGGACAAAACAAAATATGAGTGACTTAATTGGAATAAACTTGAAACTTGGTTACAATTCTGCAGTGTTTTCCCATTTATAAATATACATAAAAAGTTACGATTAAATTAAACCAAATTCACCATGAGTGGAACATATAACATATTTAGGGGGAAAAAACTAACGAATAGTGGCAATCATATGTACCAACAACATAGCAACATTTCCTTTAACACCACGAGTCAACTTCATTACCTAAAATTGCATGTACCGAACAAAAGGTATTAAAAAAAGTGGAAATCAACAACAAAGTTAAGGACATTGATAATCAACTTGTTGAACTAATTACTTAAATGTATAGAGATCAAATAGCCCTCCTCATAATCGAGATGTTGAAGTAATTTTTCTTCCGAAAGTGATGTTCTTTCTAAAATGATTCAATATTCAAAGTTTTATTAGGTGTATGTTAAAGATGCATAGTAAGCAGGCTATACATTGATAATGTGTTATAGCATATAAGCATAAAACAACTAACCAATGCCTACTTAAAAAGGTAACATTAAATTTATGTGAAATTATATATAAAGCATGGCACTTAGAGGAAGTTGCTTGCTAATAATATCGCACTTTAGTTTACTTTTACAAAATACCCATTAGGGATGTTTATTAGAAAATAGAAAAGACCCGAGCGGAGCTGAATTTAAAAAGGCTAAATTAAACAACTGACTTGGAATTTAGTTCAAGTTTAATTTGAAATTAAAGATCTAGATCTGATAACAAAAAATACAGCACTACAGGGGTTGTGATAACAAAAAAGATCTAGACTTTTGGTGAATGAATATAAACGAACATTTTGAATTGGGAAATTGGGACAAAAGCATAAAACCTAATATATACAATGACTCACCTATGGTTAAAACTAAACAAACACGACCTCTATAAAATTGCAAATCAAACTGATACTTCCAATTTCTGCAAACGAAACGAAGAACCAATTAGACATTGACGCAATTGAACTTTATTGGAACAAAGAACTGATCAGACATTTACACAATTGATTTAGCACACAGAAGAAGAAATCAGAAAAACGATGTACTGTCTTCATATGAATCCAAGCAAAGTGAATCGAATGTTGGATGAATATGGAGGAGGATGATGTGGGCCACCTTGCGATAAATGGAGTGGTAGGTCGTCGGATTTCTTTGCTTCTGGCATGCAAACAATCAGAGAGTAAGCTAGGGCATGGATAACGACGCACACAATACGCGAAACATTGCAAAAGAATATTCTATTTGTTTACTCGTACAACCGTCGCCATCATACACAAAACCCTAGACATTCCTTTCACTGTTGTATCAAATGATATATTAAATGCAGTGAATCTTTGTCTTTGATTGTGTTCTTATTGATTATTCATTATCGTTTCGAGTTTGCTATATCACACCTTCGTTCCCACTTGTTGGATATCCTGATTTCGTTGGGATATTCAATAGGCCTTTGGGTTATAGAGTCGTTGTGTTCTTGTCAATCTTTCTAAGGTTTCACCCGACTCACGGTCCTCACAAGTGGTATCAGAGCTTTGGAAGCTCGCTGAAGGCCATGGGACCAAAGGTTTGTGAAAATGCTTGAAGCTTTACTCTGTTTCTCTGCTGCAAAGATCAGATGTGATAACATGGAAGACCAAGAAGTGTCAACCAACAAAATTCCTAGACTGCTTGGACAAGAAAATTTTATCAAATGGAAGGTGCTCTTCGAAGCAGCTGTAAACTTCAACGACCTAGAGCTTTGGACTTCTATCATTGACGGAAACTATGTTCCTTCAACTGCTCCGAACAAGAACGCCACTGTTGAGCTAAAAATGAAGAAAGTGGACGATAAGGCTCTATCTATTGCTGAAGTTCACAAAACTGCTAAAGAAATGTATGATGCAGTTATTGATACGTTTGAGGGAAATACAGAACTGAGAGATATCAAGAAAGATAGATTGAAGCAACAGCTGGACAGGTTCAGGTTTAAAGATGGAAAAAGACTAAAATTAGTCCTACAAAGGTTCATGGTGATTGTTAATGATATAAGAACAACTGACCTGAAGATTTCTAATTTTGAGCTAAACAAGAAGCTTTTGTCATCTTTGTTTGGTGAGTGGCATACAGCCAGCAAATTCATCAAGGAAAAGGTGAGTTTCCCCAACTTTAAGTTGGATGATGTAATTGCATTTCTCAAGGCTGCAGAACATGAGATGATTGAAAACCACATGATTAGAGAAGATAAGCCCATTTTTCAAGTGAACAATGCTCTTGTAGATCCAATGGTAAATCTCTCAATCAAGAATCAGCAACCAATCATTGAAGAGCCATCTGAGAAAAATTCAACATGTGGTGGTCAGCCAAAATTTAATGTTCAGCTAATAGAAGATGATGTAGCCTCAACAGCAAGTGGTCAGTCAACATTTGTGCAAAACAATACAACTCAAGGAACTGACCAAGCTTTGTTCTCCATGTTTACTGAGTCATATCATGCATTTGTGGCCAAGAACTTGATCAACATAAGCATTGTGCAGGAAGATCTTGAGCAAATAGATGCTGATGACTTGGAGGATATGGACATAAAATGGCTGGCTGCCATGTTGGCGGTGAGAAGCAAGAGATTATACAACCGAACTAGAAGATCAAGCTTCAATGGACCGAATGAGTGAATAGGTTTTAACAAATCAAAAGCAATCTGTTACAACTGTCAACCACCTGGACACTTTGCAAGAGAATGCAACATTCCCAAGCAAGCTGGTAACCAAGTAAATCAAAATCAATTTTACCAAAATCAGAACCAGAACTTCCAGCGTCAAAGAAATCAGATCACCAATTAAAACCCATATCAAAACCAGAATAGGTCCCAGCAACAACCTTTTCAGCCTCAAAGGAACAACCAACTGCAGATTCACACTAATCAGAACAGAGTCAATCAAAGCAATGTGAATCAGGTTAGGGATCAAGGGAGCGTTCCAGTAACAAGGATGCCTCAGGATGGGGAGTTCGATTGGAGTAACCACGCAGCTGAGATTGAGAAGGCAAATGTTGCCTTTATGGCCAAGGTGCAGGACAAGCCAGAATCTTCTAATGCGCAGGTACATTCTGATATTTCAATTTCTGATCTTCTTATTACAATTGATGAACTCAATCAGGAAGTTGGAAAATGGAAAAATGAATGTGGAAGAAAGGAAGCATTCTTAAATGTGTATGAAGCCAGTGAAGCAACCTATGAGAATCAAATTAAGGGGCTTGAAGAAGATTATATGCAAGCATACAGAACCCAATCAAGAATGAAAGTTGAAATTGAGGGATTGAAAAAGTTATATGCTGAAGAGAAGCTGAAGAATGCTGATTTGTTAATTCAAATGGAATTCTTGAAAAACCTTGTGTCTACAGGAAATATAGTGGGATTTGTGGATAAAATGACAGAGGAAGAGAAATACAAAAAAGTGCCACCACCTTTCTGTGACAGCTATCCACTAAAAGTAGACAAGGAAAGTAGGAATGGATATCTGAAACAATTCAAGAATGTGTTTAATGACAAAGCTGATTTTGTACAACAGTATGATGATGTGATTGTGGATGAGAATGGAGAGTTTGCAATGAAGCAGAATGAGGAACTAGAGATCAAGAAGAATGCAAAGAAGGATGGTGAGAAAAAGAAATGGAGCGAATACTCAAGTGAGGAAAGTACTTGCAGTTGTGGCAGTACCAAATCATCTGAGGGTAAGAAGAAAAAGAAGGGATCAAGCAAGAATAAAAATGAAAAGATTCCTCTACTGCCAAATATGACTCCAAAGTTGAAGAAGCATTATGAAAAGATAAGAAAGGAACATGAGGTTTTTGACATTTGTGCAAGACCACAACCAGAAATCAAGAGAAGAAATGAAGTGGCAATGAAATCTTCTTATGATCAGTGCCATCCTCCAATCTATCTAGTCTTCTCAAATCATGAACTATTTGACATTGGAGATGTGGAGTATGTACCAATGAGAAGATTTGTAGCAGAAGAAGGAGGAAGCTGTTCAAGACCTCCATCCAAGTTGAAGCAAATAGTATTTGTTAAAGAGAAATATCATCTCGAGCCTGATCTAAACAAACCAATCAAAATGGACTTCAGCAACTCTCTATGTCCAAAAACATCCCTAGTCTTTGACTTCCCCAAACCAAGTGACAGAATTAAAGACAAGCAATTGCTTGAAGACATGGGGAGCTATGCCAAGGTATGGTGCAAGAAGTGTGATGCCTACGGTCACCATACAGATTCTTGCTGGTTTGAAGAAGAAGAGTTTATGGTTCCTCATGTGGTTTGTGGATTTGACATGAAAGGATACAAGGAGATGTATCAAAGATACCTAAGTGAAGAAAAGAAAAGTTCAAGTGATGAAGAGAAGAGATCAATTTTGGAAAATAGACTGAAACAAGTTTTGAAAATCAATGCTGAGACAAAAGTGTCAAGCAGATCTGCAAAGAACAAAAAGTCAACTGACAAAGGAAAGGCCAAGATGAGACCGGTGCTCAATGGGGATGAAAAGTTCTTGCTGAAGCAGGGTTATGAACCAAGAGGGTTTCAGTGGAAGACTAAAAAGAAGTTGAATGAACAGAAAGACTATGTGATTGAGCAAACTGAAAACATAATCATATCACAAGTTGTGAAGGTTGGGTCAGACTCAGAAGAAGAATGTGAAGTTGTCTATGAAGATCCACTTCCACTTCCAGTTCCAACTCCTGATGAATCTTCACTTGAAACTGAATTGCAAGCTAATGCAGTTTGTGACTCAGAATCCAACTGATTCTCTTTTGTATGTATGTGCAGGAACAGTCCTTAAACAGTAATGACTTATGGTACATGGACAGTGGATGTTCCAGGCACATGACCTGTGACAAGAGTGCCCTCATAAATTATGAAAGAAAATATGAAGGTCCAGTTGCTTTTGGGAGTGATGAAAATGGAGGGAAGATTGTTGGAAGAGGAACACTCACCAATGGCAAAGTATCCTTTGAGAATGTGCTGCATGTTGAAGGACTACAATACAATCTACTCATCATTTCTCAAGTTTGTGACAAAGGGTACAAGGTGGCCTTCGATGATGAACACTGCCTAATTCTAAAGCCTGAGTTTGTGATTCCAACTGAGATGATCATGATGATGGCTCCAAGAAATGGCAACCTCTATGAAATGAGAATGAATACTGCTACATCTAGAGGTGGTTGATGCTTCGTTTCCAAAGCCACTGAAAATGAAACCAAACTGTGGCATACGAAGATGTGTCATGTCAACTTGAAGAACATGAACAAGCTAGTGAAAGGTGAACATATTGTTGGCCTTCCCAAAAGATAATTCAAGCTTGAAGAAAAATTGCACATATTGCCTCAAAGGCAAACAACATAAATCATCACGTAAGAGCAAAGTGATAAATACCATTGATGAGGTATTGGAACTACTACACATGGATCTGTTTGGTCTAGTAAGTGTTCCAAGTACTGGAAAGAAGAGATACTACCTAGTAATCACAGATGATTACTCAAGATTTTCTTGGGTATACTTTATGGGCAGCAAGGATGAGACCCCAGAGTTGATTAGAACCTATGTGCTGAAAATGGAAAATCAGCTTGAAAGTCATTAGAACTGACAATGGGACAAAATTCAAGAATGGAATAATGGAAGAATTCTGCACTTCTAAGGGGATATTTCAACAATATAGTGCACCTAGAACTCCTGAGCAAAATGGTGTTGCAGAAAGAAGAAACATAACACTTATTGAAGCTGCAAGGACCATGATTGCTGATGCAAATTTGCCAGTCACTTTCTCGGCAGAAGCAATCAACACTGCATGTTATGTGCAGAACAGAGTTCTACTAAATAAGGCTCAAAATAAGACTCCATATGAGGTTATTTTCAAAAGAAAGCCTTATGTGAAGTTCTTAAAGCCTTTTGGATGTAGATGCTCACTGTTGAATACAAAGGACTATCTGAACAAATTCTAGTAAAAATATCTAGAATGTTTCTTTGTGGGACACGCATCTATTCAAAGGCTTACAGAGTCTATGTGAAGAAGCACATGGTGGTCATTGAGTCCTCAGACATAATATTCAATGAAAACCACTTTAACAATGTTGAAAGTCCCAAATGGCTATTTGACTTAGAGAAGATGATCAAGTCTTTCAAAATCTATAATGAAGACTGATGTGTTGTAAAACACACTTATTTTCAGCACCTTTTGTCTACATTATATTATTATATTTTATGTATTTTAACTTGTTTTATATAGGTTTTACATAGTTTTAATTATCTTGTAGGTTATGGGTTAAAGAATGAAGAAAC
The DNA here is from genome assembly GCF_021521415.1 of Bidens hawaiensis. Classification (NCBI taxonomy): domain Eukaryota; kingdom Viridiplantae; phylum Streptophyta; class Magnoliopsida; order Asterales; family Asteraceae; genus Bidens; species Bidens hawaiensis. The sequence goes on along the minus strand of NW_027492221.1, from coordinate 279,063 downwards.
CGGACTTTTCTAGGAGCTTACGGGCCTTTTACACATACGATTTCAAGACAAAGCTCAAAGCCCGGCCCATTTACATCATGGACAAGCCCAAGCTACCTTTATATCATAATACAAAAAAGAAAAAAAACCCTAAGTGGGCACCCTATGTCTGATCGGAATTGGCAGCAGCAAAAGAGAAGAGAAAAAAGTTTTTTCGGCTAGGGTTTTGATCTTGTGAAGGCTAAGGAAGGAAGAAGGACGCAAGAACAAGTGCTGGGGACGTTTTTCATCAGTTTGCAGTAGCCAAGAGCAACCCGAATCAACTCCATATCCTTTCTTTTACAATATTGTTCAATCACTTTAGTTTTCTTGATCAATTGTCACATAGTTTTGCAATTACTTGAAAGATTGAAGTGTTTATGATTAGTATTGATTGTTGAATGATTTTCATGATGATTGGTATGAGTTATACAATGTTTTTGTTAAGTGTTACCTGCTGTCCAAAAATTATGTGATCGATGTTGAAAGGTCAATCAAAAACATTTATAAAATACCTTTACTAGCAAGGGCAAGTAAGGTGTCGAATCCATAGGGAATCAGTGGAAAGTGCTAATCAATTCTAATACTTAATTATTAATTGTACTTAGTGGACAAATGATGTCAAGCGGTTTTAAAGATTTTTATTTGTAAACAATAATTAAAAAGCAACCAAACTCCAGGGTTTAGGTTTTGAAGTAAATTGGATAGATGATTAAACCTATGGAATTATACTCTTTGTTTAAATCAATAAACCAAAAGACTAAATGTTTGACTATGATGATCGTTAGAACTTAATCCAATTAATTGACACAACTAAACAATGATCTATTTGATTGTAATCTTAGGCAATAATGAGATATTAGTTCTATGGTTAACGATAACTAGGCCACTGACACTAAGAACTCAATCCTAATTGTTGTTGACCAAAATCAATAACTGATAAACTGCAAATCTCATTGATTACCCAAAAGTATGTTCAAGCACACAAACAAGATCCAAAAAATAAGGTTTAGAGTACCAACAATCCAATGAACAACTCAACCCTACACCCGGAGATGGTCACGAGTGATTTAGCCTAGCATCGTGGTCTTGAATAGCTTCTTTGATTCTTGAGTGGATGATACCATGGATGATTCGGGTGACTCCAAGGTGTTAAGATGGTGGAAGAAGCCTCTAAAAACGTCCAGGTATGTTATGATATCAAAGATGGGCGGCCTAAGATTGAACCGGCCTTAAATAGCTCCAAAAAGAACCCTAAAAATCCAAATCCCCGTCCAGACGACCGTAGGCTACGATCTAACCACCGTAGGCTACGGTGGGGACCGTAGCTTACGGTGCACACCACTGTCTTACGGTGGCAGCCCCCACCGTAGGCTACGGTGGCCTGTCACCCACCATTTTACTTTTTGCGTAACTTCTTCGTCCGAACTTCGATTTATGCCCCGTTTTCGGCCACGTCTTCATCTTCACTTGTTCTATCATTTCATGCAATAAAATCCTCCTTTCCTTTCCATCTCATGTGCTCCCAATTAGCTCCTTTAAGCTCCGCACACCTGTAATTGCAAACACACACAAATTAAACGTGTTTCCGGCATATTAACTCACAAAACAAGTGGTATAACTCATTTATTACACGATATTTCACCCATGCATCACATTCCCACACTTATCCTTTTTCGTCCCGAAAAAGATATACAATGAAATCAGAACCAAAAGCTGTTTTTATTAAATAATCAACTTATTTTAAGTATCAACAAATAACACAAAAACCGCGATTGCCGATATTGCTATCCACTTAAACCCATGCCCTAATACTTACCGGGACAAATAAGGCGTGTTTATTAGGTTATATGGTTAAATGGAACCCACACATCAAAGCCTTGATACCGCCTTACCATGCTTCATTATGGTTTTACTGAGCCAAACCACCCCAATTTGACCTAAACCTTAGAGTCAGATGATCAAAATTATGCACAACCATGTGTACTATTTAAAGCCCATATGCAATAGCTAAAACAATCCTGGAAATCTTATCGAACAAAAACCTAAACTTAAGCATCAAAGTCTACCAGAATGGCCATTAGATATGATTAAGGTACAATTATGTTACCAACTAGCAAATACCCCCACTACATGGTATACCCCCGTTATCAAGCAATACCCCAAAGTCCATCTCCAGGGGTGAGTATGCACGAATTCATCTGTATGGCTTACATGTGACGTGTCCCATGTGGTCCGTTTCTTAATGGTAATGAGACGCGAGCACGGGGACCCCACATGACTAACAGCGTGGATGATCAAGTCAGTAGTGTAATTCTACTTTAAAAACACGTAATGATCATGTTTAATGACTTATAATTGGCAGATAAATTACGGGTTTGCTCTTTGAGCTCTTTTAATATTCATAAATCCACTTAGGAGATGTGAATACCCAGATGATATACCGCATAAAGACCCCTGGTGTCCGAACCCTAGAGCATCCTATCAATACAGGATTTAAGGTTATAAAACCATACACCTATGAAGCGTTAACCACTTAAATTTAGAAGTATTTTCGTTATGTTTATATCACAAGCCTGCTAGCATACTCTAACGTTAAGCCTATCTAAGCATCGTTAAGTAGTCTATTCATATTTTAAAATTTTCTGTTGGTGATAAAATCTAACAAAAAGGCTTGAGTATGGCCTGACCTTTCATCCCAGTCCTTACACAGGCTTAGTTAAACAAACAAAACCCAAAAATTTTTTTCACCAAAATCAAGCAATTAGAGGTTCAATTATGTCAACAACCAAACCTCCCTTTCATTCTTAAGGCTGAGCCTACCGGCACATCCCAAGTTAAGTGTGTTACTGTTCTATTGTTATTATTATTATTATTATTATTATTATTTATTTACTTATTTATATTTTTTTATTTTATTTTATTATTATTATTTTATTATTATTATTTTATTATTTTTTTACTAATTCCAGTTTTTCTATCATTTTTCATTGTTTATAAGTATAACAATTTCGGGACATTCTTTGCATTTTTCACATTCAAACCAAGCCCGCATCCCCATATTTAAACATTACATTGCCCCCAATGTAAGCTACCATCAAAACATAAGTGAGGCATCCAGAAAATCCTACCCGATTACCCATAAAAACGACACTAAACACAAGCGACCATACACAAAATATAACAAATTCAATACCACCTTTGACCACACATAGTTCACAAACAAACAAACATGCCAAAAAGTTTCACGCCACCTCCCAACTGCCCAGACACATAAAACAAAGACAAATTGTTCAACACAAACATAGAGATTAGGAGAGACACATGGACCAGATCAGCCGATCAGCGAGTGCTCAATAATACGGGGGTTGCGGGTCACCAAAGATTGACCGCATCGTCTCCATCACTCCAGAAAAGTTAAATCCGTCCGATAAGCTACCTGCTTGTGAATCTTGCGCCGCATCTGCATGTGGATCTACCCAACGTGAGTGGTGAAGCTTCGGTGGTGGATAATGGAAACTGCCATCATAAGGACCAAGGTAGTGTAATCGATCATAGGCGGGTTTTCCACCACCGACTCCTCGCAACGTTGATCCCCTGGCAACGGCGCCAATTTGATCGATGTCGAAAGGTCAATCAAAAACATTTATAAAATACCTTTACTAGCAAGGGCAAGTAAGGTGTCGAATCCACAGGGAATCAGTAGAAAGTGCTAATCAATTCTAATACTTAATTATTAATTGTACTAAGTGGACAAATGATGTCAAGAGGTTTAAAAGATTTTTATTTGTAAACAATAATTAAAAAGCAACCAAACTCCAGGGTTCAGGTTTTGAAGTAAATTGGATAAATGATTAAACATATAGAATTATACTCTTTGTTTGAATCAATAAACCAAAAGACTAAATGTTTGACTGTGATGATCGTTAGAATTTAATCTAATTGATTGACACGGCTAAACAATGATCTATTTGATTGTAATCTTAGGCAATGATGAAATATTAGTTCTATGGTTAAATATAACTAGGCCACTAACACTAAGAACTCAATCTTAATTGTTGTTGACCAAAATCAATAACTGATAAACTGCAAATCTTATTGATTACCCAAAAGTATGTTCAAGCACACAAACAAGATCCAAAAATAAGGTTTAGAGTACCAACAATCCAATGAACAACTCAACCCTACACCCGGAGATGGTCACGAGTGATTTAGCCTATCATCGTGGTCTTGAATAACTTTTTTGATTCTTGAGTGGATGATGCCATGGATGATTCGGTGATTCCAAGGTGTTAAGATGGTAGAAGAAGCCTCCAAAAACGTCCAAGTATGTTATGATATCAAAGATGGGCGGCCTATGGTTGAACCGGCCTTAAATAGCACAAAAAAGAACCCTAAAAATCAAAATCGCCGTCTAGACGACCGTAGGCTATGGTTTACCCACCGTAGGCTACGGTGGGGACCGTAGCTTATGGTGCACACCATTGTCTTATGGTGGCAGCCCCCACCGTAGGCTACGGTGGCCTGTCACCACCATTTTACTTTTCGCGTAATTGCAAACACACACAAAGTAAACGTGTTTCCGGCGTATAAACTCACAAAACAAGTGGTATAACTCATTTATTACACGATATTTCACCCACGCATCATTATGTTAGGCTAAACTTGTCGGTTCTACCTAGGAATGATGATTATTGTTAGTGTTTGATGAGTTTGTTAGATTGTTTGATTGATAGACTTGAATTGTTATTGTAAAGTTTGATTTAGACATGAAATAGGTTGTGTTTAAGGGTTGGAAATTTTGGTAATTCATTGATTAAACTCCTTGCGTTGATTGATTAGATTTGTAATGATTGATCGGTGCTTGTTTGATTCTAGACTTTGTGTTTAGGGTTTGTTTGCGGTAGGTACAACCGTAGGGTTTTGTTGCGTGAATTTGTGGTTAAAGTACAGCGGTTAGACACCTTCTTAGTGACTGAGAGGTGATAAGAATTTAGGGTTGTCTCATTGCCTTTGCATGCTAGAATTAGAATTGCGCGAGAGCAAGTTCGTTTCTTGTCCGGTTTAGGTGTTTTGAGCGACTAGTTGATCTATTTGGTTTAAGTTGAATTGTTCCTCTATCCTTGGTTGTGTAGTATTCATTACCATTAGGGTCGAGTGTTGGTGAGACCGAGAGGTGAGTCAACATTAGAACACGTTAACATTCGTTTTCCGGTTTTGTTGTTTTAGCCGATTAAGAGTAGTTAAGGTTTGTTTAGTGAGACCGAGAGGTAATCCAGTGAGCCTGAGCGATCCTTAGTCGTGTCATCTTTAGGAACCGATGTCTTGATATCATCCAATCCATTTGCTTGTTAGGCCTACAATTTGATTCAGACCTAGGTAGACATTTTTCTCCATCAAAAGTCAACACAGTTAGTTTGTCGTTAAGTTTTCAATCAAAATTAAAATCAATTAAATATTATTCTTAGGTAGGTCTTGTCTAGGGTTAGTGATCATTAGTTTTCTTACGTGTCCTCGTGTTCAATACTCGGACTTCCTAGGTCGATACTACTTGCGATCGGTACACTTGCCGGTTGTGTGTGGTTTTAGGATTTTCATTTTAAATGTAAAGCTTAGTTGTGAGGGTCATTCTTTTAGACATATCCAATGCACACCAAAGACATGGATGACAGCATGTACAGAACTAGCTTTGAAGATAAAGGAAAACAAAAACAAGTTGATCTGGACAAGCTATAGTCATCTGTTGCTCCAGAACCAAATTCATTTAACTTTTAGAGAAGAAACCAAGGAGCAGCTGAAGTTGAGATGAATGGACAAGAAGCTGCAGTTGAAGTTTCTAATGAAGGTCCAAGTGATGTGGAGAGTGAACCCATTCAAAGTCAGCAACCTGCTCAGCCTGAAGGGACAAATCAATTTGAAGACAGGTTTCAATCTTTGTTTGACTCTCAACAAATCAGGTCAAATGAAGCATCATCATCTGAGATTAATCAAATTCAAGAAGCTGGTGAAAGTCAAGAAAGAACCGAAAGTGAAACTACTGAGTTCAATATGACCAATCTTGAGACAGAAGTGTCTACACAACAATTTATGCAGACTACCTCTGTTGAAAGAAATCACCCTACAGAGAATATCATAGGCAACTTGCATGAGAGAGTGACTAGAAGCTCCTCTGAAAAAGCAAACATCTGCCTGTATGCCTGCTTTCTATCCCAAGTTGAACTAAAGAACATCAATCAAGCTTTAAAGGACAACAGCTGGGTAGAAGCTATGCAGGAAGAGTTAGCTCAATTCAGAAACTTACATATATGGGACTTAGTTGACAAGCCTAGAGGCAAGTATGCTATTGGAACCAAATGGGTGTTTAGAAACAAGAAAGATGAGAGGGGAATAGTGATCAAAAACAAAGCAAGATTGGTGGCTCGTGGATGCTTACAAGAAGAGGGAGTGGACTTTGAAGAAGTTTTTGCTCTAGTTGCAAGACTAGAGGCTATCAGGATCTTTCTGGCATATGCAGCATCAATGAACATTAAAGTCTATCAACTTGATGTAAAGTCTGCATTCTTAAATGGAAAGATTGATGAGGAAGTTTATGTCACTCAACCTCCAGAATTTAAAGATCCAGTTCATCCCAACAAGGTCTACAAACTCAGCAAAGCATTGTATGGACTGCATCAAGCACCAAGGGCCTAGTATGATGAGTTGTTGAACCATCTGTTGGACAATGGCTTCTACAGAGGAGCTATTGACAAGACTTTGTTCTACAAAAGATGGAACAAGGATCTACTGTTGTTGCAAGTGTATGTGGATGACATTATCTTTGGCTCTACAAATGAACAAATGTGCAGGGAGTTTGAGCAAGTGATGAAATCCAAGTACAAGATGAGCTAAATGGGGGAAAAAAATTTCTTCCTTGGACTTCAGGTGCAACAGAAGGCTGATGGAATTTTTATTAACCAATCAAAGTATGTTCAAGAGATTCTTAACAAGTTCAAGTGCCAAGACTTCAAGACAGTGTCTACACCAATGGACACGCATGAGAAAATGGTACCTGATGAGAAGGGGGAGCCGGTGGACCAGCATGAATATAGGGCCAAGATAGGATCACTGATGTATCTTACAACATCTAGGCCAAATATTATGTTTGCTATGTGTGTCTGTGCCAAATTCCAAGCTAACCCCAAGGTCTCACATATGCTAGCAGTTAAGAGGATCTTCAGATATCTAAAAGGAAAGCCAGATTTGGGGATTTGGTATCCAAAGAACCCTTCCTTTGACTTGATGGCCTACACAGATAGTGACTATGATGGTTGCAACATGAGTAGAAAATCAACTTCAAGAAGATGCCAGTTTCTAGGGAACAGGCTGGTGTCTTGCCAATTCAAGAGGCAGACTACAGTGTCAATCTCTACTGCTGAAGCAGAGTACATTGCTGTTTCTGCCTGCTGTGCACAGGTTCTATGGATTCAGAATCAACTGCGGGATTATGGTCAGAATTTCTTACTTACTCCTATTTTAATTGATAATATTGCTGCTATGTTCATTGTTAAGAATCCAGTCCAACATTCTGACACTAAGCACATTGAGATTATACATCATTTCATTAGGGACTGTCAGGAAAAAGGCTTAATAGAAATGAAAAGGGTGGATACATATGATAATCTGGCTGATTTATTCACCAAACTTTTAGATAAAACCAGGTTTCATTTTCTGTTAAAATGCCTAGGAATGATAAATGCTGATGAAGTTTGATTAAAGATGTGTGCTTGAGTGAGGTGCTTACTGATTATCTTTGTTACTCACTTTGAATGTCTGCATGATGATTTGCTATGCCTAATTGATCATTCTAATTGCATAAATCATGTGTGTGACTGTATGTGTGTGAAAGATGTGTTATAATTGTTGATTAAAACTTTCAGTACTTAGATCTGTGCTTGAATGATGTATTTTTGTGGATTGAAGTACTTCGAGCATGAATCTGTGCTTGATACTGTGCTTGATGCTCCTCGAGAACAAGCCGAGGTATTTGGAAGACTTTCTAAGTCTTTCGAGCGTAAATGTCATAACTCAGTTGCTCGAGCATAGTTTCTTGCCTTGAAAAACTTTTAAGTATTTCGAGCATGACTCTATGTTTAATGGTGTGTTTGATGTTCTTCGAGCACAAACAAACCATACTTGAGATCTTTCAAGTAATTCGAGCACAAATGGTATGTTATTACTGGTCGAGCATGGACATGTGTTCTAGAAAACTCTCCAAGTAGTCCAAGCACAAGTCTACTGCTTGAGCACAAAATTAAGTCTTTCGAGCACAAGCACTGAAATGATAGATTTTGAAGTTGCTCGATAGACTTTCGAGTATGCTCGATGAATTTTTGAGCATGCTCTATAGACTTATGTGTTTATCTGAATGTTCTATGCTGTTTGAATGAATCTGTTTGATGTTGTTAAAGTGTGTGCTTGTTAAATATGCTTGAATGACACCACTGTTTTAAGAATCAATCCTTCAAATGAATTTTTCAAAAGAAATGGTTTTTGAAACTATGAAATGTTCTTAACTAAGCAGCACTGTTTTTGGTGATCTCATAAGAGATATGATAAGATTATTCAGTTATAAGCTTTCTAGAAGCTTAATGGTTTTTAGATAGAAATTGTATCCAACCTTTTGGGAAATGATAGTATATTGTATAAAATCTCTAACCCATGGAATATAGGCTTAAAGAATTTCTGTTTAGAAAATTGACAATTTGCTTTGAGTACCTTTTCGTGAGTATAGTGACATGAGTGATACAAATATAATGAAAATGCTAAAGTCTGATGTGGTGACTCATTTAAAGACCAAGGTACGTTTTCTTGCATATCTCTCCGAATGATAGGCTGAAAGGCAATTATCCAATCATACACGAGCCTGTTGGTGTTTTGGTCACAAAAATCATTTAGTATCCGAGCAGATATAAAAGTATAAATAATTAAAAGCTTATCAAAAGAAAAAGAAAGAGGAAAAATACAGAAAAAGAAAATTATCTCAAAATAGTATATCAAATAATAATATATCATGACTTAAGGGGCACTAAGGGAACTACAGGTGCGGGGCATTCAAATAAGTCCTAAACACCCTGAATGTAAGGCTTGTAAGTCCAGATGGCATGTAAGTCCAACGTTCAACCTTATAGTCTAATATCTATATATTAGTTTCTAAATAAACTGCTCATTAAAACAAATTTTGACCAAGGCATCAGGGGGTTGAAGTCAAATTGGGGTGATTGGAGAAAGCTAAATAAGCTTTGAGAAGAGATAATGAACAACCTGAAATCCAAAGTGTAACCATTCTTCACTTAAGCTTTAATTGAACTTTAAGTATATCACAAATGTCATGATAATCATGCTAAGTGCAATTACTTACTGTCAACCTGACTTAAATTGTAATAAGGCTTACTATGATATTGTGTGAAATATTTTAAACAATCTGATCCCATGTTGAGATCTTTCTATGAAAATATTTTCAACAGAATATTCAACTGAAATTTGATCTCTTATTCCACCTTAAACAAATTGCTTAGGTCAGCTCACTGTTCTGAAATGATTATCTTTTATGCAAAATTGCAATTTGAGCAGAGGACATGAGGGATCATGTCCAGACTTTGTGGCATAAGATTTGTGATTTCAAAATCTAAACTGAAAATCATTTTAAGTGTTTCGAGCAAAGAAACGTTACTTGCTTGTATGATAACATTGCTTCGAGTATGATATATGACTTGTATGACTCATCTATGTATTTCGAGCATGTATGTTATTTTTTAGCATACTGATGATCAGAAATTTGCTTTTAAGAGTTTCGAGCATGCATCTTACTTTCGAGAACCTACTATGATATGAAAATTGATATGTGTTTCGAGCATGATTGGATCGTAGGAAGTCAGATCTAAGTCTTCGAGCACAAAGAAATGACTGATAGGAAACATTTTTAAGTGTTTCGAGCATAGTTGTGTGCTAGGCACTATGGTCTGTGAGTTTCAAGCTTAGCAAGGCTGTGACAAACCCACTAAGTAATTCGAGCATAGATGTGTGCTAGACACTTAGGTATGAGGGTTCGAGCTTAAGGACTTAATGGATCAATTTTTTAAGTAGTTCGAGCAAACTTGTATGCTAGAATCTTAGGCTGAGTGTTCGAGTACGGACACAGGAAGGATTAAATATGCTAAGGCTTTCGAGCATGAAGGTACATCGAGCACATTTGTCTTTAGTAATCTAAGTGAGTCAAGCAAGGGTTACAACACTGCTAAGAGGAGCTGCATCTCGAGCATATGTTTTGTCATGATAGATATTTAAGTAATGTCGAGCATGATGCAGTTTCGAGTAAGGTTCAACAATGAGTGTGTCTCACGTATACATGCCTAAGGAAATTTTACCAAATATTGTCGAGCATGATCCTATACTCAAGCAATCAAACTAATCAATTGACATTTGGCTAAGACATCAAGCACAAGTATATTTGAGCATTATCTCAAGTGTATTAGTGCTCGAGCATTACAATCATACAAGTACGTTGAGCAAGAATTGTACTATGTACTCGAGTACAGGGGTAGCCAGTTGTTGTTTTGGCTGTATGCTCAAGCAAGGGAGGTACATTAAATTTGAAATTAAATGACAACTTTCGTGCACTAGACGACAAAAGGAGGTACTGTACTACCCAAACGTTAGGTATAAAAGGGGGACTTAGAAACTTTTTCATCTATTTCTTCTCCCTTTCTTAAACCTAATAGCAAACCTCTTGCTCGTGCTTCCCATTCGTACTCGACTAATCAATTTCGGATCAAACTTACTTCGAAATTAGCCATTAGCTCTGTTTCGACCTCGGTAAGATATCGTTGTTTGATTATCGTCTCGCCGACTTCGAAATCAGGGTTTCCAATTGAATTACGGACTAATTAGTTTACTTGTCTTTTCAGGTACGCATATTACTACGGAACAGGTTATTGAAGAAGCTATTATCATCTAACTATCCTCGAATATGAGTTCTACAACTTTGTGTACTGACATATTTTCTTATTTTGCAGAATTAATGGCCCTAAAATTCGAAAAGAGGCACAATATGTGCCCTCAGTTGGAGCTCGACGATGAAAACAGAGAGTTGGAGCTAATGATTACTTTTCTAAGGAACTCCAACCTGAGAGTAGCTCTTACCGAAAGCCCTGCAATTTACAAGAACCGTATTTCGGACTTTTAGGGCTCAACTACTTATGTGAATGATGTTAACAGGAAAAGGATTGAGGAATCTGTGCTGAATCATGACATTGAGATCACGGAAGCTTCAATAAGAGCTGCATTGGACCTGAACGACAATTTCGATGCTCAACCTTCTTATTCAACCCCAAGATTATTACAAGTCTTTCAAGAGGCAATGGGTTACCAAGGAGCTGTGAAAGAGGGTAAGTTTCAAAAAGGCAGTTTCCCACTGATATACCGTTTCCTAATCCATCATGTCATCCAGTCCTTATCTCCAAGGAGAGGGACTTGGACACCACTGAGCAGGGAATTGGGCACCCTCACTGTAGCGATTTTATACCAACAGCCTTTCAATATATCAAGATTTATTTTTCAAGGATTGGTGTCAAACGCTGAGAAGGAAGTAAATCAGAGGTTCCTTATGTATCCAAGGTTCCTGCAGATCTTGATAAACAGATCATTACCAGATCTTCAAATGACAGGAGAAGTTTTGAAGTTACAAGATCCCAATATCTGCAAGAGAATGAAAGATGCAAAGAGTAAGTTTGAGGAAAATAATGATTGGGATGTTCTCCCATGGCTGCTTGTGCCAACTCTAGGTGCCATTGATGTGCCTAGGACCCTAGAAACAGTGATGATGAAGGAGATGATGACGTGGATGATGATGGTGGAGATGATGATAGTGATCAGAATGATGTAGGGGACAATGGTCCTGATGGTGATATACCATGGTAGTGGGTAATAATGATCATACTCAAGATGTTGTTGTTGGTTATGTGCATGTGATTGACCAGTCTACTCATGAAGGAGATAATGCAGAGTTGGAAATTAATGATGAAACTGATGAGCCAGTTGAGGGTCCAAGCAACAAAGCTACTAAGCCTATAGATGATGATGTATTTGTAGAAAATGTAATATCAGATGTTGCTGATACCATACATAAGATCACTCCACCAGATTCACCACCTCTTGAGGTGTACAATGATGACATTGATTCTGTTGAAGTTGATGATGATAATGACAACATCTTTTCCTCACCTGCTACCACTGAACCAACCTTATCTGACAATGAATCACTTCATGACACACATATTCATTCACCACCAACATCTCCATTGACTGTACCTATTACTACCTCACCACCTGTTTCCCAACCAACCCAACCCATTCAAGACACACATATTCCAACACCACCATCCTCCCCAGTACAAGACCAACCCACCACTACCATTACTCAAGCAACTCAATCCATTCCCACTGACCCTGAGCACTATAAATTACCATCTCCAGAAACAGCTGAGTCTGAACCCTTTTCTGAACCTGCCCCAAAGCCAACTCAAGAAACCCCACCTTCAAGCCCAAATCTCTATGATATAGTTGTTGAGAATGCCGAGCTTAAATTTGAGAATATCATGCTGAAAGAAAAGAATGCAATACTAGAATCAAGGAACAAAGCATTGGAGGCTTCACTGCAAGAAGCGTTATTGAAGATTCGAACCCTAGAGGGGCACTCTGAGGTTGAGAAGACCTCAGATGCACCAAAACAAGGGGGAAATATGAAAATGCAGAGGGCCTGAAAATAATTGAAAATTTGTATGCCAGTTCTGAAGAAGAGGTTGTAGAAGTTGGAACATCAAATGCACTAAACATGATAAATCAAGAATATGATGATGGAAAATCTGGTCATGAGGAGGAAGTAGGAGAGAAGGAGACAGAAGTGGAAGAAGAGACCCCTGAGCAAATAGCCAAATGACAAATCAAAGGCAAAGGGATGGCTCTATCTGATGAAGATCTTCAACATATACCAACCCATAAAGACAAATCTGGTGATGACATTCTAGAAAAAGACAATGTAACTGATCCTGACATTGCTGAAGTGGAATCTGTCAAAACAGCCATGAGACTAATAAATGAAGATCTGGAAAATATAAATCAAAAGGCTCAAGAAGAAAATTATGAAATCCCTCAAGAAGTGCTTGAAGCACTAATCAAAATGAAGGAGAAAGAAGAGGAGAATGAAAGAATGAGGAAGGAGGCAAATGAGGAGATTAAGGCTACACTGGAGGCTCTGAATGCAAAACAAAATGATGATACACAAGAGCGTGTAAAAACTGAGCCAGTGGTAAATGAGCCTGTGCAAACTGAACAAGAGCCTACACAAACTGAGGAGCCTGTAGAATCTGAGCATACTAATACAGAAACTAAAGTGACACAGCCTGAAAGTGTAAGCGAAGATGAAATAGAACTTGGTCTAGGAGTAAAAGGAGAATCTAAGAGGGATGAGGAGCCGAAAATGCCATGGAATGTGTATGTAAAGTTCATCTCTCAATTGGTTATGATCAGGACAAATTATTACATTCTCTTACATCCTGATGAGTATAGACCAGAGACTGTGGCTAGTGCTAGGAGGGCTCATGAAGAGCAAAGACAAGAACATTGGAAGAGAAGCCAATTGCTGTTAAAAGACAAACCAGAGCCACCAGTTAATGAAGTTCTTGATGAGGATACTCCTGTTACAGAACCAATAGTTGAAGAAATTGTTGATGAAGAACCTACAACCCACAAAGAGAAACCCACAAGTGCAGAGTCTGTTGGCGATGAAGTGGAGAAGACAGTAAACGAAGAACCAATTGTCACTGAGCCAACAAAACCACAGACTGAAGCTGAGGGGGGAGCAAAAAGGAAGCAACATCTGAAGTCGAACCACCTAAAGCTAAGAGACAAAAATCAGTCTATAAGAGAAGACCAAAGAAATCCAAATTTGTATTCAAATTCCCATAAACTGAAACAGAAGAACCAATGATTGGGGCACTTCATAATTTAGATGAAGAGTTTGATGAGAATGAGGATGAAGAGGGATCAAAGGATGTTGAGAAGGAAAATGAAGATAGAGCTTATTTGATAAGTCTTGACTATGATTTGAAATATCTACAAAGACTATCAAAAGAAGAAATAGCCAAAGAGGCTGAAGGGTGGAGAAAAAGGAAATCAAAAAGAGAATTGTTGATAAAAGCCGGAAACAAACCTGCATTCCTAAACTTGCAATCCTTTGACACAACTGACAGAATTTACAGGAATGCTCTTGTGGATGATATCTCAGATTATGTGGAAAAGGTGACTAAGAAGAAGGAAAAGGTAGAAAAAGTGTTAAAAGAATCTGACAGTAGCAAAAGGAGGATTGAAAAGAAAGCCAGTGATGAAATAGAATATGAAGCATTAAAGGCAAAACATAAAGCCATAAAGTTTCTTCAATTACATGGCTACAGCTACAAGTCCTTGATAAATCTTTCTCTTGAAGAACTAAAAAGAAAAATTCAAATAGTAAAAGATTCCCACAAAGATAAGAAGAGCCAGGAATAATATGTGAGAGTGATGTGTGTCTAATAACCCTATTATAATGACCCTCACAACTAAGCTTTAATATTAAAACGAAAATCCTAAAACCACACACAACCGGCAAGTGTACCGATCACAAGTAGTATAGACCTAGGAAGTCCGAGTATCGAACACGTGGACACGTAAGACGCTAAGGATTACTAACCCTAGACAAGACCTACCTTAGAATAATATTTAATTGATTTTTGATTTTTAATTACTTAACTGAACTAACTAAACTGACTGACAAAACTTACCAAAAATAGAAAACTTAACGGGGAACTAACTGTGTTAACTTAGGATGGAGAAAAACGTCTACCTAGGTCTGAACCAAATTGTAGGCCTAACAAGCTAATGGATTGAATGACTTCAAGACACCGGTCCCTAAAGATGACACGACTAAGGATCGCTCGGGCTCACTGGATCACCTCTCGGTCTCACTCAACAAGCCTAAACTACTCAAAATCGGCTAAAACGACCAAACCGAGAAACAATTGCTAACGTGTTATAATGATGGATCACCTCTCGGTCTCAACAACACTAGACCCTAATGGCAATGAATACTACACAACCAAGGATAGAGGAACAATTCAACTTTAACTAAAATAGATCAACTAGTCGCTCAAACACCTAAACCTGACAAGAAACGAACTCGCTCTCGCGCAATCCTTATTCTAGCATGAAAAGGCAATGAGACAACCCTAACTTCTTATCATCTCTAGGTCTCAAAGAAGGTGTCTAACCGCTGTACTTATTCCAATAAATCATGCAACAAAACCCTATGGTTGTTCCTACCGCAAACAAACCCTAAACACCAAGTCTAGAATCAAACAATGCACCGATCAATCAATACAAAACTAATCAATCAACACACGGGGTTTATGCAATAATTCAACAAAATTTCCAGACCTTAAACACAACCTATTTCATGTCTAAATCAAACTTTACAATAATAATTAAGGTCTATTAATCAAACAATCCATAAAACCTATCAAACACTAACAATAATCATCATTCCTAGGTAGAACTAACAAGTTTAGCCTCTCATATTATTTGGACAGCAGCTATTGATCAATAAAAACATCATATAAACCATTCCAATCATCATAACAATCATCCAATGATCAATACTAATCATAAACAATTCAATCTCTTAATCAAGTGCAAAACTAGTTAACAATCAAACAAGAGAATTAAAGTGTTGAACAATGTTTAAAAAGAAAGGATATGGATGAATATGGGGCTGCTCTTGGCTGTCAAAAACGACGGTGAATCAATCCCGAGGCTTGCACTTGCTTCCTTCTTCCTTCCCTAGCCGCCACCACCTCAAGAACCTAGCTTTTCTTTTCTTTTTCTTGGCTGCTACTGTCGATCGCAGCTTTGCTAGCTGTTAGGGTTTTTATTTTTTTCTTTTTATGTTATAATATTGTAAGTAATGGGCCTCCATGATGCGTATGGGTCGGGCTTTGAGCTTAGTCTTGAACTTGTATGCGTAAAAGGCTCGTAAGCTCCTCGAAAAGTCCCGATTTCTCTTCCTTGTAACCCATAACCTACACGATTATTAAATATATGTAAAACCTATATAAATTAAGTAAAAGCACATAAAATATCATACAATACGTAGATAAAAGGTGCGGAAAATACGAGTGTTTTACAACACATCAGAGAGAACAAGAGCTAAGGATGAGATTGGAAAGGGAAAGAGAAGAAGCAAGAAAGAAAGAAGATGAGGTGAAGAAGTGGTTTGAAGACCCACAGAGGATAGAAACACTAAAGGGGATCGTGATGAACAAAGGCACGTCTGAAGAAGAATTTGACAAAATGCCTCATGCCCAACTCCTGGAAATTTACCACAGAGAACAAAGATTATACATGGAGACTGAGAGAAAATTGCGGGAGGACAGGAGAAGAATGAAAGAGTTAGTAAGTGACGTGAGGTCGAAGACTAGCGCAAAAATAAACCAATTACAACTAAATAGATAGCAATAAGTGGGTGTCGAACACAAGGAGTTTGTGGAATATGTGTTAAATAAGTAGCTTAGCAATTAAACTAATATAAAAGTAAAAGACAAAAAGTAATCTTCAAAGTGATTTTGATTTGGTTTTAATTATCTAAAATAAACTAACACGAAAGTGTAAACGATTGATTAAACAAGCATTCCTCTCGGGGTTCAGGTTATTACTCAACACTCTTGTTAACATTCAATGGATAAACCATAATATCTCGGTTTTATGCCTATGCAATTGTTTATGATTAATCAAGAACTAAGTACTCGGATTCCTAGAATGCTTGGTTGACCGTGGTCCACGGTGTTGGCCGTGGGCCACGGTGGAGCCTTTTCTCATTTTCTTGTTTTCTTCATATCTCTCTCGTTTCAACTACATTTTCTTCGCCGCTTTCACCCACGTTCTCGTAATTTCATCATTTGTCTCCTTCTACCTGCAAACATATGAGTAACCATAGTCAACTAATTCCATGAAATTAAGTTGGTTAAGCCAATGTATTTATATCTTTTAACTCGCTTAACGGCTTCCCTACGAGTCACTCATCACATTCCCACACTTAACCGTTTCTTGTCCCCAAGCAACACTTCAAACAACAATTGTTTTTAAACTACAACCACCATACATACCAACAGTTCTGGTTTAGTCAAGGTCCCAAGTCATACCCTATTCCCTCGTTACTATAGGTTTGCACTAGTATACTTGATATTATATTTAAACCATAGAATTCTAATCAAACCTAACATGATTTCGGTTTTTACCCACACATAACACACCTCCACACATTAACTCTCTTCTTGGTGATCATTCACATGTATTCAATCATAACCAATTCTCCTCGCATATGCTTGTACTACCATCAAATCTCCACCTATATATGCTTTGACACAAATACAAATACAAATCAAAAGGACTTAAAATGGGTTATAACGGGGCTAGGTGTAAGGGTATGGAATGGGAATATTGAAAGTAGCTCAGGCGATCCGATCCGGCTTATTACATCAAAACTAAATAAACAATAAAATAAACAACTATAAACATTACTAACTTGCGTCTCAACACTCACTACAACATACTTCGAACATTGACTCTCAACTTTTTCTTTCTTTTTCTTTTTTTCTTTTTTTTCCTTTTTTCATTTTTTTTCATTTTTTTTTCAATTTTTTTGGAGTAAACATAATAATCAATACTTCCTATTGATTATTACTATAACAATTACAAATACAAAGAAATACCTACTAAGCTGGATTGTCTCGCAACATAACATCGGGGTTGATTAAATAAAAAGAATAAGGCCAAGAAAGTTTTCTAAGGGAACCAACCCCCCGCCCCTCTCATTGCCCACGCTCATATGTGTAATGTATGAGGCCTAACCCCTAAAACCCAAACTCACGCTCATCAATACGAGGCTTAAACCTAATTGCCCATATCACTTTTACACTTATGCCTAGCTAAGGTCTCGAAATGCATTGATAGCACACGTTCTAACGGAGATTAACCAATCCATCACCGCTCTTCATTTTCCCAATACTCAAATGAATATGGACATGTTATGCAGGTTATTGTACCGAAAGCATGCTAACTTTCACTAGAATACTACAAAACCTCGTTTTTAAAAAAACTAAGCAAACTTGAATATAAGGGAATTGTGAACATGAAAAGGGACCAAAACTTTTCTTTCAATTTTTTTTAATTTTTGAAAATGAAAAATTCCCCCATCCCCACACTTGGGATACATTGTCCCCAATGTATGGTTTTGAGAAAATAAAACAAAGACATTACTAATTAAAACTCCACTTCCATTCGTGAAAAACCCGTGTTGTCCCCAACATAGTGTCAAAGAGAAATCCATAAGAATTTCCCCACACTTGGTTTTTGGTAAGATGGTAACTTAAAATACCATTAATAATAAACAAACTAGAAATTATAAAGCAAAATAAAAATATACAAAATGTACAATTACCACCTTTTTGAAACTTTTATGACATTCAAGGTGGGTGACTGGCCCACTCCCGTGCAACATTCTCATTATAAGCACGCTCTTTTTTAAGAAACTGTTGCCAGTCTTCCGGCAAACCAGGGTCGGGCCCGAAAATCCTCATCCTCCACCCTGGATCATTTAGGTTAGGTGGATGTCTCACTTTCGTCTTCCTTGGTTGGCCACCTTTTTCTGTCACCTTCTCACTCTGTTGATGCTCAACTTCTTTCTTCTCAACTGACTTGTAAATCACAAAACACTCCATTTTCGTGTGATCCTTGCTCAAGGATACACACTTATTAACAAAATCCGTCTTCAGGATTTCCTTGTCAACAAGAGGGTCTGTAGTATTTTCAAATAATAATAACCGTTTATCACGATTCTCATATTTAATTCCCAGTGTTCCCTTAGCACAATCAATTACTGCAAGTGAAGTGGCGAGGAAGGTTCTACCCAATATGACTGTGGGTTGCGTGTTAGTTACATTTTTAGCATAATCAAGTAATAAAAAGTCAACTGGGTAACAGAAATCCTCCACATGTACCATCACATTATATATCATGCCTCGGGGAAGTGTATGGGTTTGATTCGCTAAAACCACGGTGGTGTTTAATTTTTGTATTGGACCAAACTCATACTGATCATATAAACTACCGGGCATGATACTAACACAAGCTCCAAGATCTAGCAGTGCCCGATCAGTTTTAAATCCACCAATTTGGATTGATAAAAGGGGCACTCCTGGGTCTTGAAGTTTACTCGTGATAATATTATTATCTACTCTCTCATCCCTTATTTTGGTTAATTTGTCATTTAAACATTTATCACAAAAAGATTTTTCATTTGGTTGTAATTCAGAGTTATTTTGGAAAACTATTTCATAATTACCCACATTTTCAATCTCATCACTAATATCTTCAACCACCCCCTCAACAAACTGTGGTGTTGGATCAACTTGAACAGTAGAAATTCCAAAATTAGGTAAAAGACTTACCGCATTGATATGCACGTTGTTCCCCTTCTTTAAGCTCGAGCTGTTTTTCTTCAAATTATCAACATCGGTTGCAAGTTGACTCATTTGAGTGGTCAACGATTGAATGGCTTTGTCACGGACTTCATCCTTTTGCATGCGCACTTCATCAAATTGATTTCTCCTTTGCATGTATTGTTGCATCATCCTAAGCATATCCATGACTTCATTCCCACTTGAAGAACTTTGACCCGAAGACCCACTTTGACCACTTCCTGTTTGTTGAAATTGACTTTGAAAGCCTTGATTGTTCCCGCCTTGAAAATTACCTCGATTGTATATTGTTGGCGAGGAACATAATGTCCTTGATTCCTTTGGAAATTCGGATTGGTTTGAGTAGCCGGATTTCCATAAAGAAAGTTTGGATGATTTCTCAACCCGGGGTGGTAAGTGTTTGAGTTCATATTATAATTTTGACCACCTCCCCGTTGACCTTGAATTGCATTTACTTCTTCAACTTGCCCCTCTACACCGGTACACGCATCACTTGCATGTCCCAACCTATTACAATTCATGCACACATCATACACCTGATTGGAAGCTTGAGGTGTCTCATTATTAACCACATGCACTTGAGTTCTTCCAATTGTCGTCCTTGCTCTTCTTGCGGTTTGAGCTTTTCTCTTTGAAGTGACCGACATTTGCTCCAAAAATGCTCAATCATCTTGTTCATAATTGGTACCAAATGTACCATTTGTAATTGACATTAGATCCCTCTCATCTTCCGCATTCAACCCCTCATGAAAAGCATTTAGTAATTCCCAAAGAGCTATACCATGATGAGGACAATTCTTGATCATCATATTGAATCGGTAAAATGCTTCATGAAACATTTCACCCAATTGTTGTTAGAAGCTTCTCAAACTTTGTCTTGCATCATTAGTCTTTTGGGCCGTGTAAAACTCTTCCAAAAATCTTTGTTGTATCTCGGCCCAAGTGTAAATTGATGCGGAAGGCAAAGTGTAGAACCATCTCTTTGCCTTATCTTCTAACAAGAACTGGAATAAAACCAAGTTAACTTCATCCGGTGAAAAACCTTGACCCCCGATCGTGTTACAAATAGAATCATATGCCTCCAAGTGAAAATAGGGTTCTTCCGTTGCAAGACCCTTGTACTTTGGTAAACTTTGGAGTGCATTAGTTCTAACCTCAAACGTTCTTCCATTATGATTTTGAGGAATAACCACCAGAGACGGGTTATTGGTGATAACCGGTCGAAAATGAGCTTCAATTCCCCTAACCATCTCCCTTGCATGCCTTCTTGGTACCCCCATTGGCACTCTCGATTGACCCATTTGCCTATACACGAGCCTTTGTTGCACATTTTGTTGAAATTGCGGTTGGGGATTTGGTTGTTGAAATTGAGGTTGTTGATATTGGGGTTGTTGAGGAATTTGCTGCAATGGTTGGGGTTGTTGAAATTGTTCTTGATTAAATTGAGGCCCACCCCATTGTTGCAAATTCTGTTGCGGTTGTTGTTCGGGTACATAACCAAATTGCCCATGAATCCTCAATTGATTCCCATCAACTCCACTTGAATATCTATCTTCATACTCTTCGTACCCTTCATTATTATCACCATAACATGACCCACCAAACGAATGTGGGCCCGACCTAAGACTCGGTGAAGTATGGATTATGGGTGGGTCTTGCGGAAATGTATATGGCTGATTATAAAGTGGATTTTGTTGAGATTGGAAAGATGATGGTTGTGGTGAGTTTGATGATTGTCCTTGAATCGGCATGAAGTTGGTCAAGGGTGGAAGGTTAACAGGTGGTTGAAAGCAAAACACGGTTGAAGTGGGCACACTTGTAGAAATGGTAGTAGTAACGGGTTCAGTGGATGTTGGGAATACAAGGGGTGGATTTTCTG
Source organism: Bidens hawaiensis (assembly GCF_021521415.1). Taxonomy (NCBI): domain Eukaryota; kingdom Viridiplantae; phylum Streptophyta; class Magnoliopsida; order Asterales; family Asteraceae; genus Bidens; species Bidens hawaiensis. The sequence continues at coordinate 257,565 of NW_027492221.1, read as the reverse complement.
AATTAATGGGTGGTGGCACTGGTGGTACGGATTGACTTGAAGTCATGATTGTTGTGTCGGTTGTTCGGCTTTGTGTGCTTGGAGACCCAATAATCTTATTCTCCCATTGAAGAATCCGATTCTGACGAAAAGCTCGCTCGATTTCAGGATCAAAAGCTAACGGTGATGAAAACCAAGACCTTCTCGTATGCATATACCTGTAAGTACCTACACACTAACACAACCTGCGTAAAACTGGCAATAACAATTAAACAAAAACTACAAAATAACACACGTTGCGCACTACTACCCGGCAACGGCGCAAAAATTTGACTTGAGGTCGAAGACTCGCGCAAAAAAAAAACAACTACAACTAAATAGATAGCAGTAAGTGGATGTCGAACACAAGGAGTTTGTGGAATATATGTTAAATAAGTAGCTTAGCAATTAAACTAATATAAAAGTAAAAGACAAAAAGTAATCTTCAAAGTGATTTTGATTTGGTTTTAGTTATCTAAAATAAACTAACACGAAAGTGTAAACGATTGATTAAACAAGCATTCCTCTCGGGGTTCAGGTTATTACTCAACACTCTTGTTAAAATTCAATGGATAAACCATAATATCTCGGTTTTGTGCCTATGCAATTGTTTGTGATTAATCAAGAACTAAGTACTCGGATTCCTAGAATGCGAGGTTGTTACTCAACAATCAATCAATACTATTAACCCTAATTCTTTCCACTAAATCTCAATTGTCAACGACACTAAGTGTTAGTATAATCAATCAATACTATTAACCCTAATTCAAAATTAGGTTTAACCGATATAGACAAGTTACAAACAATCACACAAACATCATGATTATACTAACATAAACAATTAGATAATCAATCCAAGTTCAAGAACAAATAACATAAGTGTCTTGTAAATAATCCTTACATCCCAAGAGGAATACCAAAGAAACTAGCCACTCATAGTTTTGTTGATCATCATTGCCTCAATTGTCTTCATCATGAGAATCAAACACTCAAACTAACGAATACAATCACCAAAAACAATGCCTTAGACTCTAGAGATCGCCCCTAATCATTTCCAATTGATAGATATGTCAAAAGACAACCAAAAACGACCTAAAAAGTGGCCCAAACTCGGTAGTTACGAGTCGGACCATGGTCCACGGTCCAGACCGTTGGCAACGGTCAATCCACGGTGCATAGAATGACACGGTACGGTGAAAACTGTCTAATTGGAGCTGGGTTGACCATGGTCCACGGTGTTTACCGTGTGCCACGGTGGAGCCTTTTCTCATTTTCTTGTTTTCTTCATATCTTTCTCGTTTCAACTCTGTTTTCTTCGCCGTTTTCGCCCACGTTCTCGTAATTTCATCCTCTACCTCCTTCTACCTGTAAACATATGAGTAACCATAGTCAACTAATTCCATGAAATTAAGTTGGTTAAGCCAATGCATTTATATCTTTTAACTCGCTTAACGGCTTCCCTACGAGTCACTTGTCAGTAAGGGCTGAGATGATGAGTGCCTTACACAAAACGGGAGCCAAAATGTCAAGATTGATATTACAAACTGATGATTCAATCAGAAAATGGTATGAAGAGGCTGGGCTACATCAGATAAAGACAAATACTCAAGGAAGCTCGAGTCGAACCCCAAGGTCTGAGATTGTGAGGCCTGAACCAACACGAAATCTGAATCTGCCTACACATCTCTACTTCGATAAAAGATCAAAGACCTTGAGGGTTGTTACTGAAGACAAAGAAGAAACCCTTATCATTTTTAGAGATGATCTGAGAAACTTTTCAAAAGAACAATTAAAGAAGATGGCTACCTTGGATCTCTATGACAATCAAAATAGAAGTCAAATGGCAGGGCAACAACGAAACGATCTCCCCAAATTTATTAAAGAACAAGCAGAGAGGGATAAAAGAAACAAGAGAATCATTGAAGTACATACACTAGAACTCTCTCTATTTGAGAATAAGAAAAGAAAAACACAAGCTGGCAACTCACAAAGAAAAAGAAAGACTTTAAGAGAGTGCTTAGCTCTGAGACAGGAGATGATGGAGCCAAACTCAATAGTTCAACAAAATGAAAGAATTGCTCATACACCTACAACAGAGAGAATGGGTCAGTAACATTGAGAAATAACTCCGGAGGAACTATAGCCGTGGTAATGTATGATGATGATCTGCCACTCATACATGTCCAAGATCTAAAAGTTATCACAAAGGCTGAATTTCCAACAGATTCAGATGATGGAGTTGAACTAGATATGTTTAAACAAAGAGCTGCTCTAGTGAGATTGAGGAAAAAGGAAGCATTGAAAGGGAGCCAAAGAAGGAGATAACGGAATGGAGCTCACAGAAGATCTTTTTATAATTCTGTTTTTCTCTATTTGTATTTTGATGTATAAAATTTTATTGTGTAATGCCCAAGAGGCAGAATTCCTATTTATGTAATGAAATGACATGTTCTTGAATGATATATCTTTGATGTCTGATACATGTGTAACTCTATGCAGGTATGTTTTGATGCATCTGAGCTTGTTCCAATCTAGGGGGAATTTTTGGTCGGATTTTTGATATGGAAGATGGAATCTTCTCAACTTCCTCAGACAATGGCTAAGTATGGACTTCGAGCAAGCATAGACTATCGAGCATGGTTTTACTACCTCGAGCAAGGTCTTCAGAACCTTTAGGTTGTGTGCTATGGTGGGGGGCTTTGAAGCCCCTCCACAGTGCCACGTCAGTGCCACGTGGGCACTGGGGCATCGAAGCCCCAGGGCATAATGCCCCTCTGTGGTGAGGGGGCTTCGAAGCCCAACATTTTTCTTTTTTAGTTAAAACAAAAAAAACCAATACAATAATATATAATACAATAATAAAAAAAATACAATAATACTAAAATACAAAATAAATTGAATAAAAAAACATATAAAAAAATTAAAGCTATTTTTAGTCGCTGTCCTCACCGTCACCTTACTTATTACGCCAAAGATGTTCAACCAAATCCAATCAAAGGCTGAAATTAGTTTCCCTTTTTCGTGTTTTTAATAGATTAGAAAGTTTCTCATCTTCTTTTAGTGTACAGATCGGCTCTGGCTCATCGTTGTACTCGCCTTGGCAAACTGCTCTACCTGAGTCCTCCAATATCACAATATGCAAGATAATGCAAGTGTACATTATGTTTCTTAACTTATCCATTTGTAGAAAAGGAGCCAGTTGTCTAATGATAGACCAACGTTTCTTTAATACACCGAATGCCCTTTCGATGTCTTTTCTTGCCGACTCATGTTTTTTCTTGAAATACTGACGTTTTTCGTCAGTCGGGCACGTAAAGCTATGAACGAACGTGGCCCACTCCAGATAAATACCGTCGACTAAATAATATCCATATTCGTAGTTGACATCATTCGTGGAAAATGAGATGTCAGGCGAGACTCCGTCTGTGAGGCAGTCAAAAATAGGGGACGCATTAATCACATCTATATCATTGTTTGCACCAGGCATCCCAAAAAACGCATGCCATATCCAAAGATCAAATGATGCAGCCGCCTCAAGAATAACTGTTGGGCCATCATGATCACCCCGATGATATTGACCTTGCCAAGCAACAGGACAGGCTTCCCATTCCCAATGCATGCAATCGAGGCTACCAAGCATCCCGGGAAAACCGTGTCTTTGATGATGCACCTCGTATATTTTTTGTACGTCGCTTTGAGTCGGCTTCCTCAAATATTTTTTATGATATAGTTGTGGAATACCTAAGTTTAACAGATTTTATGAAATTGATGTGTTGTAAAACACACGTATTTTCCGCACCTTTTATCTACATAATATATTATATTTTATGTGTTTTTACTCGTTTTATATAGGTTTTACATAAGTTTAATAACCTTGTAGGTTTTTGGTGAAAGAAAGAAGAAAACCCGAGCTTTTCGAGCATTCTACGAGCCTTTTACGCATACAAGTTCAAGACAAAGCTCAAGGCCCGGCCCGTATGCATCATGGAGGCCCAAGACCCTATTATATTATAATATATAAAAAAATAAAAAACCCTAGCAGCTGTGAAGAAGCAGCCGATCGCAGCACGCAGCAGGAAGGAAGCAAGGGAGAAATCTTTTTTCGGCTAGGGTTTGAAGGTTGTGGCGGCTAGGGAAGGAAGAAGACACAAGAACCAAGCCTCGGGATTGAATCCCCATCGTTTTTGACAACAAGAGCAGCCCCGGAAACATCCATATCCTTACATCTATTTTCATTGTTCATACACTTTGATTTTCTTGTTTAATTGTTGATTTGTTTTGCAATTGATTGAGAGATTGAATTGTTATTGATTATTGTTGATCATTGGATGATTGTTAAGATGTTTGGTATGGGATTAATGATGTGTTTATTAATTGTTTGCTGCTGTCCAAAAATGATTCTTGGCTAAACTTGTTAGTTCTACCTAGGAATGATGATTCTTGTTAGTGTTTGATAGGTTTTATGGATTGTTTGATTGATAGACTTAATTTGTTGATGTAAAGTTTGATTTAGACATGAAATAGGTTGTGTTTAAGGGTTGGAAATTTTGGTAATTCATTGATTAAACTCCTTGCGTTGATTGATTAGATTTGTAATGATTGATCGGTGCTTGTTTGATTTTAGACTTTGTGTTTAGGGTTTGTTTGCGGTAGGTACAACCGTAGGGTTTTGTTGCGTGAATTTGTGGTTAAAGTACAGCGGTTAGACACCTTCTTAGTGACCGAGAGGTGATAAGAATTTAGGGTTGTCTCATTGCCTTTGCATGCTAGAATTAGAATTGCGCGAGAGCAAGTTCGTTTCTTGTCCGGTTTAGGTGTTTTGAGCGACTAGTTGATCTTTATTGGTTTAAGTTGAATTGTTCCTCTATCCTTGGTTGTGTAGTATTCATTGCCATTAGGGTCAAGTGTTGGTGAGACTGAGAGGTTGTAGGTTCCTGGACGGATCGTACACGGGATGTCGCTATCTGCGCAGGTGCGGAATCCCTGCGTAGTTAGATACGAGTGCAGAATATGTATAAACCAAACACACGAGCAATGAACGAACACGTTATATAGATAACCGAACACGTGACTCGAGGTCACTATTACAGACACTGACACGTAACACGTTCACTGAACAACTGAAACGAAAACCTAAAAAACCAACAACCAAACTGTTCCGCTGAACAGTTTATATACACGACAACTTCGCCATAGGCGAAGTTGTCAATAACTTCGCTGGTTCAACAAGTTCGCCTGAGCGAACTTGTTGACAACTTCGCACGTACAAAAACATAAACATAATCATAAACATAATTACATTACAGACTCGATTACAAATGCTAGACTATGAACTACTGACACACATGTACCAACAGACTCCCCCTTGGCAGTAGCTTCATATCTTGATCTTCAAATCTTGAGTCTTGTAATCTTGCATCTCTATGCGTGCGCTCCCTCTCTAACACACACCGACACCACCCGTTGATATTTCCTAGCTTGATCCTTCCAAGCAGGAATGTAGAAGATCTTCTTCTCGTTGAGCACTTTCAGATCAGCCTGCGATAGATTAACAAGATGCATCGGGTCGTAAACCCTAAGCACTTCTTGTTCATCCTCATCTTCCATTACCGCCTCCGCTGTCTCACAATCCACGAACCACCATTTTAGGTCTTTCAGCACGTCCTTGGGCATGAGCTTCATCGGTACTTCTTTAAGGCACCGGATCGGTTTATATTTCATAACCATCCAAGGTTTTCCATCAACTCTCAGACCTCTATCCTTGTCTTCGACAAGTTTCCCCTTTTGTGGTTTCAGTAGCTCAAACTTTTTCTCTTTAACGCACTCCTTCCACACGATCTTCCCGATGATTCTAGCCATGTTGTCTTCACTTCTGTTTATCAATCCCAATCTGGCTAAATCTTTTACCTCACATTCTGGCAGTGTGTTTAGAGATCTCAACGTTCTCCTGAAGTACTGAATTCCATCGTATCGTTTGATCACGAAGAGCCGCAGCTGCTCGTCATATAACCAGCAGATAATACCTTTCTTAGCTTCTGCGTATCCCTTAATATTGTAACTTTTTCTGAACATCTTAGGGACCGCCGGCTTCTTCGTCTTTATGAACCAGTGAGCACAACCCTCCTTCCAATTCGGTTGTTCCTCCCATTCAGTATCTTCCACCACGCTCTCATCACCCAACTCTGGTCTCTCAACCTCCGGAATCTCGTGTTCCACGGAGTCATCAACAATCTCCCCTTCTTCTATCACGTTTTCAACAGTAATCTGCTCTCCGATCCTCTCGATCTCATCAACCGGCAGCACATCATCTTCATCCATAAACTCATCTTCATCCTCATCCAACTCTTTCAACGCATCTATAACATCTTCAACATCAGCATCATCATCAACATCTACAACGTCGTCACCGGCTGCACTTGTAGACTCCCCCTCAGCTGTGGAAGCCCCAAGAGCCTGAGAGGTTCTTGGCAGCTCACCACCTGCACCTTCCGGTGCATTGGGATCATCGTCATGATCTTCTCTCCGTTTCGTCCTCAACTCATCTCCCCTACAAGTCTTCTCCCCCTGAGATGCCAAGAATGCCTTGAAGGCATCTATTACTTTTCCGTGTTCAACCAGGAGGGCGGCTTGTAGTCGATTGGATTCCACTAGGCGTTCAATGGTCTTTGACTGTACATCAACAATCCACTCTAGCGATGAAATCCTTTCGGAATCTGAAGTAGGCGTTGGAGTTGGCGGGACATCAGCAGCAGAAGTGACCGCAGGTGGTACACTTGGTAACCCTGCAGTAGTAGTGACGGTCGACTCCACAAATCGTGCAACCACCACCGGTGTAGTAAGCGATTGGGGTGGTAGAGACACAACTGCTGGGGCCGACGTCTCGACAGCAGTAACCTGTGCTGTAGTAGGAATAAGAGACATACCAGACAAGGCAGGTGGAGCAAAACGTACCAGCCTCGAAGATTCTCCAGCTCCCGAACCCATACCTGTCCGTTCTCTTCGTGAACGTCTGAGCACAATCTGAACTGCTTCCTCTTCATCAACTTCCTCATCATCCTCGTTAACAGTTCTCGGCCTCTTTCCCGTAGTTCTCTCCCGAGACACCATCAGTCGTCTCGCTTCAGCAAACGTTTCGTCAAAATCCGAGTCAGCTACCGAAGTAACTGCTCTAGTAACATCCATGACCCGAGAAACTGAGACATCCATATCAAACAATCCATGGCCGCTAAAAGCAGCATCAAGATCGACATCTTCAGTAGTAGGCACAGCAGAAGATGCAGCAGCTGGCACAGCAGCAGAAACCACAGTAGATACAACAGGCGCAGCTGGTACAGCATGGGGTGCTGCCGCCTGATGTGGCTGTGGGTCTCTGAACTCGTCCCCTCCTGCAGGAACATACTCCGGGTTGATGAGATACCCGAATAATGGAGTATGCCTGGGACGCAGCTCAGGCTTGCTACGAGTGCTCGATGTGCGGCACTGAGCAAAGATACGTTTCGTCACGCATTCGACGTATCTAATAGGGCGTCTCTGTGGTAGCGACGGAGCGACATGATTCAGAATCATTTGTAAGAACCGAGGATACATGATAAATCGCTCGCGCGCCACAGCCCATTCTGACGATCGATCTCGTAAAAGATCAGCTGACTAAATGAATATCGTCGGTTGTAAGTCAGCGCAGCCATGGCAGACTGCATCGTTGCGCCCATCCCATCCGTTCCTGCCTTCCTCCCAGACATGCATACAATTAATACATGCATCAGGAAGCGCCACTGATCCCGCAAAAACCCTTTCCTCCTTTGCGAGTCCCCCAGCGGACCCGAATAACCCATCCTCAAATACGCTCCATCACGAAAAGGAGCTACGAACTCCGTTGGGTCATCTCTTGTTTCTTCCCCAAACCGCAAAGCCAACCGTATATCTTCCGAAGAAAACTGTATGTCATGACCATTTACGATGGCTCGCATCACCGGAGGCTCAGGCCTGCAATCATAGTACACTGTCTGCCAAAAGTCTTCAATGTTAGGCAGTGAAATGGGCAGTGTATTTGTGATCGCATGAAAGACTCTTGATCGCTGGAGAAATGTGATTATCTCCCTGTAGTCTTCTACGCCTCTTGTGTCTGGATCTAAAATGATGTACTGGTTATGGGCCGGAAAGAATTGTCGTTGATCATCACCGTCATCACCACCAGCACCTCCAACAGCGGCCATATCTGCACAAAACAAAACAAGTTAGACAACGTTTAAGCAACTCACAAGTTTGCTTTGTACCACGAGCGAAGTTGTGATTAAACCAGTATAGGCGAACTTAAAGGTGAGGCGAAGTTGGGAACAACTTCGCTTCAACTGTAAGTTCGTCTAAAAACTGTTAAGTAAATTGGTATAGGCGAAGTTGATGATAACTTCGCCTTATCACAACATCGCCTCAGGCGAACTTGAGTTCAAGGCGAAGTTACGGATAACTTCGCCACAGGTGAAATTAAGCTTCAGGCGAAGTTGTGGATAACTTCGCCTTAGGCGAAATTAAGCCACAGGCGAAGTTGCAGATAACTTCGCCTAAACCCTAACTTCGCCTGAATCTGAAACGGCGACTGTTCAGATTCATAAGGCATAGATCCGATGTTTTCGCAACGATTTGACGATCAAGGAGAGACGAACAACACATAATAATGGTGTTAAGACGTAAAGGTCGTCCATGAACACGTAACACACGGGTGAAAAACTAGGTTTTGAAGGTTCGACGACCCGAGGTCTCGAACCGGGTAAAACTATAACGAACGAGTATGTTTTTGAAAGATATCGACAACACATACCGTCAATGAATAATAGATACTGAAATCAAAGATCGAAATCGAAAAGCAAACTTTATCTCCGGATAATTTGGTTTTTGATTATATGTTCGCCGGAACTTTGAAAATAATGGTACTGTTCCCGATTTAAAAGTCCTTATATAGGGCGGAGTTTGTTCAGGCGAAGTTACGCTTAACTTCGCCTAGGCGAAGTTAAGCACAACTTCGCCGAATTCAACAACTTCGCCCGTAATTTCAAAATCAACCCTTTAAGTTTGAAGAATCTTGCACTTAACATTTGAAGCTTCCAAAAAGAGTTAAACAAAAATGATCATGTCCAAGTAACCAGTTATACAATAATACAACTACAAAAATAGAAAAAAAAACTTATAAAAATTTAACGAAATAAGGGATCAAATTTCAGTCTAGTCAGGGACCACTACGTTTTTAGAAAAGATCCTAACAGGAATCATACTAACTATGTGACTGTTACATAGATCCATGTTTAGCTGTATTATGACATATAGAGACAGGTTGTAAGCAGGTAATATACTTAAGATGGTTTTCATCGTTTCTGTGATACGAGTTAGGTTCAATTAATCCTTAAAATTTAAGTGGGCAACAACTCAGAAATAGTGATGCCTCCTATCTATCCTCAAAGCGTATTTGGCTTTCCCTAAGTCACCCCGAATTGACTTCGACCCATAGTGTCTGATTATCTTGTATGTATTCTTCTTCTGTTCTTGAATTTATGATTACTAATATGTTACAATACCTCAAAAAAAATATTTTATTATTATTTTTTTTTTTTTTTATTTATTTTTTTTTTTGAACATATACTTCAAAGTAGAATTTTACTGCAAGTCCCGAATCTGGATCACTGCAGTGTCTTGAAACGCTTTCTTCACGGGAATCAGAACACACATGGGCTCGTGTATGACTGGGTAATCGCTTTTCTGCCTATCATTCGAAAAGATATATATGAAGACACACAAAACTCTTAAGGAGTTTCCACGTAAAATCAAGTAAAATTAGTTTGTATCACATCTATTTTTACGCACCATAAAAAGTTACCATGACATACAATGATTGTCCTAAAGCCTTTTAAGCCTAATAACTTCACCAGTTAAGCACACACAATCAGTATATATATCATTTTCCAAGGTTAGATCAATTTTCTGTTAAACATAGCACAGTTACTTCATACGAAGTAATAGACTTGAAAAGTAATTTCATTTCCCTTTAACAAAACTTTTGACTTCAGTCACCCCGATCAAGTCAAAGTCTTCAGGTAAACGGCAATCCTGAAGATCCAATGGATCAACTGGACCGACCACATACAAGTATGTGTCCTTCTAACTATGTATGACCGACTAATTTTTAGCGACAGAAAGAAAACACTTTCAGTCATCTGGTTAATGGCGACCCTCATTTTCTAAGTAGAAACGAGGACCAAAACATATCCGTGGATATGTCCGTCAAACGGAGGTAACCGACTAATTTTAAGCAATAGTGACGTTTTTTTTTTTTTTTTTTTTTTTTTTTTTTTTTAATAAACACAAAGACATGGTTACTCGGGATTGATCATCCCGTTCAGCTCAATTAGGTTTTGAAATCTGGATTTATCAAACGCTTTTGTAAACAGATCAGCAAAATTTTCTAGCGTATCAACTTTTTCGATCTTAATCAGTTTCTTCTCAGCACAATCCCGTATGAAATGATGACGAATGTCAATATGTTTGGTTTTACTATGTTTCACGGGATTGTTAATTACTGAGATGGCGGCAGTGTTATCAATTAAAATAGGAGTGAGTAAGAAATTCAGACCATAGTCGCGCAATTGTTGCTGAATCCACAAAACCTGAGAGCAGCAGTTGGATGCTGCCATGTATTCAGCTTCGCATGTTGAAATTGCAACTGATGTCTGTTTCTTGCACTGCCAGGAAACTAATCTTCCTCCAAGAAACTGACAGCCTCCTGTGGTTGACTTCCGACTCTGATTGCATCCTCCATAATCAGAATCTGTATATGCCACCAGTTCAACGTCTCCTCCCTTCGGGTACCACAACCCCAGCTTCGGCTTGCCCTTGAGATACCGTAGTATCCTCTTTGCACCTTTCAAATGAGATTCTTTCGGATTTGCCTGAAAACGTGCACAAAGACAAACAGCAAACATTATATCAGGCCTAGAAGCAGTTAAATACATTAATGAACCTATTATCGCCCGATACAGAGTTGGGTCCACATCTGCGTCACCATCTGATTCAGTGCCCAATTTGTGATTGACGCAGATTGGAGTGTCATATGAAGAACTGTCCTCCATCTTGAATCTCTTCAGCACATCATGAACGTACTTCGTCTGATGAATGAACATCCCGTCCTTCTTCTGATCAACCTGCAATCCTAGAAAGAAAGTTAGTTCACCCATAGCACTCATCTCGAATCGTTTCTTCATGACAGCCTCAAAATCCTGACACATGGATGCTCTTGATGCAGCAAAAATGATATCATCCACGTAGACTTGAACCAGCAGGAAGTCACATCCTTCTCTCTTCACAAACAACGTACTGTCGATCAATCCCCTTTCAAAACCATTTTCCAGCAAGTAGTCTGATAACGTTGAATACCAGGCACGAGGTGCCTGATGTAATCCATATAGCGCCTTGCTCAACTTGAATACGTGATCAGGAAAGTCTGGGTCAGGAAAACCCGGAGGTTGCTCAACATACACAACCTCATCAACTTTCCCATTTAGGAACGCGCTCTTCACATCCAACTGAAATACCTTCATCTTTTTAAATGCAGCAAACGCCAAAAACAATCGAATCGCTTCTAACCGGGCGACAGGAGCAAACACCTCATTGTAATCAATACCCTCTTGCTGATTAAATCCTTTAACAACCAGCCTTGCCTTATTTCTTATGATAATCCCCTTATCATCTCTCTTGCACTTGAACACCCATTTTATGCCTATAGCATGCACATTCCTTGGTTTTTCAACCAAAGTCCAGACTTCCATCTTCTCGAATTGAGCCAACTCTTCTTGCATGGCCTCGACCCACGAGCTGTCCTTAAGAGCCATTTGGTAATTTTTCGGTTCAATCTGGCTAATAAAGCAGGAGTACAAACATTCGTTCATTATACCCGTTTCTTTTATGCTTGTATAAACACAGGTGTGCTCATTCAAGCTACTTCTGGTTTGTACACTTGAGGACACATCACCTATAATATTCTCCAAAGGGTGATCTTTGTGAATTCTCGTGGTCGGAACAGCACCCACATGCAAATTATCTTCCAAATTTGAAGAGATCTCATCAATGGTTGTTTCTGGCTGAGAGTGAAATGGATTGATAAACTCATCTTCAGGAAAGGCAGCAGGGGTATCAAAAGTGTTTGATGTGGAAGGTTGACTTTTCTCAATAAGCTGTCGTTGCAATAGATTCTCTTCCTCATCAAGTATCATCTTCGTCACAGCTCTTTCGTCTTCTTCAGAAATTTCCAAATCAGGTACGTTAAACGACTTAAAAAGCTTAACATAGTCGAAAAGCTCAGCAGGTCCATTGCTTGGTTTTGGCGATTGGTAACTAGTAATGTCGGTGTTACAAACCACCTCCACCTTGCAAGTCGACGTATTGAAGACCCGTCTGTTGGGAGTCCCAACTACATAACCGACTAAGATTCCTTCATCAGCTACTTCACCAAACTTCGAATTAGTCTTCAAAATCGAACAAGGAGACCCAAATGGTTCAAGACCACACAAGTTGGGCTTCCTTCCATGCATAAGCTCGTAACAAGTTTTTCCAAGTTTCTTAACGGTTAACACCCTATTCAGAACATAGCAGGCTGTAGCAACTGCTTCAGCCCAGAACATCACAGGAAGCTTCGAGTCTGCCAGCATAGTTCTGGCCCCTTCAATTAACGTTCGGTTCTTCCTTTCAGCCACTCCATTCTGTTGCGGAGTATACGGAGCGCTGTATTGATGTTCAATTCCCTTCTGAAGACAGAAGATTTCCATTTCAAAGTTTTTGAACTCTGTCCCATTGTCACTTCTGATGAATTTAACTGATTTACTCATGACGTTCTCAACTTTTGTAATTAGATTCTTCACCATTTGAGCCGTCTCATCTTTCGTTTTCAGAAAATATACCCACGAATATCGCGAGTAGTCATCAGTGATCACCAAGCAGTAAGAGGTACCTCCTAGACTTTGTACATTCACGGGACCGAAGAGATCCATATGAAGTAGTTCTAGAGTACCGGCAATTGAGTTAATCTTCTTGGTGAGATGGGATTTCTTGTGTTGCTTTCCCTTCTTGCATGCTATACATTTGTCTTCAAAATTAAAACTTTTTAAGGGAACGCCCATCACAAGCCCATTCTTGACAATGAAGTTCATCTTCCGAAGATGAATATGTCCCATTCTCCTGTGCCACAATTCTGATTATGATTCGCTTGCTTTTGTCATTAAACAAGATTCTCCGGTGGCCATTTCAGTAGACCTCATGTCCATCACATATGTATTCGTTTCACGTGGAGCTTTCATAACTATCCATTCGTCTGGTATCTGAAAACCAGGCTTCAATACTATCGCTTCATTCTTCGTGAAATGGACAGTGTAATCTTTATCACAAATCTGCGACACACTCAGCAGATTGTGCTTTAATTCCTCCACAAAATTCACATTCTCAAGTGTCATCCTTCCATTCGACACTGTTCCTCTACCAGTAATCCTTCCACCGCTCTCACCAGCAAAACTAACTCTTGCTCCCTGAACAGGTTTTAAATCTTGCAACAAGTGTTTGTTGCCCGTCATGTGCCGGGAACAGCCGCTATCTACAATCCAGAGATTGTTGGCAGCCCTGTTCAACTGTTCCTGCACAATAAAACAAAGAGTTAGAATCTTGGGACCCAAGACCAATTGGTCTTGGATCGATACGTCCCGTACCCTGGCTTTCTCAAGTTAGCATCAGGATAATTTCTGTAAGTCCTGTTAGGAAATCTCCTTGCAGATTGAGGGTAAAGCCTCCCAAACCTATGTGAATTGAAGGTGTTATATCTTGTGGTTTGGTTGAAAAACTGAGGTTTGTTTTTATGAAAACTTGAGTTAGTTACATTTTGGCCCTTTGAAAAGTTTTCATTTTTAGCAGTAACAAAATGACGCTTATCCTCAGTTTTATTTGGCCTCACACCTCTGAATCTCGGCTTCAGAGGGCAATCTGCAACTAGATGTCCTAATTTGCTACATCTAAAGCAACACCGACTCTCCTTTTTCTTGTCAAATGTTGGTCTGGATGTAGAGGCAGTGTTACCAGCCGTTTGTCTCACATAAGGTGGGACGTACGGATTGAGTGGAGAATTCTTTTTAGAAATGTTATTTTTATCTCCACCGGTGGGTAACCCTACCTTCTCTTTTGTCTGACCAGATTCAGACAACTTATCCGATTCCGAAGAGACTGGACTCGAGACAGAAACTTTCACATTTGAAACAGGCGAACTCGTTTCGCCGCAGCTAACACTTGGTTCTATATTTGTAACCTTGATGGGAGTTGTCTGAGTAACCTCGAAATCAACAGATTTCTGAACACTCGGATTATAAGTATAGTTGTGGTTAAAGGGTGGTGGAACCTCGTGATATCCGATTCCTCCCCTCTTTGCAGAGGTACCTTGATCACTCACGAGGTGATCTAGGATGGCCGAGGAATTCCTGAACTGCTCAAGTTTGCGATTCAGTTCCACCACCTTCACCTGGTGGTCAGCAATCTGTTTATCTCGATCAGCAATCAATTTTGTTTTTTCTTCTAAAACTTCATAACTAAGATCAATTATTTCAATTTTCTCAGCAAGTTTAGTTTTTAAGCTTTTGACATCTTTTTCACATGCTTTTATTTTAACTTTAAAACTGTTTTCTCTTGCCTTAGTAAAATGATGATCTTCTTTAAGATTTTTAAATTCAGCATCTAAACGAACGTATTGATCAGTTATTGTTGTTAGTTGCTCAGACAAATTCTCACAATTAGTACAAATATTCTTATTACGTACCTCGGAGCGATTATCCTTGTCATCTGCCATGAAAGCTGTTTCTTCTTCAGTAGCTTTCTCATTTCCATCAACCTTCTCACATTCTTCAACTTCAGCCTCAGCCATGTTCGCTTGCTCACCAGATTCATTTGAATGCAGGTTCCAGTTGTACTCACCTGCTTCTCTGGTCAACATGGCATTAATCTCTCTGTTAAATCCAGAGTGTTGTGTAGGCCGACCTTGTCCACGTTCAACTCTTTCATTTCTGCATTCTTTGGCAAAGTGCCCGTATTGCTGACAATTATAGCACCTTACCTTAGATTTGTCGAATCCAGGCCTTCCACCAACAAACTTTCTCCCAGTTTTATTCATAAACCGTTTAACTCGCCTTACAATCATTGCCATTTGCCATTGCAAGTCCATCTCCTCCAGATCATCAGCATCGATCTGGTCGTAATCCTCATCTAGAGCAGCAGGGTCCACAATCTTCCCTTGGATGTAGTTTTCGTAGGAAGCAATAAATGATGCATAGACTGCAAACTGCTCTTCAGCAGATTTTACACTCATCGGCATCTTGGAATAATTATTGCTTGAGGCATTTGCAGAGAAACCACTTGTGGATGCTTGAGGCTTTGAAGTACTAGATCCTCCAGCAACGAAACAGACATCACCATTCGAGTTTACAGAAACGTTTCCTTCATGAGAAGAGTCAGAACCTGACTCCCCTTTTGAGTAATAAGCAGCTGATTCAGGCCTCGAACTTGAGCCTGAGTTAACCTTTGCACCATACATACCAGGGTCTTGTATCTGATCTGTTGGTGTTTCTTTTCGAACCATATTAAGCTCATAAGTTCTGAGCTTGTTTACTGCCGTTTCTAGATCATAATTAGGAAAGTCTCTGTCTTCCCTCATAAGAACGGTGTACATTTCCCACTTCGGTGGGAGAGCATCGAGAAGCTTTTCAACGATCTCATCTTCTCGGTAAGCAATCGAATAATTGCTAAGCTCTGTCATTAGATGATAGTATCTGGTGATAATATCATCCAGTTATTCGTTCTTCAAAAATTTGAAGACGGAGAACTGAGTCTTCAAAAGTTTAATCTTTGAAGCACGGATACCCACGTTCCCCTCGAATCTATTTTCAAGAGCATCCCAAAGCTCTCTCGCAGAAGTGTACTTTCGGAACGTATGGAGAACCTCTTGAGGAAGTGCCATTGTTATCGCAGCATGGGCCTTGCTCTCGGCCTCGTACATTTTCTTTTCTTCGTCCTCCATTTTGCTATACTTCTTAACCACATCCCGACCTTCGTATTGCATAGTTGGAGGGATATATCCATCCTGGATGCACACCCACATTTTTGCATCCTGATATTTAATGTATTGGATGAATCTGTCCTTCCATGCCACGAAGTCAGTTCCTTTCATCAACCTCGGGGCCTTAGTGGCTGACCCCGCTTCTACTTCCATCTTGACCAAATCGGAGATGTTAATTGACGACATCTTTTTGAAAACACGAAAATCCGAAAATTTAAAAAAAATCTTCCAAACAGCACAGTAGGCGAAGTTAAGAATAACTTCGCTTGAAAGTTAACTTCGCTGGAAAGTGTAACTTCGCTGGGTCTGAAATTCGCTTGACTGGACGAAGTTAAGAATAACTTCGCTTAGAATGAGCGAACTTAGGAGGTAAGCGAACTTGGGAGGTGAGCGAAGTTGAGGATAACTTCGCTGAGGCGAACTTATGAGGGTAGGCGAAGTTGTGGTTAACTTCGCTTAATCCTTATATCTTCGCCGAAACCCTACTTCCGGTGACGGAAACTTCGCCTGAAGAACTGTAACTTCGCCCGATGAACAAGGAAACTGTTCAGATCTGATTTCGTCAATCTAGCAGTTTCTGATCGATGTAATGGCTTGAAAATGACTGTCAAACACGAGTATAACCCAATCCCAATAAAAACACGTCCCGCGAATAGGTCAAACGAGACGTTTTCTACACCCGCGTGAAATCCCGAACCTCACAATCGAGCCGATGGCTCTGATACCAATTGTAGGTTCCTGGACGGATCGTACACGGGATGTCGCTATCTGCGCATGTGCGGAATCCCTGCGTAGTTAGATACGAGTGCAAAATATGTATAAACCAAACACACGAGCAATGAACGAACACGTTATATAGATAACCGAACACGTGACTCGAGGTCACTATTACAGACACTGACACGTAACACGTTCACTGAACAACTGAAACGAAAACCTAAAAAACCAACAACCAAACTGTTCCGCTGAACAGTTTATATACACGACAACTTCGCCATAGGCGAAGTTGTCAATAACTTCGCTGGTTCAACAAGTTCGCCTGAGCGAACTTGTTGACAACTTCGCACGTACAAAAACATAAACATAATCATAAACATAATTACATTACAGACTCGATTACAAATGCTAGACTATGAACTACTGACACACATGTACCAACAGAGGTGATCTAGCATTAGAACACGTTAGCAATTGTTTCCCGGTTTGGTCGTTTTAGGCGATTTTGAGTAGTTTAGGCTTGTTGAGTGAGACCGAGAGGTAATCCAGTGAGCCCGAGCGATCCTTAGTCGTGTCATCTTTAGGGACCGGTGTCTATATAGCATTCAATCCATTAGCTTGTTAGGCCTACAATTTGATTCAAACCTAGGTAGACGTTTTCTCCATCCTAAGTTAACACAGTTAGTTTTCCGTTATGTTTTCTATTTTTGGTAAGTTTTGTTAGTCAGTCTAGTTAGTTCAGTTAAGTACTTAAAAATCAAAAATCAATATAATTATTATTATAAGGTAGGTCTTGTCTAGGGTTAGTGATCTTTAGCGTTCTAACGTGTCCACGTGTTCGATACTCGGACTTCTTAAGTCTATACTACTTGCGATCGGTACACTTGCCGGTTGTGTGTGGTTTTAGGATTTTCGTTTTAATATTAAAGCTTAGTTGTGAGGGTCATATTTATAGGGTTATTAGACACACACCAGAAATTCAAGCTTAAAATGTTACGGTTTTGAAATAAATAATTAGAATATTAATACTCACATTCGTAGAATGTGCGAAGCGCTTCACGAGCCACTGTCGCCGACATCTATAAGTACTCTTCCATGGCGTCGCTCACAGTCCCGTACGCTAGTTGACGAATTGCCGCCGTGCATTTTTGCATTGTTGAATATCCCGGTTTACCTCTCGCGTCCGCCCATTGTTGGAAGAATGCATAAACGCTTTCTAAATCACCAAGTATTCGTAAAAATAGTTGGCGACTCATTCGAAAACGGCACCGAAATTGTTCCGAACCAAAATTCGCGTCCGACGAAAAATAAACTTTCATCAACCGGTCACGCGCACCTACGCAATCCCGTTGAAGATGAGGCCGTCTTGCTAGTGGTTATGACCTTTCGTAATTCTGGACTACGAGTCGGGTAGCCTCTACAACGGCACTAAATATCGCTTCATCCTCTGAATCCGAATTGTAAATATCGTCGATATCGAGCTGGAAGTCGAATGTGAAAGATGAGTCGGAAGACATATTTGAGGAGAAAGTTTTATAAAGTTTAAATAGGAGAATGGGATGTTTGTAGAGGTTGGGTGATTGGTGTATATATATATATAGTATTTTATATTATTTTTTTTTTAAACGGTAAAATACCGTTGGTGGTGGCCCCCACCTCACCCCCCCCCCCATCACGCCTATCGTCTGCTCCACCCTCACCCCCTCCGCGCCCCACCTCACCGCGCCCCTCGGCGGTGTTTTCCCCCCACCGCGCCCGTCTCCCCCTCCCTTCCGCGCCCATAGCGCATAGTCTTAGTGGTTGATTCTTCTAAGTGTTAAGGCTTCGAGCAAGCTACACTTCAACGAGTAAGAGTATTCTTCTATCGAGCATTGATTGCCAATCGAGCAAACAGCATGATCATACAAGTTTTAACCAAGTGTTACGAGCACAGGATGGTCGAGCACATGGGGACAAGCATGGATGCAATAAAGAGATGTCATGTGATCAAAGCAAGGACTTCGAGCATAGTTCAGTTCCTCGAGCAAGATTTACATCCGAGCATGCTAAAGATTGCTCAATAAGTCTAAGGAAAAGACTGAACACATCAAGAAGAATGAGCTTGCTCGATGGACTAGTTCGAGCAAAGCAAGGATTGGTCAAGAGTAATGAAACTTGCTGGAGGAGAATATCTTCACTGAAGATATTCTAAGTAAAGTATGCTCGAGGACATTCATCTAGCATACCTTGCATAGTGAGTCTGCTCGAGCAAGATTGTTACCTTGCTCGAAGACTCAACACTTGTATTTGTTTTGTCTTTCATTATGTAATGATTAGGAACTTCTAGAAGGAATGTCAGGGTCTATAAATAGGGTCCTAGGTTTCCATTTAGGGCACGGATAACGACGCACACAATACGAGAAAGATTCTAAAAGAATATTCTATTTGTTTCCTCGTACAGCTGTCGCCGTCATACACGAAACCCTAGACATTCCTTTCACTGTTGTATTAAATGATATATTAAATACAATGAATCTTTATCTTTGATTGTGTTCTTATTGATTATTCATTATCGTTTCGTGTTTGCTATATCACACCTTCGTTCCCACTTGTTGGATATCCTGATTCCGTCGAGATATTCAATAGGCCTTTGGGTTACAGAGTCATAGTGTTCTTATCAACCTTTATAAGGTTTCACCCGACTCACGGTCCTGACAATAAATAATAATAATAATAATAATAATAATAATAATAATAACAACAACAACAATTAATAATAAATAATAACAACAATAATAATAAATATTAATTATAATAATAATAATTATTATTATCAGTAACAATAACAATAACGATGATGATGATGATGATGATGATTAATCATTAAAAAAAAAGAAATAAGTATTAGCGGCGGCGTATAGCACTGTACGCCGCCACTGACCTTCCCTGAAAAACCAACGGCCGGAATCCAGCCTCAATACAGGCGACTCCGGCCGTCGTATATCAACATCATCATCATATCAACATCATACTCATCATCAATATTCATTCAAGAAAAAAAATACCTCGTGTCGTGCTAGCGTGTCGTTCCAATCGAAGCTCGTGTCGTGTCCGTCTCGGTGCTCGAACGATGTTTGGATGCTCAGATGCTTGGAATGTGTTTGTGTGTGTTTGAAATTTGAAATGAAACAATAATGGGGCAGATAGGCATACGGGGGGTTATAAGGGGGTTAATACACCGCGTAAAGTGATATAAGGACGACTGAAATTCAAAAGAATATCTATACTATATATAATATATGAGAGAATGGTAAATTAAGACACTTGATTTTAAGAGTTTTACAATTGCTAATGCCTAAATTACATGTGTAAAAAGGGGTAAACTTGTCTTTTAAAAACAATTCACCCAATTTACAAGTTTTATCACCCCGTCTTTAACCATATTATGTTTTTAATTTCAATTTTAAACCAACTTCCCACCCACGATTTTTAAACGCCCATAACCTTTTTATACGTAAATATTTTCATTAAAAAAATTACATCGTAAAAACGAGTATTTTATTCTCTTTAATTTGAGAATGTTATTGTCATAATTTTTTTCAATTTAAAAAAACTTAATATGTTACGTAGGGTGTTCGCCGGTTTTGATGGTTTTTAAGTTAAACTTGTGAGCCCAACCATTAGTACCTATTTTTTGCCATCCAAAACCAAAACAAAATATTGAAAATTGAAACCGAACCATTACTAACAGCATGGTTCTAGTTTTGTAGTTTAAGCTATGATAATAAATTTTGTTTAAATTAAATATAATACTTGAAAGGATCATAACACGAAGAATGATAATTTTTGCCACATTAATGGTAAACATTAATAGAAGACCTACGAGACGAAATAATAACAAGAACAAAGATTACAAAAAATCATACTGTAATTATTAGGTTAATTTAAAGTTGTAATAGCTAAGTTTCCTTGTATTTAAAAAGACTTTGTAAAATTATATTTTAAATATATCTAATATATATAACAAAACATATATAATACTAAATAATAAAAAAATTAAAAAATGCATTCAACATTTACAACCTGGTTCGGTTTCCAGTATAAAACCACGAACCAAAACATTCACTACAGTTTGAAAATTTTGAAACCGATTAACGGACCAAAAGTATAAAAAAAACAATCGTGAAACCAAACCGATGATCGGTTTAAACAATTTCAAGATTTTAAACCAAACTATAAACATTCATAATTGTTATGTGATTAACAGAGTCTGCGTCGAACACGCCATGTCACGCGGAGACCCATTTAATATTTTTAAATCTAGTAGAATGTTTACTAGAATATGGTTTTAACATATCCAAAAGACTACTTAATGCACTTTTTAAATGTACGAGTGGGGTAGCATTGGAAAAATCTCGATAACATCAAGGTTTTATTTGCATTGCTGTTCTGATAGAAATCAAATTGATAAACAAGAAACAATCAACGAATTGTGTTTGTGTAAGACTCGTAGTGTGTGTTTACAGAAGATAATAACAACAAAGATGGTATTAAGAATACTTGGTAATTTTGTCTTTACAACGAATATATATATATATATATATATATATATATATATATATATATAAACGAAGACCCTAAAATCCTACGTGTCGCGATGTGGTCGCTCTCCCCTTTTATGGAAGCCACCAGATTACTTGATTTTTAAATGAAGGCATCTCATTGATTTAACCCAAATTCATGGGTATGGGTCTTACCAAAACCAGATAGCTCTTAAACGGGTTATAACATCTCATTAAATTAAAAATTAATCTTACCAATTATTTGATATGAAAATCCTATAAAATAGAGATATACTAAAATTTAATATCCAATTTAAAAAGAAAAATATATTTATAATTAATAAACAATTTTATAATAAAAAACATAAGCGGGTCATGGATCACAAAATCCATATAGCTTTTAAACGGGTTATAACATATCATTTATTTATGAAACCCTTTCATCATCAAACCCTAAGTAGATTATTAACTTTCTTACAATAAAGAAATTTAAAATCCAAAAAATAAATATTAAAAAACAAAAAATGTAAAACAACCATTTTCTCTAGCCATCAGATTGCTTTATTTGTAAATGAAGGCTTCTCACGCATATGACCCGAATTCACGGGTAAAGGTCTCACCAAACCCTGATAACTCTTAAACAGGTTATAACATCTCATTATATTAAAAAATAATCTCATCAAATATTTGATATGAAAATTCTATAAAATAGGGATATGCTAAAAATTAATATCATATTTTATTTAAAAAATATATTGTTTATAATTAAGAAAAGAAACAAATTTATAATAAAGAAAATAATCGGGTAATGGGTATCACCAAACCCAGATAGTTTTTAAACCGGATTATAACATATCATTTATTTGTGAAACCATTTCATCATCAAACCTCAAGTATATTAATTATTAACTTTCTTACAATAAATAAAATTAAAAACCAAATCTACATATATAAATATTAAAAACGAATAATGTAAAACAACGTCCGTATTACGGGGGATAAAATCTAGTATATATATAGAGAGGTGGGTTCTAGTGAAAACTCCTCTTAAAGAGAAAACTTAAAAACTCCTAAAAACTTCTAAAAAACTATTTTTAACTTTTTTTTTAAAGTTTCTTTTTCCCATTATTCTTATATGTTGTTATTGGTTCAAAAAAAAAAAACAAACTTGTCGATAACTTCGTCGGTATAGTGCGCATGTGTAATAGTGTGCAGTGCATATATGCAAAAGTGTTTGTATTGCATAGAATACAACATTATTGCACATATTTGATACACACTATTGTATATATGCAATATAAGACTAATACACACATCGAATACACATTAGTACGTATGTGTAATACAACATTAACGCACATGTGCACCACATCGACTTTTATTTTATTATTATTTTTTTTCCATATAATACAACACTACTACACATATACAACACACAAATATTGAATATATGCAATAAAACACTATTAAACTCAAAAATACATAGTAATACACATCTGTAATACAACGGTATCGCACAGTAATACGTATGTGCATTACAGCGAGGTTTTTTTTATTTTTTTTATATTTTTCGAGTGAAATATAAGAACATATAAGAATAATGGCTAAAACAGAATTTTGAAAATATTTTTTTATTTTTAATTAAAAATTAGGAGTTTTTTAGTTTTCTCTCTAAATGTGAGTTTTCTCTTGATCCTCTCCCTATATATATATATATATATATATATATATATATATATATATATATATATATATGGCATTCATTTAGAGCATTTACATCCTACATATCAAATTATGAGAATATCGAATTATGAGAGTGAGTTTTTTATAATTTAGGGAACAGTTTATGGTGATGAGTAGAGTTGAGAGAAAATGTAAAGGTGTTTCTATATATTTGAAAAGTTTATGTAGCACTCCATAAATTTTTTAATATTTTTTAAAGTGTTTGTGAGTAGAGGAGATATAAAAGTATTAGGAACAAAGCGACGCACGGAAGCAAAACAACACACATATACAAAACGATAAACACGTATAAACAAAAATATAAACGACACAAAAATTTTAACGTGGTGCGGTCCCCATGAGGAGACCTACATCCACAGTTTACAACTAGGTATTTCTTATTAGGTCAGAACCAACATTTACAATTACATGATGGGAAATATATATAACTACCAAGATTATGGTTAAACAAAATTAGGAACCAAAACCGGGTCTCCCACTTGAAGGCCTTGCGATAAACTCAAGCCCGCCGTCCAAGCAAATAAGAATCCTAGTCATCCAGTAACTCCATTAATCTTGAGTAACAGAAATCTATCAAGCCACCAGTTCTAGGAACAAGCTAAAACTTCAACAACAGAAGTTCTCCAAGCCTCTAGTTCCCCCATGAACAAGCTAAGGTTTCAACCAATCCACCCTAGTTGTAGTGTCCCTTCACATCAGTTACCTAAAAGGCCCATTGAAACTCTAGAGAGCTCCAATCCAGTCACCACATACCCAGCCATGGAAAAACTTGCCAAAGGCTCATCCTTAATCTTAACCCGACCTCACTTACTCACACTACTGGCTCCAGAAGACTTCAAGAGGATAAACACTCTACAAATCAGCAAACTATACCAGGAGAGATTTTCACATTCGGATTCCCGGTTCTCTGAACTCAACGTCCCTTTGGAAACAAACCTAGAACACACTGCGTGCTCCCACCATTACCAAAACCCTGAACATGTTCAGACCTCCGAATAAGCTCAAGCTGGTATCCCCCGTGGCTCTAAGCTTCATATCTGTAAACTGAAACCTCTTAGTTCTACCCGATCAGCGAGCCACGACCTTATAACTCGGAAGTCGGTTCACTTCTTCCAACGATACAGAAACTGTATCTTCCAAAAGTCCTTAACGAAAATATTCTCCAATGCTTCATTGAAGTGAGTAACAAGAAATAAAGCATACCAGAATCTTGAACCCCAAGAGTCTTCGCTGCCTTCACTAAGTCCCAATGCATCAACCGCAGATACATTCTCAGAAGCAGAATTCCAAACCTTTCGACATTGACTCTTAAAATGTCCCACCTCCATGCAGCCTACCAAGTCAACTATGCCCAGCTTCTACTGTCTATGTTGTCCTAATCATGCCACATCAACACTCCATGAGATGAACCCCATTTGTACTTTCCTTGCAAATAACTTTACCCAGCACAAGATCCCGATCCTCTCAAATTTTGTATCACTGATCACCACCAAACAGGATATAACTTCACAATTCCAAATGAACAAGAAGTAATAATCACAATTCCAAACCAGCTAACAGGCAAACAGTTATAACAACAATAGTACTTTTATAAAAGCAAGCGGTACCAAGGGTTCTATGGCCATACGCATGACCAGTTAACGCAAACCCTAATCGAAAGATCATTCAAACGAGCAATAGTTCACATGACTTTCCACTGACCTTCTTTTTTTCACCTATGTCATCACCAGCACACCTACTAGTTTCATTTCTCTAGGTTTATCCTATATTAGTTCCCTTTGACAAACCAACCAACCTAAATCTTTAACCATTAAACACTTCAATCATAACCATCCCGTCTTCAGCTCTTGCTTCTCTCTTAAACGAAAACTAAACAAAGAATACTTATTTCATGTGATAACAACCCAACAAAGTTTTTTTATATGACCCACTCCCCAAGAAACAACCGTGACTTCAACAATTACCACTGACGCAAAAAAAATAACATGTTCTTAAAAACGTCGTGTCTTGCCAAAATCAAGCCACACGGACTAAAGAAAAACACACGACCACAGAACCCGTTGTCAACTAAGAACTCGGTCACACCCCGTCACGACGCCCGTAATCAAAACTTGCCCGGTTACAAACTCGGCCATAGCGTTTTTTTTTTCTGCGAATTGAATGAGATTCCTACCTCGTGATTTATTTCACTGATGGGTGGTTTGTATAGCCACCCTTAAGTGTAGTAATTCAAGTTAAAACGTGTGAGCTTATGTATAAATTCAAGGATTTGGATTACTACACTATATTGTGTGAATGCAAGTACAATTGAGAAGAAAAGGGTGCTAGAGTATGCTATGATGGAAAGGAGCAAGAGAGGCGAAACGGGAGGCTAGCAATCAAGAGTTGGAGATAAAAAGATGATAATGGTCCTGAAGCCACCGTAGCTTACGGTACACACCGTAAGCTACGGTGGAGTATTTTGCCGTACAATGCTGCCGTAAACAGAACTTTGTGGCATAATGATTTTGAAGCCTGCACGCTGGTGGCGGTTACAACTCGAAATTGATGTTATAATTGCCTTTTGAGATGCTTTTCATCAGATTCTGTTTGGAGACAATTTTTGGGTAATTTTGGTGCTTTAGAACAGGTTTTTGAGTGCTTCTAATTGAAGATTAACATCAATCTTTAATTCTTTGGATTAAACATTGGTTTGATGATGACAATCATTTGTGGCTAAACCCTTTGGTGTTTCTCTTGGATGTAAGGTTATTCACAAAACACTTATGTAAATTGTTCTTGAACTTTGATTGATTGACTAATTGTTATGTTAATATAATCATGATGTTATTGTGATTGTTTGTAAATTGTCCATATCATTTAAACCTAATTTCAATCTATATGTTCTTGGTGTCGTTGACAATTAGATTTAGTGGAAGGAATTAGGGTTAAAATTATTGATTGCTTACCAAGTAACAACCTCGCGTTCTAGGAATCCGAGTACTTAGTTTTTGATTAATCACAAACAATTATATTTACACAAAACCGAGATATTATGGTTTATCCATTAAACTTTAACAAGAGTGTTGCGTAATAACCCGAAATCCAAGAGGAATACTCGCTTAATCGATTGTTTACAACTTATTTGCTAATTTATTGTAGTTCATAAAACCAAATCAAAATCATCTTGAAGACTACTTTTTGTAATTTACTTTTATATTTAGTTTAACTGTTAAGCTATTTATTTAACACATATTCCACAAACTCCTTGCGTTCAACACCTACTTACTGCTATCTATTTAGTTGTAATTGGTTTATTTTTGAGTGAGTCTTCGACCTCACATCACCAAGTTCAATCCGAACCCAGACCAATGATGGAAAAAAATCAAGGAACACAAAACAGAACTATTAACCAAATCCAAACTTAAACCCTAACTCAGCCGCCAATCTTGAACCGTCGATCACTAATGAACACGAACCCAAAATCAACCCCACGATTTCAATATTTGAACCAAAATAAACTAAAACAACGAGTCATTTTCCATGCAATGAGTCGTGTATTCAATGAGCCTAAGCTCTGATACCACTTGTTAGGAACAAATCGGCACGCAAAGGCGAAACAACACACACATGCACAACGATAAACATGCATAAACGAAAATATAAATGACACAAGAATTTTAATGTGGTTCAGTCCCCGGGGGGGACCTACATCTGGATGCTAGACTATTGCTATCTAGTCAAAAACAATACTAATCAGTGTCCTGATCACCTTAAACTAGTCAGGATAAGTAGGGTGTCGACCATGAGGAGTATATGGTCAGTGCAACGTGAAACTAATTCCTAACATTATGAAGTAAACAGTTATGAGTCCTGATCACACTAGCAAATGATTTGGTTTAATATCAAACTAGTAATTGAGCAAAGTTCAATCAAATAGCAAAGTAAATCACACCCGGGAATTCAAGTAAGCAACTAATAGTATTATCATGCAACTTAACAGATTAATCATCATTGGTTAACTAAAGATTTTTTAACAAGCTAAACCATAGGTATCAACAATCACTAACACACGGCACTGGTTATCAAACGATCCCTGCTAGTATGACTCAACTAAGGGCAATTGTATGCAATTTTGCAATTAACTAGTTAACACAACCCTACAAGCAATTATTATAGCAACCGGCAAACTAATCGCTTTGATTGGCAAAAACCTAAACCAACTGAATGCACAGTAATACTAAACATCAATACTTATAGATTAATGACAGAGAATTACAATTAGTTTTTCTAGTAAATGAGAAAAATATTGAAAGATTACAAATTATACATCCCATGTATGACTCGAAATGGTTAGCAGCGATTTGCCATCTCTCGGTCTTCAATCTTGATGTTATGGAGCATATAGATGATCTAGAAATAGTAAGAATTGATGAGAGAACTCTCTTCTACACTGAAAATGGTCTGTAAACTGCTTCCTGACAAATAGGGTCGTGAAAGTATCATAAAGATGAAAACCCTAACATTCCCCTTTGTGCAACCCATCGCAGTACGCGATGGGTCCTTTCCTGGTCCATCACGTATCACGATGGACCTTAGTCAACATTAAAATAATAACTAACACCATCGCGTTAGGCGATGGTCATCATTCCAACCCATCATGTACCACGATGGGTCCCTTCATCAGCTGAACTCGTTTTTCGTCTCGTTTCGCGTGATAGGCATTCTAGGTCTTCATCCCGTGCTCGCACAGGTCCAAATTAACCTCTTCAAGTATCCATGACCAGAAACACAACAACCACGTATGAAGTACCAAAGTTCCTAAAATAAACACTCGAACTATGTATAAACAGACCAAACATCGCATCCACGGGTTGCAACTAGGTATTTCTTATTAGGTAAAAACCAACAATTACAATTATATATATATATATATATAATTATCAAGATTAGAGTTAAACATAATTAGAAACCAAAACCGGGCCTCTTAATAAAGCTGGCCCGAAGGCCTTCATAACCCAACAAAAAGGTAATGATAAAGTTAGAGAAAAATATTATTTAATTGAGCATTAGATAGAAAAAGCAGTGATTTTTAGTGTAATTTTGGATTTGAAGATAGATGAAGGGATGCGAATGTTCTTATAGTGTCACACCCCAACTTAGAGCCTAGGCGTGTGACTCATAAGTTGGTACATGTTCTGTAAATATATCAGAGTTTAAGGTTGTAAAGCGGAAGACTTAATTAAAATATTATTATATTCAAAAGACGGGATTTTAAAACACCCGTTGATTTATACAAAAAGTGTTTGGATAACAAAACCATGATTTACATTATTTTAATAATAAATGTCCATTGAGCCATCAAATTGTCTAACGGCTATCCATTATCTCTAAACACCTATTCTCCATTACCTGTAAAACAGTTATAAAAATACGTCAGCAACACATGCTGGTGAACACGCTGACACAAAATATTTTAACACTTAGTTATCCCCTCGGGTATCTTATGACCCGTCCCATCGTGGCTTAGGAAATAACCAAGCCAAATTTACTATTATAAACATCCAGTTCTACTTGAAACCACTCAGCGATACCGCAGCATCGAGGACTTAGCAACTACCAATATACACGAGATAATCCCCTCTCAACATTACTTAGGTCCGGCCCAACGTGGCGGAGGCATTAGTAAGTGTGGTGCGGTGTGCCCACCGTCTACCCACATATGTAAGGATCCAAACAAACGTATACAATAGCCTAAGGGCCAGAGATTAATTTCGTTTATAAAGTTTTAGGGATCAGCCAGAGACAAGGGTACATGCACCGATCAGCCGGTCCCGATGATTGAGTGCTATGTGCCTTATGTCCAAGGCTTGATGCAAAACTACTATCGAGCCGGGGGTCTCACCGGAAGCAGCCTCTCTATCCTTATGGGGTAGAGGTAAGGCTGTCTACATCTTACCCTCCTCAGACCCTACCATAGCTTTGCTATTGGTGGGATATACTGAGTACGATGATGATGATGATGATGATGATGATGAAAGTTTTAGGGATATATAATCCCATGAAAATATTCAAAAGACTTGTTTTATAAAAGTTATAAAAGTTGGGCGTATTCACCTTTCTTCTTGTTTGGTGTTTCTCACCGATTTTTCTTGTTACCTCGGACCTATAGTACGAGAATAACGTTTTATAAGTACTAGATCAACGATCTAGCTTTAGACCTTTAGTCCGTTTGCATAACCTTTACCTTGAAAATCTCGCCGTTTACATCGCCCTTTGACCCGTTTGATTAGTATAACAAATTTAGACATCAACGTAGAATGAAAATCAACATATTAATTGATTTTTAACAACCTACAATCACAAATTAATTCCGTTAAACTCGCCGGATTTGTGGAAAAATCAAATCAATACAATTAACTAGTTATTGACTCAATTGATAGTATAAATAGGACCCTATTGTTCATCTAAACTTGCTCACACCATCTTTACCCACTGAAATACTCTCTAAAGCTTATAATCAATCCGGCAAGTTCGTTTCCGGCGAGTTCGTGTTCTCCATCAAAACGACGTCTTAACGGGTAATCTTTATGTTGTTTTCGTTTAGTTTTGGCCGGTAATTAAAACCCCTAACATAGTCTAAGCAAACAAGGAACATATTAAACGAATTGCAAACCTAGGGTTTATGTATGAAGAAGATGACTTGAACTAATATATTTATATAAATTTTCCATCTCTAAATCAAATTGTTTTGGTAGATCAGTTGGTTAGTATGCGATATTGTGAACAAAAGGACCCGGGTTCGAAACCCGGGTCAGGCACTTGTTTTACTATTATTTTTTTTTATTACAGCTTTTGTTAAATGAAAGTAATCAAATAAATTGTTTTACAGAGATAATTATTTTTAACTTAAATAATTTTGTTATATAAATTTTAATTTATCACTTTCAACTAAAACCTAACTTCCACACTTGTTTAAAAAAAAACTAATTTTTAGCCCGTTAACTTAACCCGTTAAAACCGTTCGTTAACTCTAAACTCGTTAATATTATTCGTTAATCTTTATAATACACCTACGTAATCATTTTCGAGATAAAACTTGTACCCTTAAAAAATTCGTATTCCATTAATATTAAAGTTCGCTTATTAATAATTAAGTTATTAATTAAATAATATGTAAATAATATATTTCGTTAAAATCAGTTAAACTAATTTATGTTTTCGTTACTTTAATAATTTGATTATAATTCGTTACACTGTTAAAATAAGTTTATTCCGATACTTTACATTAAATCACTTAGATTCAATTTGTTAGTGTATAATTCGTAAGCTTAAACCGTTAAACTTATAATTCATAAACATTAACTCGTTAGCTTTAAATTCGTTAACTATAATTCGTTAGCTATAATCCAATAATAGTTATTCGAGATAAAATCCCTATTTAAAATCCGTACCTTGAAATTATTGTAACTTTCATATTAATGTTAAAGTTATAATATTAAAATAATGTAAATCGATAAAACCCGTTTAAGTTAAAAATGCCATTAAATGCGAATAACGCTTAGTCCTAAAATTTAAATTATAACTTTATCAATTCCGTTAATTAGATTTTGTCACACCCCAACCTAAGGCGGAAATGCTGGGACGTGATCCGATTGCTCACAACTCAAAGATACTATCATAATATAAAAGTGATAATATCTAATTAATTATTTCAATTCCAATATACACACACGTTTACAAATACAGTAACCAATTTAAATAACAAATATGAATTCAAATAAAGTTTAACTTGATTTCATCCTAAAGTCTTGTCTACGTGTCCAAGCTTCAAGCTTCCATACAAGTAACCTGCATATGCGTATAAAATGGAGTTTTTGTCAACATAAAGTTGAGTGAGAATATCATCAGTTTTACACAACAATAAAATAAGCAAAACGCAATAAGTGCGAATAATGAAATCAAACCGTAAACAAGTATGTGGACCGTTGCCAAGCGAATCGGGCATTGGTCACCAGCAGGAACACCCGCTATATGATTGATTGAATAGTAATTCCACCATACGAATGATTGAATGGTAACACAAGTAAGCAAGTAGCACGTATGATTGATTAAATCACTCACAATAACACGTATGCATCTGTTTGAATATATATATATATATATATGTGTGTGTGTGTGTGTGTGTGTGTGTATAATATGAAAGTATGAATATGTACGCATATGTCCCCAAAACGTTTGAAAACAGGTATAAAAAGGGGAATGATAAACTCACTTGATCGTGTATGCCAAACAGGAATGTATACGACAAGAAAGCGGAAATCACGCTCTTCAAGAATTATTGATAAGAATCCTAATTAAATGATATAATATTATGAACGAATTATAAATGATGTAACACGTATGATGAATTTAAGATTGCGATAGGATTGGAGTTACAATTATGTTTTTTACGTTATGGATTGAGCGATTGACCTCTACAGATTATTGTTATTATTTAATTATAAAACTCATTATTTGTCATAAAAATTGGGTTTACGAATAATTAGTTAAATAAATATGAGTTAAGACGTAATATAATAATAAACGTTTAGATATATAATTATTTTAAAATTTATATTTTAGAATCCTTAACGAAAGTTTAAGGATATAACTATAGGTAACACATTTAGTACGTTTGTTATACTCATACATACATATACATACATATATATATATATATATATATATATATATATATATATGTGTGTGTGTGTGTATATAATAAATAAATAAATAAATTTATGAATAACATTAACGACGAGAAAGATCAATATTAGCGTTAAATCTTAATAAAATAATCGCTGGTTTATTATTACTAATAAGATATATATATATATATATATATATATATATGTACATGAGAACTTGTATCGAGACCATTTGACAAGAAACGTTAACTCTAAGATGTCGATTTGAATAAAATATTGTTTATTTAATATTTAATATTACTTTTAATGTATTATAAATTAATAAAATAAGTCAAAACAATAACTAACAAAAAATACCAACAAAACAGGTTGCTGGGACTCGAACCCGGGTACACGGCCGGCCAAACAATTGAACTCACACACCCTAGCCAACTAGGCTAGGGTGTCAGTTGATTAATGTCTGGAAGCAGAACCTTATATATAGACGCAAACATGACCACACTTGATATAAACCCTAGAACACACAATCGATCAATCCCTTCAGCGTTTAATTAATTAATGTTAGGGTTATTGATCAGAAGATCACGACGAACTCGGACGTATAATCTATTACCTGAATCGTTGATAAATCATGGGTTAATCATGCTTAACGGCGCCGACAAGTGAGGACGACGAACGAGGTGTTTCCAGACTTCAAAAATCCAATTAACTATAGGGGTTTAGGTCGTTGGATTGTGAAGGAGCTCCAGACACGATGAATTGAATTCTATTCAAGCCTAGTTTATATAATAGATTTTTAAGTTAAGACGGTTTGTTAATTATACCAATACACATCAAATTGGATCTTGTTTCTTAATTAAATGACTTGTTTAGGCCGAATACGGTGGGAGAAATCACAAACATGATTTAATTCCGAGTTTAGAATGAAGATTGTGGTTCAAGCAACTAAACGGGTTCACGGTTTGGGTTAAACTGGTCTTTATCCATGGGTTACAGGTTTAGGTTAATTGTGTTATAAAAGATTATGCAAAATTTTCAATTTAGTCTTCAAATATTGGAGATGGAAACATTAGGGAATCGGAGTTTAGTTTTGGGCTAAAACGTACATCTTCCAAAGTTTATATATATATTAAATAAATATAATAAATAAATACAAATCGTATAATAATGTTTCGATAAACGGGATTATTTTTCGGTGTTTAAAATTTCCCGAACCATAAAATGAGTCGGGTTATGGATATAAGTTTGTACATGAAAAACCCAAGTTGTTACAGTCTCCCCTACTTTAGGGAATTTCGTCCGAAATTAAGGAAAACCACAACATCATCGTCTTGGAATCAAGCAAGCTTTTTAAAGAAAATACCACAACATAGAACTCATAATAACCGAAGCAACGCTTCAGTTGACAATCCGATATGGGCACTTATATATAGGATGTACCAGCGGCGTATCACCATGTCCTTATCATTTCATCATTCGTGCCGTTACCCTAGCTATCTTGGGTTCTAAATCATGACACACAATTTTACGTATTATGATTTCCATGCGAGGACTTGAATAATTATGTTCCGGACCATAATTACTCTTATCGTCGGAAGGTCCAC
Organism: Bidens hawaiensis; assembly: GCF_021521415.1. NCBI lineage: Eukaryota > Viridiplantae > Streptophyta > Magnoliopsida > Asterales > Asteraceae > Bidens > Bidens hawaiensis. Next base: position 224,150 of record NW_027492221.1, on the reverse strand, counting down.
ATAGCTCGTTTCATCATGTGGGTTATAAAAGATTTAAAATAATCATTTTGAAAGGAACAAACATTTTGAGAATTTTAAAATTCAAAAGGTGATAAAGGTTCGAGCTTGATTAATAAAATCATGTAATTCTTGTTATATCTTTTGTTTATTAAGAGTAAGATTTGGAATTCGAGAGAAAATGGGTTTCTTGAAACAGATGCTATAATGAATTGTGATGGATATGAATAAAATGATAAGGTAAAATTACAAAAGCTTAACGAATTATAAAAGGAAACGTCATTCATAAAACGAAAACGTGCAACATAGTCCAACTCAAAATCGCCAAACGTCACAAAATAACCAAAGAGTCATTAAGGTGCATAAACAGAATAGTCTTAAAACGGAAATAAATAAAGCAATTAAAACTTCATGGTCTTCAAAGATCCTCAGTTACGGTTGGATTGATTTCCTTGACTTGGAGCACTTGAGGAACTTGGATCCATGATGACTTGAGCAGCAGCAGTAGATGAATTTGGAATAGCTTGGATACGTTGGACTTGAACAGCTTGCATAAGTGGGGCTGGGTTGAATTGAGTTGGGTAAACTTGAGCTTGCGGGTATGGAGTTGGATAAGGGTGAGTCACATTAGTGATAGGAGCTTGCAGTGGATATGGTTGATGGGTCGGGACTTGAGAAGTAGTAAGGAGGTAGCAGGGGGCAGGTATAGCTTGAGATTGATGTGCATGGATAAGTCGAGGACACGCATTGCGAAGATGACTAGGATCTCCACAATTATAGCAAGTGCGGGTTTTAGGAACACTGGGTTGAGCAGGTGGGGTAGTTTGAGTATCGGACGATACCCGGCAAGTGTTAGTAAGGTGACCATAACGGTTGCAATTGGTGCACAAGCGACATGGAGTTTGAGGCGGGTGGTGGTAGTTGTAAACAGAGCATATCGGAAAAGGTCCAGTATAGTTCTTCTTGTTAGGAGCATCTTGGTTGGAGGGTGGTGGGTTGGTTTTGTTAACACGATAATTGCGGTGGTTGGCCTTACGTTTGTGGTGAGAAGGATTACTAATGGGTTTGGGCTCGGCCTTTGCATCGGTAGAGGAATCGGTCTTAGAGTTGTCAAGGGTAGGTTTAGCATCTTTACTAGGCAGGGTTCCATCTCAAACATGGTCATCAGACAGTGAAGCAGCAAGAGTAATAGCTTCCTCAATGGAGAGAGGGTCTCGACTAACCACAGCATCACGGAAGATCGTCGGCAATCCATGAATGTATTTGCGAATACCACGAGCCAAAGGAGTCTTCCTTAAAACGATTTGAATAAGTTGAATTGTCACCTCCAATTTGTTTAAGCTCCCAAAACTCCGTCTCAAGCCTTTGCAGTTCATGCTCGGGACAAAACTCCCTCTTCATCGCATCCTTGAGTTCCTCCCAAGACATAGCCAAAACTTCATCAACACCATGTAAGGCTTTATAAGAGTTCCACCACGTGAGAGCTCGTTCTTCAAAGACGCTCGTTGCGAACCTAGTACGCTTATCTTCCAGACATTCACAATGGATAAATTTGTTCTCCATTTGTTCAAACCAGCGGAGGAGCTTAGTAGCATTCTCATCACCAACATAAGAAAGGGGTTTAGCACTTGTAAAGTTCTTGTAGTGGAAAGTGTTTGCTGTAGCCATGATCTCGGGTAAGGCAGTAGTGAACTCCTTAGTGATTCTAGCAGCCAGACGGCGATTATGAGGGGTCGACGAATGACGGTGGTTACGACGATGAGCGTGAGAAGACATTCTACGAGTATCAACAATGAAAAATTGTGTAAGATGACAGGTGAGTTGTAGGAATGAGTTAATATGAAATAATGGGGATGCGTAGGTATATGTGTATGTATGTATATGAATTAGTGCTAGTGAAGACTCGAGGACGAGTCGGGATTTAAAATAATATGTATGTGTTTGAAGCATTTAAATAATTAAACAATCTTATAAGATTTTCCAAGAATAAAATAATCAAGCATATCAAACTAGTTGGCCTCCCATGAGCTTTCCATGGCAATTTGAATGCCCCAACTAGATAAAGCAACATAAATTTTGTGAATTGGCCTCCCATGAGCGTTCCATGGCAATTTGTTGGCCCAATTAAAATATCGAGTAATAAACAATTGAGTTGGTCAGCCCATGAGCGTGTACATGGCATTTAACTGACCCAACAAATTAACGAATTATTGCATCAATGGAGTTGTTCGGACCATGAGCGTTACATGGCATTTAACCGACCCAACTAAATATCGAATAAATGAATTAAATAAACTTAAAATAACCAAAAACACAATTTAGAAGTATAACCATTTAGCCGGTTATGTTTACCACGCAACCGTTTAGCCAATTACGGGTACCACTTGAAGTTATGGTTGCATGACATTTGTCATGCCCCCACGCTTCAAGGTGATAGAATAAAACAAAACACGGGAATTCTTAAGGAATTTCCCACAATAAAAGATAATCTACTAAAAGAAAAGGTTTAGAAAAAGATTTTGAATGTGAGGCATAGCCTCGGAAGTTGTATGTGTGTGTGCATTAAACAAATAAGATAAATGCGATTAAATAATTAATGTAAGCAAGCTGCAAACAATATAAATAGCACATAAGGCAGTTCAGATAAGCACGTAGAGGGTCCTATGCATATGTCTAGGACAAGTTCTAACGACCTATCTTATAACCTTCGGCTCTGATACCAATCTGTCACACCCCAACCTAAGGCGGAAATGCCGGGACGTGATCCGATTGCTCATAGCTCGAATATACTTTCATAATATAAAAGTGATAATATATAATTAATTATTTCAATTCCAATATACACACACGTTTACAAATACAGTAACCAATTTAAATAACAAATATGAATTCAAATAAAGTTTAACTTGATTTCATCCTAAAGTCTTGTCTACGTGTCTAAGCTTCAAGCTTCCATACAAGTAACCTGCATATGCGTATAAAATGGAGTTTTTGTCAACATAAAGTTGAGTGAGAATATCACCAGTTTGACACAACAATAAAATAAGCAAAACGTGATAAGTGCGAATAATGAAATCAAACCGTAAACAAGTATGTGGACCGTTGCCAAGCGAATCGGGCATTGGTCACCAGCAGGAACACTTGCTATATGATTGATTGAATAGTAATTCCAACATACGAATGATTGAATGGTAACACAAGTAAGCAAGTAGCACGTATGATTGATTAAATCACTCACAATAACATGTATGCATTTGTTTGAATATATATATATATATAGTATGAAAGTATGAATACGTACGCATATGTCCCCAAAACGTTTGAAAACAGGGTATAAAAAGGGGAATGATAAACTCACCTAATCGAGTAAGCCAAACAACAATGTATACGACAAGAAAGCGGAAATCACGTTCTTCCAGAATTATTGATAAGAATCCTAATTAAATGATATAATATTGTGAACGAATTATAAATGATGTAACAGGTATGATGAATTTAGGATTGCGATAGGATTGGAGTTACAATTATGTTTTGTACGTTATGGATTGAGCGATTGACCTCTACGGAATATTGTTATTATTTAATTATAAAAATCATTATTTATCATAAAAATCGGGTTTATGAATAATTAGTTAAATAAATATGAGTTAAGACCTAATATAATAATAAACGTTTAGATATATAATTATTATAAAATTTATATTTTAGAATTCTTAACGAAAGTTTAAGGATATAACTATAGGTAACACGTTTAATACGTTTGTTATACTCATACATATATATATATATATGTATATATATATAAAATAAATAAATAAATTTATGAATAACATTTAACGACGAGAAAGATCAATATTAGTGTTAAATCTTAATAAAATAATCGATGGTTTATTATTACTAATAAGATATATATGTGTGTGTGTGTGTGTGTGTGTACACGGGAACTTGTAACGAGACCATTTGACAAGAAACGTTAACTCTATGATGTCGATTTGAATAAAATATTGTTTATTTAATATTTAATATTACTTTTATTGTATTATAAATTATTAAAATAAGTCAAAACAACAACTAACCAAAAATACCAACAAAACAGGTTGTCGGGACTCGAACCTAGGTACACGGCCGACCAAACAATTGAACACACACACCCTAGCCAAGGGCTAGGGTGTCAGTTGATTAATGTCTGGAAGCATAACCTTATATACAGACGCAAACATGACCACACTTGATATAAACCCTAGAATACACAATCGATCAATCCCTTCAGCGTTTAATTAATTAATGTTAGGGTTATTCATCAGAAGATCATGAGAAACTCGGACGTATAATCTATTACCTGAATCGTTGATAAATCACAGGTTAATCATGCTTAACGGCGCCGGCAAGGGAGGACTACGAACGAGGTGTTTCCAGACTTCAAAAATCCAATTAACTATGGGGTTTTAGGTCGTTGAATTGTAAGGAGCTCCAGACACGATGAATTGAATTCTAATCAATCCTAGTTTATATAATAGATTTTTAGGTTAAGACGGTTTGTTAATTATACCAATACGTATCAAATTGGATCTTGTTTCTTAATTAAATGACTTGTTTAGGCCGAATACAGTGGGAGAAATCACAAACATGATTTAATTCCGAGTTTAGAATGAAGATTGTGGTTCAAGCAACTAAACGGGTTCACGGTTTGGTTTAAACAGGTCTTTATCCATGGGTTACGGGTTTGGGTTAATTGTGTTATAAAAGATTATGCAAAATTTTCAATTTGGTCTTCAAAGATTGGAGATGGAAACATTAGGGAATCGGAGTTTAGTTTTGGGCTAAAACGTACATCTTCCAAAGTTTATATATATATTAAATAAATATAATAAATAAATACAAATCGTATAATAATTTTTCGATAAACGGGATTATTTTTCGGTGTTTAAAATTTCCCGGACCATAAAACGAGTCGGGTTATGGATATAAGTTTGTACATGGAAATCCCGAGTTGTTAAAGATTTCCTTTTGTTTCAATTATAGTTTGAGAAGTTCGGTTGCTTCGGTCTTGTTATCATGCTTACGGTTTTATTACAAGTTTTATCATCAACCTCTAAGGTGAGTTTCTCACAACCTCTTTTTAAACGTTTTCATATTTTGGGGTAGCATATGTATCTAATACAAATTCAAGTGTTTCGATTTCGATTACAAACTACAATTCACTATATGGACTTGTGTGTTACTTGATTACTTGCTCGAATTTACTTGCATGTAGTAGCCTCAATAAGTATGATCATATGCTCCCCTTTGCACTCAGCTCCATTGTATCGAGTGGAAAAGGGCCTCATTATCCGAGTACGTTGGTTGTTACCAACTGGAAAGGATCTTACTTGCGCGATTACCAGAGTACGTTGGTTGATACCAACTGGAAAGGACTTTACTTGCTCGTTTATCACTTGTCCATGAATTGTATGATTTTTACGTATTATATCAAACTGTGGGACTCTCACCATCTATGTTCATAGCTGACTTTATTTTATACATATGTTACAGGTGTAAAGATACAAGGATGAAAGTTAGAAGACACATAGTATGCCCATAGGATATTCAAAGAACAATTTATCATTTGTTTATTTGTTATAACTTATATTATTTGATAAACTTGTGTTACATGAGATTTAAATGAAATAATGTTATTATGGTCACCTAATAGTGTCACGTGTGTTTGAGCAATCTGTACGTCACATTCAGGCGTTTCCACTTTAGCCGGAGTGTTACATAGACGATGATTGAAACGGTATGATGTATATATAACCATTGCAAAGGTTGAAGAAAATAATGTTTCAATCATTAACTACCAAAGATAAGTGGGGGGGGGGGGCACTCATGGGTACTACTCATGTATCGAAAAATCCTGCATTGTCACCTCATTTATACCTTTTATAAGTACCCACAAATTACAAAATCATTTGCAGCACTTATCCACATGTGTAATTAATTAATTATTAATTCATTTCAATTATCCAATATTGAATCAATTTTATATGGCAAAGATTTGCCATGAAATGAAGACATGCGCCCTACTCATATGGGGTGACGCACCCTACCCACATGTCATGACGACGGTGTTGCTATATGATTTGGAAGCCATGCACCTTACCCATATGGGTGTCCCGTTCTCTCTAAAACCTATGATAATCTAATATGTCACGTTACAAATACAAAGATAACACAAATAACAAATGTTCTATTGCCAAGTTGAATCGTATACTAACATGTTCATGGAGTCATAATTAAATAGATTTACATAGTCATTGGCCTTTTGTCCAATGGCGTGCGGATGATGGTTAAGACTTGAGATCTTATGGTTTCAAGTTTGAAGTCTGACTCACTGGGATTTTCTCACAGTGGTGAGTTGCCTTCTTGATGGTGTCTTGGATGAGTCAATTCTGAGGCATCAAAATCAGTATAAACGGTTGGCATCCCGTCTTAGAATAACTCACTCAGATAAAGACAATACCTAATGCTATTAAAAAATGATTATATATATACATAGAAGTAACTACTTTTTAAAAAGAGGGGTTGTATTAAGTGAGACAGTAAATATTACAAGAATAAATTTAGAAGGGTCTAGTAATAATCCTTTGTTCTAAATAATAAATTGTATTCTTATAACAATAAATCTTGACTACTTAATTATTTGCTTAGTACCAAACATCTTTTTTAAGAGAGCATATGTTTCTATCAAGTAGGCTAGCCCTACATTAACATTTATTAATTGATGGGTTCATATTTTTATATTTATATGGTGTACGCTTGTTCAAATGAACGGAAAATTGTCAAACTAGATTACACATAATATTTTTTTTAGTTGTATTGTTTATCTACAAATATGCAACTTAAGTTATCTAAACAAATGTAGGCCCTATACATAAACATCAATAGGCTTTAGATCAATCGGCATGAAGGAGAAGTGAAGATTTGGACAGCAAAGTCTCAACTACAAATTGTGATACCACTGAGATTTTATCGCAATCGACCTCGGACGACTAGGTTTACCTAAAACAGAAGATGATGGAGTTGGATTACTCAGAAAAGTCTACGAGCAGGCATATGTGAATTGCCACCTTTTTGCCATCATTCTAGGGGTAAACCGGTAATTCCAAAGTTGTGTCATTGTAGGACAGATGGATAGGGTTATCAACATTTGATTGGCTAACAGATAATCGTAAAATTATGGGCCCAGAGACTGAACATCGTGAGGCCAATACCAAACAAGACCTTTGAGGAAGTTGTCTTGTCTTGTCTTGGAGAAAACTGAAAAAATGGCGGTTACAACAGCACCTCCGACTACCACTGCTACCGCTTTTCTCAAGACCGTTGACCGTCGTATTTCACCTGCCAACTCTCCGCCAATCTGTCCACTGTTTCCCGCCAAAAAACCATCCAGAATCTTAGCCATGGCTCCCAAAAAGAAGGTAATCAACTCCATCGATACGCAAATTCAATTTCCATTTCAGTTTCGGTTGGATGAGATTGTTTTCATGAATACCGGTACCGAACCGATAGATACCTTTATGATATTCAGTACCCACTTTTCTCAAATTTGGTATTTTCTGTATAGGTATTTTTTTTTTCGGTATTTGGTATTGATTGAATTAATGTAGAGTAGTAATGGGGTATCAGCTACCGGTTTCCGTATTAAGTACCGGCATATGTACATGGTTTTTGCTACATTTTGTATGTTTTGATTTTGGTATTATGGTTTGAATTTGATATGAGTTTTGATTTCTTGATTACTATCAGTAGAGATTGAGAAAAGAAATACGAAGGCGGGTTCCGTACCAGAACAATGCATTCGGTGGTATTTGGTACCCATTTTGTTCAAATTCAGTATTAGAGTTATGGTTCACATCACTTCACAATTATGTTTTTAAGAATAGTTGCGTTCTTTTTACATTTGTTAATGTTAGGTTAGTTTGTAAGTTTATTTTTGCTTCGATTGTATGTTATTAATTTCTCATACCTAGACATGTATAAAACTAGTTAAGTATGATTGCAGGTGAACAAGTATGACAGTAAGTGGAAAAAGGAGTGGTTTGGGGCAGGGTTGTTCTTCGAAGGAAGCGAAGAAGTAGAAGTGGACGTATTCAAAAAGCTGGAGAAGCGTAAAGTATTGAGCAACGTTGAGAAGGCAGGGTTGCTATCGAAAGCCGAGGAGCTCGGGTTTACTCTCTCTTCCATTGAGAAATTGGGGATTCTATCTAAAGCTGAGGAGTTAGGGCTTCTCAGCTTGCTTGAATCGGCTGCTGGATACTCTCCAGCCGCTTTAGCATCAGCTGCGCTACCAGTTCTGGTGGCGGCCATACTCGCAGTTGTGTTTATACCGGATGATTCTACTGTTTTGGTGGTGGTGCAAGCAGTAGTTGCGGGTACGCTTGTTGCCACTGCAGGTGGATTGTTGGTTGGTTCGATTGTGTTAGAAGGATTACAGGAAGCTGATTAGAGAGTTGGATTGTGAATAATGTACGTGTGCTGTTATTTAAATTTGTTGTGATTATATATGCTGTGAGTTTAATATTATGTGGAGGAAATGGTTAGGAAAATTAATCAACTTAGCAAATCGTGTGGTTGAACTCTGTGACTAAAGATAATCTATCACAGATAGAATGTTGTAGGGGTGTGTCTGATTCAAAATTTTGATTAATCCATGAAAAACTTAAGTAATGGCTCTCGCACTCTTTAAACCCAAATCGTTTGAAGGACTAAAATTCGATCGATGAAAACTTTGGGAAAAAAAAAACAGCCGGGAAGCGGATAAGCATTTGTCAAATTAACTGTTTAGACGGTTTCACCTGTTTAAACCGGACCATAAGGCCGCCGCAATGATCTAACACATCTTTAACGTTCTCGAGCAAAGTAGCCAGACGTGACGGTGGACGGACAGCCCCGTTTAAGGCGTTGGGCATGCAAACGAACCTAATGAACATGATCAAAGCATGTTCGTGTTCCTTTGTTTAACTTTAAGCAGAAAACAACTGAACACAAATAGTTAAACGAACGTGGTTTACTTGAAGAAAAAATGAATGTCTTTAAAATAATTGAAAATTATTTCAGACAACATACCGTTCATGGGAATTAGAACGGATTGGGTTTGGGATGGTGGTATAGGTAATCCCAACCCAATACACGATTATAAAACTTATCCCATACCAGGTCCAAAACCCATCTGGTAACTATCTATGCAAATATATGTGGGTTTCAAGCATATAATTATATACCACGTACATATAAAATAAACAGGATATGATTTCAACAACTGAATTGAATGAATTTCGCACTTCGTTTTCAAAAAAAAACAAAAGAAAAAAAAACTTCTTGTTCTTTATTCAAACTATTTGTCTTGTTTGATTATTGATTTTGTATGATTTCGACAATCGAATTGAATGAATTTCACACTCGTTTTCACATATAGAACTTCTTGTTCTTTAATGTTCGATTATTGATTTCATGTACTCACGAAATACTTTAATCTAAAAGTGTCTGGACGACAAGAAAAGCTTTCCAGGACATCAGATTGCAACACAAAACCTACAAAAATTAGAGCTCCAGCTAGATGATAGAGCGTTGAGAGAGTTCACCTTGTGTTTATCACTAAAGAGAAATCAATATTAGTTGAAAGTTACATATTCTCATTCAGGCTTTCAATATAAATACATAAAGTGGTAAGCTAAAATAAAGAGATACACATTAATATTACAGGTAACAGATGAATAATTCAAAGTAATTTAACTATTCTTGAATTGATCCTTTTCCTTTATATTAAATTCATTCCATAACATAAAGTCAAGGTTTGAATATTATTGCTTGTTTGAACTCATTCCTTAATATGCTCTCGCAAGATGAACGGTCGAATTGTGAGTCCAATCTTGGAAATAAGGCGGTGGAACCATGATTTTGGCAAAGGTTTGATGAGTGCATCAGCAAGTTGGTCGTCCCCAGAGATATGTGCTACTCTTATAGAATGATCATGGACTTTCTCGCGAACGAAATGGAAATCGAGGGCTAGATGCTTCATGCGAGAGTGAAAAACTGGATTTGCCGAGTATTGTGTTGCACTCAAGTTGTCACAAAATATGGTTGGAGTTGTAGTTGATGCGAAACCAAGTTCCTTAAGGAGAGATTTGAGCCAAAGAACTTCTATTGTTGTAGAGGCTGCAACACGAAATTCAACTTCTGTGGATGATCGTGCTAATGTACTTTGCCTTTTGGAGCTCCATGCAATAGGATTTGAACCAAGATAAACAATACAGCCGGTGATACTTCGGTAATAGTCTTTATCACCTGCCCGTGAAGTTGTAATATAGAGTCACTTCATATCAAAAGACTTTTTTGTAATGAACCATGAAGATATCGAAGTAATCGTTTAAGGGCACTCCAATGTTTTGAAGTTGGTGCATGCATGAATTGTGAAAGCTTATTGACAGTAAAGGGCAACATCAGGTCGTGTAAGAGATAAATACTATAGGACACCGACTATAGCTCTGTAATCGGTGGGAGTGGAGAGCGTTGTTCAGGTGTGTAAGGTTATTGTCTCGGAACATGTAATCGGTGTGGTGGTCGGTTTACAATCGCTCATTTTGGCACGGTTAAGGAGGTCATTGATATATTTGGATTGTGATAGAAGAATACCATGAGGATGAGCTAATACCTCAACACCAAGAAAATAAGATAATTTTCCAAGATCTTTTAGAGAATATTGTGGAAAGGGCAGATATGAAATCATTTGTTGTTTGAGTAGATGGGCCGGTGATAATTATGTCATCTATGTAAACAAGAATGAAGATAAGAGATGAACCATTTGTCTGGATAAATAATGAGGGGTCGGATATGGTGGGTTTGAAATGCTTAGAATGAAGATATGTTTTAAGTTCTTCGTACCATGCACGAGAAGCTTGTCGGAGACCATAAATGTCCTTGTTGAGTTTGCAAACATGGGACGGAAATGATGGATTGACGAATCCAGGAGGTTTTGCCATATAAACATGTTAACATACCTTGTAGAAAAGCATTGTTAACATCAAGTTGGCCAAGACTCCAGTTATGTGATACGGCAAGGGATGGAATAAGGCGAAGAGTAGCGGGTTTCATGACAGGGCTGAAATTCGATGCTCGGGCGTTGATGAAAACCTTTAGCAACAAGTCGTGCTTTAAGGCGTTCAACGGAGCCATCGGGTTTGTATTTTATTCGGAATACCCATTAGTTTCCAACAATATTTGGAGCGGAAGTCGGTGGGACGAGAGTCCATGTGCGATTATTTTGTAAGGCTTCGAACCCTTGTGTCATGGCATCGCACCATAACGGGTGTTTGAGGGCTTGGGTAATAGTTGATGATTTAGTTACGGGTCCGTTTTGTGGCTATATTTAATTAGAAATGTGGATTATGATATCGAGGGTTGGGTTTGAGGGTTCTACTGGAGGTAGCGGGAGGTATTGATGGAGGTGGGTTAGCATTTGAATTAGATGTGTAGGTAACAGATTGTTGCGAGGTAGTGGGGATGTTGTTAGATTGGTGGTCATGGGAGTTTGTGGTATTTAGGATAATGTTAGTCAATATGGTATTGGTTGGGTTCATTGTTGTAGTTAGGCTGTGGATAGGATCATTAGGTTGGGTTTGTGTGGTAATGTCTAGGTTTAGGATATTAGGGCTAAGGGTATTAGACAATATTGGAAAAGTAATAGGTGACCAAACAGTGGGGTCGGGATATGACGAGGTTGTTTCTTTTGTGAGTGTTTCATAAGGAAATTCATGTTCAACAAATTGAACATGTCTGGAAGTATAGGTTTTATTTATGAGGGGGTCGAGTGCATAATAAGCACTTTGAGAGGATGAATAACCAATATCAATACATGGTTTGGATTTTGGATCTAGTTTGTGAGAGGTGTAGGGACGAAGCTAAGGATAGAAAAAACAACCAAAGTTACGTAGTTTGTCATAGTTTGGGTGTCTATTAAAGAGGCGGTTGTATGGAGACTATTTTGGAGGGTGGATGTAGGTAGGAGATTTATGATATAGGCAGCGGTAGTAAAGGCAAACGACCAATAACTAATAGGTAGTTTAGCATGAGATAGAAGAGGGAGGCCGGTTTCGCCTACATGTCGATGTCTGCGTTCAACGTAGCCATTGTGTTCGGGTGTGTGAGGCGGAGAAGTGAGATTTGACACGCCTCGAGATTGAGGATGCGTTGCAAGTTTTATGTATTCTCCTCCGTTGTCAGAGAAGAGTTGCTTGATGGTGGTTTGTAAATAGTTTTCAACTAAATTTGAAATCAGATAAAGGTGGTGAGAGAGTCAGATTTATTTTTTAGTGGGTACAACCATATATATTTGGTGTAATGATCTACAAAAATAATGTAATATTTAAGTCCATCAAAAAAGGTAATTGGTGAGGACAAACATCAGAGAATATTAAGTCAAGAGGTGCTTTAAAGGATAAAGTTGATTGATGAAAGGGTAATTTATGACTCTTGCGTATATGACAAGAGTGTAAGTCCCGAGAAGGGTGGATCTAACAACGTTTCTCGGATCAACCGAGCTTAGTGCTAGCAGAGATCATACTAAACCACCTAAGAGGTCTCGGATCTTGAGAAGTTTATTTTCGGGTTTAGAGAGAGAGAGAGATGAGAGAAACGAGAGAGCTTAGTGAGAGAGAGAATATGTATAAGTTAGAAGTTCAACAAAATGGGGCCTAACAATTTCCCTCTAGTCTTTAGTATTGAAATCCGTCGGTGTCATAAACAAGACATTCATCCTCGATCAGTGGAAGTTCAACAAGTCTTCGGACGAACTTGTTGAAGGCTTCAACTATCCGGTCGGTGTTCTGACGACCGATGTCCTCGACGGTTCTCAGCGGTGAGTGATAGAGCTTCTTCACATCCTCCATGTGTAATCCCATTAGCTCGTGCTCGTCAAAGACTCGTATTTCGTGCATGCCACGGCAGTGGATGACGGCCTCACCGGTTGTATTATCAAACTCCCAACCAATGAAGTCTCGAAGAGTGTTGGGAAGGAAGGGTTCGCCATGGTATATCTTGTGACAGTCTTTCGACGCCCTGTATCTCCACATAGTTCGTGGCTCTCTAGTGGCTGGGTCTATCTCCCATGGGTTCTTGAACTTCCGACCCTTGTTTACCTCAAAATCTTTATATCCCACCTTTGATTGATTATGCAGATACGTCTTGACCCAACCCTCCAATGTATCCTCATACTCACCACGACCTAGAGCTTTTCGAAGATAGTTGATGTCAAGCTCTGGTAAGGACTTCAGCTCGTGGTGGTTGAGATAGGTTAGGTCTCCACTAAATCTTCTTATAGCCCAACAACTGTTCTCCTTATCATACTTTGCGTAGATAATCAGTGAATCGTCATGATAAGGGTAGTTGAGCACGCGAGCACAGGCACGGCTTGAAACAATGTGAGTCTTTCTCTTCTTCTTTGGTGGTTTGTGTGTCAAGCCTGCGGCTGGATCAGAGATGGGCTCTATTGTAGGGATCTCTAAAGCTTGAGCTGGTGGTGTGTCAGGATTCAGCGAGTAGTTGATGTAGTCATTAGTTTGTCTACTGCCTCCTCCGTTCCTGCAATTAAGTCTCCCAATCTCTTCCCAGCTTCAATAAAATCATCCATCATCCCTGTAACATTACCTGTAAAGACATCTTCAGGAAATAACTCTTTATACATATCTGCAATCTTTAAGTCGATTTCCCTGACTTTGCTGGCAGAGTCGTGTGCAGCAGGGTCTTGTACATGTTCTTGATCATGTGGAGGCGATTGAGTGTTAACTCCACCTCCACCTCCTGCTGCACCGTCTCCGCCATTACCGTCACCATTATTGTCATCATCATCATCCTCATCAAAGCTATCATGGACGTTGTCGTCATCGTCCTCGTCTTCATCATCTTCACCATCTTCATCATCTCCCTCTTCACCACCAGCTTGGACCTGAGGTTGTTCAACATGTTGAGGATCCAAGCTAGTACTAACACCACTAACGGCTTGGCCACCCTATTGTACGATCCTACCAACAGTTGCCTCGCCCTCAGATGCAACAACCCTTTCAGCTCGCACGACCACACTCGGACCTGCGGTGGGTTGAGATCCATCAATCTGAGAAGTCTCTCCAGACCTTCTCCAACTTCTGAAAACGGTATCAAGTCTGTCCTCCAAGCCGTGAAATTCATCTTCACGCATGCCCATAAGATCAGAGGCAGCTTGATACTTGCTTACCAGATCCTCATTCGTCTTCAACTGCTGCTCATTGAGACGGTCATGCTCTGATAGTTTTGCTTGAAGGGTCTCAATCTGAGCTCGAAATTGTGTATTCTCATCAATAAGTACGTTGATAGAGTCAGATGAGTCCAATTGACCATCAAGAGTAGAGACCCTGGAGTTGGTGGCCTCCTTTTCAACATCCCACTTTCTCGTAGCATCCTCCACCATCTTCTTCAAGCCTTCTTCAAGAGCATTGGCAGTTGGTAATTTTCTTTCAAGATAAGCCACTCTATCACCAAGCCTTGAGTGATCTGCCCTCAGATTAGCATTTTGGGAAGATTCATAATTCATTAGCACATGTAGATTCTGAATTCGAGTGTGGAGAGTGTTGATCAGGAGGCGTTGACTTTCAATTTTGGCCTTATTCAAGTCCTTCTCCTTCTCCAAAGTCTGAACCTTTTCCTTCAACTCTCCCTTCTCCTTTTCACCTTCAATCGCCTTTTTCTTCATGTCTTTTATGAATGTGAGGAGCACCATCTCCCGTTCGGCCCTCTTGGCGTTTGATTCCTCCAGTGTGACAATCCTATCGAGGATAGGATCGGCGTACACCGGAGGTGTCAAAGACTTCCCTTTGGTGATGGGTTTTGGTGAAAATACAGTGGAAGGTGGGGTCATGGACATAGTGGGTGGTGAGGTGATTTGGAAAGGTACGGTGATGGATTGGGTAGGCATTGGTGAGGTTGTGGAGGTAGGTGATGTTGAGATGAGTGGTGATTGGGTTGGTATATGTGAGGTTGTGACGGTGGGTGGTTTTGAGAATATGGAGGTGTATGGTATGGGTTCTAAGTTTAAGGCTGGTGGAGGTTTTGTAGGTGGGGAGGTGATAACGATTTGGCTCCAAAGGCTAGTAGTTTGTATTGGTGAGCTAAATATAGATGATGTTAATATTGAGGAGGATGTGGGTTCAGTGGTCGGTTGTGTGGGTGGTGTTGTGGTTTAGGATGGCTCGGGCTCGGTTTGGGTTGGTTGTTCGGGTGGAGTTGTAGGTTGTGGCTATGATTGTGGTGGTGAGGGTGGTATTGGTGGTAGGAAGGTTGAGACAGGTTGGTCTGCTGATGAGGGTTCGGGTGAAGAATCGGGTGAGTCATGAAGCATGGTTTTGGTTTTCTTGGCATTGGCTTTCTTTCTAGATTTTGGTTTCCTATAGGCTGGAATTTGAATCTTGGATACGCCTAAGTCTTTTAGGACTTTGGCTAAGGTTTCTTTTGTGACTACCGGGTGGTTCAGAGGTGGAGGAAGGCTTACCTTTTATGGGAAGCTTGACAATGAGCTTGGAGGACTTCTGGGAGTCTCCAAGATTCCTCCAACGCTTCAAGGGCGGAACGTCCTCTTCTTCTTCCTCCTCGGTAACCTTCTCCTTGCCCGAAGAACTACCAACAGAAGGCTTGTCAGTAGCCTTCCTCTTCAAGTCGTATTTGGCTTTTGTCCTTTCTTCAGCTGGCTCATCAGACGAATCAGCATGCTCTGCCTCAACCTCAGGCTCAATGTCAACCATTTCTCCATTTTCAATAGAAGCCTCATCCCCAGCAGGCTCTGTCTCTTCAAACAATCCAAACTTCGGACCCGGTCTTGGTCCCTCATATTGATGTCTAGGGATGGCAATGAAACAAGAACCCGACGGGAAAACCCGAAACCCGACATAAATGGGACGGGTAATACCTGACCCGTTAGGGTTTGGAACAGGTTTGGGAATAGTTTTGATTTGTTCACGGGTCTAGGACGGGTTTGGGATTTCTAATATACCCGATTACCCGATAACATAGACCCATTTACCCGATTATATACCCGATGTACCCGATATAGCTTATTATATTATACATATACTACATTCCAAATATATTATTTGTCGAAACTTGTTTATGTCAATTATTTGAGATATTTTACCTTTATGGTAATCATCTTTGTAATCGATTAGTTATATTTTATCAAAACCCCGGTAGAAACCCGACGGGTTTTGAGCCGGTTATACCCGACGAGTATTTTGTCAAAACCCGATAGGAAACCCGAAACCTAATGGGAAAACCTGAAACCCGACAGGTAATTACCCGATTAAAACCCGACGGGTTTGGGACGGATTTGGGATAGACTTTTATAACCGGGTATGGGTTTGGGAATACCTAAACCCGACCCATTGCCATCCCTATTGATGTCCTTTCCCCTTCGTGCTCAACAACACACCAAAAATTGACAACTTGATCTCATGCACATGATAAGGCTCGGGGAGAGACTTCTTGTCTTTTTCTTTCTTATTAGGTGGCCTAGGTACCTCGGGCATCATATCATTAATTAGCATCTGTACAAAACTCGAATAAATAAGCCATGTAGAGTCAGTCTTTGCATTGGCTATCATGCACAGGAACAATCTCCTCGAATAATTGAACTTCTCTTTAGTGGTCAATGCAAACATAATCCGCACCAAGTTAACCCTCATGCTGTTAAAACCTCCACGTATGTCAGCAAAACAATGAGTCACGATGTGATAAAGAAATCTCCAATATGGTGGGAGATGTTTCTTTTCCAAACTCCTCCACTCAGTATCATAACCCATCTGAGTCTTTAAAAATATTTGCATTTTCAAACCAGAAAAACATTTACCCACTAAATCCAACACTCGTTTATTTTTCTTAATTTTCTTTTGTCGGTCCGTAACTGTTAACATATGCACTGACGATCTCTTCAGCAAAACAAAGCAAAATAAAATATAATTTGATGAAAATTTTAAAGTAAAAAATAAAATAAAACTAAAATAGGAATAAAAATAAAAGTAAAAATAAAAATAAAAATAAAAAGAAAATAAAATTAAAATATTTATATACATAATATTTTACAAAAAAATTTAAAAACTAAAACTAAAAATAAAAATAAACTTCAAAATAAAATAAAATAAAATGAACTAAAATTAAAATAATAAGCCTTTTAAAATCTTAAAATTTAGAAGTAACTATTTAGAGGGATTGGTGTAAAATAAATATTGAATTAATTTACATAATATTGTTAAGAAAGATCACAACAGGGAATCATATTGATTTGCAAAGCCCTAGATCGCGTTTCCATTTTGATATTATTGTGACACAAGTTCATCATCAATTATAGGTATTGTCCACTTGTTGAACTTGACAAGTGTTTTGATGTTAACGTGATATATTTAAGATTCAATTAGGCATGATACTTATGTGGTCCCCACTTAATCAGACATGTTACTGATTCTATCATATCTCGGGCCTACTTTGTGTTGACATATCACCTCAACTTGACTTAAACCTTTCTTAGTTGATCACAGTACTCTTATTAACATACTTGACACTTTGAACTTTAGTTTTGCACACTTGAATCGATCTAGAAAGATTAAAATAAAGCAGAAGATTCAGGGCCTTAAAAATCAGATCTTGTATTACTACAAACAGAGAAAGTCCAAGGCTTGAATCAAAATAAATGAAGAAATAAAGCAGAATTAAAATCCCTAAGATGACCCTTTTTTCGACTCTTTTTCTTGATTTTTCCTTTTCTTTTCTGTTTTTCTTTTCTTTCTTGACTCTTTTTCTTTTTCTTTTCTTTTCTTTTCTTGACTCAAAGAAAATTAAAAATTGACACTTATTTCATAAGACAACTGTAATCAGGTAAACAGAGACTTGGGTATGACATGTGTAATTACATTTCGTCCTTCATTGATATGACTCTAACGGAATCATGCAACCGCTTCATAAACGTATAGCCACTAGCATCGGCAATAGTTTAAGTTTATATCACCCAACACTTACTTGTTTGTCAAGCCTATCTACACATTGATGAATGACCTTGTAGCCTTTTGATCTAATCTTTTGACGCGCTAGAATCATTACATACCAATGTACTATCACTTTCCACATGGTCGGATCAAATTCTTAATGGAAAATTTTTAAATATCCGACTCCCTCTATGAAGGAGCTCCCTCTAAGCGGGATAAAGATTTTTGAATTTTTTGAGATTTTTCTTAAATAGGAGTAAAGATGAAATTAATATTATATATAAAAATAAAATCTTTTTGTTAAGTAAAGTGACTTGATTTTGGTTTTTCTTAATAGTAAATTGAAAATATTTTTGGTGAGTTAAAGATAACTCATTTTCTCCCTCTAAAATTGTGACATATTTGAAAAATATTTACAATTTTAAAAACAAAGGTTAAAATTTACTCAAAAGAAATCATGCCCAATGACTCAACGAGATACAAAAATTGGGCACGACTAAAAGCTTTGGTAAAAAGATCTGCAAAGTTATATTCAGAATGGACCCTTTTTATGTTCACAAGCTTACGATCAAAACAATCACGAATAATGTGTATTCTGATGTCGATGTTCTTAGTTTTGGAGTGCTGGACCGGGTTTTTAACAATTGCAACGGCCGCCTCGTTATCACATTTGATCGTTGTATCAAAGAAATTCAAACCATAATCCAGCAGCTGATGCTGGATCCATATCACTTGAGAGCAGCAGCTGCATGCGGCAATGTACTTGGCTTCTGCTGTGGAGGTGGACACAGTGACTTGTTTCTTGCACTGCCATGAGATCAATCGATCTCCCAGGAATTTACATCCACCCGATGTTGATTTTCTGTCCAAGTTGCATCCCCCATAATCACTGTCGGTGTACGCATGAAGTTCCAAGGGAGACTCATTTGGATACCAAAGACCCAAATATGGTGGGATTCTCTCGTTCAAGTATCTGAAAATACGCTTGGCAGCCGTCATGTGGGATTCTCTCGGGTCAGACTGATATCTGGCACACTGACAAACAGGGAACATGATCTCCGGTCTTCTTGCAGTGAGATACATCAAGGAACCAATCATGGACCTATAAAGGTGTTGATCGACTGGTTTTCCCAATGGATCAGGAGCGAGAACAGGTCGCGTGGAGATTGGAGTCATGAAGGCCGTTGAGTCCTTGAATCCAAATTTTCGAACAATGTCATGAACGTACTTTTCTTGGTGAATCAAAGTTCCGTCCTTCTTTTGCTCAACTTGTAAGCCCATGAAGAAAGTCATCTCCCCTAAGGAAATCATTTCAAATCGCTTCTGCATAATCTCAGAGAACTCCTTGCACAGATTCTCATTCGTGGACCCAAAGATAATGTCATCAGCATACACTTGAACGAGAATCAGATCACCCTTAACCTTCTTGACAAAAAGAGTTTGATCGACGATTCATCTTTTGTAACCATTATTCACGAAATGATCAGCCAGTGTGGCATACCAAATGCGAGGTGCTTGGTGAAGACCATAAAGTGCTTTGTCAAGTCGGTAAACATGATTAGGATGATCTGGGTCTTCAAAACCTGGAGGTTTACTAACATAGATTTCTTCTTTCACTTTCCCGTACAAGAAGGCAGTCTTGACATCCATCTGATATACTTTGAAGTTCATATACAAGGCGTATGCCAGAAAGATACGAATTGCTTTTAATATGGCTACCGGTGCATAGACTTAATCTTAATCAAGTCCTTCACGTTGCCAAAAGACTTGCACAACAAGCCGGGCTTTATTTCTAATGATCACCCCTTTGTCATCTTTCTTATTTCGGAACACCCATTTCATTCCGATCAGCTTCTTATGTTCTGGTTTATTCACTAGCCTCCAAACATTCAACTTCTTGAACTGTAACAGCTCTTCTTGCATTGCTTCAACCCAAGAGTTCTATTTCAACGCAACTTTGTCATCCTTGAGCTCCACCTGTGAAATAAAACAAGCAAAAAGACATCTGTTAATAGTACCAGAGGTGTTGCGTGTTTGGATGCCAGCGGACGGATTTCCAATGATGTTCTTAGTCGGATATCGACGATGAATTGGCAACTGTGGAATTTGGTCGACATGCTCGACTAGTGTAGCCTCTAGCTGAATGGTCAGGCTCTCTATGGGATGAAAGACTATAGTCACATTGACAGGAGCATTTGGTTGAGGATCACTTGCACCTTCTTCTTGATCAACCAAGTGTTCATGAGAAATGGGACCTTCCCATAGGTTGTCATAAAATGGTACAACGACGGCTGGAATAGAAGTTGAATCGGTGCTACCAGAGGCTCCATTCTGAACAAATTCATTCTGCACATTTGCTTGATCAGTCTCCTCAGCATTACCATGAATTTCTTCTTCAGAGAGAGGTGTAGGAACAGATTCAACTACACTCGGTTCTGCTGGAGGATCCACTGCTTGATCAGTCTGGACATTTTCAGCATGATCTTCCACATTGTCAGCAAACACGTAAGAGTCAGTATCTGAATCAGTGGTGTCTTCAACAACGGGCATCTCAGTAGAGTCTGTAGACTGCTGCACATTTGACCGGGGTTGGTTGGTTAGCCACGGGTGGAACATTAAGTATAGGTGCGGGTGGAGCTACTTGAACATCTTCCAGACCTCTCAAAACAACATGCATCAGTATTGACTGATCGTCTTCAGATTGAGCTTGCGTTGTCACAACGGTGGGAACAGGAGAAACAGCTGGTGCTGTATACATTCCTCGAAACTGCTTGAATAGTCCTTCATAGTTAAACATCCAATTTGAACCAGTGTGTGCATCGGTAGGGTTCAATTCTTGCCAATCTATGCTGTATGATCCCAAGATCACTCGTGTTTTCTTGTTGTAGGCACGATAAGCACTTTTGTCAGAAGAATAACTAACAAAGTAGCACTCATCCGCTTTTTTAGCAAACTTGGAAGTTGTAGCAACGTTTGTTTGGAGCACGGTGCAAGAACATCCAAACGTCCTGAAGAAATTTACACTTGGCTTGTTTCCATAATAGACTTCATAAGGTGTCTTATTCAGTCTCTTATTTAGCAACACACGATTCTGGGTAAAGCAGGTAGTATTGATAGCTTCACCCCAGAAAACCAAAGGAAGTTTGGAGTATGACAACATGGTTCTGGCAGCTTCAACCAATGTACGGTTTCGTCTTTCAGCCACCCCATTTTGTTCGGGAGTGTAAGGTGCGCTGAACTAACGAACGATTCCCTTGTTGTGGCAGAAGTCATTGACGGTTTTGTTGCAAAATTGTGTTCCGTTATCACTCCTTATGCACTTGACTCTCTTGTCAGTTTGGTTCTCAACCAAAATGATGAACTTGAGCAAAAACTAAGCCATCTCATCCTTGTGTCCTAACAGAAAAGTCCAACTGAAACATGAAAAATCATCAGTAATAACCAGACAATAGGCTTTTCGACCTATTTCCATTGGTTGAATGGGACCAAAGAGGTCCATATGTAACAGTTGAAGAGTGGAGCTTATGGAATTGACAGTCTTGGGTCTGTGAGGGAGTTTGTGCTGTTTGCATTTTGAGCAAGCTAAACATTTTTCAACACATTGATAGGATTTTACAGGCAAACCCCTCACATGGTCACCTTTAACCAACTTATTCAAGTTTTTAAAGTTGACGTGACCCAATCGTTGCCATAGGGATGAGTCGTTTTCCGCGGCCATGGACATCAAATAGGAAGAAGTACACATGGAATAATTACTTCTCATGTCCAAAATATAAGCATCATTGTGCCTCGGAGTACGCAACATGATCCATTATTCAGGAACTTTAAAACCAGGTTTAAGAATAAGACACTCATTTTCTGTGAAAAGGGTAGAGAATTTCTTATCATAGATTTGGGAGACACTGGGCAGATTGTGATTGAGCTGTTCGACCAGGTTGACATCATCAAAGGTCAATGTACCATTAGAGACCTTTCCTTGCTTTGTTATCTCTCCTCCAACATCACCGGTAAAAGAGACATGCCCACCGTCGAATGGTTTGAAGTCAAACAACAGGGACTCATCTCCTGTCATATGTCGGGTGTAGCCACTGTGTAAGTACCAAATACTATTGACAGGCCTTCCAGGCTGACCCTACACACACGAGCAGCAAGTTAGTAAAGGGTTTCCCGAGACGTATTTGTCTCGGAAAAATTAAACAGAAAATCACCCAGTTTAATTTTATGATTCCTGAAAATATAATCTTTTGGAGAATCGGAATCAGACGAGCAATCCCTCGAGGAACTTGAATTATGATTTCCTCGGTTTTGAAACTATTTTCTGGATTGCCTTCTCTTGGGTTTGGGCTTAACAATAAAATCCTCGGTGTGTTTCTTGTTGAAAACATTTGAAGGACCCTTTGGGTTTTAAAATTCTGAACCTTTTGCTAACCTTTTTCTTTCTCTTTGAGTTAGCCAAAATGGTTTATTTATTTTCTTATCAGCTTTGGGTTTCACTACAAGAAATTCAGCTTTTAGCGGCGACAAAAGTCGCCGCTAATACCCCCGTTTGTCGCCACTAAAGGTAATAGCGGCAACATGTCGCCGCTATATTGTTGCCACTGTTTCCCTGCCGCTGAAGCTCAAGTCGTCACCACTAATGCATAATGTGTCGCCGCTAAAATATTTCCGGAAAATTTAACAAAAAGTCTTACGGTCACCGGAGACTTTGCCGGAAAATTTTCCGGTGACAGATTTTCCACGTTTTAAACAGAAAAAACATGACTATTAATCAAATTAAACTTGAAAATGAAAATAATACACGTTTTATTTCTCATAAAATTGGTAAAGTTACATGATTTCTACTTATTTTTTACATAAAATTTCGATGGTTGTTAATGGTGGCCGCAGGTCTTAACGGAGGTTGATGATGGTTGCAGATCTTGTCGGATATTGATGATGGTGGTTAACGGTGGTCACAGGTCTTGTCGGATATTGAAGAGTCTTGGCAGTCTCGTATCATGAAGGTCTTCACGATCTTGGATGTTGACGACGCGGCGGTGGTGGCCGGTTGCAGGTTGTCGGCTGATGATATAAAATATGATGAATGGTGTGTTTGGTTTAGGGTATGTAGTTGTTGAAGTTTATTGATGGTGTGCTTGTTTGAAAAGGTAAGATGAGGAGGAGAGTCTTGAGCCCTTAGATATAATATTTATCAACGGTCAGGAGCAGATTTTGATGGATCATGCGGATCAAGCCATTTAGTGGCGACAGAAATAGCGGTGACATTGTCGCCGCTATTGCTCAATGTCGCCGCTATTTCTGTTGCCACTAAAGAACAAATTTCTTGTAGTGTTTGAAATCCGTCTCATTGGTAGTGGAGTGAGTTTGGTTAGACATCTTCTTAGTTTTAACATTAACCTTAGGAAATGTCTGACCAAACGCACTATTTAGTTCTCTTTGTTGCTTGTGCCAGTTCTTGCAATGTCTCGTAAGATGAGATGGATTTCCATAAACGAAGCAACACTTTCTTTGGTTACACTTATAGAAATCATGATCACTGAGATATGTGAGATATGGTGATGTAGTATGGTTAACATGTAGGTAACCTCTATCTGACTGATAATTATAAACATTTGAATAATGAGTTGCAAAATAATTTGATTGCCTAGGTTTCTGTCGAGAGTAGTAATAGGCACTATCAAATTGATCATAAAATTGAGAACTATTTTTACAATTTGTATTTTGAGAAAATGAGGTTTTCGTAGGTGGCACATATTTACAAGAAGTGCTTGGTTTTTCTTTTTCAAAATTTGATTCTTGTTTTCTCAAGTTCTCAATATCATGAACAATTGATGAGCAACTATGACTAGTCTGTTCATCAACCTTGGCTTCAATGATTTCATCAAAAACAGTTTCACATTCTGAATCAGAAGAAGAACATTCACTTTCATTACAAACATTTTTACAACTTTCATCACTAGAAGTTTCACAAAATACAGTTTTTGATCCTGAAATAAGACTTCCCAACATAGATTCACAAACTTTATTACAAACAGGATTGTTAATTGACTTTGTTAGACCCACACAAGACTCAAAACGGGGTTCTAACTCTCCATTTTGCTTACAACCCTGGTTAACCATCCAACAATCACCATTGATTACATCACCTGCTCCACAAGACACATTCACGTTAGACTTATCAAATGGTTGAATTGGAGCAGCAGTTTTTGATGCCGCAGGAACAAAATTCACTGGTTTTGGTATTCTACCAATTCCATATGCCATTTCTTCCTCGGGAGAAGTATTATAGCTAAACTGGGGCAAGCTAGTATAATTATCATTCATTGGTGGAGGTACCGCTGAATAATCATATCCTAGCCCCGCTTTAACTTTAGTACTTCTCTGGGCTCCAATAAGATCATCCAATTTCTCAGATGATGCTTCAAATCTTTCAACTTGTTTGTCTTTTTCCTTTTTATCAGAAGCATTAAGTTTCAACTTTTCAATTTCTTCTTTTAATTCATTAATTATGTTTTTATAATAAATAACATCATGCTCCTTTTGAAAAATTTTAAGTTTAAGATTTGCCACATCATTATGATGAGTATCAATCTTCTCAACGTAAATCTTGTCAGCCTTTACATATTCAGCATTTAATTGTCGAAGTTTTGCATTTTCTTTCAAAACTTCGTTATGATAATATCTATAGTATGTAACCTTATTTATGCAAGCTTCAGAACAGAGATTGTGATTTACCTCATCGAGTGGTGATGCGTCAAAATTTGCAGCTGAGGACGAAGAAGCTTCATTGTTAGAAGTGAAAGCCATTCCTGCCATGTTGAGAGGATTGCTCAGCTCCTGAAATTGATCATCCCAACCCACAATTTGGACCTCCTTTTGAGAGACAAGAGCCCTTGAGTTTGATCCTTGATTGCTCTTGGGTGGATGACCTCCAATTCTTGGAGTTGAGCTGCTTGGCTTGTGCACTTCGTGTTTCTTCCCAGCTGCCTTGCTGTTTTCTTCATCGGTCACCTCAGTCACACGAATGTCGTTTGCTGGTTTGGGAGGATTTGTGAACTCCCTTGCAAAGTGACCCATCTCACCACAGTTGTAGCATCGAAGCTTGTCTTTGTCAAAACCAATTCTCTTTTGATTAGAATCCTTGAAACTATCCTTCCCATATGTCTTCATGAAGTTGGTGGCTCTGTGAACTGCCATAGCCATCTGGTACTTGATATCCATCTTCTCGAGATCCTTCTGGTTAATGTCTTTTAAATCTTCAGCTTCAAATTGAGGAGGCAACAACTTTCCTTGCATCAATTCTTCGTGACTTGACAAAAATGCATGAACCAGAATTATGTTTGTATCGTTCAGCATTGGAAGGGATTCACAGTAGCTTGAGCTTTTGCTTGGCTGATTCTTTGATGAAGATGAAATTCCTTGGGCCTTTAATGCTTGCTCAACTGCACTATCAACTGCTTTCTGAAATGAGCTAGACTCAGATCACCCAGATTGACTTTCCGTTGAGATAAATGCAGTAGTCTGTGATAGAACACTTGAGGAGTACTTTGGAGTGGTCACAGGATACACATTCTGCTGGGTTTTGCTTAGAAAAGAAGTTGGAATTGTTGATGCGGTATCATCCTAGCTTGATTAAGAGAACTCAGATGATTGTTCATTCTCATCTGCTCATCCATTTCAAATAACTTGATTGTTGAAATCAAATTAGTGTTTGTCATTTCATTCAAATTTGTGGTTCTCTTGATCGTGATTGTGTTAGTACTCCAACAATACGGCAAAGAATTCATCAACTTGTGGTTGACTTCTGAGTTGGTGATGTTGACACTGGCAGCTCTCATTCTAACCATCATCTTTTCAAATCTTTTCACCAAGTCCAACACAGCTTCACGGTTGAACATATTGAACTCTTCTTTCAATAGGGCTTTCTTGTTTTCCCTTATCTCAGCATTGCCCTCAACCTTCTCAACAAGTGCATCCCACAAACCCTTTGCACTTATGTGTTCACGTAAAGTCTCAGTGATCTCATTTGAAAGACAAACTGTCAAAGTGAGATATGCTTTCTTGTCTTGTTCTAACAAGTCCCTATCATTTTGATCATAATTTTTAGGAGTCTTAAGTTGTTCCCCAGCTTGAGTGATAGTCACGGGAACGTGAGGACCTTGCTCAAAGCATCTCATTAAAACAGAATCAGTCAACGAGATGAAGTTCATAAACCTCCATTTAAAATCGGCAAAGTTATCATCTAGGGTCATATACTTTGGAGGTTTTGTAGGTTTTCCCACTTGGTTCTCTAGCAACAAATACCCCTTCAACAGTTCTGAATCAGTACTAGTCATGGTTGCAACAGTCTCAAACACTTAAAAGTCCTTAAACAATTTTGAAATCTAACTCAGACAAAAATTTCGCGCGAAGCAGGCTTATGCGAAGCGAAAAAGTTGTTCCAAGCGAAGCGAAAAGTTCTGATGAACAGTGATGCGAAGCGAAACTGTGCTTATACGAAGCGAAACTGTTTCATGCGAAGCAAAACAGTTTCATGCGAAGCGAAACACAATTCAAGCGAAGCGAAAAGTTCTTGTGCAAAGCAAAAATGTTATGAGAAGCGAAAAACTCAAATCTTCCTGAAGCAATCTTTCTTGGGATCTGTCCCTCTAATCTTGTCAGTTATGTTCAAAGGTTGGTACACTGATTTTCATGTCGTGCGATGCGAAATTATTAACTTGTCAAATTTTAACAATTTTCAAATCCGTAACATCAATTTTTAACACTTTTATACCCAAAACTTTTAGATCTAATGCTAGTACACTTGTTATTTTCACCAGGAACACACTTTAAGACATGATTATCAACACGAGACCGATTCTTTTTTTATTTTTGTAATTTTTTCATGTTTTTGTGGTTTTTCTTTGCAATGAGCTTATCTTTCTTTTTCTCAAGATCAAAACTCAAGGTTGTGATCCAAAAACCCTCAACTAGTGAGCCAAAGCTCTGATACCTAACAACGTTTCTTGGATCAACCGAGCTTAGTGCTAGCGGAGATCACACTAAACCACCTAAGAGGTCTCGGATCTTGAGAAGTTTATTTTTGGGTTTAGAGAGAGAGAGATGAGAGAAACGAGAGAGCTTAATGAGAGAGAGAATATGTATAAGTTAGAAGTTTTTGCAAAAGGTTTTTTTCTCTCATGACATGCTCTCGATTTATAGAGGAGCATGCATGAGAAGTTACTTTATTTCAAAGTGCCCAATGGGCTTGTTTACATTTCCCTTAGGCCTAAACACATACAACACAAAACAAAAAGCCCAATACATATATATATTCAATACAAAAGACTTATATCACAAAATGGGGCCTAACAAAGAGTTGCAACTATCATTAGAATTTGGAACATATGAAATAAAAGAAGATTAAAATTGCAAGGTTCTATTGTTTGGGTGACCCAAACGATGGTGCCAATGCATGGACTTGGATTTTTTCAATAAGAAAGTTGTGGGAGGATGTGAGGAGCGAATTTCATATATCCCATTACTTGGCGTCCCTTTAAGGAGAGGGAGTTTGGAATTTCGCTCCTTGATGACAAAAGAAAAATCAAAAAACCTGACTTTAAGTTTATTGTTGTGGCATAAGTGTGAAATTAAAATAATGTTTCGAGAGAGAGAAGGAACGCAAAGGACTTGGTTTAAGCTAGATTATAAGTGTGGTTTGTGTATGAATTAGGAGAGAACCAATGTGAGTTATAGTAAGAGACGAACGATCAGCGATTACAAGCTCTTTAGTCATACGGTGCATGAGTGCACAACGCATTTAGGTTATTTGTGACATGATGTGAGGCACCGCTATCAAGCAACCAATTAGTTTGGGACGAATTGTTTTCAACATTCATTGTGAACCTGCGGTGATGTCTTTGAAACAACGGTGAAATTATGTGAAGAAGAATTGATGTTGACGTTCATGGTGAGAAGAAGGGTGAAATGGTTATAGATTATTAGAAGAAAAAAAATCATGGCTCAATGATACCATAAAGAGAAATCAGTATTGGTTGAAAGTTACATAGTCACAGCATCCGGCATGTTACACCATTGCCCATACATATGTGAAGAGCCAGAGTTTGTTTTAAATTGGATCCCTTTCTAGCTAAGCTGTTTTTATATGATGACTTGTCTAGGAATTTGCTCCACCATGCTCCGTATCACTCTATGGAACTTGATTTCCGATTTCCATTCATAGACCGTAAGCTGAGTCGTTGATTGAAAAATGAAGTTCATTATTTAAAAGGAGATGCTTCTGCTTAAATTTTAATGTACGCTTGATTGCTTTCCATTGTTATATGTAAACTCTTGTACAATCTGCATTCTTTAGACGTCCGCTCAATATTACGATCTAGAATATATATAGAGATCAACTGAAATTGTTTCTGAAAAGCAATCATTTCCTTATTGTATGTCAATTCTATCATTTATATCAGGAACTGTGGATTGATGATGACTCTTTAGCCTCCTTTGAGTATTCAACCACACTTTTTATCTGTCATTATATTCTAGGCATGAATCAATCACTTTAATGTAAGCTGTCTAAGATTTATTGTAAGCTAGTTTAGTGGGATGTGATATTGATGCTTCTTTTTTTGCTTTAATTGGGAATTTATTCTTCTTAGTTATCCAATTATTCTTTCCCTTTTTGGAAATAATTCAAATGCATCTTTGTAGATAATCACACTTTGAAATACTATCATGCTTCAAGTGCTTTCGCTTACCCTACCATTTCGGAACCACTTATTTTACTCGATTAGACATTATATTATTTTACGTGAAGATAGTTTTCTGGATAAGTGTGTCTATGTGATATGAATCCACACAACAGATTTATACTTGAAAGAATTGGACAAAAGGCAAATGAGTATGAAAAGATTCCTATACAAAACAGGCTCCGGTTCTTTCTGTTTAGAGTTGCATGGCTAAAGAGCAATGGACATGAATCGGATCATGTGGCAAACGAACATCCGAAGGCCTAATTTCAAATCTCAAGTTTTCCCCGACTTCATTAACTTTTTATTATTTCGTTTTAGTTATAACAATGCGCAAATCATTGACCACATTACTTTACGTGTTTACTTAATTATGTAACTTCAGTTAGTAGTTGTCAGTTCTGAATTTCGAGATTTGGCAATGCCTACGAAAATTTGGAGTTCTTTATGTAAAAGAAAGTTCGATGTATTTGTTTAAATCTATACTATTAACAACACCGTGTCAATGATAAATGTTTGCAATAATATTAATTGGCTTCACTAATTCTAAGTATACAAAGGAACATACATGACCACCAATGGCAAAATAAATAGAAAATACCTGAATAAGTTGCATATCTCACTAACTTACAAACACATAAAATACATTTAATGCTTTAGAATATCAGATTCCTGTTGACTTGCAGAGCATTTGTGTGTCACTTGAACCACTGGTGCTTTTTGGTCCATATTTATAAGATTTAGCCCACATCAGATAAACAAGGAAGTTAAGCCCACTAAGTACACACATTAGCCAGTAAAATCTTTCAAGATGATAATGATTTAAGTTACTCCCATAGAGCCATGGCGTGTGACGGAAGGTCCCCGTAACATGGTTCACTAAAGACACAAGCACCGAACTAAGATAGTAACCCATTGCTAGTGAAGCCCAAGAAAGAGATGTAGCCAGTGATCTCATGCTAAATGGTGCCTCGGTGAAAAAGAAGTCCATCATGCCAGCTAAGCTAAAAAGATCAGCTGATCCAAGAAACAAGTATTGCAAAGAAACCCAAAGGAAAGTAATCGGAAGTGGTTCAGTAGAGTTCATTAAATTTTCCCCATGAGCGACTTGTTTTCGTTTGATTTCAACTAAAGCTGCGACCGCCATCGCCATGATGGATAGAAACAACCCGATTCCTATTCGTTGTAAATGGGTTATACCCATTTCTGTTTTGGTTATCTTTCTTGCAAATGGGATTATAGCATGGTCATACATTGGTGCAAGTATCATGATGAAAATGACTGGGAATATAGGAAGAGAAGCTGGTGGGACGAGTAACGAGCCGATTTTAGTGTTCATGGTTGCTGCTTGTTGGACAGAAAAGGTTGAGAGTTGAGCAAGGCAGCAGTTAAGCATTATGGTTGACATGAATACTGGGAAGATTTTGAGGACAATCTTAACCTCTTCCACTTGTTTAACATTGACCTTAAATGTTGGAAAAGTAGACTCATTTGTAACTGCTCGGTCCAAGAAACCGACTTCTTCTGGTATGCTTTCTTCTACTTTGCGGTTTTCTTCCTTGTTTGATGTGGATGATGGGTTTGTGCTAACTACAGCAGTTCTTGTCTTACTTGAAAATGTGTTCAAAATTGCTGCCGCAAGTGCCTGGTGTAAACAACTTTGCACTTGAGTTTCTGTTAGCCGAGTTTAACATGTATCTGTTATAGTTATTAATATTTATGTTTGTAAGGGATAACTGTTTTTATCGTTCACTATTTGGTTTAACTTTTCCATCGTAAGTTTTCATTTATTCAATACGCATTTATTAGCAATTATTCCATCTTTAGCTTAAATAATAGGATATTTATTATTATTCTTTTTGAATTTTTAACTTTTAGAGTCGGCGTCTCACCGGAAGAAACCTCTCTGTCCCTTAGGATGATCCTAAGGTATGGTGATATTGTTGTTTGGTTAGTTTTCTAATTGTATTCTCTCTATGTATATAAAGAGATCTAGTTTCAGTTATTCAAAATAATATTATTCACTATTCTTTTAGTTTCTGTTATCAATTTAAGGTAACCGACTTTAAAAAGGTTTGATTTTAGGATATGCGTTTGATCTGGCTATATAACCGGACTGGCTAACGTGTCACAACGTTTTGTGACATGACATGTGAAAACTGGTTTTACTAAAATATATGAAAATGGTACCTTACAAATGGTTGTAATAGGGCTTCCTGTAGGAAGTTTGATCCTATAGAAAGTGAAACCAAGTAGAAATATAGGGATAGAGATGAGAATAGCCATGGTGGAAACACCATAGCCCCACTGCCATCCTTTATTATCCTCAATCCACACTCCAAATGTCACTGCAATAAGTGCACCACAAGCAAGGCAGAATACATAATAATTAAAAAAGGATGATCTTTGTTTTCTTCCTTGAGTGGTTTCTTCATCAAACTGTTCAGCTCCATGAGGTGGAAGGGAACCTTTTATTCCACCAACACCTAATGCCACCAAATATAATCCGATGAATAAAACCGCTTCTTTACCGCCTTCAACTTCTTGGCACTTATCATTCCTGTTGCTTGATAAACAGCTTTCTGGTTTCAATGATCGCGTGTGGGCTTGCAGTGTGAGTATTACAAGACCCTGTTACAATAATCAAAAACAATTTAGTCAACTTGCATGCATTTTATTGTTGTTTGACTTCTAACTTTCCTTCTGTTTTGTCTTCTTATAGATAAGGATTTGGATGACTATGTTTCTTAGGGTACAATGCATGGGCAAGTAGATTTTGAGACAATGAAGGCTCAGGCCATAAAATCTTGTTGATTTAATATTTCTATTTTCTATTTCTTGGACCGCACATATGCGACGGCCATAATCTACCTCCATGAATTTATCTCTTGCCTCAGCACAGAAAATTGGGTTCCTTTTCGTAAAAAAATTCTTTTCACTCATGTGACTCCTATTGCATCTATGTGTATGTATAATTATAGACCATAAAACGTGTTGTCAAACAATCTCAAAATGAAAATTACCTTCATATAATTTGTTATTTTATAGAATTCGGGTCCTAGAGAAGTGGGGCCCTATAGTCATTACTAATTACCTAATTTCACTTTCACTTGAACCACCCGAGAGGTCACACGCAGATCATCCCCGAAAACAAAACAGTTAAAAGCATTTATATAAAACCGGTCGATTTTGATAGATTTAGTCAAATTCAGTCATCAAAAGATGTCGTAATCCCACTTATTAGTTGCCTTTTCTCCAGGGAACTGAATATATGTCTATATACACACGCATATATATATAGATGCATATACACATACACGTTAAAAGTTTCTTACCGTGAGTTCAATTGTAGCACTTATGAGATAAATGCAATAGGTGGTGAAGAAAGCATCAGCTAAGAAGCCAGCAAGGAGAGCAAGAAGGAAGGCTGTGCCCATGAAATTGCTAACAATGTTTGAGCATCTTGATGGAGAAAAGTGCATGAATTTTGACAAATAGAGCACTAGGTTGCTTGCATTTGTCAAATATGCCAAATTCTCCAATACTTCCACAACTGTATATATGTTTCACACAATTAAAAGAGTTAGTTAAGTATACAAAATCCTAATCATAACTTGATCCAGCTGGTTAGCATGATAGATTCTGACTTGCCTAAAACAAAAGATGCAGCACGTATGCCACCGTGTTGGCCTTCCATAGCTGGTTTGTTTCTCCAACTAACATACCTGCTGGATTTGCTTATTTGGCATTCTTCATCCTACATTAAGTCCATCACAGATTAAAATATTATCATCAGAGCTAGAATGTGGTAGTAAAGAAAAGGCAAAAAGAATAATTAGTCATACCATAATATTAATGTTCTGCAAACAAGACGATCTTTATCTGCAAAAGAATATATATTATGCTTCGATTTTTAATTTGTGGTGAGAGAATGATGATGCATGGCACCTTATTTATATAGGGGCCGGGGGTCGAACCCACCTGGAATGGTCTAGACACCTTGAAAGTGATGGCATCCTCTAATGCTTTCAACCGAACATACCACTAATCTTTTCAGAAGTATTGTTTTTAGGAAAAGAAAACTTGGTCTGATCCTTAAAGTTTGTTTGGTGGATTCCAAAACCTAAAAAAAAAGAGAAAATTAATGTTTGCGTTCCTGTGGTTTTAAGGAGGAGACACAATGAGTCCCCGAAAATTTTTTTGAACTGGTTGAATTCCTGTAGTTTCAAAAACAAACCATTTGAGTCTCTGCTGCTACTTAAATTTCAGGATAAACTTTCATTTTACTGAAACCACAGGGACTCAAATTGTTCGTTTCTAAAACACAATGACTCAAATGGTTCATTTTTGAAAACATAGGGACTCAACCAGTTCAAAAAAAATTTCAGGAACTCATTGTGCCTCTGCCCTAAATCCACAGGGACACAAACACTAATTTTCTCAAAAAAAATAAATATAAATAAATTAATTAAGGAAAGAAAAACTATGTTTTTCATAGTGACCTTTATTATGTGAAGTTCATATAAAGATGTATTTTGTAGCACGCTTAGCCTAACCTATGGATTTTTACTAACACATAAGTGCATATTGTAATAACTAATAAGAGAACACCATATGTATTCGCAAGTGCTTTAGTTGCCTTAGTTTTCCCTTGGCGTATATAGGTTGATAAGGGAGCATATAGTTAAACACAAGGGCGTTCGTGTTAATTTTCTAGTTTCTTTGTTATTTACTCGTTTAGTTGTCACTACAGTTTTCACACCACCTCTATGTTACTGATAGGGTACTACTACTGTAATTAATGCTTTCTATATTTTTTTTTGTTGCTCTAATTCTTTAGATCCATTACTTTACTAAAATATATAAACTATAACTTTGGTTCCGCCAAGTGCTTTATTGGACTATTTGGCGGCACCGTATTAGTTAGCGAATTTGGTGGGTTGTTGTTTTAGTTAAGTTACCATAACGAGCGTAAAGAAAACCGATCAAATGTTAATTTTTTTTGTTTTAGTTCCGGTTCCATAACGAAGTTGACGGAAACCGACCAAATTCGAGTATACTTGCCGTCTCAACGTTTGTGACTGACAACGCTCGGGTTTTACCAATGCACAAGTTTATCGTCTGACGCCCTCCGTCCCCCCCCCCCCCCCACACACACACACACATTGGCCATTGGTCCACCTTCATATTTATATTTTTTAGCTCCAGTACCGTGACAAGCATAATCAAAGCCAACCGAATTCATGTCGAATTACTGCCACAATGGCCGAGACCGAAAGCACTTATGTTTTACACCGCCCAGGTTTGCCGATCAAATAAACATCGCTTTAAATATTTTGTTTTTTATATATTAATCTTTTTATATGTTAATTTGACGGATTAATTTTTTGAGTTTTAACGCTCAAACTTTACCAATGATTTATGTACCCTAACGAGCGTAACCGATACTGACCAAATTTGCATCAACTAATCATCGTAACGCTCGGGTTTTACTAACGCCTGGGTTTCAACGCTGGAGTTTTGTCAGCTGTCCCGGCGCAATACGCCGGGTAGAAGAACTAGTTTTATATAATTGTTTTATCTTGTCTACTAACACTTTGTATGAATAAAAAAACTATAGCTAAGGGTCACAATGAAAATGAAAACAGCTTCTCAATCTTTTACGGTAGAGGAAAAACTTGTCTCATTCCACATTCCCAAAACCCAACAATACGAGTGTGGTTTTACTATGTATGTTTGTTTATATGTTTGATGTATACACGAGTGAATGAGTGATGCAGAAACTCACATCATAAAGTTATATTCATATCCCAACCCATTTCATTAGAAAATACAAATAAGAAACCATTGAGTTTCTAAATTAATCATATAGCCACACAATACACCTCTTATCTTTGGTTTACAAATCTCAAATATACATCATGTTTACTCAAGAATCTTTGTGTAACGTCTCGAACCCGAGATGTCACGGCAGTTAGGTTTACACATACAACATAATTTTTAATTTAGATTAAGACGTAAACAGCAGTAGAATAAAAGATTGTTGCAATTCTTTGTCCAAATCTAAGTGGACCAAGATCCTTAATTAAAACATAGATATTTTTACATATATGCCCTTCCTAATTTTCATTATTGCATATATCTCCAAAGCTAAACATTTATTTACATATTTTCCCTTCTTATATGCAATTACCCTTTTACCCTTTTCAATTCATAATGCCCTAATGAAAAAATCAAACATCTGAAGAAAACAACAGGATTTGCTTCCATTCATCCGGCGTTCCATCGCTCAGTAACTTACAAACATCGACATCTTCCATTCTTCCGGCGTTGGATCGCAGTAACGTCCAAACGTCAGGTTTCTTTTTCTGTCAATTTTTTGTCTAGTATCTCTACTTTTCCTGAAGATTTTTTTTGGAGACTGCAAGCCCTAATTGATCTTGTTATAA
Source organism: Bidens hawaiensis (assembly GCF_021521415.1). Classification (NCBI taxonomy): domain Eukaryota; kingdom Viridiplantae; phylum Streptophyta; class Magnoliopsida; order Asterales; family Asteraceae; genus Bidens; species Bidens hawaiensis. The sequence goes on along the minus strand of NW_027492221.1, from coordinate 188,933 downwards.
TCTGCATATGTTCGTGTTAAAACCGATTCGGTTTGGGTTTAAATTTGGAATATATGTAATTGTTACTATTAAAAAGGGAATATATGTAAATTAGTTCATTAAGGGTAAAGTGGTCATTTAGTAACATAATTTTAATGAAATAGGGAGATATGTAATATATATGGTTTAGGGAGGAGAAATATGTAATTAAAGGTTTAGCATTAGGAAAATATATAATAAGAAAAGTTAGGGAAAGGATATATATAAATGCCCCTAAAACATAAACTGATGATAACTGAAAAACAAAACAAATGTCATTCTCATATAAATAGCCCGCTCAGATGCCCAGCAGCAAGCCCTCACATCCCCCGACGCATCGGTGAGTGAGTTCTAGGTTTCATAACTATACAATAAAAAAGGATTTATCTTTCAAACACATCTTTGATCTTTATCACTACATCAAATACTTTACTAGGCATGGCCCAAGGGCACCCTACCATAACTATAACATCGTCACTATGCACATAACAGCTTATTCTAACTATAATTACCATTTGTACAATCGTGGCAAGCCACAAAGACACTGCTATATATACGACCCCGTAGGTAACTGCCTATTATTTGACTTTACCCAGCAGAAGCTATCTTACATCCGCGTAATGCTTGAACTCTTCCCAAAGGAAGCTAACATACATCCACAATGACAATTTTTTAAGATAAGGGATATAGCAAATTTGACACTATACTATCCTTACTAATCATTGCCATTTTATATACTTTTTAAAACCATACTTTAACTGTAAAGCATGTTTGCTTTTTTTCCTTACTTCAATATATCACTTTACCACAAAAATTTACTTTATTTTAAAAACACGAATTATTACATTATATTCTATCAAGTATGCTTACCACCCAGAAAGCACGTAAAGAGGGGATCTAGAATTCACACTAACAAGGTTCACATGTGATGGTTGGGTAAAAGTTAGTTAGTTTTAGATATTAATTAGTTAACTTTAGTTTAATAATCGAATGAACATTGGTACTTCAAGTATATTTATGTGTTTTCAGAAACTTGGAAGCTATGGAGCTTAATGAGGATATTTACAGGCTTGGAATAAAGATTGAGAAGTGAGAAATTGGAAGTGCACGTATCACGAGGCATTCAAGAAAAGAAAATAAAAAATGCTGAAAAGTGGACAACTTTGTGGTACGCGAAGTTGCAAGAATCTAACCCCGATTATTTTGTTCTTCGCGATACGCGAAGAAGCGAGCCAGGACATCTTCGCGATACGCGAAGATGCTCAAAGTCGGCAAAAATTAGGGGTTTGCCTTATATAAACCCCTTAACCTCCCCACTCGGATTTTGACGATTTCCAGAGGCAAAAGAGGCTGCTTGGGACGATTTTCCACCATTCCAAGGCTTCCGGTTCATCTCGGGTTTGCATGTTCATCAAGATAAGTCATTTAATTGATATGTTGATGCTCGGCTAGGTTCCCGTGTTCGTTCTAGGCTAGGTTTTTGTGTATTTTACCTTCTGACTAGATTCATATGCTTAATGTTTATGAACTTGATTGAGTTATTGCCTTAGTCTTGCTTAATTCTTGATTGATTATTTAAACAATTTGTGTTTGGGATTATTAATTAATGCATTATTTGTTTGGTTGTGTTCATCAACATTTAGGGTTTAAGCTCTTGTGTCATTGACTAGTTATCATCAAATAGTGTCTCTAAATTTGTTTTAACAAACATAAGTTGGTAATTAGGTAAACCGAGTTCAATTGTGTCATCAATTCGTTTAGGGTATCGTTTGATATCACAATCCAACTACTAGGTTTAGTAATTACTACGTTATCAATATAATTGAATCTGGGATCAAGTTGAATGTCACATTAACCGAACTTAGAATGAATACTTTTCATTAATATTATTTACAAACCGTTTTTAAGTAATTGTTAATTTTAATTAATCTTTTTCTAAAAACTGCTTGACATCGTCTGTCCGACTTAGTTAATAATTAAATTAGTAGTATTAAAATTAGCACTTTCCTTGAGTCCATGTGGAGACGACCTTACTTACCCGTACTAGTTATAGGTATTTAAGTCTTTAATTAATTGTTTTTGAGTAGACCGCGACAACCTACGTCAAAATGGCGCCGTTGACGGGGACTCAACGCGCAAAGTGCTAGTTTAGTTTAGTAATTTAGTTTCAGTTTTTTTTATTTCGTTTGATTTTACGCGAGGTATTTGTGTGTCTCATGTGTGTAGGTAAGTCAAGATGACGTGGATTTGGGTTTATGACCCACATGAAGGATATAAGGTTGTGGAGGATGATTATTCCGACTATCCACATTCATATGATGAACCATCTTCACCAAACCCTCAAAGCAACTACGAGTCAAGTAAATATGATAGTGATGGACCTGAGACGCCAACTTTTGTAAGTTACCGAGAGGAGGAAGACTACTATTATGACGAGTACCCCCAACCGATATACGAAGAAGTCCCTCAATATTATAATCATGGTGATACTTATCAAAGGAATTATCATCAAGATCAAGAAGATTCCTCCGGTAACAATGAAAAGTCTATGAAAGACGTTATGGATTTTCTGAAGGAGATGAAGAGAGATCAAGAAGCTCAGAATAAGGCTATAAATCAAAGGTTAGAGCTTCAATAAACGTCGAATGCTGCCCAAGATGAACTGATGAGTCAACTATTAGAAAAAGTAGCCAAAATTAAACGAGAACGAGAGAAGTTGGTTATTGGTGTCGTGGTTGATGATGAGGTGATAGATGAGGATAATATTGATCTTCTAGAGAACGAAGCTGAAGAGGATGTTATGGAGACTCATACAACACCGACTCTATCAATTACTGAAGAGCCATTGAGTGCAGTGGTTGAGTTTGATGATTATGGTGATGTAGAGGGAGATAGTTTAGATATTTTGGAGCATGAAGTTGAAAGTTTAAACCTGGTTAAAGGCATATCGACCTTTGAAGAACATGTGATTGAAGTAGCCCAGGTGAATCCCAATTGTTCTCTTATAATGATCACACCAATAAACAAAGTTGGGGGAAATGGTTCAAGTTCAAGGAAAAGAAAGGTAGAGGTGAAGGATAGTGGGCACGGTATTAAGAAATGGGCCTATATAGGTCCTACAGATGTTTTAACCACAAAGAAGAAGGTGTGGACACAACACCTTAAATACCGAGCTTACACGGAAAACTCGGTCGGAAAATGCTTGGTTCAGCCCCGGTCAACATTTAATGTTTCGAAGATAAGAAAGAGTGTGTGGGCTCGACGTGTTCGCCACCGAGCATATGTTGGAAAATCTTAATGTAAAAATGTATTCATAGCGGCCCGTTTTGGTTTGTCGTGCATGCTAATCATGAACGAGGAAGTAGAGCACTGGGACCGTACCTACCAAGCATATGTGGGAAATTTGGTATGCAAATGCTTCATTAGACCACCATAACCGCCAAATCAGGTAACGGTCCGGCTGAAGACCTTAACAAAAACTTAGCGCTAACCGGGAGGCAACCTGGCCTTGTATTCAAGTACGTGTATATTTTTGTTGTAGTTGAACTTTGTGGGTGTAGTTCACTATAAACCCTCACGAGACCATACTCGTCCACCCGGGCTACCGGGGGGGGGGGGTTTAAAAAGTTTGTTGCATACGCTAAATGCAACCGTGATTCCTAGGAAAGTGAGTTGGGTCTTTTAACACTTTTACTCGTTTAACAAATTTGGTTATGAAATTAATTAAGTTCGGTTGGTAATTTAAAATTAATTGTTTTGCAGACGGTTTAAAAGACCTATATTTTTAACATTGGTGAGAAGCTTGCTTCTACATGTTTGAGAGTTTGCAGATTTTATTTTGAGAGTTGAAGGGGTAAGTTCACCGAGAGATCACCGATGGGGCACGAGAGTTGCACACAGGAGTTATATTTTCTATCAGGTGATTTCGTTTTCATAACCTTCTTTGTATTATTAGTTTTTTTGTGTTAAAAGTGTGATTGTATTTGTGTATAATTTACCACCATCGCATTAGGCCCGGTTTTTTAAAATTGTCAAAGTGAATTTTAACCCCGTCCCTATTTTATGTCTTAAAATTTTAAACATTGAGGATAAAAATGTTTGTCTCAAATGTGGGGATGGGGGAGAAATTGAAAATTTAAAAGTTTTCATGTTCCTTGAATTAAGATTTTTTGCAAAATAATGAAAAATGATAGAAAAATTAGAGATTATATTTCAAAATTATTATATATTATGAGATAAATAAAACGGAACACACTTAATTTGGGATGTGTCGGTAGGCTCAGCCTTGAGAATGAAAGGATAATTTGGTTGTAGACTTAATTGAATTTTAAATGCTTGATTTTTAGTGGGAAACGCCTTCAGGGTTTTGTTTGTTTAGCTGAGCCTGTGTAAGGACTGGAATGAAAGATTAGGCCATACTCAATCATTTCTATTAGATTTGATCCCCAAAAATATATTTTGATATGAATAGTCTATAGTATAATGGTTGGATAGGCTTAATATTAGGGTATGCTAAATGGCTTGTGATATAAACATAAATGAAAATACTGCTAGTTTAAGTGGCTAACACTTCATAGGCGTATGGTTTTATGGCCTTAAATCCTGTATTGATGGGAGGCCCCGGGGAACGGAGACCATGGGTCGGTATGTGGTTTATCATCTGATATGCGTAAATCCTAAGTGGATTTATTCATATTAAAAAAGCTTAAAAAGAGCAAACCGCAGTTTATCTGCCAATTCATAAGTCAATAAACATGATCACAAAAAGTGCTTTAAAAGTACAAATTCACTACTGACTTGATCATCCATGCTGTTAGTCATATGGGGTCCCCGTGCTCGCGTCTCATTACCATTAAGAAACGGACCACACGGGACACGTCATATGTAAGCCCTATAGATGAATTCGTGCCTACTCACGTATGGTGATGAACTTCGGGGTAATGCTTGATAACGGGGGTATGTCATGTAGTGGGGGCTATTTACTAGTTGGTTACTTAATTGTACCTTAATCATATCTAATGGCCATTTTGGTAGACTTTAATACTTAAGTTTGGGTTTTGGTTTCGATAAAATATCCAAGATTGTCTTAGCTATTACATATGGGCTTGATGTAAGACCCAGAATCCCGGGAATCCTACAGTTGGTAATCATATCCAAAATTCATAAAAATTTAAAACCAAACAAGTTTATCTTATTCAAAACCAATTCAGAGTAATTAAACAGCGGAATAATAAGTATTAAAATTCCCCAAAAACCAGGAAAAGGTGCCCAAAATCAAATGTATAAAAAATAAATAAATAAATAAACTGTTTGTTTTATTTGAAGTCCTCGACCAGAAATGCCTTCAACCGTCCGAGTAGACTCTAGCACGTCCAAGCGGCAATCCCCAATTCCTCAACCTGAAACTTACACTAACATGCACACAAAGTTAGCTTAAGCTGAGTGAGTTCAAGTTTTAATAATTGACATCTAAAATAATAATAGTCATAATCATTCCTAGAGTTTTAAAAATAAAACGGGTTACAAAAGTTAGGCCATCATCAATAATAAGTAATCATCCTTGTATATGTATATAAACATCCTTATAATTATATATAAACATCCTTATAATTATATACCTACATATACTTCATCCAAGTAATAACATCAGGGTCGAGCACACGTACAACCCAAACACGTAACATCTCATCCAAGTAATAACATCAGGGTCGAGCACACGTACAACCCAAAAACGTAACATCTCATCCAAGTAATAACATCAGGGTCGAGCACACGTACAACCCAAACACGTAACATCTCATCCAACGTATGCAAACACAAAGTACGCATACGTAACATCCGTAGTCGATAACGACTACTAACGTCGCCAAATATTGGCCATACAATAATACATACATACATACATACATACGATAATATCATCTCAAGACCTACCCTATACAAGTAAGCCCATCCAAAATAATTTTAAACAATTCATCAAGCAAAATCGCTTAGGTGTGCATGCTAGCCCAAAATCTTAAAAGAGTAAAAAGGGGCATCATGAACTCACCTGACACAAGACACGTATTCACCATGAGCTAGATAATCCCTAAGTAATCCCAAAACTCTAACACCTGTCGGTTTACATACAAACATTACAAACGACATCGAACGGACTTGTTTATCCTACGAGATGTTCTAACATGGTTCGAGTTACCTAAAACCTCGACCTCATCAAACTCAATCATAACAGCCCCTGGGGCCTTACATTCACCAACACGACCTTAGATACTCCCGGAAATAAAGAATTCCCAATTTACCCCCGGAAGCACTATGTGACACTAACACGCGCGTCTAAGAGTCGTTTAGGCCATTAACATCCAAATCAGCCTCGTGTGGACCCAACATGATAAAATCACATCCAACAAGTCCACACGACGCTACACGAGTCAAATGGGTCGGTAACTCGCAAGTACAACGCACCAATCATTCAATAAACGCAATTGCGCGTTGTACCGACCCGTTTGAGCAACTGACAACCAATTCAGCCCCATAACTTATAAAAATGATTTTCCAACAACCTATACATCAAACCAAGTTCCCCCGAGCTGAATTGGTCGTTAATCACTTCGACCCTCGCGTTAAACGCATAAAACTACAATTCTAGTCAACCGAACACTAACAATCAAACTACAACTAGTTGACCAATCTAACGAACACCAATGAACATGATTTTAAAGTATGATATATGGGACATACCTAGGAAGATTGCGGTGCACAAACTCACTTCAAACAGCCCCGACAAGAACACAATAGAACATCCACCGGTTAAGCCTAAAACGAACTTATCGATCAATAACAGGTAAAACATGTAGATTTTAGCATGCAAAGATGCATTTAATTACATAGGATAACCTCTGAAATAAATTATTAAATTTTTACCAGACTTTAATAAATATCTTAGGTTTATCAAAATATTTTTATTATATTTTTCTAGTGGACACAAAAATCATAAAAATTCCTCCAACACAGAAAGGTATGTGCAGCTATTTCAGTGCGCAACAAAATGATTTTATTTTTATAAAAATCATTACCCAGCCAAATTAAATGATTCCAATTAGGTTTGGTTCCTAACTCAAAATACTAACTTTCAGAAGTGGAACCAACCAATTTGGACTTGTCGAAAAAGGGTTATGACGTCGGGAAGACAGACCAGAATCCGTCATCCCGCATCAGCTTTGACACTCGATCTTATAAAATCATAAAAAGCATTCAAATCTCGTCCAAAAATTACATATTATACCTTTCTGGAAACTAGACTCAAATTAGAACATCATAGAAACAAGAATCGATCAAAAAAATATATTTTCATCAAGTTACAGACCGAACAATAATCGAGTACAAATCTGTCAGAAATCATTATAACCAAAACTCAACCCTAACGACCAATAAGCGCTTTAATATGATCAATTAAGGTGTAAAAGACTTGTAGGGACATAGTATGAACCTTCAATTGAAGTTTTATGATCACACCTTGGCTGCAAAAAAAGAAAAATCGCAGCTCCTTGGCTGCTCTCTTGTCCGATCAGGAATAGGGAAGGGAGGGGGCTAGGGTTTTTAGTTTTATGATATAAAACAACAAGTTACACTCTAGCCCTTCTAATTTGTGAGATATGGAAACATGAAAGAAAAGTTTAAATAACTTAACATATCGGTATGACGAAAAGGTTTTCGAGAAATGTCGGTTAAATCCCGAGGAATATACATACTCTACAAGCTTAAACCCTTTGAACCGAAAAATTAACGAGTGTTACACTTGAAAAATTGTACAAATCTGAAAATTTTTTATCGTCTAATCTTAAGGTTTAAGTCAAGTTGGGATGGTCTGGTTCGGTAAAACTATAATGAAGCATGGTAAGGCGACTTCAGGGCTTTGAGGTGTGGGTTCCATTTTTAATCAGATGAACTAATAAAACTGTCGCACCTTATTTTTCCAAGTAAGTATTAAGGCATGGGTCGCAACCGTGGTTTTTGTGTTCTTTGTGCTTAATTAAGATAATCTATGAAGTATTTTGAGAATGATCTATGATTTTGATTCCAGTGCAAAATCTTTTTTGGAACGAAAAAGGATAAGTCTGGGGACGTGATGGTTGGCTAAAAGTTAGTTTGTTTTAGATATTAATGAATTAATTTTAGTTTAATAATCGAATGAACATTGGTACCTCAAGTATATTTATGTGTTTTCAAGAACTTGGAAGCTATGGAGCTTAATGAGGATATTTACGGGCTTGGAATGAAGATCGAGAAGTGAAAAAATTGGAAGTGCACGTATCACGAGGCATTCAAGAAAAGAAAATAAAAAATGCTGAAAAGTTGCATCTTCGCGATTACCGAAGATGCAGGGGGATGCAAGAATCTGACCCCGACTATTGTCTTTCGCGATATGCGAAGAAGCGAGCCAGGACATCTTCGCGATACGCGAAGATGCTCAAAGTCGGCAAAAATTAGGGTTTGCCTTATATAAACCCCTTAACCTCCCCATTCGGATTTTGACGACTTCCAGAGGCAAAAGAGGCTGCTAATGACGATTTTCCACCATTCCAAGGCTTCCGGATCATCTCAGGTTTGCATGTTCATCAAGATAAGTCATTTAATCGATATGTTGATGCTCGGCTAGGTTCCCGTGTTCGTTCTAGGCTAGGTTTTTGTGTATTTTAACTTCTGACCAGATTCATATGCTTAATGTTTATGAGATTGATTGAGTTATTGCCTTAGTCTTGCTTAATTCTTGATTGATTATATAAACAATTTGTGTTTGGCATTATTAATTAATGCATTATTTGTTTGGTTGTGTTCATTAACATTTAGGGTTTAAGCTCTTGTGTCATTGACTAGTTATCATCAAATATTGTCTCTTAATTTGTTTTAACAAACAAAAGTTGGTAATTAGGTCAACCGAGTTCAATTGTGTCATCAATTCGGTTAGGGTATCGATTGACATCACAATCCAAACTACTAGGTTTAGTAATAACTGCGTAATCAATATAATTGAATCTGGGATCAATTTGAATGTCACATTAACCGAACTTAGAATGAATACTTTATAGAGACGACCTTACTTACCCGTACCAGTTATAGGTATTTAAGTCTTTAATTAATTGTTTTTGAGTAGACCGCGACAACCTACGTCAACATGTGAAACTATAAATTTCATCTAGATGCCAGAGCTATATGCTCATGGAAGAACTCCAAGTATATATTATCTAATATGTATAATTGATAAGCTTGGCGCCACAGATCCTTTTTGTTCAACTCATGTTGCAATATGTACAATCCATTTGGTTTTGATATCTTCCGTGTAGTGCTTTATGACGTTTCATGGCGGTGCATCACGTGCTTTATGCAAAGGGATATACCCTTTCTTCTCTCAATCTCTCATGTCTTTATCCTTTTTGCCCGCCGATTTGTAGGTTTTGTTTGATTTCCCCGGTAATTTTTTATCCATTGATTCTGATTTAGGTCTAATCGAAACCGTTATCCACCGATTGTTGTCCGTTCCCTTTTGGACTCTAGATGGCAGTTGGTGGTTGTGATGGGCTGAGGCAAAGGCTGTTAGCTAGGTGGTGTGAGCCACTGACGATGTTGTTTTCGATGACGCAAGGTAACATGTATCCCTTCTCATGTTAGTCGCTCCATCTTCATCATTATCAGCTATCGTTGCTGGGTTCTTATGTGGAACCCTAGGTGGCGAGGATGTCGTGGTGGTGTTTTGTGGCCGGGAGTGGTTACCGCCTAGATTAGAAGCTTTCTATGTATGTGCTTCTCTACAACGTAATATTTTGTTACTGATTTTGATTTTGTTCAAGGGTTAGTGACAGAGATTTCAGGTTCTTGACACTCAGTTTGTGTTTTTGAACACTGGAGGGTGTTTCATTGAGGTTCTTTCAGTTTGTACAAAGATGACCTGTGGCGCCAAACTTCTCAATTATACTAATTACATAATATAGGGCTCTTAGCACCCAATTTGTGCTTTTGGTGGGTATCTGTCGTTGGTGACGATCAATAGCAAAAACGATTTCTCTGACATTACGATCCAAACGAGGGCATCTTTCTATATTATTTTATATATTTTATGAATTTGCATGCAAGCTATGATGATCGCTTTAATTTAATGAGATTTCGATGATTCGGGTTATGGCTTGGCAAGGCAATTTCCGGATGGCATTGTTAAGGCTATGCAACCGTGATTTTACAGCCATCACGTATTCCAAAATCTTTGTTATCTCTGTCCCTGGGGTACAGATCTGAGCCAATTCGTTTTGTTGTGTTCGGTTTAATCTGGAAAAAGTCACCAAAATATGTCTGCGTGAAAACCTTTCGTACCCACTTAGAATCCACATGTATTTAGTTGTTGATTTGTTTCAAAAACTAAAGCAATTTTAGAGTTTAGGTCTAATCAGGACTATATCAATCTAATACTGATAATACAAACTATATAGATCAAATAGAAGGCAGAAGCTTTGACAGTTTGTATAGCTGGAAGTGCTGTTTTGTTTTTATAGGTAGTTGGGTTTTTTTTTAAAAAAACAAAAGGTAATTCATTTTTATTCTCATGATTTGGTTTTCTCGGGTCGGATTGTTTCGAGTTTTGGGTGTTGTTTAACTAGGTTTTCGGTTGCTGCCGGTTAGGTTCTTTAATCAAGTTCGGGTAAGTTAGTTGTTAATTCACGCTTCATGTCGTGTCCAGTTCAAATTTTATTACAAACATTATGTCTAGGGGATTTGTAGTTTACAATTGCAGTCAACTTCATAGTTAAACAAAGCGATCTGTGTATATGTGCGTGGGGTGTATTTATGTCTGTTTTTTACTTTGTTTACTATTTAAGTTTTCCCGTCTGCACTATTGTTGTGATAATGACTAATGTGTTTTTGTTTGTTGGCATATTGTAGTGTTTGGTTTGGGTGTATTCCTAATGCAGGTTGCTGCTGTTGCTCTCAAATTTAAAGTTATGTGCTATTTATGGTTATCGTTGCTTTTAATAATTAGCGTATTATTTAGGTATCAAGTAGAAACTGACAAGATAAACAATTAAACCATACAAATATTATCTTTACATTTAAAGTTGTTAATATGTATTAAGATAAACTCGCCATAAAAATATTATCTTTACAGCTAAAAATTTTAATATGAATTATGTATAAAAGGTATCCATATGTGTAACCTAAGTTGATTAATAACTGACCAAAAACATTATAAATCTTTTAAACCAGCCAAACAAGCTAACCACAAAACCTGAGCATTCCAAAAAGTTTTGAGGCATAAAAATGAGTGTAAAACAATTTGCTTTGGTCCAATAAAGTGGTCGATTCAATATGTACATGGGTTTACGTTTAACGTGTTTGAAAGCGCAAAAACGAGTTTCCGCTGCAACCATAAAAGTGTTATCTTTACAGCTGCTTAAAGTTATTAATATGATATTTTTAAAAAAATATATATGTTTATGTGTAACCCAGTTCGATTAATAAATGAACCGAAAGTGTTAAAATCTTAAAACCCAACCAAACAACCTAACCACTGAGCCCAACATTCCAAAAAAGTTTTAGCACATAAAAATGAGTCTAAAAGACTAAAACAATGTGCTTTGATCAAATCGTGGTCAGCTTTATATCTACAAAAGCTTACATTTAACTACGTACGTTTAAAAGCGCCAAAACATGTTTTTGCTACCCAAACGGGTCTGTGGGCAGTTGAACCATAAAAGTATTTTGTGTACATCTGCTTAAACTTATTAACATGAAATATGTATAAAAAATGTTTATGTTAATATGTAACCTAGGTTGATTAATAACTGAACCGAAAGCGTTATAATCCTAATTCGCACGTCAACCAAACAACCTAACCAATAAACCGAAACATTACATAAGCTTTAAGCACATAATAGTGAGTCTAAAACAGTTTACATTGATCAAATAATGTGGTTAACGTGTTTAAAAGAGCAAAAACAAGTTTCTGCTACCCAAACGGGTCTGAACAATTTTCACGGATTGTTTTTATGTTAAAATAATGTTTTAAAATAAAGAAAACCTATTATAAAAGGTTTTACGTGCGTTTAAATGTTATATAAGTACGTACTAGCACTATAAATAGGTCGTGAGGACATTTTTGGTATTGTTTAATGTGATAATATAACAGAGTTTTATAAATTACAGATCACGAACTAATTTATACTAATTTAGTTGATTCGATAGTTATTCTGTGAGTATTGTAACTAAAAGCATACATAGTTCAAAAGGTGAATCTAAAGCAGTAAATAAGGATCTTTTTGTGAAGCTTAAATTAGGGCCGATGGCTATTCAAAATTGCCTTATAGGTCACATGCTGTTTACGGGTCAACTCACATTTAGTTCGTTTACAAATAGTCATTGCTCCACAAACTTCTTTCTTGAAAAAAGTAGTCGCATACAATATTTTTTGCTCAACAAGTAATCGCTTCATCGTAGTTATCGCATGCATAATCCAAAGTTATTGTGTGGCCAAAGTATTTATTCAACAAGCGAGTACTTTCTTGTGACATTTGAGACAAAATCAGGTACACCTTAGTATTTTGTTTATTGAATAAACGATTAACCGTTTATCGTGGAACGAACAAACGAATAGCTAAACGAGTCCAGTTATGACCCAGATATCCCCGGAGGCCATCTATATGTGATATACGTATATTAGAAACTAACATATTGATATTATGGCCTTAGTACCATAGCAAACCAGTTAAACGAAAAGATACCCGTTTAACAATACCCTATGACCTTAAACGCGAAAGTTAGTTCCAAAACAAGCATTTTATCATCCGTTACGCTGAATAAGACCTACAAAACACTTATTTGAGATGTTCTAAGCGATCCGTGAAAATATTTTGGATTTTTACAACCAAATGGTATTTTTTTCGAAATTTACAAAAATTTGGACGAAAAACACATGTTTTCGCGCTATTTGTCGTACTCGATATATTTTTTCTCGCTAAAAATCGAGCCCGAAATAAATTTGGACTCGGTATTTAACGTTCGGACTTGCAAAACGAGACAAATGGACTAAAGTGGGGCCCAAGGGGAACCCACAAGGGGGCGACCGCAAGTTTAGGGGGTCCCACCCCTTTGATATTATGGTTTAAAGTATTCTCAAACTAATCCAAATGCAAAATATCTTTCAAACAATTCTTGTTCTAGCTGATCCCTCTCCATTCCATCAAAACCCTAAGGTAAAGGTTACAATTTTGATGATTTTAGACTTGATTAAGCACGGTTTACACATAAAGATTATGGTTTGATTAATGAATATCATAACTAACCATGTAAAACTCTTCAAGATGATCCAAAAACATATTTTGATCTTAAACATGGTTTGAAATCATAATCAATAACGTTTTTGGCTATAAACACGGATTAGGAGGTTTAAATCGCGTTTTTACGGTTCAAAAACTCGGTTTGAAATCCTAATTGAAACCCTTTGTTTCAAGACTGGATTGTTGATTATACATTCTTGGTTTTGTGATATAGGACCTGTAGTTACCTTAACTAGAAGGGCAAGAACCCGGACAAACTAGAAAAGGGTCAAAAAAGTCGAAAACCGCTAAGGTATTACCGAAACCCTCGGTTTAGGGGTGGTTTAGAATTAGATTGTGACATATTTATTGTTAGCTTGTGAAAATTTGCAAGGATATCAGGGACCATATGAATGAGTCCCTGTCCAAATTTGGTAACTTTCATTAATCCGAGAATATTTGACGAATTTATTAGCGTTTATTTGGGAAAAATACTTAAACTTCTTGAAAACTTATGAAATTTTATGGAGAACTCAGGTAATACATCAAATGATCACATAAAAATTTTGGGGTCAATTGGAGAACCTTAGCTATGGTTTCTGGATTCACGTTTATTTGAGTTTTAATGGTTGTTTTTGGCTCAAAAAGGTAATTTGGCATAATTTTAAAGTTCTGGAAATTTTAAAGGGTACTTTGGAAGTCATTTGGATCACTCAGAAAATTTATCGAATTTTTCAAAAATCGTTTGGTATAAACGGACGACTTACCGGTTATAAATAACATATAAAATGAATTTTTATAAATTAATAATTCAGTAAAAATTTCCTGAAATATTTTTATAAAAATATACACATATATTAATTAGTGAGTGTATAAATTTTCGTAATTTAACGATAAACAGATAATTAGTTGTGCTAATTTGAAAGCTAAACAAATTCAATTATGATAAAAACCGACAGGTTTGTGATTAACGAACCTGTTGGAATATCAGAATAGCAAGAGTGATCAAATATCGTATTTTTGGGTTAATTGAATAAAACCGAGCATTTTGTGAGAAATCCGGACAATTGTGATGAATTGTGCGCGTTTTTCTCCAAACCAGACGGAATAAATGGAAATGATCCCTGTAGCGAATCCATACATCTAAACTATGATTTTTCTTTATAAATTTAATTATTTTATCAACCTACACATTTACCAGAGTTTATGTGATCATACCTGTTTTCTAAATGCGTAAACGATCAACTTGGCCCAGCATGTGAAACGGTGAAACTAAGCCAAGTTCGATTTTAAACATTAGACATTGAACAACGTCAGAAAGACTATTGACATGTTCTGGGGGTGACAGCTATACCCAGACTAGATATATAGCCCGATTTAGTTTGGAAGTTATATTAATATTAAAATAGTAATATTATAATACCAATTATAATAAATGAGTGGTAACAAGCGAGTCGAACCGCGAACTGATATTATGCTGAGTACACATACTATACAGTGAGTTTCATGACCCCTCTTTCTAAACCGTTTTATGAACTTTTGGGGTGAAAAGCATGTTGTTTATACCTGTATTTTTGGAAAATTCTTTATGCTTGATGCTGTGAATTATCTAAGTGCTAACACACAAAAGCCCTCACAAACACAGTGATTAACTTCGAGCCGGTGGCTTGTGAATAGTACTACTGGTTTGACAAACCCAAACGGGGCTAGCATGGATTTCTGCAACTTTACACCGTTTCGACATAACCATAACTATACAAACACGCAATGTAGTGTTAGACAAAGCTACTTGTGGCATGTTGTGGGCGGAAGGGGAGTGGTTGATTGTGCGTGGGAAATGGAGGCACGCAGCACGAACGAACAGTCAACGCTTCACTGTAGCTTAGTATAATTACATCATAAACATACAAACAAATGTATTTGCAAACGTACATACATACATACATGCATACGTACAAACTATGATCATTGTGGTTACGCATAACTAATTTGTTGAAACTCGTGAAACTCACCAACTATTCATAGTTGACCAGTTTTAACATGTTTTTCAAGTGTACCAAAATTGGATTAGAAAGCTAATGTGCTACGTGTTTGACTTGCGATCAATGCTGGGTAAATAGATGAAAGTATTCGAGTAAGGAGTAAAGCAGCTTTGAGGGCTGGTTTTGATTTGTATCACCTAAGTTGTAAAAGAAGTTAGAACAATGTAATATATTGTAAATTAGTTTGTAATAAACAATGTGGTTGATACCAGAGGTGTATGTTACATTCCCGTTTTACTCTTCCGCATTTGCTAGTCGAGGTGTGACATTTCTCTAGGCAATAACTACATTATGCGATTACTATATCATGCGATTACTATGTTACGCGATAATTATATTTATTAGGCGATAAGGGGCTGTTTGTTTTTTCTCAAAAGCTCTTCCTGGCCTCTTTTGTCTGCACCACGCAGACTACGTGCAGACGTTGTGGTATGCAGTGTGTTCGTTTTTCTGAAGACCTTTCACTAAAAAAGGTCTGTGTATCCTCTTTTCCTAGAAGACAAAGACCTGCCACTTCTAACCTCTTCTCCTCTTATTCTCCTCATTTTTTTTGTCATCACATAAAACATTACGTTCTCTCATAAACAAGAAACTATCTTCCCCATCCCCTTTAACCTAACCACCGCTGCCTCTCCTCCTCCTGATCCACCGCCGCACCGGCCTCTCTCTCTCTCTCTCTAGCAAACCGCTAGATAAGGAAGCCGGGGTACCCTGTTCAAACTCTGAGCGTAAATCGAACTCACCTAAGGGTGAGTCCACAACAATCGTGCATAACATTGCCTCCATTGACATCAAACTCACTTCAATTGACCATATTCAAGCCTCAATTGAAGGTTCTGTTACAACCAAGAAAAGGTAAAATCAAGTCCATGTTGTTTGGCAGTGTTACTACTTTGTTTTGTTTTGTTTTTTTTGTTTTTTTTGGTAGGCTTAATTCTCCTGTTTTGACTTTTTAAATTTGTCGGGTGCAACCAAGTTGTTGTTGTTTGCTGGTGACCAACAATTCAATTATGGCTTTCTAGTTTCAACTTATGTTAGTATCCTAGTAGATATGTTATGGTTTTCTTGTTTGGATTTTCAAAGGCATGTTATGTCCTTAGATAGGTTACTTGGGGGTATGCCTCTTAAATCTTGTAATGGGTTTGTTGTTAGGGCTTGGGTCCGGATGTATGGTTTTTGAGTTTAGTTCTAATGAAAAAAAACGTTCGATTTGTTCAGTTTATACGTACAAATATAATTAAAAAAAGTGTTCGGGTTATACGGTTTCGGGCTTACATGAATTAATAAAAAAATGTTCGGTTTTTTTTTTGTTCAAAAGTAAGACGACAAATGTTTGGGTTATTTTTATTATTGGGTTTGGGTAATTAGGTTGGGTCGTGTTTGGGTTAGTTTGCGTCATGTTGTTTGGTTTTTGTTTGCATTTGTTCAGGTTATTTTGGGTTGTTCGGGTTATTCTAACTTGTATTTATTTGTTTACTTATTTAGATTTGGCAAGACTCAACAATAGCTACACTGGTGGAACTTGACAATTTGATTATGAGACGAATGCCGGAACTTTTTTTATAGATTTTATGTAAGGGCCTAATTATTCTCATAAGTGTTAATCTTGGATTATGTATTTTGATATTGTTAGTATTTTTAATTATGTATAGTTTGTGTTTTTTTGTATAAAATTTAGATTTATGTATTTTTAATTGTTGCTGGATAATTTGTAATTTTTGTATAAAGCTATATATTGAAACTTTTAGCAGTCTTTAGACATTAAAAGTAAACAGTCTTCTTTTTGCAGACTGCAGATGTAACGACCATAAATTTCGTTAATCGGCGCAATCTTTTATAAATGTTTGTTTAAAAGCCAGGGTTTCATCTTCCTAATTTAGAGCCTTGTAATACGTTTTAAAAGTCCGTTTATCCATCATTTTTCTCAAAACATCGCCTCCTATAACTTAAAGTGTTAGATTTGTATGTAGCACCTGACATATTCGTTTATCGGCGTGAAGCACTGTAGGGTTGGTATACTTATCGGGTTTGATCCAACAATCTTCGAGGACCTCCTTGTCATTCTCGTAAGTCTAACAAATTAACCTTTCATCCAAGTTATCACCATTTGCAAAGTTGAGGGGCTAGTATGTAACTTTAATTATTATAACAAAAACCTTAACACCCTACCCTCTCCTGTCCGATCGAAGGTTATGCAGCAGCTCCTTTCCACTTTTTTTCTTTTTCCAACCATCTCCAAGGTGTAAAACTCTAATTCAAGATCGATTCTATCATAATATAACCCCTTTTCACCATTAAACCCTTGTTGAACATGTTAGGGTTTAGTTTTGATCATAACAGTTTCTGACATATTCGTACTCGTTTATTGTTTGGTTTATAACTCGATGAAAATTTATTTTTTTGATCGATTCTTGTTTCCATGATGTTCTACTTTGACTCTAGTTTCCAGAAAGGTATAATATGTAATTTTGGACGATATTTGAATGGTTTTTATGATTTTATAAGATCATGTGTCAAAGTTGATGCGGGGTGACGGATTCTGGTCTGTCTTCCCGACTTCATAACTCTTTTTTGAAAAGTCCAAATTGGTTGGCTCCACTTCTGGAACTTCATATTTTGAGTTAGGATTACAACCCAATTAGAATCATTTATTTGGTTTGGTAATGATTTTTAAATAAATAAAACACTTTTGTTGCACACTAAAATAGCTGCACATACCTTTCAGTGTTGGAGGAATTTTTATGATTTTTGTGTGCGTTGGAAAAATATAATAAAAATATTTTTAAACACCTAAGGCATTTTTGCAATTCTGATAAAAATTTCATAATTTATTCCTACGATTTTTTCCTATGTAGTAAAATGCATCTTTTCATGCTAAAATCGGCTCCTTATACTCGTTATTGATCAATTCTTTCGGTTTAGGACTTAACCGGCGGCTGACCAATTGAGGTCCTTTCGAGGATGTTTAAATTGAAGTTCTTGCTCCATCATCTTCCTAGGTATGTACTGTATATCATACTTTAGTATTATGAGCATGGGCATTCGTTAGAGTGGTCTATTGTTGATAATGCGAAAACTAGGTTTCAGTTGTCTATTTGTTAATTGTTGTGTTTAGCGCATAGATTGAGGGAAATAACACCAATTCAGTTTGTGTAGCTTCGGTTTGATATATGGGCTGTGGAAAAATTATTTTTTAAGTATTAGGGCTGAATTGGTTGTCGGTTGCTCAAACGGGTCGGTACAACGCAAATTCATGTTTAACTGGTTGTTTATGCGTTGTACAAGCGAATTGCCGACCCATTCAAATCGTGTAGTGTCTTGTGGACTTGTTGGCTATAAATATACTTAATTTGGTTCACACAGGGCTGAGTTGGTTGCTAAGTGCATAAGCAACTTGTTAACGCGCATATTCGATGCAATTAACAACTTTCGGGGGTAGTTTGGGAATCCTTTGTCCTCGGAATTAACTAAGGGTGGTTTTGGTAAATATGATGCCTCGGGGGCTGATGTATTTAGAACTTGTATGGTTGTGGCCTTGGGTCAATCAAATCGTGTTAGAACACCTCGTAGGATAAGCGAGTCGGTAAGGTTTAGTTAGTAATCTTTGTGTGCAATCCGATAGCCTTGTGATTTGTGGATTGGCTTAGAGGTTCTCTAACTCATTGGTATTTGTGTGACTCGTGTCAGGTGAGTTTCATGATGCCCCCTTTTAACTCTTTTTATGTTTTGGGCTAGCATACACACCCTATTACAATTTTACCCGATTTTACTCGTTTAAACTATTTGGATGGTATTGCATAGTCTTATTTATATTCGTACATTTATGAAACCATTTGTGAATTATATTCTATGCCTTAGGATATTTTAGGCGTGCCTTTGGTCATAATTCCTTAATGTTATGTATATATTACTTATGGTCTAGGCTCGAGAATATTATAGGTCTAGTGTTAATTGAATACACGTAGACCTACTTGTATTAGTTCATACTTTGGAAGGACTTATACATATTACATTATAGCCTACGATTATTGATGTTATTTAGTTCTTTGTGACTAAGATATATGTGAGTAGGCCTGTTGATGTGTGTGTGCATGGTGATTGTGGCCGGGTCCAATATATTACTCGGGTTTTTAAATCCCGTGATGGAGAGGCTCGTGTTGCATAATCATCATTAAGGCGGAACCAATATATTACTCGGATCCTTGACATCGTGTCTCGTGATTCGTGATAGAGAGGCCCGTTGTCTGCTGAACCGTGACCGGGTCCAATATATTACTCGAGTTTTAACTCGTGGTGGAGAGGCCCGTATCACGTGTTTAGTTTTGTTAAGCTGTGACCGAGTCAAATATATTACTTGGGTTTGACTCGTGGTGGGGGGGGGGGGGGCGCGTGTCACATGCTTATGTCTTACCGTGTCCAGGTCCAATATATTACTCGAGTCTTGACTCGTGGTGGAGAGGCCCGTGTACGCGTGTTTGACCGATGATAAATTGTTTGGTAATTATTTATTTGATTGCTTATTATTTCCCCTATTGTTTTATATCCATAACTTTTGAAATGAATTATGAATGTTGCTTACTTAAACGTGAACTCACTCAGCTCAAGCTGACTTTGTGTGTATGTTAGTTTAACTTTCAGGTTAAGGATGGGATGTTACCGCTTGGACATGTTAGAGACTACTCGGACGGTTGAAGACATTTCTGGTCGAGGACTCCAAATAAAACAAACAATCTATTTATATTTGATTTTGGGCACATGTCCCCGGTTTTGGGGTTTTTGATACTTAATAATTTCCGCTGTTTCTTACTCTGACTGATTTTAATAAAACTAGTCGCCTCAGTTAACGAACATCATATTTTATATTTGGTTTTGGGATTTTTACTACTTGACCCTTTTCCGCTGCTGGTTACTCTAAACCATTTTAAAGAAATGAATATTTTTAATTCATATTTAACTTTGGGCACCTTTCCCGGTTTTTGGGAATTTTGATACCCATTAATCCGTTGTTTATTTACTCTGAACTTGTTTTAAATTAAACGAATTGTTTTGGTTTTAAATTTTTATGAATTTTGGATTTGATTACCAACTGTATGATTCCCAGGATTCGGGGTCTTACAACAGAGGTTTGGTTCACCTCTTCTACTACAGATGTCTGCATATGTGGTCCACAGACTGTTGACATTTTACCTCTGAAAAACAAACAACACTTAACTAAGTAATAATTATGTGATAACTATGGGCTACTTGACAACTATGCTTTAGCAAGAACTTTCCCGTTCTTGTTACAAAACCCTAAAATCTCATATCTGAATTGCATATAATACCCTAAAATTAATTAAGATTCCAAATTTATGGATCCATATCATTATTGAAATATCAAAATATCAAATCCCCATGCAAATTCATCATAGAAACACCAACTTTAATCACAGAGTTACCTAAAATAAATATAATTTAATATAGTAAAATCAGTTTAAAAAATATTATTAACACGTACATCACATTAATATTCATTACGTAAAACCTTATCATTTATAAAATTATAATGGTCATTATGTAATTCATATATATATATATAGGGGATGGATCTTGCGAGAAGTGATATTACATCAAGAAGTGCGAGAAGTGAATCTCATCCATTGATTTTGTTTGATCAATGGTCAAAACTCAAAATGGCACTCTTGTAATTTATTTTCACCATTTTAATGAACTTTAATACCAAAAAGGGTATGCTAGTAATTTTTATGTAACATCATTAAAAACAAATGTGTAACTCATAATTACTTAACTAGTCAATTAAATATTTCCAATAAATCCACAATTAAATCCTCTTTTAAAAATCATTTAATATTTTTGGTGTACTATCATTTTGAAAGTTGAAAAATGCTTCATTTAATCTTATGGATGATGAATATCTTGTTATTTATAAGAGTACAGTGACGAAACTGGTAAAACCTCTTGTATCCATATGAAGTGTAGGTACGTACGCACACACATACATACATAGGTACGTATGTACGTACGTCCCTACGTACGCACATACGCACATACATACGTAGGTTCATACCTACCTATGTCCCTATGTGCGGATGTACCTACATCCCTACGTACGTACGTCCCTGCTTGCGTAGATACCTACGTGCCTACGTATGCAATTATGTAAATACATACATTCATAAAGTGTATGGCGTACGTATGAGTTTCATATATTTTGTGTAGTGTGCTTTTTTATGTGTTAATTTTTATTTCGAGTATGCTCTGTTTGATGCATGGGAGAAACAAAAACATAATCAATATCCTATATCAAATTGATTTAATATATGGCGTATTCCCAATTCAATCGATGGAATCAAACTCTCAAATCATGCACATACACATTAACCAAAAATTTAAATAAAATAAAAAAAGCTAAGTTAATATAAATTAATTTGTAACTCTCCATGAATTATTATATGCCATATATAAAACAAACCATTTTTTACAAGTATACCCATATCTATATATAAAAACAAATAATAAAAGAAAATTTGTGATTGGTTCAATTGACTTCTCGCAATTAGAAACACTTCTGAAATGAACCAAATCATATATATATTTGACGTTTTTTAATATTTTCACTTGTGTGTTACACTGGAAACTAAGCTAGTATTCATTAGTAACCTACTTTTCAAAAAGTTTAACATAAATAAACTTACATAATTACTCTATGATGTAATAACTTAATTACTCTACTTGTATTTATAATTACTTTATTTGATTCTCACAATTAGCACGTTAATTTCATTTGTATGTTAACTTCCCCTATATATATATATATATATATATATATATATATATATAGGGTAAGGTTAAAATGAAAACCCATTTGAGTTGTGAAAACCCGCGAAAACCCTATGTAACATCGTTTTTTTTTGTTACACGTAATATATGTTGTAACATTTAATACAAAACATCGAAACATCAAAAAAAAATGTTTTGCTATTTTTTAACATTTTTTTACTAATTTTTATATATATTTTCAGGAGAGAGAAAAAGTTATATTTATATTTATATTTTTTATTCACTTTAATCGTAGACCACAATATTTAAACATTAATTAAAAACATGTGGTTGAGAATTGGTTTCTAGAGTTTTCACAACTCAAGTGAGTTTTCATTTTATACCTAGCCTATATATATATATACACACACACACACGATCAATAAAATAAATTTAATAATTAAATATTTTTAAACCTAAAATAGTTTAATAAATGGTTATATAATGGGTGAATAATTTTTTAAGAAAGTTGAGAATATAATGTGACACTTATTATGATGGATTGTGGGCATCTTGTGTTGTGAATGCTTTAATAATAAACATAAAAAATGGCACGTAAGCTTATGCCCACGATATATGAGACAACTTTGCCTATCTCACACTCGAGAAACGCCCATAACGGGGTTATCTCTCTCCTCCCTCTCTCCAACCTCTTTTGAATATTCTTAGCCCGTCTTTCATTCTCATCTTTAAAATTACCCAAAAAAATACCACATTTCTTTTTTTTGTTTAATTAAATATTATTTTTTATACATTTATTATTACAGTTTCTCTCCCCTATACTCAACCAATTTCAACAAATATTAAAAACTAAATTGGGGCAAACAAGTTTTCTCAAATTTAAAAAAAAAAAAAACATCACTAATTTTTCTCTCCCCTTCATTCACAACAATTATTAACCTTATCCTATAATTTAAAAAAACCTCTCTTAAAAATTTAGATGATGGATTGGAATGCTCAATAACTCTAAAAGAGGGAAAATTCTGAAAATAAGTATTTATGAAAACAAAGTTCTTATTTTAGGTATCATTTGTAAAAAATTTCAGAAATATGTATTATAAACTAGTCGTGACGAGTAGTTTGTAGAACCAATTAAAAGTTGCCATGTGTCATTAAACTAACCGTAACGAGCACGTTCACTAGTCAATTACTCGTCACGACTAAATAAGTTTCATGCCTCGTAATCAACGCCCACGAGTTATCTATATATTCTTTAGTCCCGACGACTAGTTTACCTGGTTTACATTCCCTACACGAGTAGTTTATTAGTAGTTAACTCGTCGCGGCTAGTTTAACCTTATAATCTACTCGTAGCGACTAAAGAACTTATGAATTACTCATGGGCGTTGATTACGAGGCATGAAACTTATTTAGTTGTGCGAGTAATTGAATAGTGAACGTGCTCGTTACGGTTAGTTTAAGGACACGTGGCAAGCTTGTTGGGTCGGATTTTTGATAAGGAAGATTGGAATCTTCTCAACCTCCTCAGGAAACGGCTAAGTATGGACTTCGAACAAGCCTAAACTATCAAGCATGGTTTTACTACCTCGAGCAAGGTCTTCGGAACCTTTAGTGGTTAATTCTTCTAAGTGTTAAAGCTTTGAGAAAGCTACCCTTCAACGAGCAAGAGTATTCTTTTATCGAGCATGGATTGCCAATCGAGAAAACAGCTTGATCATACAATTTTAACCAAGTGTTACAAGCACAGGATGGTAGAGCACATGGGGACAAGCGTGGATGCAATAAGAAGATGTCATGTTTTCAAAGCAAGGACTTCGAGCACAGTTCAGTTCCCCGAGCAAGATTTACATCCGAGCATGCTAAAGATTGTTCAATAAGTCTAAGGACAAGACTAAATACATCAAGAAGAATAAGCTTGCTCGATGGAATAGTTCGAGCAAAGCAAGGATTAGTCAAGAGGAATGAAGCTTGCTGGAGGAGAATATCTTCACTGAAGATATTCTAAGTAAATTATGCTCAAGGACATTCATCGATCATACCTAGCATAGTGAGTCTGCTCGAGCAAGAATGTTACTTTGCTCGAGGACTCTTACACTTGTATTTGTTTTTGTCTTTCATTATGTAATAGATAGGGATTCTATAAGGAATGTCAGGGTCTATAAATAGGGTCCTAGGTTTCCATTTAGGGCACGGATAACGATGTACGCAATACAAGAAACATTCCAAAGAATATTCTATTTGTTTTCTCGTACCGCCGCCGCCGTCACGAAACCCTAGGCATTCCTTTCACTGTCGATTAAATGATATATTAAATGCAGTGAATCTTTGTCTTTGATTATGTTCTTATTGATTATCCATTATTGTTTCGTGTTTCCTATATCACACCTTCGTTCCCACTTGTTGGATATCCTGATTCCGTCGGGATATTCAATAGGCCTTTGGGTAACTGAGTCAGTGTGTTCTTGTCAACCATTCCTAAGGTTTCACCCGACTCACGGTCCTGACAAGTGGTATCAAAGCTTTGGAAGCTCGCTGAAGGCCACGAGACTAAAGGTTTGTGAAAAAGCTTGAAGCTTTACTCTGTTTCTCTGTTACAAATGTCAAATCTGCTAACATGGAAGACCAAGAAGTTTCTACCAACAAAATTCCTAGACTGCTTGGACAATAAAATTTTATCAAATGTAAGGTGCTCTTCGAAGCCGCTATAAACTACAACGACCCAGAACTTTGGACCTCTATCACTGATGGAAACTATGTTCCTTCAACTGCTCCGAACAACAATGCCACTGTCGAGCTAAAAATGAAGAAAAGGGACGATAAGGCACTGTCTATGCTGATAGGTCTGTCTTGGGAAATAATAACAACCGTCAACCATCACAAAACTGCTAAAGAAATGTATGATGCAGTTATTGATATGTTTGAGGGAAATACTGAACTGAGAGATATCAAGAAAGATAGACTGAAGCAACAGCTGGATAGGTTCAAGTTCAAAGATGGAGAAAGACTAAAATCAGTCCTGCAAAGGTTCATGGTGATTGTTAATGATATAAGAACAACTGACCTACCGATCTCTGATTTTGAGCAAAACAAGAAGCTTTTGTCATCTTTGTCTGGTGAGTGGTATACAGCCAGCAAATTCATCAAAGAAAATGTCAGTTTTCCCAACTTTAAGTTGGATGATCTTATTGCATTTCTCAAGGCTGCAGAACATGAAATGATCGAAAACCACATTATTAGAGAAGATAAGCCCATTTTTCAAGTGAACAATGCTCTTATAGCTCCAATGGGAAATCTCTCAATCAAGAATCAGCAGCCAATCATTGAAGAGCCATCTGAGACAAGTTCAACATGTTGTGGATAGCCAAGATTTAATGTTCGATTCACAATAATCAGAACAAAGTCAATCAAAGCAATGCGAATCAGGTTAGGGGTCAGGGGAATGTTGCAGTAACAAGGGTGCCTCAGGATGGGGAGTTTGATTGGAGTAACCACGCAGTTGAGATTGAAAAAGCAAATGTTGCTTTTATGGCCAAAGTACAGGACAAGCCAGAATCTTCTAATGCATAGGTACACTCTGATATTTCAATTTCTGATCTTCTTATTACAATTGATGAACTCAATCAGGAAGTTGGAAAATGGAAGACTGAATGTGGTAGAAAGGAAGCATTTTTAAATGTGTATGAAACCAGTGAAGCAACCCATGAGAATCAAATTAAGGGACTTGAAGAAGATTGTATGCAAGCATACAGAACCCAATCAAGAATGACAGTTGAAATTGAGGGTTTGAAAAAGTTGTATGCTGAAGAGAAGCTGAAGAATGCTGATTTGTTAATTCAAATGGAATTCTTGAAAAACCTTGTGTCTATAGGAAACATAGTGGGATTTGTGGACAAAATGACAGAATAAGAGAAATACAAAAAGGTGCTACCACCTTTTAGTGACAGCTATCCACTAAAAGTAGACAAGGAAAGTAGAAATGAGTATTTGAAACAGTTTAAGAATGTGTTTGAAGACAAAGCTAAATTTGCAAAAAAATATAAAGATGTGATTGTGGATGAAAATGGAGAGTTTGCAATGAAGCAGAATGAGAAACCAGAAGTCAAGAAAGCTGTAAAGAAGGATAGTGAGAAAAAGAAATGGAGTGAATACTCCAGTGAGGAGAGTACTTGCAGTTGTGGAAGTACCAAATCATCTGAGGGCAAGAAGAAAAAGAAGGGATCAAACAAGAAGAAAAATGAAAAGATTCCTCAACTGCCCAAGATGACTCCAAAGATGAAGAAACATTATGAACAGATAAGAAAAGAACATGTGGTATTTGACATTTGTGCAAGACCACAGCCAGAAATCAAGAAAAGAAATGAAGTAGCAATGAAATCTTCATATGATCAGTCCCATCCTCCAATCTATCCAGTTTGCTCTATGAACTGTTTGATATTGGAGATGTGAAGTATATACCCAGGGGAAGATTTGTTGCAGAAGAAGAAGGAAGCTGTTCAAGACTCCCATCAAAGTTGAAGCCAATAGTGTTTGTTAAAGAGAAATATCATCTGGAGCCTGATCTGAACAAACCAATCAAAATGGACTTCAGCAACTCTTTATGTCCAAAGACATCCCTAGGCTTTGATTTCCCCAAACCAAGTGACAGAATTAAAGATAAGCAATTGCTTGAAGATATGGGGAGCTATGCCAATGTATGGTGCAAGAAGTGTGATGCATATGGTCATCACACTGATTCTTGCTGGTTTGAAGAAGAAGAGTTTGTGGTCCCTGATGTGGTTTGTGGCTTTGACATGAAAGGATACAAGCAAATGTATCAAATATATCTGAATAAAGAAAAGAAAAGTTCAAGTGATGAAAATAAAGATCAGTTTTAGAAAAGAGACTGAAACAAGTACTGAAAATCAAGGATGATACAAAAGTATCAAGCAAACCTGCAAAGAACAAAAGGTTAACAGACAAAGAAAAGGCCAAGATGAAACCTGGTGTTCTTAACGGGGATGAAAAGTTCTTGCTGAAGCAGGGTTATGAACCAAGAGGGTTTTAGTGGAAGACTAATAAGGAGTTGAATGAACAGAAAGACTATGTGATTAAACAAAATGAAAATCTAATCATGTCACAAGTTGTGAAAGTTGGATCAGACTCAGACTCAGAAGAAGAATGTGAAGTTGTCTATGAAGATCCACTTCCACTTCTAGTTCCAACTCCTGATGAATCTTCACTTGAAACTGATTGCAAGCTGATGAAGTTTGTAACTCATAATCCAACTGATTCTCTTTTGTGTGTATGTGCATGAACAGTCCTTGAACAGTAATGACTTATGGTACATGGACAGTGGATGTTCCAGGCACATGACATGTGACAAGGGTGCTCTCATCAATTATGAAAGAAAATATGAAGGTCCAGTTGCTTTTGGGAGTGATGAGAATGGAGGAAAGATTGTTGGAAGAGGAACACTCACTAATGGCAAGGTATCCTTTGAGAATATGCTGCATGTTGAAGGACTACAATACAATCTACTTAGCATTTCTCAAGTTTGTGACAAAGGGTACAAGGTGGCCTTCAATGATGAACACCGCCTAATTCTAAAGCCTGAATTTGTGATTCCTACTGAGATGATCATGATGATGGCTCCAAGAAATGGCAACCTCTATGAACTGAGAATGAACACTTGTAACGCCCGTTAACTTACGGTTTAAAGATTTAAGGTTGTAAAGTATGTATATTTCTCAGGATTTAACCGACATTTCTCGGAAACCTTCTCGTCATCCCGGTACGTTAAAACATTTAACTTTTCAACCAAAATGTTAATTCTTTATAACTTGAGGGGCTAGATGTGAAAAATGTTTATAACATAAACAAACCCTAATCCCCCCCCCCCCTCCCCTATTCCGATCGGCAGCAAGAAGCCCCCCCCCCCCCTGCGATTTTCTTTTTTCCAGCAAAGTGTTGAGCATAAAACATCAATTAAAGGTTAGTACTACGATTCCCCAAGTCTTTTACACCTTAATTGACCCTTATATCACGCGTATTAATCGTTAAATTGCGTGTTGTAAGCTTACCGGGTGGCTATCAATCCTAACCTTTTCGGGACTCTTTTGGTTGAGGATTTTGCACCAAAATACTCCTAGGTATGTCTAGTATATCATACTTAAAAATCATGTTCATTGGTGTTCGTTAGATTGGTGAACTAGTTGTAGTTTGATTGTTAGTGTTCGGTTGACTAGAATTGTAGTTTGATGCGTTTAACGCGAGGGTTGAAGTGATTAACGACCAATTCAGCTTGGGAGAACTTGGTTTGATGTACGGGCTGTTGAAAAATCATTTTTATAAGTTATGGGGCTGAATTGGTTGTCGGTTACTCAAACGGGTCGGTACAACGTGCAATTGCGTTTATTGAATGGTTGGTGCGTTGTACTTGCGAGTTACCGACCCATTTGACTCGTGTAGCGTCGTGTGGACTTGTTGGTTGTGATTTTATCATGTTGGGTCCACACGGGGCTGAGTTGGATGTTAATGGCCTAAACGACTCTTAAACGCGCGTGTTAGTGTCACCTAGTGCTTCCGGGGGGTAAATTGGGAATTCTTTATTCCCGGGAGTATCTAAGGGTCGTGTTGGTGAATGTGAGGCCTCGGGGGCTGTTATGATTGAGTTTGATGAGGTCGAGACTTTAGGTAACTCGAACCATGCTAGAACGTCTCGTAGGATAAACGAGTCCTTTCGATGTCGATTGTAATGGTTGTATGTAAACCGACAGGTGTTTGAGTTTTGGGATTACTTAGGGATCATCTAGCTCGTGGTGAATACTTGTCTTGTGTCAAGTGAGTTCATGATGCCCCTTTTAACTCTTTTTAAGTTTTTGGGCTAGCATGCACACCTAAGCGATTTTGCTTGATGAAACGTTTAAACTATTTTATATAGGCTTGCTTGTATATCGTAGGCCTTGGGATGTATAGTATGTATGTATGTATTATTGTATGGCCAATATTTGGCGATGTTAGTAGTTGTTATCGACTACGGATGTTACGTATACCTACTTTGTGTTTGCATACGTTGATGAGATGTTACGTATTTGGGTTGTACGTTTGCTCGACCCTGATGTTATTACTCGGATGTTATATATATATATATATTTATATATATATTTATATATAGGGATTCACTTATAAAGATGTTTATATGTATGTATGTGTGTGTATATATATATATATATATAAGAATGATTATTTATTGAAGATGATGGCCTAACTGATGTATCTCTTTTATATTTTAAAACCTTTGGAATGACTATTATGATTATTAATTATTAATGTTATTTACTAAAACTTGAACTCACTCAGCTCAAACTGACTTGTGTGCATGTTAGTGTGAGTTTCAGGTTAGGAGGTGGATGCATTACCGCTTGGACGTGCACGAAGCTACTTGGACGGTGGAGGGCATGCCTGGTCGAATGTTTCAATAATAATAAACATTTTCTTTTTAATATTTATTTAAATACATTTAAATTGGTTTTGGGCGTAATTCCCTGGTTTCGGGAACTTGTTTTATCAATTATGGTTTTCCGCTGAATTATACTCTGAGATGTTTATTTTAATGGAATGAACTGTTTTCAAGTTTAAGTATTGTTATAAGTATGATGGATGAATACCAACTGTAGGATTCCCGGGGTTCGGGGTCTTACAACACTGCTACATCTAGAGGTGGTTCATGATTTGTTTCCAAAGCCACTGAAAATTAAACCAAATTGTGGCATAGGAAGATGTGTCATGTCAAATTTAAGAATATGAACAAGCTAGTGAAAGGTGAAAATGTTGTTGGCCTTCCCACAAGAGAATTTAAGCTTGAAGAAAAATGCACATCTTGCCTCAAAGGGAAACAACATAAATCCTCACACAAGAGCAAAGTGATAAATACCATTAATGAGGTCTTGGAACTACTACACATGGATCTATTTGGTCCAGTGAGTGTTCCAAGTATTGGAAAGAAAAGATACTGTTTAGTGATCACTGATGATTACTCAAGATTTACTTGGGTATACTTTATGGGCAGCAAGGATGAGACTCCAGATTTGATCAGAACCTATGTGCTGAAAATAGAAAATCAACTTAAAAGGAAAGTGAAAGTCATTAGAAGTTACAATGGGACAGAATTCAAGAATGAATTAATGGAAAAATTCTGCACTTCTAAGGGGACATTTCAGCAGTATAGTGCACCTAGAACTCATGAGCAAAATGGTGTTGTAGAAAAAGAAACAGAACACTAATTGAAGCTGTAAGAATCATGAGTGTTGATGCAAACCTGCCAATCACTTTCTGGGCAGAAGCAATCAACACTGCATGTTATGTGCAGAACAGGGTTCTACTAAACAAGGCTCACAATAAGACTCCATATAAGGTTTTATCTTCAAAAGAAAGCCTTATGTGAAGTTCTTAAAGCCTTTTGGATGCAAATGCTCACTGTTGAATACAAAGGACTATCTAAACAAATTCCAGTCAAAATCTCTGGAATGTTTCTTTGTGGGATACTCATCTCATTCAAAGGCTTACAGAGTCTATGTGAAGGAGCACGTGGTGGTTATTGAGTCTTCAGACATAATATTCAATGAAAACCACTTTAACAATGTTGAAGGTCCCAAATGGCTATTTGACTTGGAGAAGATGATCAAGTCTTTCAAAATTTATAATGAAGACATGGATGACAGCATGTACAGAACTAGCTTTGAAGATAAAGGAAAACAAAAACAAGTTGATCTGGACAAGCTATGGTCATCTGTTGCTCCTGAACCAATTGGATTTAACATTGAGAGAAGCAGCCAAGGAGCAGCTGAAGTTGAGATGAATGGACTAGAAGCTGCAATTGAAGTTTTTAATGAAGGTCCAAGTGATGTGAAGAGTGAACCCATTCAAAGTCAGCAACCTGTTCAGCCTGAAGTGACAAATCAGTTTGAAGACCGGTTTCAGTCTTTGTTTGACTCTCTACAAATTGGATCAAATGAACCATCATCATCAGAAATTAATCAAATTCAAGAAGCTGGTGAAAGTCAAGAAAGAATTGAAAGTGAAACTGCTGAGTTCAATATGACCAATCTTGAGACAAAAGTGTCAGCACAACAATTTGTGCAGACTACCTCTGTTGAAAGAAATCACCCTGTAGAGAATATAATAGGAGACTTGCATGAGGAGTGACTAGAAGTTCTTCTGAAAAAGCAAACATCTGCCTGTATTCCTGCTTTCTATCCCAAGTTGAACCAAAGAACATCAATCAAGATTTAAAAGACAACAGCTGGGTAGAAGCTATGCAGGAAGAGTTAGCACAATTCAAAGACTTACATGTATGGGACTTAGTTGACAAGCCCAGAGGCAAGTATGCTATTGGAACCAAGTGGGTGTTTAGAAACAAGAAAGATGAAAGGGGCATAGTGATCAAAAATAAAGTAAGATTGGTGGCTCTAGGTTGCTTACAAGAAGAAGGAGTGGACTTTGAAGAAGTTTTTGCTCTAGTTGCAAGACTAGAAGCCAACAGGATCTTTCTGGCGTATGCAGCATCAATGAACATAAAGTTCTATCAACTTGACGTGAAGTCTGCATTCTTAAATGGAAAGATTGATGAGGAAGTTTATGTCACTCAACCTCCAGGATTTGAGGATCCAGTTCAACCCAACAAGGTCTACAAACTCAGCAAAGCATTGTATGGACTGCATCAAGCACCAAGGGCCTTGTATGATGAGTTGTCAAACCATCTGTTGGACAATGGCTTCTGCAGAGGAGATATTGACAAGACTTTGTTCTACAAGAGATGGAACAAGGATATGCTACTGTTACAAGTGTATATGGATGAAATTATCTTTGGCTCTACAAATGAACAAATGTGCAAGGAGTTTGAGCAAGTGATGAAATCCAAGTACAAGATGAGCTCAATGGGGGAAATGAATTTCTTCCTTGGACTGCAGGTGCAACAGAAGGCTGATGGAATTTTTATCAATCAATCAAAGTATGTTCAATAGATTCTTAACAAGTTCAAATGCCAAGACTTCAAGACAGCGTCTACACCAATGGACACACATGAGAAAATGGTACTTGATGAGAAGGGGAGCCAGTGGACCAGCATGAATATAGGGCCAAGATAGGATCACTTATGTATCTTACATCATCTAGGCCAGATATTATGTTTGCTGTGTGTGTATGTGCAAGATTCCAAGCTAACCCTAAGGTCTCACACATGTTAGCAGTTAAGAGTATTTTCATATATCTCAAAGGAAAATCAGATTTGGGGATTTGGTATCCAAAGAACCCTTCCTTTGACTTGATGGCCTACACAGATAGTGACTCTGATGGTTGCAACATGAGTAGAAAATCAACCTCAAGAGGATGCCAGTTTCTAGGAAACATGCTGGTGTCTTGGCAGTGCAAGAAGCAAACTATAGTGTCCATCTCTACTGCTGAAGCTGAGTATATTGCTGCTTCTGCCTGCTGTGCACAGGTTCTATAGATTCAGAATCAACTGCTGGATTATGGTCTGAATTTCATACTTACTCCTATTTTAATTGATAATACTGCTGCTATGTTCATTGTTAAGAATCCAGTCCAACATTCTAAGACTAAGCACATTGAGATTAGGCATCATTTCATTAGGGACTGTCAGGAAAAAGGCTTAATAGAAATGAAAAGGATAGACACATCTAATAATCTGGCTGATTTATTCACCAAACCTTTAGATAAAACCAAGTTTCATTTTCTGTTAAAATGCCTAGGAATGATAAATGCTGATGAAGTTTGATTGAGGATGTGTGCTTAAGTGAGGTGCGTACTGATTATCTTTGTTACTCACTTTGAATGTTTGCATGATAAATTGCTATGCTTAACTGATCATTCTAATTGCATGAATCATATATGTGACTATCTTTGTGTGAAAAATGTGATGTTATTGTTAATTACAGCATTCAGTACTTTGATCTGTGCTTGCATGATGTATTTCTGTTGTTTGAGTACTTCGAGCATGAATGTGTGCTTGATACTATGCTTGATGCTCCCCGAGCATAAGCAGAGGTACTTGGAAGACTTTTCTAAGTCTTTCGAGCACAGATGTCATAGCTCAATTGCTCGAGCATGACTCTGTGTTTGATGGCATGTTTGATGTTCATCGAGCACAAACAAACCATACTTGAGATCTCTCAAGTAATTTGAGCACAAAGGATATGTTATTGCTGGTCGAGCATGAACATGTGTTCTGGAAAAATTTCCAAGTATTCCAGCACTAACATGTTAGATAACGAGGTTGCTCGATAGACTTTCGAATATGCTCGATGAATTTCTAAGCATGCTCGACAGACTTATGTGTTTGTCTGAATGTTCTATGCTATCTAAATAAATATGTTTGATATTGTTTAAGTGTGTGCTTGATAATTGTGCTTAACTGACAACACTGTTTTCAGATTCAATCCTTAACATGAATTTTCAAAAAAAAGGGTAACTGTGAAATGTTTTTTAACTAAGCAATCCTTAAGCAACACTATTTTTGGTGATCTCATATGAGATGCGATAAGATTATTCTGTGTTAAGCTTCATAGAAGCTTAAAGGTTTTTGGATAGGAATTGTATCCAACCTTTTGGGAAATGATAGTATATTGTTTAAAATCTCTAACCCGTGGAATATAAGCTTAAAGGATTTCTGTTCAGTAAATTGACATTTTGCTTTGAGTATCTTTTCATAAGTGTAGTGACATGAGTGATATAAATATTATGAAATGGCTAAGTCTGATGTGGTGACTCATTTGAAGACCAAGGTATGTTTCCTTGCATATCTCTCCGAAATGATAGGCAGAAATGCAATTATCCAATCATACACAAGCCTGTTGGTGTTTTGGTCACACAAAAATATTTAGTGTCTGAGCAGATATAAAAGGTAAGATACACAAAATCTTATCAAAAAGAAAAAGAAAGAAGAAAAATATAGAAAAAGTAAATTACCTCAATATAGTATATCAAATAATAATATATCATGACTTAAGGGGCACTAAGGTAACTACAGGGGTGGGGCATTCAAATAAGTCCTAAACACCCTGAATGTAAGGCTTGTAAGTCCGGATGGCATGTAAGTCCAACGTTCAACCTTATAGTCTGATATCTATATATAATTTTTTAAATAAACTGCTCATAAAAAGAAATTTTGACCAAGGCATCAGGGGGTTGAAGTCAAATTGGGGTGATTGGAGAAAGCTAAATAAGCTTTGAGAAGAGATAAGGAACAACCTGAAATCCAAAATGTAACCATTCTTCACTTATGCCTTAATTGAACCTTAAGTATATCACAAATGTCATGATAATCATGCTAAGTGCATTTACCAAATGTCAACCTTACTTAAATTATAATAAGGCTTACTATGATATGGTGTGAAAGTTTTTAAACAATCTGGTCCCATGTTGAGGTCTTTCTATGAAAATGTTTTCAAAAGAATATTCAACTGAAATTTGATCTCTTATTTCACCTTGAACAAATTGCTTAGGTCAGCTCACCATTCTGAAATGATTATCTTTTATGAAAAATTGCAATTTGAGCAAAGGATATGTGTGAACATGTCCAGACTTTGTGGCATAAGATTTGTTGATTTCAAACTCTGAACTGAAAGTCATGTAAGTGTTTCGAGCGAAGAAACTTTGCTTGCTTGTGTGATAACATTGCTTCGAGTATGTTATATGACTTGTATGACTCATCTATGTATTTCGAGCATGTATGTTACCTTCGAGTATACTGATTATCTGAAAATTGCTATTAAGATTTTTGAGCATGCATCTTACTTTCGAGCACCTGCTATGACATGAAAATTGATGTTATGTGTTTCGAGCATGATTGCATGGTAAGTTGTCAAACCTAAGTTTTCGAGCACAAAGAATTGAATGATAGGAAACAATTAAGTGTTTCGAGCATAGATGTGTGCTAGACACTTAGGTATGAGGATTCGAACTGAGGAACTTAACGGATCAATTTGTTAAGTAGTTCGAGCAAACTTGTATGCTAGACTCTTAGGTTGAGAGCTCGAGTACAGGCATAGGAAGGATTAAATCTGCTAAGGCTTTCGAGCATGAAGTTACCTCGAGCACATTGAGTTACAGTAATCTAAGTAAGTCGAGCAAAGGTTACAACACTGCTAAGAGGAGTTGCATCTCGAGCATATTTTTGGTCATGATAGATTTAAGTAATGTCGAGCTTGATGCATTTTCGAGTAAGGTTCAGCAATGAGTGTGTCTCATGTATACATCAAGGGAATCTTACT
Organism: Bidens hawaiensis; assembly: GCF_021521415.1. NCBI lineage: Eukaryota > Viridiplantae > Streptophyta > Magnoliopsida > Asterales > Asteraceae > Bidens > Bidens hawaiensis. The sequence goes on along the minus strand of NW_027492221.1, from coordinate 153,527 downwards.
AAGTATTGTCGAGTACACTTCTTGTCGAGCATGATCCTATTCTCAAGCAGGATAACTAAAGTCAATTAACATTTGGCTAAGGCATCGAGCACAAGTATATTCGAGCAAACTATCTCAAGTGTACTAGTGCTCGAGCATTCTAAACATACAAGTACGTCGAGCAAGGATTGTACTATGTACTCGAGTACAGTGGGAGCCAGCTGTTGTTTTGGCTGTATGCTCGAGCAAGGGAGGTACATTAAATTTGAAATTAAGTGACAACTGTCGTGCACTAGACGACTGTCACACCCTCAAAATCCACTAACGGAGTTTTACCGTCAGAGGGTGTGAACTGGCAGGATCGGAATCATTAGTTATAACCAAACCAAAGAAAAACGTTTAAATGAAAGTAAGTGCGGAAGCGTAAAACCTTAATTCAAAAGCTGCGTCACGCAGGACGACTTAAAACCAAATGTAACTGTTAAAATTAAGTTTGCAGAATAAAAGTGTTTTCATTAATGCATGCTCCTAAACCGCGCGCCCGCCTCGGCTACCTGAGAATAACATACTAAAAGTGTCAACACAAGGTTGGTGAGTTCACAAGTAAAATAAGATAAATCGTTTAGCGTTTTGCGTAACCTCGTTACGACGTTTAAATGTTGCGTAACCCCGTTACGACGTTTGAGTGTGTTACCACGTTACAGCGTTTGAGTGTGTAACTACGTTACAGCGTTTAAGTGTGTAACTACGTTACAGCGTTTAAGTGTGTAACCACGTTACAGCGTTTAAGTGTTTTGCATTACCAGATAGTGTTATGTCAAATTATATATCGATAGGTAGCTAATCTATACAACAAGTATCGCTAAGTGGTTCGCGACCGAAGCTGACTGTTTATCAAGTGCCCGTCACCAGGTCCTCCAGACCATGGTAAGTGTTAGCCAAAATTTACACCCACTCAACCTCCAGTTGAGCTTAGCGTCGGGTGGGGTTTGTCAAACCCAGTAGTACTACCCAAAAGTGACTCGCTATTCCAAATATTAACCGGTCCGATGTGTGGGACTTCAAATGTTACGTATGCCGCTTAGCCTTTACAAGTGATATATAATTTATAACAAAATCTTTCATATGCGTTTATCTCAGAAAATATGTTTATCGGAGTATGTTATCTCCCCCAAGTGAAAAAACGTTTGAAAACAGTTTAAGAGTGGGGTAAGTGAACTCACTGTTTGCGAAGAATATCCGATCTAGATCACCGAGTGATGCGCGTCGTAGAAAACTCTCTAGCGTTCTAAAATAACAAAGAGATTTTCTAAGTATCGGAATGTTTAACGAGTCTCTAGACTCGGCACATAATACCTATGCACGTAACATGTTTCGTGTTTCGTTTGTGAATCGTGTGTGACTTAAACAAGTAAAATTGTGATACGATACATGAGTGAGCAATTACTTTCGTGTCACGTATTAATAACATACTTATTAGCAATTACTCCCGTAGGGGCATTTTGGTCAACAAACAAAGACTAACTAACCATTATTCCCCATAAGGGCAATTTGGTCAATTCATGGCAATCAACTAGCAACTATTCCCCGCAAGGGTATTTTGGTCAAAATACAACAATTATATAAAAACTATCATATTTCATGCATTCCTATACAACTCAGCAGCTAGTTTCGTTATGACAGAATTTCTACTTGAAAGATTGCGCTAGTTTACCGATTATAACGTCTCAATTAATTTACCAAAAATTACCACAGGAGCATACATATCTTAGGTTTCCAGAACATCTTTTATCTTATTTTTATTCCATATAGATTGTTCATAATGATCAAAACATTACAGCTAACTTATATCAGTCAGATTCATGCACATCAGAATGTTATTTGCAATTCCCGTTAAACGAAAAATCCAATAAATGCAAGACCACTTGGGTTTGGTTCCTAACTCAGTGAGTCAACCTCCAGAAGTGGAACCAACCCAATTGGTCTCGTAGTTCATGAGATATAACATTTACAACATAACCTAACAGCAGGTCTAACAGCTCAGCTTTGCATCACGTTTTTGTAAAATCATAAAAGTATACTTCCACTTATCCAAAAATTACGAATTTATACTTCATAGAAACTAGACTCAACCTAGTTTACTGCAGTACCCACAATCTCAATCAATTTTCACGTTTACACTTCGTTACAGTCAGTTAAACATCGTATATACGTTCTGTCCAGAATCTGTTCACATCAAAACTCATCATAATAACAATCTATGAACTATCATGCATCCATATAACCCTCTAGACACTATAACTACTATCCATGCATATCAATCACACCATACATACAAGATTAGGGTTTGTGTTTTAATTCAAATCAAGAACAACAATCAATCATGTATCAATATCAATCTAGTTATCAATCTATTATCCAACTAACAAGAATCATAACAATCACATACATACAAGATCGGCCGATTTAGGGTTTTCACACAACCCATCAAACATCAAAATTAAACAACAAAGAGGTAAGAGATGATCAAGTATACCTTCCTAGCACCTAGTTCTTGGATTAATCTCTTGATTTGATGTGTATATGTGTGTGATGGTGGACGGCAGCCGTGGGTCAAGAGAGGGAGAGAGAGCCGATCGGTGGTGTTGTAGGTTTAGAATAATAGGTTAGGGTTTGTTTATTAGTGATATATTTATAAACAAACAAGTTACACTCTAGTCCTTCTACTTTCAAGTGTTGTTTTTCTAGAACATTCTATCCTAACTTGCACATAATCATGACAATAATATAACACATAATCCTAACACATAGTTATCACATCATTAGTGTTTTAGTGTGCTTCGTTTATTCCTCAATCGTTTGCGTTTCGGTGCAAATCCCGAAAGACTACTACACATGTAGTAAGTGTTAAGCGTCATTTAAACCCTAGTTTAAATGTAATGAAGTATGCGTTATAGATTCAACGATCTTAAAGTTTGAATTAACGGAGTTGAGTTAACGAGGTTAACCTGAAATTGACGATTGTCACATCATTCCCATGTTAAAGAATTTTCGTCCCGAAAATTTGAGTCAAGTCGTGATGAGAGCCTGAAAAAGTAAGAAAGATTTTCAGTTTGTCATATCATCCCCTAGTAGAAAGAAATTTCGTCCCGAAATTTAGTTCATACCTCCGGTGATGTTTGACGGTTTGCCGGGTTTCGCGGTTTTCGGTGTTTGGTTAGCCCTTCAAAAAGGTGAGGATACTTTTTCATCATGTGATCCTCGCGTTCCCATGTGAACTCCGGTCCACGTCTCGAGTTCCAACGAACCTTAACGATTGGAATTTTGCTGCGTTTGAGCGTTTTGGTTTCCCAATCCAAAACCTCGACTGGTTCCTCAATGAACCGTAACTGTTCATCAACTTGTAGTTCCTCCAACGGGACTACTTGGGTTTCATCAGATAGGCACTTCTTCAAATTTGATACGTGGAATACATCGTGTACGCCACTGAGTTGAGTTGGTAGGTCCAGTCGGTACGCCACCGGACCAATGCGCTCAGTTATCCGGTACGGACCAACATATCGTGGGTTGAGTTTGTTTCGCTTACCAAAGCGAACCACACCTTTCCAAGGTGAGACTTTGAGTAACACCCGATCGTTCACTTGAAATTCGAGAGGTTTTCGGCGCTTGTCGGCGTAACTCTTTTGGCGATCTCGTGCTGCTGCCATGCGATTTCGGATTTGAACAATCTTTTCCGAGGTTTCGAGTACCAGTTCCGGACCAGTGATTTGGCTATCACCCACCTCTGCCCAGCAGAGTGGTGATCGACACTTCCGTCCGTACAGCGCTTCAAACGGCGCTGCCTTAATACTTGCGTGGTAGCTGTTATTATACGAAAACTCTACCAAGGGTAAGTGGGGTTCCCAACTTTTTCCGAAATCTAAGACGCATGCACGCAACATATCCTCCAGGGTCTGAATAGTCCGTTCACTTTGCCCATCCGTCTGAGGATGGTATGCTGTACTCATATCGAGACGGGTGCCCAGTGCGCTTTGCAGCGACTTCCAAAAGTGCGAAGTGAAACGAGAATCTCGATCGGAAATGATCGAGACAGGCACTCCGTGTCTAGACACCACTTCCTTCATGTATACTCGAGTCAGTCTTTCCATTTTGTCTGTTTCTTTAATCGCTAGGAAGTGTGCCGATTTAGTCAACCGGTCAACGATCACCCAGATGGTATCGCATCCCGTCGGTGTCTTAGGCAAACCCGTAATAAAGTCCATAGAGATGTGTTCCCATTTCCACATTGGGAGTTCCGGTTGTTGCAGAAGGCCAGATGGTTTCTGGTATTCTATCTTGACTCTGGCACAAGTCAAGCATTTGCTCACGTAGGTGGCAATGTCGGCTTTCATGTTCGGCCACCAGTAAAGTTCCTTTAAATCATGATACATTTTATCTGAGCCAGGGTGGATAGAATATCGGGACTTGTGAGCTTCGTCCATCACTAGAGTTCTCAATTCTCCGTATCGTGGAACCCAAATCCGGTTCTCAAAATATCGGACCCCGTCCGATCTGGTTTCAAGTTGCTTGCTCATGCCCCGCATGAGTTCCGATGGAAGATTATCATCTTTCAACGCTTCCAGTTGCGCATCGCGAATCTGATCGGGTAAGCTGGCATGAATCGTAAGTTGCAATGCTCTCACCCGTCTGGGTTTATCTGTTTCTTTTCTGCTGAGGGCGTCGGCCACCACATTGGCCTTGCCAGGGTGGTACTTGATGGCACAATCGTAATCTTTAAGCAGCTCGACCCAACGACGCTGTCGCATGTTCAGCTCCTTCTGATCGTAGATATGTTGGAGACTCTTGTGGTCGGTGTAAATGGTAAACTTGGTACCGTACAAGTAATGCCTCCATATCTTAAGAGCAAACACTACAGCTCCGAGTTCCAAATCGTGGGTCGTGTAGTTCTTCTCGTGAACCCGTAGTTGTCTAGAGGCGTAGGCTATAACCTTCTCGAGTTGCATCAGCACACAACCGAGACCTTGTATAGATGCGTCACAGTGTACCTCAAAGTTTTCTGTTCCCTCGGGGAGAGCTAAAATAGGGGCGCTACAAAGCTTGGTTTTCAACAGTTGAAAAGCGGATTCTTGCGCGTCACCCCAGTTGTACTTAGTGCCCTTGTGAGTCAAAGCGGTGAGGGGTTGAGCAATCTTTGAAAATCCCTCGATGAAACGCCGATAGTAGCCGGCCAGTCCTAGGAATTGTCGCACCTCAGTCGGAGTCTTAGTTGCTTCCCAGTTTTTGATGGCCTCTACCTTACCGGGATCGACATGGATACCATTCTCGTTGATCACATGTCCTAAAAAGTGAACCTCGCGAAGCCAGAATTCACATTTCGAGAGTTTAGCATACAGTTGTTCCTTCTTCAGTAGTTCCAGAATTATCCTTAAGTGCTCTTCGTGGTCAGTCTCGTTCTTGGAGTAGACGAGAATATCATCAATGAAAACAATCACAAACTTGTCGAGGTACGCCTTGCATACTCGATTCATGAGATCCATAAATACGGCTGGTGCGTTGGTTAGGCCAAAAGGCATAACCGAAAACTCGTAGTGACCATACCGTGTTCTGAAAGCCGTTTTTGAAATATCTTCTTCGCGCACTCTCAGCTGGTGATAACCGGATCGTAGATCGATCTTCGAGTAGTAACTCGATCCCTGAAGCTGGTCAAACAAATCATCAATTCGGGGTAAAGGATAACGGTTCTTGACCGTCATCTTGTTCAACTCCCGGTAGTCGATGCACATTCGGAAAGTCCCGTCTTTCTTTCGGACAAACAAGACAGGGGCTCCCCATGGCGATGAGCTAGGTCGGATAAAACCTTTATCCAACAAATCTTGCAACTGGGTGGACAACTCCTGAAGTTCCGCCGGTGCGAGCCGATACGGGGCTCGTGCTATGGGTGCTGCACCGGGTGTCAACTCGATCTGAATTTCGACTTGACGAATAGGAGGGAGTCCAGGTAAATCCTCCGGGAAAACTTCCGGGAAGTCTCGCACAACCGGTATGTCTTCAATTCGTTTCTCCTCCGCGGGTTTCTCAACAATCTGCGCCAAAATTGCCGGATGACCCTTTCGTAAATACTTCTGCGCCTTCATAAGGGTAATGACGCTGGTGGTCATGCCGCTTCTCTCGCCTCGGACCGAAATGATCTCGCCAGAAGGGGTGGTAATATGGACTATCTTATCATGGCATATAATCTCCGCTCGGTTCTCGGATAACCAGTCCATGCCGACAACGACATCGAAACTACTAAGCGTAAAAGGAATAAGGTCGATGTCAAAGACATGACCTGACAGTTTCAACTTACATCCCGCAAGTATATGAGTTGTTATTACAGTTTTACCGTTAGCTAATTCAACAGGAAACTTAGCGTCTAACGGGGTTGGAGTAAGGTTTAAAAGTTGGCTAAAGGCCTTTGACACAAAACTCCTATCAGCTCCAGTGTCAAACAAAACAGAAGCAAAACAATCGTTTACAGGGAACTTACCAGACACCACATGCGGATCTCTGCGGGCTTGACCTGATCCAATCACAAACGCTCTTCCTTTGCCATTTCCTCCACCATTACTGCCACTTCCATTGCCCCCATTGTTGTCATTATGTTTCAGCTTGGGGCAATCCTTCCGGAAATGACCTTCCTGTCCACATTCAAAACATCCCTTAGTCGTCATCGGTGGCTTAGGAGCACCCTTCGCCGCAAGGTCTCCTCTACATTCCTTCGCTTGATGACCTATCTTTCCGCATCTTTGACACTTGACACGGTCACATTGACCAACATGATGAAAGTTGCACCTGTTGCACTTTGGATATTTCCCAACATATCCGCTCGAAACCTGCCCGCTACCGTTGTTGTTGTTGTTGTGATTCTGAGTGTTGAAACTCCGAGTAAATTCGGGCTTACGGTAGTGGTGTTGCGGTGGGAGGTTTGAGGATGAAGATCTGGTGTTGTCAAACTTTCTCTTCCCGCTGTTCGGGTTGCTGTTGTTGTTACTGTTGCTGACGTGGTCATTACTCGGGTTGTCACGGGCCTTAACAGTCGAACCCCTTGGTGGTAACGCACCCTGGGTCACCGCCTGATCCGTCAGTTTGTGAGCTAAACGGATCGCTTGTTGGATCATGGCTGGTCGGGAAGACGTCACCATGCCCTGAATCTGTGGTGCTAACCCATCAATGTACAACTCTATTCTCTTGCTCGGCGGATCCACCATCCGCGGACACATCACTGCCAACTCGTGCGAACGAGTAGTGTAGGCTTCAATCTCCGAACCCACCATCTTCAACGACCAAAACTCCGATTCTAACTTCGCAATTTCTTCCCTCGGACAGTACTCCTCTCGCATCATGTTTTTGAACTCCTCCCAGTTCATCGCGTTAGCCAGTTCCAATCCAAGGATCTGGACGTTCGAATTCCACCAAGTGAGGGCGGAATCCTCAAGTGTCCCAGCAGCGAATTTGACCCTACTGGCAGGGGGACAATTACACATCTCAAAGGCCGACTCGGCCTTCTCAGCCCAACGCAGGAAGCCTATAGCTCCCTCAGTGCCCTTAAACGTACTGGGCTTGCAGTCTAAGTAGTTCTTGAAGGTACATGCTCCATTCGGACCTCCTGTTTGATTTTGAACGTGTGCAGCTAAAGCGGCAGCAACATGGTCATTCAGCAGGGTTTGGAGTTCAGCTGCAGTCATGCTGATGTTACCTCGTCCTCGTCCAGCGTTTCTTCCAGCCATTTCCTAGAATCATAGTATAAAACGTGAATTTTTCTTTCATATACAACACACCATACATGTAATAAAAGATAGGTAAGAAAAAAAAAACAACATCACATCACAACCACTTATTAGTCTAATTAAAAATTCATGATTAAAACCATTGTATTCGCTACAAAGTATTTCCAATCAATCCTTAAAATTATAGAAAAATAATAGTTCGGATGGAGACAACCCCTCCATCTAAGTGTCATCATCACTAGATGTCGTCATCTGAGGACACTTCCGAATGTGCCTCCTCCTCAGCCGGTTCTTCCTCCGGTTCTTCTTCGGGTTCCTCCTCGGGATCTTCCTCGGGATCCTCCTCAGGCTCCTCTTCGGGATCTTCTTCAGGTTCTACTTCAGGCTCTGCCTCGGGCTCAGCCTCAGGCTCTGCCTCAGGTTCTGCTGCGTTCTGAGCAAGTTGCATTTGTAGGATATCGCAACGTTCTAAGGCTATTTCGGTTCGGGTCCTTGCTTCTTGGAGTTGCTCTTTCAAGTCTATCATTTCGGCTTGCATCTTCATCATAACCCTCATCTGTTGATCACTAGCCCCTTGCATATCTTTCATTGCCGCCGCCATGCGGGCCATCTCCTCCTTATTCTCGGTTTCGTCTTTTAACAATCTGGAAACGTTCTCTCTTGTGTAGCGCATGTAACCCACATCACGCTCCAAACAAGAAACGACAGCTGCGAGAACTCGCTCCACAGGTTCGGTTATGGGTGGTAGAGTGTTAGGGTAAGCAGGATGGTTCGGGTGAGGCAACGGGGGAACTTGTTCACGGTAGACCATACGTCTGATCATGTTGGGGTACCAATCCCAGCTAACGTTGTTTTCATACAGGCCTCCGGATAGGCGGTACCTCTTCGGTGCAGGAGCTTCGAGTTCCGGGACTACACGGGGTGGCGAGGCAGTAGGTAACTGCGGTTCCTTCCCGTGAGCATGCGTCATCGAATCGGATGATGATGAGGGTGGCGTCGACATTCCTACAGGTAAGCCGGGTATATGCGCGCGTATGAGTGAAGGAGATAAGGAAATAAGATTTCAAGACTACACAAACCTATGCAGTGCGTATCATTATAACTAATGGGTCGTCGCGGTTATAGTCTAGTATGCATGCAGCTTCTAGTTCGCTATAACCAATGGCTCTGATACCAATCTGTCACACCCTCAAAATCCACTAACGGAGTTTTACCGTCAGAGGGTGTGAACTGGCAGGATCGGAATCATTAGTTATAACCAAACCAAAGAAAAACGTTTAAATGAAAGTAAGTGCGGAAGCGTAAAACCTTAATTCAAAAGCTGCGTCACGCAGGACGACTTAAAACCAAATGTAACTGTTAAAATTAAGTTTGCAGAATAAAAGTGTTTTCATTAATGCATGCTCCTAAACCGCGCGCCCGCCTCGGCTACCTGAGAATAACATACTAAAAGTGTCAACACAAGGTTGGTGAGTTCACAAGTAAAATAAGATAAATCGTTTAGCGTTTTGCGTAACCTCGTTACGACGTTTAAATGTTGCGTAACCCCGTTACGACGTTTGAGTGTGTTACCACGTTACAGCGTTTGAGTGTGTAACTACGTTACAGCGTTTAAGTGTGTAACCACGTTACAGCGTTTAAGTGTTTTGCATTACCAGATAGTGTTATGTCAAATTATATATCGATAGGTAGCTAATCTATACAACAAGTATCGCTAAGTGGTTCGCGACCGAAGCTGATTGTTTATCAAGTGCCCGTCACCAGGTCCTCCAGACCATGGTAAGTGTTAGCCAAAATTTACACCCACTCAACCTCCAGTTGAGCTTAGCGTCGGGTGGGGTTTGTCAAACCCAGTAGTACTACCCAAAAGTGACTCGCTATTCCAAATATTAACCGGTCCGATGTGTGGGACTTCAAATGTTACATATGCCGCTTAGCCTTTACAAGTGATATATAATTTATAACAAAATCTTTCATATGCGTTTATCTCAGAAAATATGTTTATCGGAGTATGTTATCTCCCCCAAGTGAAAAAACGTTTGAAAACAGTTTAAGAGTGGGGTAAGTGAACTCACTGTTTGCGAAGAATATCCGATCTAGATCACCGAGTGATGCGCGTCGTAGAAAACTCTCTAGCGTTCTAAAATAACAAAGAGATTTTCTAAGTATCGGAATGTTTAACGAGTCTCTAGACTCGGCACATAATACCTATGCACGTAACATGTTTCGTGTTTCGTTTGTGAATCGTGTGTGACTTAAACAAGTAAAATTGTGATACGATACATGAGTGAGCAATTACTTTCGTGTCACGTATTAATAACATACTTATTAGCAATTACTCCCGTATGGGCATTTTGGTCAACAAACAAAGACTAACTAACCATTATTCCCCATAAGGGCAATTTGGTCAATTCATGGCAATCAACTAGCAACTATTCCCCGCAAGGGTATTTTGGTCAAAATACAACAATTATATAAAAACTATCATATTTCATGCATTCCTATACAACTCAGCAGCTAGTTTCGTTATGACAGAATTTCTACTTGAAAGATTGCGCTAGTTTACCGATTATAACGTCTCAATTAATTTACCAAAAATTACCACAGGAGCATACATATCTTAGGTTTCCAGAACATCTTTTATCTTATTTTTATTCCATATAGATTGTTCATAATGATCAAAACATTACAGCTAACTTATATCAGTCAGATTCATGCACATCAGAATGTTATTTGCAATTCCCGTTAAACGAAAAATCCAATAAATGCAAGACCACTTGGGTTTGGTTCCTAACTCAGTGAGTCAACCTCCAGAAGTGGAACCAACCCAATTGGTCTCGTAGTTCATGAGATATAACATTTACAACATAACCTAACAGCAGGTCTAACAGCTCAGCTTTGCATCACGTTTTTGTAAAATCATAAAAGTATACTTCCACTTATCCAAAAATTACGAATTTATACTTCATAGAAACTAGACTCAACCTAGTTTACTGCAGTACCCACAATCTCAATCAATTTTCACGTTTACACTTCGTTACAGTCAGTTAAACATCGTATATACGTTCTGTCCAGAATCTGTTCACATCAAAACTCATCATAATAACAATCTATGAACTATCATGCATCCATATAACCCTCTAGACACTATAACTACTATCCATGCATATCAATCACACCATACATACAAGATTAGGGTTTGTGTTTTAATTCAAATCAAGAACAACAATCAATCATGTATCAATATCAATCTAGTTATCAATCTATTATCCAACTAACAAGAATCATAACAATCACATACATACAAGATCGGCCGATTTAGGGTTTTCACACAACCCATCAAACATCAAAATTAAACAACAAAGAGGTAAGAGATGATCAAGTATACCTTCCTAGCACCTAGTTCTTGGATTAATCTCTTGATTTGATGTGTATATGTGTGTGATGGTGGACGGCAGCCGTGGGTCAAGAGAGGGAGAGAGAGCCGATCGGTGGTGTTGTAGGTTTAGAATAATAGGTTAGGGTTTGTTTATTAGTGATATATTTATAAACAAACAAGTTACACTCTAGTCCTTCTACTTTCAAGTGTTGTTTTTCTAGAACATTCTATCCTAACTTGCACATAATCATGACAATAATATAACACATAATCCTAACACATAGTTATCACATCATTAGTGTTTTAGTGTGCTTCGTTTATTCCTCAATCGTTTGCGTTTCGGTGCAAATCCCGAAAGACTACTACACATGTAGTAAGTGTTAAGCGTCATTTAAACCCTAGTTTAAATGTAATGAAGTATGCGTTATAGATTCAACGATCTTAAAGTTTGAATTAACGGAGTTGAGTTAACGAGGTTAACCTGAAATTGACGATTGTCACAACGACAAACGAAGGTACTGTACTACCCAAATGTTAGGTACAAAAGGGGGACTTAGAAACTTTTTCACATATTTCTTCTCCCTCTCTTAAACCTAATAGCAAGCCTTTTGCTCGTGCATCCCCTTCTTACTCGAATACTCAATTCCTAATCGAACATACTTCGACACTTAGCCATTAGCTCTGTTTCGACCTCGGTAAGATATCGTTATCCGATAATCATCTCACCGATTTCAAAATTAGGATTTCAAATTGAATTTCAGACTAATTGAATTTCAGACTAATTGTTTACTTGTTTTTCCAGGTACGCATATTACAACGGAACAGGTTACTAAAGACGCTAATCTTCTCTAACTACCTTCGCATATTATTTCTGCAACTTTGTGTACTGACTATTATTTCATTTTTGCAGAACCGATGGCCCTAAAATTCGAAAAGAGGCACAATATGTGTGCTCAATTGGAGCTAGACGATGATAACCGAGAGTTGGAGCTAATGATCACTATTCTGAGGAACTCCAACCTGAGAGTAGCCCTCACTGAAAGCCCTACGATTTACAGGAACCACATAGCAGACTTTTGGGGCTCAGTTACTTATGTGAATGACGTTAACGGGAAGAGGATTGAGGCCTCTGTCCTAAATCATGATATTGAGATTACAGAAGCTTCAATAAGAGCTGCATTGAACCAGAACGACAATTTTAAAGCTCAACCATCCTACTCGGTCCCAAGATTGTTGAGAGTCTTTCAAGAGACTATGGGTTACCAAGGAGGTGTGAAAGAGGGACAATTTCAAAAGGGTAGCTTCCCACTGATATACCATTTCCTAATCCATCATGTCATCCAGTCCATATCTCCAAGGAGAGGGACTTGGACTCTTCTGAGCAGAGAACTGGCTACCCTGACAGTTGCTATACTCTACCAACAGCCATTCAATGTGTCAAGACTTATTTTCAACGGATTGGTATCACATGCTGAGAAGAATGACAATAAGAGATTTCTAATGTATCCTCGGTTCCTGCAGATATTGATAAACATGTCATACCGGACCTTTCACGAACACGAGAAGTTTTGAGGCTTCAGGATCCGAACATCTATCAAAGAATGAAAGATGCTCACAGTAATTTGAAGATAATGATGATTGGGATGTCCTCCCATGGCTGCTTGTGCCAGCTTTAGGTGCCATTGATGTGCCGAGAACCCTTGGAAACAGTGATTCTGAAGGAGATGATAGTGATACTGATGGTGATGATCAGAATGATGGAGGGGATAATAGTCCAGATGGTGATAATGCAATTGATGAGGGCGATGATGTAGAGAGAGTGAGTGGAGATTCAGGAGTGAATGAACAAATTGTTAATCCTACTGGAAATAAGTTGGCTGTATTTGTTGGAGATGAATCTAATGTTAACTTGGAAAATCAAGAGAGCAATAAAGGACCAGAGTTGGAAGTTAATACTCAAACTGATGAGCCGGTTGAGGGTCCTAGCAACAGAGCTACTGAGCCTATGGATGATGATGTGTTTGTAGCAAATGTAATATCAAATGTTGCTGATACCATACATAAGATTACTCCACCAGATTCACCACCTCCTGAGGTATACAATGATGACACTGACTATGTTGAAGTTGATGATGATAATGATAATATCTCTTCCTCGCCAGCTACTACTGAACCAGCATTATCTAACAGTGAATCACTCCATAACACACATATTCCTTCACCACCAACATCTTCATTAACTGTACCAATTACTACCTCACCACCTATTTCCTAACCAGCCCAACCCGTTCAAGACACACATATTCCAACACCACCATCCTCCCCAGTACAAGACCAACCTACTACCATTGCTCGACCAACTCAATCCATTCCCACAGACCCTGAGCCATATAAGTTACCATCTCCAGAAACAGCTGAATCTGAACCTTTTTCTGAACCTGCCCCAAAGCCAAATCAAGAAACCCCACCTTCTAGTCCAAATCTCTATGATATAGTTGTTGAGAATGCCAAGCTTGAGTTTGAAAATATCATGTTGAAAGAAAAGAATGCGGTATTAGAAACAAGAAACAAGGCATTGGAGGCTACACTGCAAGAAGCGTTATTGAAGATTCGAACCCTAGAGGGGCACTCTGAGGTTGAGAAAACCTCAAATGCACCAAAACAGGGGGAGAAATATGAAGATGCAGAGGACTTAAAATGATTGAAGATTTGTATGCCAATTCTGATGAAGAGGTTGTAGAAGTTGGACCCTCAAATGCTTTGAATATGATTTATCAAGAATATGAGGGAGATGCTGATGATGAGGGGGAGCATGATAAGGAAATTGTAACAGAAGAAGAAAAATTGAAGAGAAAGCAGAAAAGGAAAGGGATTGCTTACACAGATGATGACCTACATCCCAAGTCCCTACACAAGGTGCAATCTGGTGATGACATACTCATGAAAGATAATGTAATAGATCAAGATATGGCTGAAGTGGAATCTGTTAAAACAGTCATGAGGCTAATGAATGAAGATCTGGATACACTAAATCAAAAGGCTCAAGAAGAAAATGATGAAATTCCTCAAGAAGTTCTTAAGCACTAATCAAAATGAAGGAGAAAGAAGAGGAGAATGAAAGAATAAGGAAGGAGGCAGATTATGCTATAAAGGCTACATTGGAGACTCTAAATGCAAAAGAAAATAATGATACACAAGAGCCTGTACAAACTGAGCCAGTGGTAACTGAGCCTACACAAACTGAATATGAGTCCACACCATCTGAGCCAGTCATATTGGTGTGCGTCGGATAACCCTAAAAGAAACAACTAAGCTTTAAATTTAAAACGAAAATCCTAAAACCACACACAACCGGCAAGTGTACCGATCGCAAGTAGTATAGACCTAGGAAGTCCGAGTATCGAACACGTGGACACGTATAAACGCTAAAGATCACTAACCCTAGATAAGACCTATCCAAGAATAAAATTTAATTGATTAACTAGACTAACTGGACTAACCGACAAAAGTTACCAAAAATAGAAAACTTAACAAAAAACTAACTGTGTTGACTTTGGATGGAGAAAAACTTCTCGTAGGCCTAACAAGCAAATGGATTGAATGATATCTAGACACCGGTCCCTAAATATGACACGAATAAGGATCGCTCAGGCTCACTAGATTACCTCTTGGTTTCACTCAACAAACCCTAACTACTCTTAATCGGCTAAAACGACCAAACCGGGAAACAATTGTTAACGTGTTCTAATGTTGACTCACCTCTCGGTCTCACCAACACTCGACCCTAATGGTAATGAATACTACATAACCAAGGATAGAGGAACAATTCAACTTAAACCAAATAGATCAACTAGTCGCTCAAAACACCTAAACCGGACAAGAAACGAACTCGCTCTTGCGCAATTCTTATTCTAGCATGCAAAGGCCATGAGACAACCCTAACTTCTTATCACCTCTCAGTCTCTAAGAAGGTGTCTAACCGCTGTAATTTAACCACAAATTCACGTAACAAAACCCTACGGTTGTACCTACCGCAAACAAACCCTAAACACACAGTCTTGAATCAAACAAGCACCGATTAATCAATACAAAACTAATCAACCAACGCAAGAGGTTTAAGCAATGAATTAACAAAATTTCCAACCCTTAAACACAACATATTTCATGTCTAAATCAAACTTTACAATAACAATATACGTCTATCAATCAAACAATCCAATAAGCTCATCAAACTCTAACAATTATCATCATTCCTAGTTAGAACCGACAAGTTTAGCCTCTAATCATATTTGGATAGCAGCTATTCATCAATAAAAACATCTTATAACTCATTCCAAACATCAATTCAATCATTCAATGATCAACAATAATCATAAACAAGTCAATATCTCAAGCAATTGCAAAACTACTAATCAATTGAACAAGTAAGTCAAAGTGTTGAACAATGTTATGAAAGAAAGAATATATGATGAATATGGGGCTGCTCCTTGGCTGTACAAACTGATGGAGAATGATCCCAACACTTGGTTCTTGCCTTCTTCTTCTTCCCTACCCGTCACCACCTTTGAACCCTAGCTTTTCTTTTCTTTTTCTTGGCTGCACAAGTCCAATCGGCCTCCTTATGGGGTGTTAGGGTTTTTATTTTTTTTTATGTTATAATATTGTTGTAGGCTTGGGCTTCCATGATGCATATGGGCCGGGCTTTGAGTTGTTTCTTGAAATCGTATGCGTAAAAGGCCCGTAAACTGTTCAAGAAGCTCGGTTTTTCTTCCTTTTAACCCTTTGCCTACAAGATAATCAAAACTATGTAAAACCTATATAAAACAAGTTAAAATACATAAAATATAATATAATAACGTAGATAAAAGGCGCGAAAAATAAGTGTGTTTAACAAAATATCACATATCTAAGCCTGTGAATGAAGAATCTGAGACAGAAACAAATAAGAAACAAGAGCTCAGCTTGGGTCCAGTACATCAAGAAGAGGATGAAACAGTTGAAGTATCTGCAAGCACTGTGGTCAAGTTGGTCATTATGAGGACTTTGACAGACATTCTGAACAGACCAAAAGGGCATCATCCTGAGATTGTGTCTGCTGCTAAAAAGGCTCAAAGAGATTTCATAAATCTAAGCGGTAGCACACAATCTGAGCCACGAGTTGAAGAGGTTGTTGAACCTTCTGAACCGATAGTTGAAGAAATTTTTTATGAAGAACCTGCAACCCACACAGAG
The DNA here is from genome assembly GCF_021521415.1 of Bidens hawaiensis. Lineage (NCBI taxonomy): Eukaryota > Viridiplantae > Streptophyta > Magnoliopsida > Asterales > Asteraceae > Bidens > Bidens hawaiensis. Next base: position 137,171 of record NW_027492221.1, on the reverse strand, counting down.
AAACCTACAAGTTCAGAGACTTTTGGCGATGAAGTGAAGAAGACAGTAAACGAAGAACCAATTGTCACTGAGCCAACAGAACCACAGACTGAAGCTAGGGGGGGGGGGGGGCAAAAAGAAAAGCAACATCTGAAGTTGAACCCCCTAAAGCTAAGAGACAAAAATCAGTCTATAAGAGAAGACCGAAGAAATCCAAGTTTGTATTCAAATCCCCTGAACCTGAAACAGAAGAACCAATAATTGGGGCATTTCACAATTTGGATGAACAATTTGATGAGAATGAGGATGAAGAGGGAGCTAAAGATGTTAAGAAGGAAAATGAAGATAGAGCTTATTTGATAAGTCTTGACTATGACTTGAAATATCTACAAAGACTATCAAAGGAAGAAATAGCCAAAGAAGTTGAAGGGTGGAAGATGAGGAAATCAAAAAGAGAATTTTTAATAAAGGTTGGTCACAAGCCTGCATTCCTAAACTTGCAATCCTTTGATGCTGTTGATAAAATATACAAAAGAGCTCTTGTGAATGATATTACCAAGTTTGTTGAAAAGACAAACAAAATAAAGAGAACAAATGATGATGATGAGTATGAGTCTGTGAAGGCTAAACATAAAGACATCCAATTTTTGCAAGTCCATGGATTCGAATACAACTCATTAATAAAACTTTCACTGGAGGAATTAAAAAGGAAAGAGCAAAATGTCAAACACTCTCATAAGAGTAAGAAGAACTCTGCTGATCTTGAAAAAGAAAAGAAGCTGAAAGAGGAGATGGAGAAAGAGAGGATGGAAAATGAAAAGAAGAAGGCTGAGGCTAGAGCATGGTTCCAAGACCCTCAGAGAGTCCAAACATTAAAGGAAATTGTGATGGGAAAAGGTATGACTGAAGATCAGTTCAACAACATGCCTCATGAACAATTTTTAGACATATACAATCGAGAGCAAAGGTTGTATATGGAAACACAGAGAATATTGGAAGAAGAAAAGAGAAAGATGGAGGAACTTGTTAGAGATGAAATGATGAGTGCATTACACAAGAAGGGTGTTAATATGGGAAGACTAATGACTCAAACTAATGAAACTTTGAAGAGATGGTATGTAGAAGAAGGGCTTGACAAGTCAAAGAAGACGACTCAGCAAGGAAGCACAAGCCGAACACCCTTAAGGTCTGAGATTGTGATGCCTGAGCAACCAAGGAACTTAAATATGCCCACACATCTCTCCTATGATAAAAGATCCAAGACCTTAAGGGTGATCACTAAAGATCAAGAAGAAACTCTTATTATTTTCAGGGATGACTTGAGAAACTTTACTAAAGAACAACTGACAAAGAGGGCTGAATTAGAACTATATGACAATCAAATCAGAAGCCAACCATCTAGACAACAAAGGAATGACCTCTCAAAGTTCATTAAGGAACAATCAGAGAGAGGGTTTCCATTCCTAAATCAAAAGAAAAGAATAATACACAGTCAAGCTGAGAAGGAGAGGAGGCGCAAAAGGATTAATGAAGTTCACACTCTTAAACTCTCTCTATTTGACACCAGCAAAAGGAAAACCCAAGAAAGTAGCTCACATGGCAAAAGAAAGACTTTAAAGGAGTGCTTGCTATGAGGCAGGAGATGAGAGAACCAAATTCGGTTGTGCAGCATAATGGAAGAATCACCTTCATCACTTACAACCAACACAACGACTCAATCTCTTTAAGGAGTGAATTGGGTATAACCATTGCTGTGATCCGGTATGATGGGGATCTTCAATTCATACATCCTCTAGATCTCCAAGATATAGTAGATGCAAAGTTTCCCTTCGACTCCTCTGATGCTATTGAACTAGACATGATCAAGCATAAGGCCGTTCTTGTCAAACTGCAAAAAGAAAAATCTGACACAAGTAGCAGGAGGAGGAGATAGCAGAATAGTTACTTAATGATGATTTATTAAATTCTATTTATCTTTGTAATTTTTGTTTCAGTTGTATTTTGATGTAAAAATTTAATGTGTCCAAGAGGCAGAATTCCTATTTATGTAATGAAATGACATGTTGTTAAATGATATATCTTTGATATCTGATGCATGTGTAACTCTATGCAGGTGTGTTTTGGTGCATCTGAGCTTGTTCCAATCTAGGGGAGATTGTTGGGTCAGATTTTTGATAAGGAAGATTGGAATCTTCTCAACCTCCTCAAGAAACGGCTAAGTATGGACTTCAAGCAAGCCTAGACTATCGAGCATGGTTTTACTACCTCGAGCAAGGTCTTCGGAACCTTTAGTGGTTAATTCTTCTAAGTGTTAAAGCTTCGAGCAAGCTACACTTCAACGAGCAAGAGTACTCTTCTATCGAGCATGGATTGCCAATCAAGCAAATAGCTTGATCATACAAGTTTTAACCAAGTGTTACGAGCACAGGATGGTTGAGCACATGGGGACAAGCATGGATGCAATAAGAAGATGTCATGTGTTCAAAGCAAGGACTTCGAGCACAGTTCAGTTCCCCGAGCAAGATTTACATCCAAGCATGCTAAAGATTGTTCAATAAGTCTAAGGACAAGACTAAAGACATCAAGAAGAATGAGCTTGCTCGATGGACTAGTTCGAGCAAAGCAAAGATTAGTCAAGAGGAATGAAGCTTGCTGGAGGAGAATATCTTCACTGAAGATATTCTAAGTAAAGTATGCTCAAGGACATTCATCGAGCATACCTAGCATAGTGAGTATGCTCGAGCAAGAATGTTACCTTGCTCGAGGACTCTTACACTTGTATTCGTTTTTGTCTTTCATTATGTAATAGATAGGGATTCTAGAAGGAATGTCAGGGTGTATAAATAGGGTTCTAGGTTTCCATTTATAGCACGGATAACGACGCACGCAATACGAGAAACATTCCAAAGAATATTCTATTTGTTTTCTCGTACCGCCGCAGCCATCACGAAACCCTAGACATTCCTTTCACTGTTGTATTAAATGATATATTAAATGCAGTGAATCTTTGTCTTTGATTGTGTTCTTATTGATTATCAATTATTGTTTCGTGTTTCCTATATCACACCTTCGTTACCACTTGTTAGATATCCTTATTCCGCCGGGATATTCAATAGGCCTTTGGGTAACTGAGTCAGTGTGTTCTTGACAATTTTTCCTAAGGTTTCACCCGACTCACGGTCCTGACAAAGCTCGAATTGGTTTCTATAAACTACTCGTCACGACTGGTTTATAATACCTATTTTTGGAATTTTTTCCAAATGATACCTAAAACTAGAATTTTGTTTTTATAAATGTTTATTTTGGGAATTTTCCCCAATAAAAAACTGCCTATCGTATATGCATTTACATAATAAAAAAAAAAAGTTGTCTCGTTTAAAACCATTGATGATGCTTAATGGGATGCTACCATGTTACATCAAATCATATCAAATCATGGTGTGTGTTTTCTTCATTACCAAACAATTCATGAAATTGTGGCAAACATGATTATGAACCCGTCCAAACTGGGTGGACGGGAGAAGCTGATATTGTTGTCATCTATCTTTATCTTATGAATAATCCTGAAATCAACTCATGTTTTTGTAGCTCTATACATTTTTTCTGGGATTTTAGTGTAGCAGATTGTGTTCCGAATCATTTAAAAGAAAAATTCAATGGTATCCAAAAAAACATTTTTGGGCGTGGAGGTATATATCCTAATATTTTCCTGGGTATATATCATGATATTTGCTTAGAGATATCCGTCACATAAAATGAAGAAGAAAAAAATTTGTACTAATTTTGCACTTCGCGGACACAGTTGAGAGGTAGCACGGGCACACCATGACTTGGGCATAAATCCGCTGTTCCGAACCAAAATCTTTTTTTTCTTTTTCAACACCCAACCTCAGAAAGATGTATATAAACACGATCAGGGAATTAAAGACCTGAACCACACCAACCTATACAGAAGCTACAACACCAACTCCGTTCGTCCCAACCAATCGACAATAAATTAGCACGATTCTGGATCCGGAACCAGAATCCGACATACTGATGTCACTTCTTGTAGATAGTGACAAATTTTCATTGATCATATCAGTCACCTTTGAATACTAATTACAACTTTACAAGAAAATTAGTAAATTTCTTTATCAATGTCCTTGTCACCAGAAAATTCTAGTGTTGGTGTTACTGTTGTACCTTCCAAATGTGTTTTGGACCAGTAGTTTTCTGTTCCTAGCCAACCCCAGAGTTTGGTCCATGGACCACTTGCAGTACTGGACGACATTAATGAAGGGTCATTAGCTAGACAAGAGATGCATATTGATTTTTTCACATAATATAACTGTCATACTATCATCGCATACCTGAGTTATGAATTATTAACAAATTTGTTACATATGACTTGCAAATTAATCCATCTTAGAAACATGGCGGATTGGCGTCTAATCGTAAACTTGCGTCTTTAATCGTCAAAACTATATGTTTCTTGAGCATTCAATTACGTTCAGTTGTTTTCTCTAAGAGGGCGCGTGTTGGGATTGCTTAAGCAAATTGAATTGTTTTGTTTTGAAATCAAATCTAATTAATGATCCTTGCATTGTAATTGGATCCTTTTATTGTTCATTGAATAAAAGTTATTATTGATCAGTATAAAGCTTATGGTGAAACTGTTTAATTGATTATTTTGGAGGATGAGATAATCCATTTTACATAACTGGTTTGAGCTAGAGTGGTTTATCCGGACCAGCTATTCCAATACTTACCATCACTTATAAACATAATCCCAAACACCCTCTTAACCATTACTCTAGTTTAATTTAAAAAGTGTTTATAGTATCCTATAATAGTTTCATTATTACTGATAAGCAATACCTTTTGTATAGGGACATTTTACAAAGTGATAAACATGGAAAAGATACAATGAGATGAATACAAATATTTACTAAAGATATTACTATTGTCTAATATTCCCGCACAGTTTGATCGGGAGTATGCCTTACACTTAAACTGGATCGAAACTCTTGATATAGTTTTGTGGCAATCCTTTCATGAAAATATCTCTAGTACATAGTGTATATCAATCTCCATGTATTTTATGCGCTAATGTTGAACCTAATTTTCTAATAGCATGCAGACCGCTGAGATACAAAGAAGAGACGGGTGCGGGCGGTTGGGCTCAAGCCCAGCCCAGTTCAGATTTCTTGTTCAATAATTTACAAACCCTAGACTAGTCTATTTATACCATGCTATGTACGTGTAATCTTTTGTCACTCAATAAAGAATACTTAATTGCCACCTATGGATGTAGGTCAGTTTAGACCGAACCACGTTAAATCCTCATGTTCGTTTATTGCTTTGGCGTGTGTGTTCAATTTCGTGTGTGCGTTTAATCCTTATAACAGTACATGCATTTCATATAGAAGGTATAGTAACCATGTGATGTGTGTGATAGGCCAGCGGAAGAATGTAATCGATCAGAACCACCACGCTCTGATACCAATTTGTTGGGTAATCAAACTGATATACATAAACATGCAATGGATTGTGTGTGTGATTTGTGTAAATTGAAGTAAACAAACAAATTAATAACAACAACGGTATATTGAATACTTGGTAATTTGTTCGCTAGATACAGTAGATACACATATACTAGTTTAGGTGACTGTTTGAAACTTTGTTATCCAAAAGAAACCTTAATAACGGTTTTGTGGATAACACCACTCTAATACCAATTTGGGAAATCAAATTGATATGCAGAGACTCGGCAATGGATTGTGTGTGTGATTTGTGTAAATTGTAGTTAACAAACAGATGAATAAGAACATTGATGGTACGTATGTTGAATTCTTGATAATTTGTTCGTTGGACACAATAGATACATGTATAGAAGTTTATGCGACTATTTGAAACGTTGTTATCCAAAAGAAACCGTCACAACGGTTTTTGTGGATAACACCGTTGTTTAACTGTTTATGTCACCAAACTTATAGGATTGTTATATGTCACACTAATATTAATTACAACCATAATATAAATATAACATAAGTATAATAATGTTAATTTTATCTAACTGTCGTGGCAATCCTTTCATGAAAATATCACGAGGATTCGACGTTAAGAACTCGAGTGGGCCTGAGATGAACTTTCTCTCATACATAGCGTATATCAATCTCCATATACTTTATGCGCTGATGTTGAACCAAATTTTCTAATAGGTAGGCTGTTGAGATATTGTCATAGTAGATGATAGTGGCTTTTAGCAACAGGGTGCATGTATCTCATATAGAAGGTATAGTAACCATGTGGTCTTGGGCTCTTGGCCATCGCATTAGCCAAGCCTCGACACTCTACTTTGGCACTGGAGCGCTAAATAGTTAGTTGTTATTTAGTCGGTTTAGATGACCATGAAATCAAATTATTTCCCATGAAGTTTACGCATCTTTAATTTAGTTATGATGGATAAACATCCATCAAATTCTTAAATGCAAGCCAAATTCCATGTTGAGTTAGATATTTCGGGATGACTAAACAAGAATTTCTGGATGATAACGATTCTTACATATGATAACATATATAGGCATTGGTGGATGTACACTTAAAGTGTTTTTTTTTTTTGGGAGGGGGGGTGTGGCAATGGCTGTGTTATTAATTCGATCGCCCATTAAGTTTTGGTTAAGCACCCCAGTCGCCCCAATGAAAAAAAAAATCCTTGTTGAACAAATGCATAACCAATTTATAGTAAATAACTGTTTAAAGCATCACAGTGTACTAGTATAGGTGTTGTTAAGATATAATATGAGAGAGAATTAGAGTTAATAAGCAACTAGTACTTCTTTCAATTTTCTACCAAAAACTAAATTCGTGTTTAACGATCATTACATTTATAAACATATGTGGATTTATGAAGTTATTCAATAGCATATAATTAGAAGATTCCAGATCAATGTTGCATTTTCGAAACTGGAGGGTGTCAACATCAATAACATAAAGAAAATTGGATTCATATGCAAGTGGGTACTTTGGACGGCTCCTGTAATACAGTAGAGAGGCTAATTAAATTAATGCAAGGAGCCAGCCAGGTTGTGGACCAACCATATCATATGAACTAAAACCATACAGGCTAGTCAAAAGTTCATGATGATAAAGATTGAGAACGTAAAATATCATGTAGTATTAGTTAAGGGTGCATGTTGTAAACTAGGTTAGTGTTTGTTAATTAAGTTAGGTAATCAAGCTTTCAAGTTAATGTAAACTCACCGTTCACATATGTTCAACTTTCGTTGTTTGTTATTGAAAAGAAAACACGATATATATCACCATACCACTAGACTGATAGATCATAGGTTTTAAAATTTGTTAGTTTTGTCCATTAGTTGTATTCATGTTGTTTTCACAAATTTAAACAAAGTAGGATTTACGAATCATGCATTCCGGTGGAGCTGTTAAAAGTAAATACAATTTTACACATTAAACTGTCGAAAAGTTTAACGTGTTCGAAAGTTTATATGAAAAAAACAAATCTTTTACGTAAACTCACATGCTACACAAGGGCGTTGATAATACCTGAAAGTTTATGTAAAATGCCAAGCATGTTATGCCGGGATCCGTAAACCACATAAAAGGTAGACGTAAAAATATTGAAACGCAATTCATATATAATTGCTTTAAAAGAAATAGGAGGATTCACACAAAGATCATTCTGATGAGATATAAGAAGTCAGACTCAGAGCGCCATATCATTTAACAAAATGCTGCTGATTGCTTTCCACTATTTGGGCCAACAACAAAAGTTGAGGAGCCCACCCAAACTACCTCCTACATAGGGCATCTACATGATATCGGGGCCCACCCCAAGTAGAGGGTAATACATTTAAAGAAGCACATGTGTCATGGGCGTTCCTAAGAAATAAGAACTATTAAAAAAATTAGGTTGAATGTAACAGAAAATTTAGGTCGTAGAAGATTTTTTTATAGGGTTTAAACAATTAGGACAAAACATCAAAACTAGTCCTTTATGTTTGCACGTTTTTTCAATGGTTGTTCTTTCGCAAACTTAATGGCAAAAAACATCCTTTGTATTCAAAAACTCTATCAAGTTTTGTCCTTTGACCCTAACTCAGTTAAATTTTCTCCTTAAATCTGGTCATGTGCATTACACATGGGGGTAATTTTGTAAATTTACATAATTTAATAATTAAAAATAAAAAAATAATATTCCATATATATTTTAAACAAATAAAAATATTCTCTATATATATATATATATATATATATATATATATATATATATATATATATCACACTTCTTTCTCTCTCTCTGACCAACACCAGGTCCACCACCAGTACAGCGTCCGGCTACCACCGCCACCACAGCGTCCGCGGCCACCCACACCACCGGACTACCCTACCATCCCTTTCATATTTCTTCAAGCTCAAATTCACCAAACCACTCTCTTACTCCCAATTTCTCATAACTAAAAAACATGCCCCAAAATCGAGATCGTTTCTGTGTGTACCAAATCCAATAACCCCCAAATTTGGTGTAAAAAAAAGCCAAGCTTCGTTTAGGACGGCAGAGGAAAACCCTAACCGACGGTGAACGACACACTTCAACACACTGGAAAAACCAAATCGGAAAGCACGAGTTTCGCCAGAAAAAACAAATCGGAAAAATGAGGGTTACGGACCGAACAACCACCACAATCTCCGCCCCCATGACCGAAAACAGGAAATCAAAGCTAGATCTGCACATGAAATTCTATTTCCGGTGAAGCTAGATCTGGACCTTAAATCGGTAATCGAAGCTAGATTGGCATGAAATATAAATCAGTCAAGGCGGTAGTGGTTGTGGTTGTTAGGTGGAGGTGTTGGCCAGAGGAGGTAATCAGGTGTAGAGAATAGAGATGGAGGTGTTGGCCGGAGGAGTGGTGGCCGGTGGTGGTGTTGGGGTGGATGGTGGAGGTGTTGGCCGGAGGAGTGGTGACGGTGGTGGCCGGAGGAGTGTGGCGGCGGACCTGGTGTTGGTTAGAGAGAAAGAAAGAAGTGAGAGAGAGAGCGAGTGAGTTTAAGATATATATATATATAGAGAGAGAGAGAGAATATTATATATATGGAATATTATTTTTTTTATTTTTAATTATTAAATTATGTAAATGTACAAAACTAACCTCATGTGCCTTGCACATGACTGAATTTAACGAGAAAAGTTAACTGGGTTAGCGCCAAATGACGTAACATGATATATATTTGAAACATAAAATGTCCTTTCTGCCATTAAGTTTGCGAAAGGACAACCATTGAAAAACCGTGCAAACATAAAGGACTAGTTTTGATATTTTGTTAACAATTAAATACATAGATGATAGGGTTGTTTCTGAGAACTTCTTAAAATTTTGGGGCCTGTGAAGCATAAAAGAACGGACCCCTAAAATACGTTTTCAATTATGTGATAGATAATTTAACAATTTTATCAATAAGGTTGCCTTTCAAAACCCAAAATAAAAGTGGTGGTGGGGGTGGGGGTGATCAAGCGGTGGTAGCATTGGTAATGATGGCGATGGTAGGGTGGCGGCAATAGTGCTGGCAATCTGGTGGTGGTGGTCAGGCAACGAAAGTGGTGGTGACGGGGATGGCCAAGCGGAGGCGATGACAATGGTTGCGGTAGTTACCGCAATGAAGGTGGCGGCGGTGATAACGCTGGTTGAAAGGTGGTGGCAGCGGCTGTGGTGGTGGTACCACTAGTGATAAGGTGGTGGTGGTGGTGGCGGCGGCGGCGATGGTGGCAGCGGTGATATTGGTGGTGGCAGCAGGGTGGTGGTGGTGGCCATGGTGGTGGTGGTGGTGGTGGTGGTGAGAAAGTAGGGTGGATGAAAAATAGAATGAAAAAAAAACGGGGGGGGGGGGGTGTTGGAAGGAATGGTTTTGATGGAATGGGATTCCATGTGTAATGGATGATACCATTCCATTGAGCAACCAAACATCATTTTTTTCATTCTCACACAATGAATCATTCAATTCCCACTGTCATTGCTGCATACCAAACGCTACCTAATAGTTGGAATTGAACTCATAACGTTTGTTTACATATGGTCTATAACACTTTCCATTCAACCAAGGAGTCGGTTTGTAGGTCTTTATGTTAAAACAATATTATATATAAAAAAATATATTTTATTTTTAACAATTATGGGCTTCTCGGGTGAGCGGGCCTGGTTCTGTCGCCCTCCCCTTTGGGACGGGCCTAATAAATGGGTTTATTGGGTTATGGTTTGAGTTATGTAATTTTATTTTTAATATAAAAATGGGTTTAAATGATTAGGAAATTGGGTTAAAACATTAAAAATACATATTATATATATATAGGCTAAATATAAAATGAAAACCCACTTGAGTTGTGAAAACTCTAGAAACCCATTCTCAACCACATGTTTTTAATTAATGTTTAAATCTTGTGGTCCACAATTAAAGTGAATAAAAAATGTAAATATAAATATAACTTTTTCTCTCTTCTGAAAACATATATAAAAATTAGTAAAAAAATGTTAAAAAATAGCAAAACATTTTTTTTTTGATGTTTCGATGTTTTGTATTAAATGTTACGACATATATTAAATGTAACAAAAAAAAACGATATTACATAGGGTTTTCGCGGGTTTTCACAACTCAAGTGGATTTTCATTTTAACCTTACCATATATATATATATGCGTGTGTGTGTGTGTGTGGACCGACCCGATTTGATCCGACTAGAACGACTGAACCAAAGCAAAAAAAAATAAAATTATAATACAGATTATCTGACTCGAACAACAAAACTGGGCCAAAAAAAATTATATAGAGATAGTTAACTGGTTACTAACAAAAAAAAATCTAGCCCCTGTGAAAATATTTTCTGGGTCCGCTACTATTTGCATGTAACATTTCGACAAAACAATTGTCTGGCCTGGGCCGATTAATAAAAAAACTACTCACTGTACATAAATATATATATGGCTGATTTCTTTTGTGAGCCACTTTGAGTTTTAAGAACTCGAAAGAACTCAACGTAACAATTTTATTTTTTATTTTTTTGAATTTTTTACATATATGTAATATACGTAGGTTACATGTACGTAGAAAAATTACATCATTTTTTACGCGCCGAATCGACTTTTTACATATGTGTAACGGACATTTAAATTAGTGTAATCACTGTACATCTTTATTCTCTCTCTTACTTAATTTTTTAAATAGATTTAATCTCAACCACATAATCTAACCTATTTAATTAAATGTGTGTTTAAGAATGAGGTTCTTAAATTTCTTAAAATAAAAACCCACTTGAGTTATGACCCACAATTTAAGTTAATAGAAACTTATTCTTAACCACATGTTTTTAATTAAAGTTTGAATTTTATGGTGCACAACTAAAGTTAATAAAAATGTAAATATAAATATAACTTCCTCTCTCTCCTGAAAACATATATAAAAGTTAGTAAAAAAATGTTAAAAAATAGCAAAACAATTTTTTTTCAATGTTTTGTATTAAATGTAATAACATATATTACATGTATAAAAAAAACAAAAAAAACGATGTTACATAAGGTTTCACAACTCAAATTGGTTTTCATTCCATACTTCTCATACACGTACACACACACACACTATATATATATATAGATAGATAAAGGATAGAATACAATAATCCTTTATCGTACATTACGTACGCAACACTTCCAACAGACAGATTTTCAAAACCCAAAATCACAATTACACTCATCTGTTCGTCCCTCTCCCTCAATCCGTCTCCACCACCCGTCACCGACACCAGCACACCTCCTTCACCTTCGCTTGCCGACGCCGTCAACACTCTACGTCACCATCATCGCCGTTGACAACCTTTAAGTTTTCCCTTAAAAAATGTCTGAAAAAATTATTCGACACTCTAAACTTGTTTTAGTACATTCTGGTTTATTAGATATATTATATATATCAAAACGTTTTATCAAAATTGATTATACACTATAAAATTGTTATAATACGTTCTGGTTTATTTGCTCATATATCAAAACATTTTAATACGTTTTGTTTTAATACGTTCTGGTTTGATAAAACGTTCTGGTTTATCTGGCTTATAAAATTGATTTCTTCTTATAAGTTTTGATAAAACGTTCTATTAATACATTCTAGTTTGAAATAAAATTGATTTCTTCTTATACGTTTTGATAAAACGTTCTTTTAACACGTTCTGGTTTGAAATAAAATTGATTTTTTTTAATACGTTTTGATAAAACGTTCTGTTTTATTTGCAGGTAACGAACATTTTTAGGGTTAGATAATTAACTCAATTAGTTAGATATCGATCTGCAAATTAGTTTAATACTGATCGACGTTTGAATTATATTGATATGGATGGACGCTTGATGAATCAATTGATTAATTAGATCATAGAATTAAATTTAAGTTATTTACAATTATGCCACCACGTGAAATTGAAATCGACGTTCATAATGCTCGCGTACCTAATGTATGATAACCAATTATTGTACGTTAACCTACCCCTATATATATACATATATATATACATATGTATATATATATAGGGTAAGGATCCTAAGAGAACCATTGGCAAATTGAGAACTTTGAGAACCATTTTGGACCATTAAAAAATCCCTCTAAAAAATATTTAAAAAATTATAAAACAAACAAAACCGAAAATTTTAAAAAAGTAAAAAAAACCAAAATTCTTATATTTCATTCCGGTTTCATTAAAAAAAAGAAAACCAAAATTTTTTTTTCTTTTTAATTCGTATTATACCTATACACATATGTATACTTTCATTTAATCTCTAGTTACGTAATATACACATATGTACATTATCATTTACCTTAAATTATGCATATGTGTATAGGAAAAAACATGTATTATACATATATGTGTAATAAAAAAACCGATTTTTTTTTCTTTTTAATTCGTATTATACCTATATACATATGTATACTTTTATTTAATCTCTAGTTATGTAATGTACACATATGTACATTATCATTTACCTTAAATTATACATATGTGTATAGGAAAAAAACATGTGTGTACGTATATGTACATATTATACATATATGTATATGTATAATTTAGCTAAACCGAGAATTTTTTTTTTACGTATTTTTTTAGAAACCGGGATGACAAATAAGAACTTTGGTTTTTTTACTTTTTTTATTTTTGTGTTTTTTTTATGATTTTTTTTTATTTTTGGATTTTTTGTGGTCCAAAATGGTTCTCATAATTCTCAATTCTCAAAAAGTTCTCACATGATCCTGATCTTATATATCTATATATATATATATATAGATATATATAATTGACTATTACAAAATTTTATGTGTCGCTCTCTGGTCCCCTCTCCCCAATGATACCACTAGATTGCTTTAATTCTAAATGGTTAAATTCTATGCATTGTAGTCGCTTAAGTTAAATTCATATGTTTCACCAAACCCAGACAGCTTTTAAACGAGTCATAACATCTCATTTTTTGTGAAACTATTTCATCATCAAAAAATAATTTTTGCAGGTCATGGGTCTCACTAAATCCGAATAGCCCTTAATGTGAAACTCTTTCATCTCCATTGTCGGTTTATCCTCTCCATCACCGGTTAACTTCTGATTACCACCCACCATCGTCAAGCTCCTTCCTCGTGCATCAACCACCATCATAACCTACATCAACCGCCTCTTCTTTGTTGGATTTCTCCCTGTCACACCCCAACCTAAGGCGGAAATACTGGGGCGTGATCTGATTGCTCACAGCTCGAAGATACTATCATAATATAAACGTGACAGTATCTATTGAATTATTTTATTTCAAATGTGCACAAAATATTCAAATAAAACTAACCCATTCAAATATATATATATATATACATATATATATATAGGCTAAGTATAATATGAAAACCCACTTGAGTTGTGAAAACTCTAGAAATCTATTCTCAACCATATGTTTTTAATTAATGTTTAAATCTTGTGATCCACAATTAAAGTGAATAAAAAATGTAAATATAAATATAACTTTTTCTCTCTCCTAAAAATATATATAAAATTTAGTAAAAAATGTTAAAAAGTTAAACCTCAGGCGAAGTTACGGATAACTTCGCCTAAACTGTAACTTCGCCGAATTCGAATCGGCAACAGTTAGGATTTACGAACGACGTGTAGATGATGATTTCGGAGATCGAGGACTCCGAAATACATGATTTTATGAAGTTTTAGACGTTCAAGTAGTTTACTATCACGTAAAAACAAGTTTGAAATTGGGTGTTTAAGGTTCGAAAGAACGAGGTCGAGAATCGAGTCGAAACGACCGATGATTAACCTCCAAAGACATTGATAATATGATAAACAAACCCTACACACCTTGAATTTGATTAGAATCAAAGTAACAAAAACAGATGATTGAGATCGATAAGTTCGCTAATGTTTACAGAGAGTATAAGTTCGCTGAATTTGAAATAATGAAACTGTTTGACCTATAAACTTCTTTATATAGGGTCAAAGTTAGTACAGGCGAAGTTATCGATAACTTCGCCTATTCCAGGCGAAGTTATAAACAAGTTCGCCTGTATTTACAAAACAAACCCCTATACTTTTAACAATTTTCAATAAAGTTTTAAAAACATCCTTTAAAGCGTTAAATGATACGATCAAGGCCAAGTAACCACGTATAAAATCATACCACTACATAAGTAACGAAAATTTGAAAAATTAAAGTACACGGGATCAAATTTCAGTCTCGACAGGGACTACCATGTTTTAGAGAAGATCCGAACAGAAATCATACTAATTACGTGACTGTCACACAGATCCGTGTTCAGCTGTATTATGACATAAAGAAACAGGTTGTAAGCAGGTAATCTACTTAAAATGGTTTTCATCGTTTCTGTGATACGAGTTAGGTTCAATTAAGCTCAAAACTTAAGTGGGCAACAACTCAGAGATTATGATGCCTCCTATCTATTCTCAAGGCGTATTTCGCTTTCCCCAAGTCACCCCGAATTGACCTCGACCCGTAGTGTCTGATTAAGTAGTAATTACTCTTCGATCTTAGACTCTGCTTCCCGTTCACCTTCTTGCGTCTTGATTGACAATCATTAACATTATGAACACTAGAAGTTTTTTTTTTTTTTTTTTTATTTATTTAAACATGTATATACACAACTTCAAGTAGAAAATAACTGCAAGTCCCGAATCTGGATCACTGCAGCGTCTTGACACTCTATCTTCACGGGAATCAGAACACTCACGGGCTCGTGTATGACTGGGTAATCGCTTTTCTGCCTATCATTCGGAAAGATATGTATGAAGACACGCACAACTCTTAAGGAGTTTCCACATAAAATCGAGTAGATTTAGTTAGTATCACTTCTACTTTTACGCACCATAAAAAGCTACCATGACATACAATGACTGTTCTAAAGTCTTTTAGGCCTAATAACTTCACTAGTTAAGCACACAGAATCAGTATATCTATCACTTTCCAAGGTTGGATCAATTTTCTGTTAATCATAGTAAACTAACTTCTTTCAAAGTAGTAGACTTGAAAAATAATTTCATCTCCCAAAAAGAAAAAATTTAACTTCTATCGCCCTGACCAAATCAAAGTCTTCAGGTAAACGGCTATCCCGAAGATCCAATGGATCAGCTGGACCGACCACATACTAGTATGTGTCCTTCTAACTACGTATGATCGACTAATTTTCAGCGAAAGAATAAAAACACATCATAAACCGCCCCGGTCACTTTCTGTCATCTGGTTAATGGCTATCCTCATATTCTACAAGTAGAAATGAGGACCAAACATATCCGAAGACATGTCCTTCAAACTGAGGCAACCGACATAATTCTAAGCGATAGTGACGTTTTTTTTTTTTTTAACCAAACATATGGCATGGTTACTCGGGATTGATCATCCCATTCAACTCAACAAGGTTTTGAAATCTCGTTTTGTCAAATGCTTTCGTGAACAAGTCAGCGAAATTATCTAACGTGTCAACCTTTTCGAGCTCAACCAGTTTCTTCTCAGCACAATCCCGTATAAAATGATGACGTATGTCAATATGTTTAGTTTTACTGTGCTTCACGGGATTGTTAGTTACTGAGATAGCAGCAGTGTTATCAATGCAAATAGGAGTAAGTGAGAAATTCAGACCATAATCGCGCAACTGTTGTTGAATCCAAAGAACCTGGGAGCAGCAGTTGGATGCTGCCATGTATTCTGCTTCACAGGTTGAAATTGCGACTGAGGTCTGCTTCTTGCATTGTCACGACACTAGTCTGCCACCAAGAAACTGACATCCACCAGTTGTAGACTTCCGACTCTGATTGCACCCTCCATAATCAGAATCTGTGTAAGCGACTAGCTCCAAGTCTCCTCATCTCGAGTACCACAACCCCAACTTCGGCTTGCCTTTGAGATACCGCAGTTTCCTCTTAGCACCCTTCAAATGAGATTCTTTTGGGTTTGCCTGAAAGCGTGCACAAAGACAAACAGCAAACATTATATCAGGCCTAGAAGCAGTTAAGTACATTAAAGAACCTATAATAGCCCGATATTGGGTTGGGTCCACGTCTGCATCGTTGTCTGAATCAGCACCCAATTTGTGATTGACGCAGACTGGAGTATCATATGGAGTGCTGTCCTCCATCATGAAGCGTTTGAGAACATCATGGACATACTTCGTCTGATGAATGAACATCCCATCTTTCCTCTGATCAACCTGCAATCCTAAAAAGAAGGTTAGTTCACCCATAGCACTCATTTCAAATCTCTTCTTCATGACGGCCTCAAACTCCTGACACATGGCGACCTTTGATGCAGCAAAGATAATGTCGTCCACGTAGACTTGCACCAGCAGAAAGTCGCTACCCTTTCTCTTGAAGAACAATGTGCTATCAATTTTACCTCTTTCAAACTCATTCTCAAGCAAGTAATCTGATAAGGTTGAATGCCAGGCACGAGGTGCCTGATGTAGTCCATACAGCGCTTACTTAGCTTGTACACGTGATCGGGAAAGTCAGGGTCAGGAAAACCCGGAGGTTGCTCAACATACACAACCTCGTCGACTTTACCGTTTAGGAACGCACTCTTCACATCCAACTGAAAAACCTTCATCTCCTTATGAGCAGCAAATGCCAAAAACAAACGAATGGCTTCCAATCTTGCTACAGGAGCAAACACCTCATTGTAATCAATCCCCTCTTGTTGATTAAAGCCTTTAACAACCAGCCTCGCCTTGTTCCTGATAACAATCCCTTTCTCATATCTCTTACATTTGAAGACCCATTTCGTGCCTATCGCATGCACATTCCTTGGTTTTGCAACCAAGTTCCATACTTCCATTTTCTTAAACTGAGCTAACTCTTCTTGCATGGCTTCGACCCACGAGCTGTCCTTAAGAGCCATTTGATAGTTCTTTGGTTCAATCTGGCTGATAAAGCAGGTGTACAAGCACTCGTTGATTATGCCTGATTCTTTAATGCTTGTGTAAACACAGGTGTGCTCATTCAAGCTTTGTCTTGTTTGTACACCGGCGGACAGATCACCTATCACATTCTCCAAAGGATGATCTTTGTGAATTCTCGTAGTCGGAACCGAACTGACATTCAGATTATCTTCCAAGTTCGAAGATAGCTCATCAATGGGTGATTGATGTTGAGAGTGAAACGGATTGATGAATTCCTCTTCAGTAGAGGCAGCAGGGGTATTGACAGCATTTGACGAGGAAGGCTGACATTCATCATACTGTGGTCGTTGCACCAAAGTGTCTTCCTCATCGCATATCATCTTCGTAGCAATTCTTTCCTCAACTTCTGCAAAATCCAGATAAGGTATGTTAAAAGATTTAAAAAGTCTATCATAGTCGAAAACCCCAGCGGGTCCCGAGCTTGGTTTTGGTGATTTGTAACTTGTGATATCAGTGTTACACACCACCTCAACCTTGCTGTTCGATGTATTAAAGACCCGTCTGTTGGGAGTCCCAACAACGTATCCGACTAAGATTCCTTCGTCGGCTACTTCACCAAATTTAGAATTGGTTTTTAATATCGAACATGGGGACCCGAATGGTTCAAGACCACTCAAGTTTGGCTTTCTCCCATGCATAAGTTCATAACAAGTTTTATTTAATCTTTTAACAGTTAACACTCTATTAAGGATATAACAGGCTGTTGCAACAGCTTCAGCCCAGAACACCACGAGAAGTTTCGAATCGGCCAGCATGGTTCTGGCTCCTTCAATTAAGGTTCTGTTCTTCCTCTCAGCCACTCCATTTTGTTGCGGTGTATACGGTGCGCTGTATTGGTGTTATATCCCCTTCTGTAAGCAGAAGATCTCCATCTCATAGTTCTTGAACTCAGTTCCATTGTCACTCCTGATGAATTTAACCCGTTTCCCCATGATGTTCTCAACCTTGGTAATCAAATTCTTTACCATCTGCACTGTTTCATCCTTTGACTTCAGGAAATATACCCAGGAATATCGAGAGAAATCATCAGTGATCACCAAGCAATACGATGTTTCTCCTAGACTTCTTACATTCACGGGACCGAAGAGATCCATGTGAAGTAATTCTAGGGTACTGACAATTGAATTGACCTTCTTGGTGTGATGGGATTTCTTGTGTTGCTTTCCCTTTTTGCATGATAAACATTTGTCTTCAAAGTTGAAATTCTTCAAGGGAACACCCAGCACAAGCCCATTTTTGACAAGGTAGTTCATTTTCCGAAGATGAATGTGCCCCATTCTCCTATGACACAACTCGGACTCCGATTCAGTTGCTTTTGACAGAAGACACGATTCTTCTGTGGCCATCTCAGTCGATCTCATATCCATGATATACGTATTCTTCACTCTTGGAGCCTTCATAACAATCCAATCCTCTGGTATCTTAAAACCAGGATACAACACAATCGCTTCATTCTTTGTAAAATGTACAGTGTAGTCTTTGTCACAAATCTGCGAAACACTCAGCAGATTGTGCTTCAGTTCTTCAACAAAGTTTACTTTCTCCAAAGTCATCTTTCCATTCGACACCGTCCCTATTCCTGTAATCCTTCCACCGCTCTCTCCTGCGAAACTCACTCTTCCTCCTTGAACAGGTTTCAAGTCGTGTAACAATTTCTTGTTACCCGTCATGTGCCGGGAACAGCCGCTATCCACAACCCATTGATTGTTGGCAGCCCTGTTCAACTGTTCCTGCACGATTAAAGCAGATGATTAAAATCTGGGGACCCAAGACCGATTGGTCTTGGGTCGATACATTCCGTACCTTGGCTGTCCAAAGTTAGTATCATAATAATTTCTGTGAGTCATAACAGGATACCTTCTTGTGGATTGACTATGAGGCCATCCAAACCTTCGTGAATTAAAAGAATTATTACTTAAGGTTTGGTTGTTAGCAGTGTAAAACTGAGATCTATTTTTTTGAAAACCTGAATTAGTCCATTTTCTGAAATTTGATGGGTTTTCATTTTTACCATTATATTGATTACCGTTAGTTCTTTTCTCAGATTTTGAAGTCCTCACACCTCTGAATTTCTGCTTCAGAGGGCAATCAGCAACAAGGTGTCCTATTTGATTACATCTAAAACAACTCCTGTGTTCAACTTTCTTATCAATAGTTGTCTTAGATGTTGAGGCTGTATTACAGCCCGTTTGTCTCACATATGGTGGGACATACGGGTTTAGTGGAGACTTCTTTTCAGGTGTTTTATTTTTCTCTCCACTTTTCGGTAACACTTCCTATTGTTTTGTCTCACACGACTCAGAGGACTTGTCTGAGTTAGATGAGACGGGACTCGGAGCAGAAATCTTAACACTTGCAACAGGCTTACTAACTTCTGGTTCTTTAGTAGTAACTTGAAATGGAACTGTCTGACCATAGTCAACATCAACAGATTTCTGATTACTAGGGTCATAAGTGTAATTATGATTGAAAGGTGGTGGAACATGATAACCAATTCCTCCCCTTTTTGGGGAACCTTGATCACTAACGAGGTGATCAAGTATAGCGGAGGAATTTCTGAATTGCTCCAGTTTCCTGTTAAGTTCCACCACTTTTACCTGGTGATCAGCTATCTGTTTTTCCCTTTCAGCTATTAGTTTGGTTTTCTCTTCTAGAACCTCATAGCTAAGATCAATCACTTGAATTTTTTCAGCAAGCTTTGCTTTAAGACTTTTAATATCTTTCTCACTAGCTTTAATTTTTACTTTGTAACTATTTTCTCTAGCTTTAGTGAAATGATGATCTTCTTTTAAAGTTTTAAATTGGGCGTCCAAACTAACAAACTGATCAGTTATAGTTGTCAGTTGTTCAGACAGATGTTCACACTTAGTACAAGGGAGTTCGGTACTTACCTCGGAGAGCTGGTCTTCCACATCTGCCATGTAAGCTTCATTTTTGCCAGTTCCTTTCTCACTATCTGCAGTTTCGATGTTTGCCAAATTGGCCTGTTCAAATACTTCTTCAACATGCAGATTCCAGTTGTACTCCTCATTCTGTCTGGAAATCATGGCTCTATAGTCATTACCACTACCACTCTGCTGTGTAGATCTGTTTTGAATGCGTTCTACACGTTCATTTTTGCACTCTTTTGCAAAGTGGCCATTCTGCTGACAGTTGTAACAGCGAACCTTCGACTTATCAAACCCTGGCCTCTCTCCGACAAACTTCCTGCCAGTCTTCTTCATGAACCTCTTCACCCTTCTGACAATCATAGCCATCTGCCACTGCAGATCCATCTCCTCCAGATCATCAGCATCGATCTGATCATAGTCTTCATCCAAAATTGCAGGATCAACAATCTTACCCTGAATGTAGTTCTCATACGAAGCAGTAAAAGATGCATAGAGAGCAAACTGTTGTTCAGCAGATTTAACACTCATGGGCATCTTCGAGTAGTTGTTGTTTGACACACTTGGGGAAAAACTACTCTTGGTCGCTTGAGGTTGAGAAGCATTTGATCCTCCAGCTACAAAGCACACATCACCGTTCATGTTGAGAGATACATGTCCTTCATGTGTTGAGCTAGCGTCTGACTCTCCCTTAGAGTAATAAGCAGATGATTCAGTTTTCGAACTTGATCTAGAGTTAACCTTTGCACCATACATACCCAGATCTTGAACCTGATCGGTATGTGTCTCCTTTCGTACCATGTTCAGTTCAAACGTTCTTAGCTTGTTAACTGCTGTCTCCAGGTCATAGTCAGCAAAGTCTTTGTCTTCTCTCATCAACACAGTATACATCTCCCATTTCGGTGGGAGAGCATCAAGAAGCTTTTCAACAATCTCATCTTCTTTATAAGCAATTGAATAGTTGCTGAGTTCAGTCATCAGATGATAATATCTAGTGATGATATCATCAAGTGATTCATTCTTCAGATACTTGAAGACCGAGAATTGGGTTTTTAGAAGTTTAATTTTCGAGGCACGAATTCCCACATTGCCCTCAAACCGGTTCTCAAGTGCTTCCCAAAGCTCTCTAGCAGTTTTATACTTTCGGAAGGTGTGAAGTATCTCTTGTGTAAGAGCCATTGTAATTGCTGCATGAGCTTTGCTTTCTGCCTCATACATTTTCTTCTCTTCTTCTTCCATCTCTTTGTATTTCTTGATCTGATCACGACCCTCATACTCAGCAGTAGGTGGAATGTAACCATCTTGTATGCACACCCACATCTTGGCATCTTGATACTTGACATATTGTTCAAAACGATCTTTCCACGCTACATAATCAGTTTTCTTAAGCATCTTAGGTGCCTTTGTAGCCGAACCCGCTTCTACTTCCATCTTTACCAGTTCGGTAATGTTTATCGAAGACATCTTTTTCTAAACTCAAAGAAATCCGAAAATAAAAAATTTTATTTTCAAACAGCACTGTAGGCGAAGTTGTGGATAACTTCGCTTAAAACTTAACTTCGCGTGAATTTGTAACTTCGCTCACTTTCTTAAATTCGCCGGATTGGCGAACTTGAGAATAACTTCGCTTAAGTTGAGCGAACTTGGGAGGTAGGCGAAGTTGTGGGTAACTTCGCTTAACCTTATATCTTCGCCGAAACCCTACTAACAGTGACGGCAACTTCGCCTGATGAACACGAACTATCTGCAGATTAGATTTCTGGGTTTTTCGAGGTTTGTGAAGGTGTTATGGGTTGTTTATGATTGTAGGAGAAGAGTATAGCACAAAAACTCAGAAAACTCGTCCCGCGAATAGTCGAACGGAACGATTTCTATACCCGCGTGATAATCCCGAACCACACAATCGAGCAAATGGCTCTGATACCAATTGTAGGTTCCCAGCCGGATCTACATGAGATATCGCGTTCTACGTAGGTGCGGAATCCCTACGTAAGACGTTACGAGTATAGAAAACAATACGAGCTAACACACGATACGATAACCAAACACACGTTGTATTCCAACCGTAAACACGTGATACTATGATCACTGAATACAAAACTCTCTGACTCGAATACACGAATAAACTCTGATCTTCTGAATAAGCCGTATACAAGATAGCTTATATAGACACGACAACTTCGCCTGGCATGTTCAGGCGAAGTTGTCCCTAACTTCGCTTGTCTAACAAGTTCGCCCATATAAGCGAACTTGTTAGTAACTTCGCTTACATACAAAACTCAAATCTAACTAACACGATTACAGACACTCGACACTGAACTACTGACATCATGCACCAACAATATATATAGGCTAAGTATAATATGAAAACCCACTTGAGTTGTGAAAACTCTAGAAATCTATTCTCAACCACATGTTTTTAATTAATGTTTAAATCTTGTGGTCTAGAATTAAAGTGAATAAAAAATGTAAATATAAATATAACTTTTTCTCTCTCCTAAAAACATATATAAAAATTAGTAAAAAATGTTAAAAAAACAGCAAAACATTTTTTTTTTGATGTTTCGTCGTTTTGTATTAAATGTTACAACATATATTACATGTAACAAAAAAAAACGATATTAGATAGGGTTTTCGCGGGTTTTCACAACTCAAATGGGTTTCATTTTAACTTTACCCTATATATATATATATATATATATATATATAAGAAGCTAAATTCATGATTGTCTTCAATAAACCCTAAGGTCTTTCTAAGTGTCCAAACTTCAACTCAAGCAACCTGCATATGCGTAGTGAACGGAGTTTGCCAACAACACATGTTGAGTGAGTTTATCACCAGTTTTGCAATAAAATAATGTTAATATAATAAATAAGAGAAATAAGCAAAATGTAATAATGCGGTAATCAAATCAAACCATGAGCAAATAAGTTGTCGATTAAACCATTGCGAAGCGAATCGGGCGCCGGTAAATCAACCATGAGCAAATAATAATAAGACCGTTGCCAAGCGAATCGGACGTTGGTCAATGAGAACCCTCCACAAGGGGATATGCCAAACGAATGTGTACATAAACAAGTAAGCACATAACAAGTATATTTGATTAATCACACACAATTACACGTTTGCTATTATATATATATATATATAGTATGATATACGCATATGTCCCTAAAACATTGTGTAAATTGAGTAAAATAGGGGAATGATAAAACTCACCTTAGATTAAAGGCAAGTGGTTAATAATTAAGATAAACGAACTAAAGATTAAGCGAGTCGTCCACTACGCGTCAAACGAGATTAATGATTAGAACCTGAAACTTTGAGATATAATAATATAAGTAAAAACGAACCTAATGCCGCTGGAATTAATCCAAATGGACGTCTAGAACTCCGGTTATGTTATATTTAAGATTTAAGCGAGCTGGTACTGACCAGAATCCAAACACCGAGTTGGAAATCAGGTTTTGGTCAGTAGCCTTAAAATTTCGTTACGAGAATAAAAGTCTTCTGAACCGAACGTTGAATCCGACCAGAAGTATGAGAAAACGTAAAGTCAAACTTGTTGGATGATTTGCCCTTTAACGAGTTTTAAACGAATTGACCAGTCAAAACCCTTCAACCACCGAAATTGATTGAAGGTTATTGACTAGGTAATATATATGAATGATTTCTATTTTTACAACTTACCCGGAAAGTGAAAGGATCAGGAGAAACGAAGAGTCAAAGATCCTAAAGCAAGCAAAGTCAACTGTCTTAACTTGTATCTTCAACAATAACGCGAAAACCGAAGAAGATGGAGTATGGCAGAGATAGGTGACGTCTGGTATTTTTGTATTAGGGTTTAGGGATGATTTGTGGCAGAGAAATAATGATATGTTTATATAGGATTCACTAAATCGAACTAACAATGGTAACTTACTCGTTTAAGAATCGAATTGGCCTTTAATGATTAAATCAATATTATAACCAGTAAATTTCATTCTTGATCAAGGGGTTATGTTTATGGATATTTAGTTTAGTAATATTAGTTTTCTTGGGGCTTAAAACACTTGATTATGTCCTAAAATAAGCGATTTCGGCCAAAAACGAACTATAGGAAACGATCTAAGACGAAACCGATCTGCACAGCACCTCCACGGCTGCGTGCAGCGGCCAAGGGCCCTCCGGCCGCACGGCTCTCCGGGATACAAAAGGGGGAAATTTGATTTTTGTCACAATTAGTTTAGGTATTGATCAATAATTGAACTTTTTCTATTATAATCAAGGATTTAAACATTGATTAAAGTATGAGGGATATAATGTGAATATTATAAACTTATATACTCATAAATATTTGGTTTTCAATAATAATAAAGATCTAAAAATGTTTCGTTTGTGTTAAATGTAAATGAAAAATCCGAGATGTTACAATCTCCCCTACTTTAGGGAATTTCATCCCGAAATTAAGGAAAACTAAAACATCATCGTTTTGAAAATAATTAAATTTTTAAGGAAAATATCATAACGTAGAACTTCTAATAACCGAAGCAACGCTTCAAATGACAATCCGATAAGAGCAGTTATATATAGGATGTACCAGCGACGTATCCACCATGTCCTTACCATCTTATCATTCGTACTCTTACCCAAGCTAACTTAGGTTCTAAATCATGACACACAATTGTACGCGTTATGATTTCCATGCAAGGACTTGGATAATTATGTTCTGGACCATAATTACTCTTATCGTTGGATGGTCCGCATAACTCGTTTCATCATGTGGGTTATAACACATTTAAAATCATCATTTTGAAAGAAACAAACGCTTTGATAACTTTAAATATAAATTCAAGAGATACTTATTAAATGTTCGGATTTGATTAATAAAACCAGATGATTTCTATTATATCTTTTGATTAGGAAAGTTACAAATTTTGAAGATTGAAATGGATTTCTTGAAGCGGACATTATGATGATCGAGAATAAGCTAAGAGTAGAATATGAAGTTAATCGTGGTAGATAAAGGAACTTGATTCATGAGTCGATATGCGCAAAAGTTTAATTCATAACAATTCTTAAGATCGAGAGTATAAATTTAAACAAGGATTTTGTTGAGTCGAGTTTAGTTAGTTGAGAACTTTTGAGATTTAAAGAGAAGTTAATATAAAGTTATAGCTTTTTCAAGTTTGTGATTTTGGGATGAGATTAATTCGATTAAGATATTCTAAAATATTATAATAGTTAGTAATTAATAATTTAAATATTAAGGATAATGCGAAAATATATGTATTTGAATTAAATTGTTAATAGATTAAATTGGGAAGCGGATATTCCCGAATCACCGAGATAGTCATATTCCAATTGAATCTTTAAAATTGGATAAAATATAAAGTGGGTAATTGAATATATTAAATTAGATTAAATTGGGAATTTGGGGATTTTTTTTTCACATAATCATTATAAATATTAGGAAATAAGTAAACTGAGTAATCGATGATTTATAATAAAAATTCAAGTAAATAACAAATTTTTAAATTAATTGTGATACCAAAAATAAGATGTGAATTAACATAATAAAATAAGATAAACTCGAGGCTAAAAATGCATGAACCACCATGACTGTTCTAACACTACGAATTTATCATTAAAGCGTTCAAAATTTTCAAGGTGTATCAAAAATCAAAGTAATGAGTTGAAATATTTACTAACCAACGTTAATTTCAAATAACGAACTTAATCAATAAATAAAGTGAGTGATGGGTTTTAATGGAGATTAAACCAAAAAATTCAATTTTTAATGGTAAAGTTTAATTAATAGTAGTTTTAATTTAATAATGAAAATTAAATTTTAATAATTAAAAAATTTAGTTTTAATAATAATAAAAGTTACAATAATTAAATTTTAATAATAAAGACTTATAAAATGAGAAGTAAGTTGTGAAAACTAACATGAGGGTGAGGAAAAACAAGTAGTAATAAAATATTTTATAGTTACAATTGAGGGTATGGATTTAAGTGCACTTGGTAGTTTATAGTTTGAGGAAATTAATGAGAGTAGATAATTTAATTAACATTATAGCAAATATATGTTATTATAAGATTTATTGTTTGGGGAATTTTACTTTTGTCGCGGTTGGTCGGTTAATAGCATACAGCAGCAACTCCTTGGTGATTCTAGTAGTCGTATGGTGATCGTGAGAAACATATGAACGACATTGATTTATGATGATGGATTCTTACGGAAAGCATTCTATGATGACCAAAGATGAAACTTTACGAGATGATGGGTAAGTTGTGTGGATAAGTTGACGCGAGATAATAGAGAAGTGTACCTAAATATAATTGTGCAAGTGATGACTCGAGGACGAGTCAGGATTTAAAATAACGTGAATAATTTTCTTGAGATATTTAATTTAATAAATAATGTTACACAAATACAAAAGTAAAATGCTATTGGGTTTGGCTTTCCATGGGCTTCCCATGGTAGCGCAAGAACAAAATTTAAATAACAAAACATATTCAATGAGTTGGCCTCCCATGAGCTTTCCATGTCAATTTAAATGGCCCAACTTATTAAAGCAACGTAAAGTTTGTGAATTGGCCTCCCATGAACGTTCCATGGCAATTTGTTGGCCCAATTAAAATAACGAGTAATAAACAATTGAGTTGGTAAACCCATGACGTGTACATGGCGTTTAACTGGCCCAACTAATTAACGAATTATCAAATCAATGGAGTTGGTCGGACCATGAGTGTTACATGGCATTTAACCGACCCAACTAAATATCGAATCAAATATAAGTGGTTGGTGTATCTCGGGAACCATCCCGGACGATACGTTCCAAACCAAAAAAATCAAATTGAAAATGATTTAAGAAATGGATAGTTGGAGTGCCCATGGATTTTTCACCCAACTAAACATTTAAAATAATTTAAAAATACAATTAGGAAGTATAACCGTTTAGCCGGTTATGTTTACCACGCAACCGTTTAGCCGATTACGGGTACCACTTAAAGTTATGGTTGTACGAAATTTGTCATACCCCCATGCTTCAAGGTGAAAGAGCAAAAACAAAACACGAGAATTCTTAAGGAATTTCCCACAATAAAAGATAATCTACCAAAATAAAAGATTTAGAAAAATATTTTGAATGTGAGGCTTAGCCTCGGAATTTGTGTGTGTGTGCAATAAATAAATAAAATACAATACAATAAAATAATTAATCTAATTAGGATGTAAACAATTAAGTAGCACATAAGGCAGTTTAAATAAGCACGTATAGGGTTCCTAACATATGTCTAGGACAATTTCTTACGGCCTATCTTATAACATTCGGCTCTGATACCAATCTGTCACACCTCAACCTAAGGCGGAAATGCCGAGGCGTGATCTGATTGCTCACCGCTCGAAGATACTATCACAATATAAATGTGACAATATCTATTTAATTATTTTATTTCAAATGTGCACACAATATTCAAATACAACTAAACCATTCAAATATATATATATATATATATATATATATATATATATATATATATGTATAAGAAGCTAAATTCATGTTTGTCTTCAATAAACCCTAAGGTCTTTCTAAGTGTCCAGACTTCAACTCAAGCAACCTGCATATGCGTAGAAAATAG
Organism: Bidens hawaiensis; assembly: GCF_021521415.1. Taxonomy (NCBI): domain Eukaryota; kingdom Viridiplantae; phylum Streptophyta; class Magnoliopsida; order Asterales; family Asteraceae; genus Bidens; species Bidens hawaiensis. The sequence continues at coordinate 109,191 of NW_027492221.1, read as the reverse complement.
ATTTTGTCAACAACACATGTTGAGTGAGTTTATCACCAGTTTTGCAATAAAATAATGTTAATATAATAAATAAGAGAAATAAGCAAAACGTAATAAATGTGGTAATCAAATCAAACCATGAGAAAATAAGTTGTCGATTAAATCATTGCCAAGCGAATCGGGCGCCAGTAAATCAATCATGAGCAAATAATAATAAGACAGTTGCCAAGCGAATCAGGCGTTGGTCAATGAGAACCCTCCACAAGGGGATATGCCAAACGAATGCGTACATAAACAAGTAAGCACATAACAAGTATATTTGATTAATCACACACAATTACACGTTGTTATTTTTGATATATATATATATATATATATATTTGAGAACTCAAAAAAAATTAAGAACTTTTAGAAACTCTTAAAAACCAAATATTTTTTTAACTTGTTTTATACACTAACATTATTTGAAACTTGTTTTATCATATTTATAAAAAAAAAAATTTTGATTACATATATAAATCACAAGTTACACATATGTAAAATTTATGTGATAAAAATATACATATGTGTAAAAAAAACATAGATATGCGTACAAAAACTAATTTTCATAAATGTAATCGTAAATATAGAGGTCAAAAGTGATAAAACTATACTTAAATAATATTAACCTACAAAAATTTTACAAAAAACGTTAGTTATTAAGAGTTCCTTCAAGTTTTTAAATAATTTAGGAGTTCTCAAATGATACTAATCCTATATATATATATATAGTATGATATACACATATGTCCCCAAAACATTGTAAAAATTGAGTAAAATAGGAGAATGATAAAACTCACCTTAGATTAAAGGCAATTGATTAAGATAAACGAACTAAAGATTAAGCGAGTCATCCACTACGCGTCAAACGAGATTAATGATCAGAACCTTAACTTTGAGATATGATAATATAAGTAAAAACGAACTTAATGCCGCTGGAATCAATCCAAATGGACATCTAGAACTCCGGTTAGGTTATATTTAAGATTTAAGCGAGCTGGTACTGACCAAAATCCGAACAGCGAGTCAGAAGTCGGGTTTTGGTCAGTAGCCTTAAAATTTTGTTACGAGAATAAAAGTCTTCTGGACCAAATGTTGAATCCGAACAGAAGTATGAGAAAACGTAAAGTCAAACTTCTTGACTGATTTGCCCTGTAACGAGTTTTAAACGAATTGACCAGTCAACACCCTTCAACCACTGAAATTGATTAAAGTTTATTGACTAGGGAATATATATGAACGATTTCTATGTTTACAACTTACCCGGAAAGTGAAAGGATTAGGAGAAACGAAGAGTCAAAGATCTTAAAGCAAGCAAAGTCAACCGTTATAACTTGTATCTTCAACAATAACACGAAAATCGAAGAAGATGGAGTATGGCAGAGGTAGGTGACGTCTGGTATTTTTGTATTAGGGTTTAGGGATGATTTGTGGCAGAGAAATAATGATATGTTTATATAGGATTCACTAAATCGAACTAAATATGGTAACTTACTCGTTTAAGAACCGAATGGGCCTTTCATGATTAAATCAATATTATAACCCGTAAATTTTCGTTCTTGATCAAGAGGTTATGTTTATGGACATGTATTTTAGTAATATTAGTTTTCTTGGGGCTTAAAACACTCGATTATGTTCTAAAATAAGCGATTTCAGCCAAAAACGAACTAGGAAATGATCTAAGACGAAACCGATCTGCACAGCACTTCCACGGCGGCTCGCGGCGGCCAAGGGCCCTCCGGCCACATAGCACTCCGGGATACAAAAGGGGGAAATTTGATTTTTGTCACATTTAGTCCTTGTGGTTTAAGTATTGATCAATAATTGAACTTTTTATATTATAATCAAGGATTTAAACATTGATTAAAGTAAGAGGGGTATAATGTGAATATTAGAAACTTAAATACTCATAAATATTTGATTTTCAATAATAATAAAGATCTAAAAATGTTTCGTTCGGGTTAAACGTAAACGAAAAATCCGAGATGTTACACTCCCGAATCACAGAATGAACATCAGTTAATCGGCCACCAGTTCAGATCTGGTCGCCCCTTACATTCTCTTTTATTTATGAAACCCTATTTGGTTCAACCCGTTTTCATCTTCATCAATCACACCACCACCATGCCAACCTTGATTTCAGGCCTATAATGGTTGTTACTAGGGGAAGATTACTAGCTACTATGCTATCTTAAATTTATAATAGCATACCTGATTAAGTTTTTAATCTTAATTCTCTTTGATACAAACCCGGGTTAAATGTTCATTTATTTAAAATTTAAATATACAGCTCATGAACATAAACTAACGTAAACGAATATAATTGAACAAAGGTAAACTAATATAAATGAACATGTGTGAACAAATGTGAAAAAAAAACACAAACAAAAATAAACGAATATAAACAACCACACTTAAATGAACACAAAAAAAATATAAAACATTAAGTAGATGATTTATTCAATGTTTCATCCAAAATTGAACATAAACGAATATAACAAAACCTACTAAAAGCTAGTATATATATGTACGTATAAACTTTTTTTTTTATATTTTGGGTTTGCTGGGGTGATCAGTCCAAGAGTTGTCACCCCCCCCACCCACACACAAATACCCCCCACAAAATTTTAATTTTTTCGGGCCTCTATGATAAATTTTGATCCATTTTTATTCGGCGGTTGCTTGTAAAGAACCACATATGATGAGTTTTGATCCGATTTGGCCCAAAATTCGGTTTTTGCACCTCTACATGCAACTTTAATTTGTATTTCAATTTGAATATTATGTTAATCCCGTTCTTAATCTTGGTTTAGTTTTTACTTGAAAACATGAAATCTATTTGAATAACGAATATGAATTCAGGTTTTGCAGTTTTTTTGGTCGATTCAACCTGAATATTGTATTCCGATGTATATTACTAATTTTCCTAGTACTTCAGGCTATTCGAATTAACTCGTATTCAAAATGAGTTCAAATCGGTTTGCAAATGTATTGTTAGATTTTAATCAAATAGCCCGAAAACGTATGCACAAACACCCCACTAAGGGCTAGACGTGCACAAAAAAACCGGTTCCGGAACCTAACTGGTGGAACCGAACCGGAACCGGTTCCAGTTCCAACCCGGTTGGAACAATACCCGGTTTGGGTATTTTTGTACCCGAAAATCGTACCCGGTTCTCCTATTTGTATGTCAGTACCAGTTCCAACCCGGTTCCTACCCGGTTCTTAATTGGAACCGGTTCGGTTCGTACCCGGAAAAACCGGTTCCGACGGGTTTTTTTTGAAGGGTCAAACAAAAGTCAAACTAGCCGTTGGAACCGGTTCCAACGGTAATATAGCCGTTGGAACCGGTTTTTTAGACACCAATTAGCCGTTGGAACCGGTTCCAACGGTAATCTAGCCGTTGGAACCGGTTTTTGAGACAATAGATCCGTTGGAACCGGTTCCAACGGTAATATAGCCGTTGGAACCGGTTTTTGATGCCCAAACCTATGTATAACTTGTTTCCATTAAAAACTAACTATTACAAACCTATATATAACTTGTTTCCTATATTTAAAAACTAACTATTACAAACATTATTAAAACATAAACGATACTAAACATAACAACTAAAACATAAAAAACAAAGTCCGTCGTTTTAATCCGGGAATACTTATATTTGGGTTGTAGAGCCGGACGACTCTCCCACTTCCGTTTTTTTAGCTTCCAATCTTCTTTTCTCTCGACAATACTTATTCGTATGTTTTCGTAATGTCGAGTTGGACCCTGCTTTAAGAAACTTCGAGCAATATTTGCAACGTGCCAACTCATGTGAGTCGGTCATGAGACACAAATCGTAATGAACCCAAACATCGGGGCATCTTGTTGTTTCGATCACCATAACAACGTCATCATTGGTTGCCATTTGTTGTCGGTTTAAGGTTAATTGTGGTTTGGAGTGTGTTTTATAGTTTTGGAAGTGGTTTAACAAGTAAACAAACAAACCTTGCTATTTATAGTAAGAAAATAACATATTTATAGTTAAAAAACCGGTTCCAACGGTCAAAAACGGCTATATAGCCGTTGGAACCGGTTCCTAACGGCTCTAATATTTAAATTTCAAAAAAAACCGGTGGAACCGGTTTTTTCGTAAAAACCGGTTCCGGTTCATACCCTACCCGGTTCTTAAAAGTTCACATATTTGGGCATCAGTTCGGGTCAGGAACCGAACCGGTTCTTGATTGGAACCGGTGCCATTTTACAACCCGGTGTGAAAAAACCGGTTTGGAACCGGTTCGGGTTTTCCATTTGAACCCGATTTGTGCACCTCTACTAAGGGCTATAGAGTATTCAATCTTTATATTGGACCCAATTTCATCAACTGTAACGGCCCATTAACGGATCCTGGTATTCTGGTAATATGAGCCTAACTTCTATTTTGAGCAATGGTCACAGCATCTGGGTCCAATTGGTCCACAAAATAGGGTGTTTGCTTCAAACTCCCTCGATTCAATTCGTTATTTTCATATTTTTTAATATACTAGATGGAATGAAACTTTAGTTTTGTTATAAAATTGTCACTTATTGATATAAATATGACCAATAATGTACCTTTAAATGAGACGGGGATGGCACCCGATGTGCATATAGCTTATAAGTTATAACTAATAATTAGTGGATACACCATTCAGTCATGAATAACCCTTTTATATTATCATACTAGCTTTAGAAACCCGTGTATTATACAGTATAAGTTAATACATAAATTACAACGAATAAATTAATACAAATAAAATAAAAGATAATTAAGTCTTTTTAAATTATCTATAAATGTATTAGAAATATGGTCACTTCATATCATCAAATGCATTTGAATTTTAAATCGAGTTGTTCTACCATCGGTATACAATAATGAAGCAATGCCACTGGAAGCAACATTTAAAACAATGAGCCATTTAGATCTGAAAGATGTAGTTAAAGTCTTTCACAAAAATATTTTTCACTTAATACCCTAAACCCTAAACAATAAACCATAAAAGACACCAGATTTTTCTTTTTGAATAGCTTTCATGATGTTCTTATAAACATACTGTTGTTCAACTGCCACAATAATCTTATAATAAATATAAAAAATGAAAAATTTGTCTATGTTTTTTAAGACTTATTAAACATTGAATATTTGTAAAAAGTAAACAAAATATTACAGTTTTCTTCAATATGAAGATGTCTCAAAAATTAAATTTAGTTTACTCTTTAAACATAAACTCTTTTATATATATTTTAATTTTAAAGAAAATATCTTTATGACACGTAATTATTATATATATTAATATTTTTTTATATTAAGTATGTTTACAATATAATTTATAGCATTAATAATTCAATCAATGGAGATTGGCCAATGAATATGGTATGTTGAATTTATAATCAATACTATATTTAGAACCAATACCATCAATAGAAGAAAAGTGATTTGGACGAGAATTTGATAGTGAGAATTAACCTCAAAATGCTATGTGTCCAGAATTATTTTCTTGTATTAGTATAGGTAGATTTCAATAACAAGTGTGAGATTAACAACTTTAAATATTCGGTATCTCATGACTCATCTTTAGATCATGGGTTTTGGTTTTCACATACCACACGTTTGGGAAACTACCACATACACGTCGCATCGGTTTTTCCACACATACCATAATAAAAAGCGTTTTTTTATCTTTAATATGAGTATGATTTTGTTATATAAAAATTAAAACAAAAATTACGTCATTGTGTCTTTTTACTAACCATTGTGTCTTTCTGTTTGTCATTGTGTCTTTTAACTCATCATTGTGTTTTTTTTAAATACTAATAACACCGTTGTGTACTAATAATATGTAAATATAATGATAAAATAACAATAAATTATCTCATGCCTAAAACACAATTATGAATATATATTACACAATAACCTAAAACGTAAAACACAATGATGAATACATATAACACAATGACCTGAAACGTAAGACACAATGGTGAATACATATAACAGTGACTGGAACGTAAGACACAATGACCTGAGACGTAAAACACAATGGAAACTAGATATTACATAATGACTTGAACGTAATACACAATAAATGCAATACTATTTTTCTCAAATTAAGTGAATGACGCATGTCAATCCCGAACAAAAGACCATGAACGTATTACACAATGACTACAACAAAATGATAAGTAGAAAGTCAAATATTAAGCACAAAGGCAAAATGACGGACAAAAAGACACAATTGCGTAATCTTTGTTCTAATTTTTATCTTTAATATGAGTACGAATTGAAAAACGCAATGACCAAAATCTATAACACAATGCATATAAAAACCCAATTAAAACACACATTAAACAACAAATAACACAATGTAAAAAAAACTCATTAATTTATTTATATATATAACAATATGATATTCATATTATAAATAAAAAACGTTTGTTATTATGGTGAATTTTTTTTAAATGTCGTATGAAAAAGTAATTGATGTTTTAAATGATGAGGAATTGACATGTGACTTGTATGTGAAGCGGGAAAATTATCATAAGTGGATTATTACCTTAATGCCCTTCTCATTAATTTTTATTCTTAAATTAATCTTCATCATTCAAATCTAAAATCAATGAATTAGATTGCTTCTTACCTTTCTCATTTTTGTTATCGTATATAGTTTAACCTTATCCATTATTTAAACCCAGCCTTATAGTTAAATAAACTTTGTTTTACCTCATTAATTATAAATATTATCAAAATTTTTCAGCAAGACAAATCACCATGAACCTTATTACCAATTAACAAACGGAAACATAAACAATAGGAAGTAGGAATAAATTACATTTCAAGTTAACAAATAAATTGCATGTTATCGTTTTTTTAATGCCTAGCTTTGGAGAAGGCATGCATCACCATAAAGCACTTGTAGAAAGTTGGTTGGTGGGACAGAAAAAAATATATACTTTAATTCCACAAATTAAGCATGGTCATCTGTTTTTACTCGTCGTCATTGCACTCGTACGCAACTAAAGTACTTCTCTAATTTTAGTATAATCATCAAGTTATGTAATATAACAGAATTAACTTAAAAAATATGAAATTGTAATAAACAATGATATGAGTTAGAAAGTGTAAAGCGCATGCTTACTCAAAATTATTCTGGTTTTCGGCACAGATAAAGACAATCATGGCGTTCAACGGACAGTGCCTCGGGCAGGGTCCACTTGGTGGGGGTTAGAGCCTTAGAGGTGCCGCCTCACGCGGGATCCAAGGGGTTAAACCTCATATATGAAACTTATGCCAAATAAAGGCGTAATAGTTATATCTTAACTTGAATATTTAAGATCTAGTTGTTTCATATTGTTAAATGCTATGTAGGTCACAAGCCAAAGTAGCAATTGAGATCAATAGCAATTTTAGTATGCATCAACTTGTAGGCTATCTGAAGAATATCAGGCGATTAAGTTATAGAAGCCAATAATCAGCAATGCTAAGTTACCGTTGACCTACTGACAAAGTTACTATGTTAAATAAATTTTGTTGTAAACCGTTTTAATCGTCAACTGACACACACCTTCATGCATCATTGTGTCATTCCAACTATACATTATATTGTGATGCTTCCCCATTTATAAAACTAAAGATTTTGCTCTATTTCTAGTAAATGTTTTCACAATAAATACAAATACCCGTTCGTGTTTTCTTTTTGGATAATCCGATCAAAATTTCAAGAGTACAATCGAGATTAATCTGATACTGATTATACACGATTTAGAAAGATAATTTATAACCATTCAAACATAACTTTATTTCATAATTTCGTTTCAGATAAAATTCAATGTTTCCCTTTAAGCATAATTTAATCTCACTTTTAGCATGTGGATGCATAAATCTAAAGTATTAAATTGCGTTTAGACCAAAAAAAAAACAAAGAAGAAGAAAATATTATGTTATTTGAGAGCAATAAGCAATCTTTTTGGTGATATATAGTGTAGAAAACATCTTTATAGTGTGAAATAGAACAGCCATGTAGCAAAATCTAAAGCAAGAGCTGTTAGTGGAGTGTTGCAAGTAAAGTGATTAATTATAGCGACACAAAAGCAAGTCGATGGGAAATTCCACTGTTGGTTTTACGCTTTTGAGTTGAGTGGTATGCATTACCGTTTACCAACAATCCTACATTTTGTCTTAGGCGACGGCACAAAAACACGAGGGTTTTAGTAGATTTGCTGAATCTTCTTTTCCCTAGTACATTTGCTTATTATGACGATCGATTCCATTTCTTCAAGTCATCTTATGGCTGCTATGGCTCCTTTGTCGCCATAAAACTCCTTTGGCCCACAGTTCTTAAAAACCTTGAACAAACAACCTTCGATTCTTAACTTACTTGAAGGTTTGGTGGAACTCTTCACCGTTGGTTGATCCTTGATCACTCTCTTCTTTTTGAGGTGTAGGATTAGGATGGGATTTGGATTTGACAGTTTTATTGGGCTGTCGGTTTTCACTTTGATGAACAGATTTTTCTTTCATGGTGGGTAATAAGGTATTCATGGCATTAATCATTTCTTGCATTTTGGTTATCAACTGCTCATGGTTTCCTTAAGCAGGCTCAATTTTTGATTAGTTGCTTTTAGCGTTCGAAGCTTCCTTATTTTGAGAGGGATTACATTGTTTTGACATTCTGAAATTACAAGGAAATTGATTCATAACTAAAAGTTTTTATTTATCTCATAAACGGGAACACATTACAACATTGACAACTTCTACTACCCTGGACTTAGAAACAACGATACAAGCACCGGTACAACGGACTTATTAACGGTTCACTACAGTAGAGTGGGGAAATAAACGGTACGACTACAACAGAGTGGGGAAACAAACGATACGACTACAACAGAGTGGGATCCCTAATCCTTCATGTATTTCTTGATCATTTTCTTCAACTTACTACATTTGTATAGTAACTTCTTTCCCACCTTCTCTTTCCTGCTACCCTCCGCAGCCATCTTCTTTCGCAACTCATTGGTTTCATGGAGTGCCCGATCAAGATGTTCTTCTTTTGATTGAGGGATGACACTTGGATACCTATATCGAGGTGGTGGATCTCGATATCCCATCATGACTATGTCATAGTGGTTCCTTGGGTACGGTGGTGGGGGGCTTGATTCAAATGGAAAGTTATAAAAAGCTTCCGCAGCCTCTCCTTACCGCCTTATCTCATCCGTCTGTTCTGATATGGTCGGAACAACACCGGTGTAGGGTGGAAAACCATTTGTAAATCCTTGAACATACGAATCTTGTGGATCATAATAAGGGGACAGGTGAAACAACGGTTGTTGACATCCCATACTCAGTGGAAAGTCACATCTTGGGTGGTTTTGCACCTCATGGCTCTTCTCATCAATGCTCATTTCTTTTGGAGCTTCCTCTTCCGGATCTTCTTCTGATTCTTCTTCTGGCTCTTCTTCTGGATCAGTCTCTTCCTCGGGGTCTTCCTCGGGGTCTTCCTCGGATTCTTCATCTGGATCAATTTCCACATTGCCTTTATTCAAATCTACCTGAATGGTCACCTTTTCGGAAGGTTGCATCACTCTCATTTTGGGCTTCCTTGATGGCCCTGAAACAGAATCATTGGGAGAATATGTGGGGTTATAGACCGGAGTTCTTGTATACCTTGGGTCGGAATAAATCTGCATCCAACTTGGGGTGTTCTCCTTAGGATCAGACTTAGCTGGCTCGTCAATCTCCATTTTATCGGAAGGATGATTCTTCGGGGTTGGCAGGTCACTTGGTATGTTGATAGGCATTTTCTCCGTGACCGGGAAGTGAATGGGCTTACTTCCATAGGGTACCACTGGTATGACGGGCCTGTCTTGTTTGAAGAAATTGGAATAGTAGCTATCACTTTTATCATCGGGAGGAATAATGGGTTCCGGGCAGCCTGCATTTCTAAATTCTTCACAGAAGGTCTCCATGTATTTCTTGAACGTTGACATCTATTAGGATTAGAATAGTAAGGGATAGAAAAGAATACCAACCTATCTTATCTCTATATAATAATATAATAGAATATTGAAACTTATCTCTGATCAAAGCTTAGGTATACTTATATACCTAATTCGCTAAGATCGATGGCTCTAATACCAACTTTGTCACACCCCGACTTAGGGCCTAGGTGTATGACTCATCAGTTGGTACCTGTTTTGTAAATATATCAGAGTTTAAGGTTGTAAAGCGGAAGACTTGATTAAAATATTATTATATTCATAAGACGGGAATTGAACCCCCGTTAATTTGTACAAAAAGTGTTTGGGTGACAAAACTATAATTTACATTATTTTTAATATAAACATCCATTTGAGCCATCAGATCGTCTAACGGCAATCCATCATCTCCAAACACCTATTCTTCATTACCTGTAAAACAGTTATAAAAATACGACAGCAGCATATGCTGGTGAACACGCTGACACAAAACATTTAAATACTTAATTATCCCCTCGGGTATCTTATGACCCAGCCCATTGTGGCTTAGGAAATAACTAAGCCAAATTTACTATTATAAACATCCATTCATACTTGAAACCGCTCAGCGATACTGCAATGTTGAGGACTTATCAACTACCAATATACACGATATAATCGCCTCTCGGACATTACTAAGGTCCGGCCCAACGTGGCGGAGGCATTAGCAAGTGTGGTGCGGTGTGCCCACCGTCAACCCACATATGTAAGGACCAAACAAACGTATACAATAGCCTAAGGGCTGGCAATTACTTTTGTTTATAAACTTTTAGGGATATATAATCCCATGCAAATATTCAAAGACTTGTTTTATAAAAAGTTGAACGTATTCACCTTTCTTCTTGTTTGGTGTTTCTCGCCGATTTGTCTTGTTACCTCGGACCTATGGTATGAGAATAACATTTTATGAGTACTAGATCAACGATCTAGCTTCAGACCTTTAGTCCGTTTGCATAACCTTTACCTTTACATTTATCTCTTTATAAAATATAAGGTCCTCTAGTCCTTTCTTTTGTTAATCCTTTATAAACTACGTTTCTTTTCCATGAAGAAACGTACATTTCAAATTTCTTTTATTATAAGAAATATTTATAAAAATCTTTTTATATAATAGAGAAATAATATTTCATCTATAATCTCGACTTATGAAATCTATTTTCATTTTATTATAAGATCAAGGTATGGGCTATATCTCCGACTAGGGTCTAAGCCATTTATAATATAATAATTGGGCCGAACCCCTACCTTGTATAGCTTGATATACGAAATGCCTAAGCTTTACTCGGGCAGTACAACTACTTAACGGTGGAAAGTCGAGAGAGTATTTATGTAGAATTCTAGCATGCACTTCAAGGCCAAAAATATCGGAATATCGGGGTTATAGCACGTATATCGAGGTTATATGTGTGTTTTGAAGGTGTGAGGGATGAATGAGAACACCCTCCATGGCCGCCTATTTATAGGCTGAGGCGCGCATCTTCGTGTCGCACGAAGTTGCCTAGTAGGGTTGCTGAGTTTACAAGTTGGCATGCCACGTGTCACTTCGGCCTTCCACGTGTCACCGCGTGGTGACACGTGTCCCATGACGTGTCGCCACGTGTCGACTGTCGGTGGGGTTGCAACTTCGTGTCGCGTGAAGCTGCAAGACTCTTGCTTCTTCGCGTCGCACAAAGATGCAAGATTTCAAATCTTTCATTTTTAGTCCCTTATCTTTTGGTAACTTGCTGTGTCTTGATCTTGTCTCAACATCCAAAAATACTAATGTGGCTCATGGCGATGTGAGCGTGCGAAGTGCAAAGTGCGCCATCAAAGCGCCACATTACGCCCATCGCCCTTCACCCGAGCCCGTGCCCATGCGTGTCGGGTGCTTCGCACCCTTTGCTAAGACTAGGGAGAGTGGTTAGCCATATAAGAACATTATCATGAAAAGTTCCCTCCTTATTGTTTTGGTTAAAAATCAGACTAAGGATCAAGGAACCAAATTCGTATGTGAGGATTGGTGCTCGTGTGTATTAACGTAATCAAAGCAACAATTATAGACAATGAACACGAAGATTTATACGAGGAAAAGCCCTTGGTAACTAGTATCCCGCCGGCATAAAACCTCGGGTAGTGAAAACTATCACTACCAATTATATTAAATTCGAAAAGATTACAAATGGTGGATCAATAGCTGATTGTGAATACTAGTGTTTTATGCTAAGTGTTCTAAGTGCTTGAGAGTTGTGTAACAAGTGCCGTGATCAGCTATAGTTCGATGATTAAATACACAAATTTACAACGGCTACTAACTAAACTCCTACTAATCCGGCCACGTTCGTTTACTCCTTCAGCTTGACCGTTTTGGAGCGTGGACGAAAAGGAAAGACCAGGTAAATTATCTCGTCTACAAGAATAGGGATTCCAGTAAGCACGTGTTATATCTGGAAAAAATAGATTAAAATACAGATGAAATCGATTATTGAGGATCCTTAAACCATTAAGGATCCTTGGTTCTGGAAACAGCTGCCAATAATAACTGATCTTCGAGGATCAAAGATCCTGGTCCCGACAATTGACCCCAAACCTGATAGGTGTGAATGGGGAACAACTGTCGTGTTTATCCCGAGAAAAGTGCACCGTAACCGTCGATTAAGAGTAGATGTGACCGTCTCCTGCCACCATATAATTGCGCCTACTTATTAGACTCAAACCCTTATATCTTCCTTCTTCATCGGATTATAAGCGTAATTCCGGCATAACCATCAGGTATCCTTCTTTCTTTTTCTATTATCTCCTTTACCTTTCTCATCCTTCCATCACAATGCCTAGAAGAAACCAGAAAGCTTCCTTTAGTTCGAGCCCTAAGGACATTGTTCCTGAACTTCAAAGCCAACATCTTCTAAAGATGTAGTTTCCGAGATTTGCAAATTCACCAATGAAGAAATCCAAAGCATCTCCGACTGTTTCCCTGAAGGAACAGTGTTTAGAGCATATGACTCCTGATTAAAGTGCGATTGCATTTCTTCCGATTGGGTTTGCTTTCCATCACTCCCATTCCTTCTCGGCTTTTCGTATCCGTTTCCCAACCTTACAACTACTTTCATTTCCTTCACCGGTCTCAGCTATATCCAAGCCATGCCGATGATGTGGAGGACTTTGCATACCCTTGAGAGACTAATTGTATAGCAAGATCTTGATTTTAATCTTCCAGCCCTTTCTTACATGTATAGCCTCGTAACCTATGGCTCTAGCAGATTTCTCTTCAAAAGTAAACCCTTTCAGCCTCTACCGATCAACAAGACTACTCACAACGACCAAAGTTGGAAGACCCGTTCTTTTTTGTTTTAAGAGACAGTATCCCAAATGGGAATTTATTACCAACTCGCTGAATCCTGAGGGGTAGGATAGTGGATCCAGAGGATATGTGATCCTTATTTTGTTCTCTGTCTGACTATAGGTTTGTTGTTTCTTGTGCAGTGTCCAACTTTTCAGATCTTGCCGCCGACCCAAACGGTGTTGAAAAGGAAAAGGTATTCCTGTCGCTGGATCCTTTTGACAGGACCTTCAAGACAGTTGCTGTGAGGTAAGCGATTCAGACGAGAAGACTGCCAGTTCCTCAGAAACAATGTCAAGTAAGTTAGAATAGATTCATTGATTATCAATGAAAATAAAGAAAAACATTAGAATATGAGAAACTTATCTTTTTTTTTTATTTTGGGCAGGTGCACAGAAGTCATCATCCAAATCTTCCAAGAATTTGTTGGGTCAATTCCAATTGGAGGATGTTGATAGCCTCATCTTTTCTCGCTCCTTTGAGAAGAAACCCATGAAAATTTCTAGCCTTGCACCTCCGAAAACCATGACTACTCGTTCCAAGGCCAGCAAGAAGAGAAAAAGGGACCCTGACGTGGAAGTCCACAGTGCCCAGGATGTGTTCGATCAGCTTTCGGAGGTAAGGATCCTTTGTCCACAAGTACAGATGGTTTGACTATTTTATTAACTCTCTTTCTCTCTGTAGGCCGTGGCCAGCTTCAAGAGCTTGTATGATGAGATCGTGGCCAACACGGAAAAGGAATTGACCAAATATCGTGCTGGCATAAGCCTGAAAGACAAGCTCAATGCTGCACTTCAAGCGGAGAAAGGAGCTTTGGAGGACAAGCTGGCCCTTGTGGGCATACGGGCTCAGGAACAGGTGGTTGAGGTCACGGAGCAAGCCAAGGTGTGGGCTAGTAAGGCGGTGCTCACAGCCAGGATCAATATGGCTGCAGAGGCTGAGGATTCTAACTTCGATAGGTCCACTTGGAATGTGGCTATATGGGAGAAGGCATTGGCTGGCTTTGGTGAAGAGAGCGAGGATGTAGGGACGGAGAAGAGGATTGAGGATGCTGGGACGAGCGGGGTTAAGAATGATGCGTTGGAGGTCAAGGAGGCTAGTGAAGGTGATGGTGACGTGACTAAGGAGTAGCTGGTGCAATGGGCGATGATGGATATGAAGACAAGGCCGGAGCCTATTTTTTATGAAGTTTCTATGGTTTTTGTTAATGGTTTGTATGGACAATGGTAGTTGTAATCCTCAGGATCGATGATCCTTAAGACAATTATGAAAGGTGGTTAAGGTGGAGGGATTCTCTGTTTAGGGGATGAAACCTTAATCACCTTTCTTTTCTTTTGTTTTTGCATGGACATATGATGACTTTTGACGTAGCTTGATCCGGGTGGATGATCCACGTTTTATCTTGCTTATAATAATATAACTTCTTTTGGCTTTTAGCTTTATAATTTGTGTTACTGGGATAGAGGATTCTCAATCCTTAGAACTTTTCTCTTTATGATATTTACCTGTCAAACTAAATCATCAAAAGAGAACATAATAGTTAGCAAAGCTGGAAAAGCCCAACAAATCGTGGGGACAAACCCAACAAATCATGGGGACAAGCCCAACAAAACTTGGGGACAAGCCCAATAAATACACCGACCGACGAGCAGATCCTTGGCGTTGGCCCAATTGTAAGTGGTGACGAGCCTACGTTGACCTTAACTTGTGTATATGGTACGTCTACCATTTAATTCATAGAATCCAAGATATGATTTTTAGCCATGAAATTGTCAGCCACGTATAGTGTACTGGTCCCACAACCTCCATGTAACGTCCGTAAATTTTCGTATAAAGGGTTATGCCTAACAAGCTTATATTTTAACCGTGACTCGTTCCGGCATTTTAAAGGTCCTCCTGGCTGATCTCGTAAACGTAACCTACTTAACCTTTCATTCAAGTTTCCACATTTAGCAAAGTGGAGGGGCTAGAGTGTAAAATGATTAATTATATCAAAAAAAAAATAAGAACCCTAACTCCTTCTTGAGTTCCGATCGGCGCCCCCTTCTCCAGTCCCCACCTCGTTTTCCATGCAGCTCCAGCCGAGTTCCAGCCCTCCCGAGTCTAATTCAAGGTCGGTATTAAGTGTCTACAACTCTTTTTCACCTTAATTGATCATATTAACGCGCTTATTGGTCGTTAGGGTTGAGTTTTGATTATAACAATTTCTGACAGATTCATACTCGTTTATTGTAGGGCCTTTTACTTGATGATAATCCATTTTTTTTGATCGATTCTCCTTTCCATGATGTTCTACTTTGAGTCTAGTTTCCAGAAAGGTATAATACGTAATTTTTGGACGAGATTTGAATACTTTTTATGATTTTAGAAGATCGAGTGTCAAAGCTGATGCGGGATGACGGATTCTGGTCTGTCTTCCCGACATCATAACCCTTTTTCGACAAGTCTAAATTGGTTGGTTCTACTTCTGGAAGTTAATATTTTGAGTTAGGAACCATACCCAATTGGAATCGTTTAATTTGGCTGGGTAATGAATTTTATAAAAATAAAACCATTTTGTTGCACGCTGAAATAGCTGCACATACCTTTCTGTGTTGGAGGAATTTTTATGATTTTTGTTTCCACTAGAAAAATATAATAAAAATATTTTTATAAACTTAAGATATTTAAGCAACACTGGTAAAAATTTAATAATTTAATTCCATGGTTTTCCTATGTAATAAAATACATCTTTGCATGCTAAAATCTGCGTGTTATATTCGTTATTTATCGATAAGTTCGTTTTAGGCTTAACCGGTGGCTGCCCTTTCTCGCATCTTTCGGGGCTGTTATAATTGAAGTTCGTGCTCCATCATCTTCTTAGGTATGTCTAGTTTAATATACTTTAGTATCATGAGTTTTGGCATTCGCTAGATTGGTCAACTGTTGATGAAGTGAAAACTAGGTTTCGGTTGTCTAGTTTGTCAATTGTTGCGTCTAGCGCGTTGTTTGAGGGAATTAACAACCGATTCGGATGTTGTAGCCTCGGTATGATTTGTTGGCTGTGAAAAACTATATTTTTATGTTATTGGGGCTGAATTGGTTGTCGGTTACTCAAACGGGTCGGTACGGCGCAAATTCGCGTTTATTGGTAATTTGTGCATCGTGCTTGCGAATTACCGACCATCCGACTCGTGTAGCGTCGTTTGGACTTGTTGGCTATGATTTTACTAAATTTGGTCCACACGGGGCTGATTCGGTATCTAAGTGCATAATCAACCCGTTAACGCGCGTATTCGATAAAGTTAACAACTTTCGGGGGTAAATTGGGAATCCTTTGTCCCCGAAATTAACTAAGGGTGGTTTTGGTAAATACATGGCCTCGGGGCTGAGGTAATTGAATTTGGTAATGTCAAGGCTTTAGGTCAATCAAATCTTGTTAGAACGTCTCGTAGGATAAACGAGTCGGTACGTTTAGTTAGTAATCTTTGTGCGCAATCCGGCAGGCTTGTAAACTGTGGATTGGCTTTGAAGTTCTCAAACTCTTTGGTGTTTGCGTGGCTCGTTTCAGGTGAGTTCATGATGCCCTTTTTACTCTTTTTACTCTTGGGCTAGCATGCACACCTAAGTGTTTTCTTACATTGATGAAATGTTTTAAACTATTTTGCATAGGCTTGCGAGTATTAGTAGGCCTTGGAATGTTATAGAATGTGTGTATGTATATATATTATTGTATGGCTAATATTTGGCGAATGTTGTAGTCGTTATCGACTACGGAATGTTATGTATGCCTACTTCGTGTTTGCATATGGATGGATGGTGATCTTGGCCGGGCCAAACTATACGACTCAGGTTCTTAAATCCTGTGGCGGGCCCTGAAAAGCCCGTGAAGGGGGAGGCTCGTGTGGCATGATCAACATCGGATGTTACGTGTTTGGGTTGTACGTGTGCTCGGCCCTGAATGTTATTATTGAATGTTATATATATATATAGGAATGCACGTATAGAGATATTCATACGTAAGGATGATTATTTATTAAATGTGATGTTCTAACTATGTATTTCTGTTTACAATTTTAAAACCATTGGAATGATTTATTTAATTGTCTATTATTAAAACTTGAACTCACTCAGCTCAAGCTGACTTTGTGTGTATGTTAGTGTGAGTTTTCAGGTTTAGAGGAGGATGCTTACCGCATGGTCGTGTTCGAGATTACTCGGGAGGTTGAAGGCATTTCTGGTCGAGGATTTCAAATAAAACAGATATTTTATTTATGTTTGATTTTTTGGACACTTGTACCCGTATTTGGGATTTTTAAATACTTACACTTTTTTCCGCTGTTATTTACTCTGAACTTGTTTTAAATAAAACGAATCGTTTGGTTTTAAATTTTTGTGAATTTGTGGACGTGATTACCAACTGTAGGATTCCCAGGATTCGGGGTATTACACTCCAATCATACCCGGATAATCGTGCGCTCCAGGTGAGGGTGTGGAAACCCTAATTCGGGAGATAAGGTTAAAACCTTATAAACCTGGTGACAAGGCCGATTAAACTTAGGAGAGAGTTGGCCAACCCGTTTTTTCCACTTGAGGGCCCTATTCTCGGCATTTCTGCAGCTTGACATATTTGACAAAACAAGAATCTAACATAATATATATAAGCATAAAGTAGAATTTTACCAAGTAATGGACTGAAGTAATCGATTAGGATCTAGGATCCTTATCAACAAAAACACTTTTTTAGATGAATCGCATTCCAAGCCTGCGGAAGCATGTCACCTTCCATATTTATCAAACGATATGCCTCCTTTCCTGCTTCAGCTTCAATTAAATAAGGACCTTCCCATTTGGGTGCTAACTTTCCGTTAGCAGGATTAGTTGTATTTTGGAACACCTTTTGGAGAACTATATCCCCGACTTGAAATCTTCTGATTCTTATATTTTTGTTCTACGCACCAGCCATCTTTTGTTGGTAGGCTGCCATCCTGAATCTCGCTTGATCTCTAAGCTCTTCCACAGTATCTAGATCTTGAATAAGATTCTCGTTGTTTGTCTGAGGATCACGGATGCTTGTTCTGGCTGTTGGATACACCATTTCAGTGGGGATCACCGCCTTAGCTCCAAAGACTAATGAGAACGGCGTCTGTCCTGTGGCATTCTTTGGAGTTGTCCTATCTGCCCAAAGCACATAAGGTAGTTCTTCAGCCCATTTGCCTTTCTTCACTCCAAGATTTTTCTTCAGATTGTTGATGATGATTTTGTTACTTGATTTTGCTTGGCCATTTGCTTGTGGATGGATTGGTGTCGAAGTGATCATCTTGATTCCCCAACTGTCACAAAAGTTAGTAGTTCTTTCACTATAAATTGGGATCCATTATCACAAATAATTTCAGAGGGAATTCCAAATCTAGTAATAATGTCACGCTTAATAAAGGATATGACTTCCTTTTCCCTAACTTGAGGGAAAGCCTCAGCTTCGATTCATTTAGAGAAGTAGTCTATCATTGCTAACATGAATACTCTTCGCCTGGAGCTGTAGGGAGCTTACCCACTATATCCATTCCCCATTTCATGAATGGCCACGAAGAGACGATAGGATATAAGGGTTCTGCCGGTTGATGTAGAATGTTGTCGTGCCTCTGACGGCATCACACTTCCTGGAGTATTCCATAGCATCCTTTTTCATAGTAGGCTAGAAGTATCCGGTTCTTAGAATCGTGGAGAATAATGTTCTACCCCCTGTATGGTTGTCACAATCTCCTTCATGGAAATCCTTCAGCACTTCTTGGATCTCGGATCCTTCGATGCACGTTAAATATGGACCTGCAAGGAATTTCTTATATAGCATATTATGGATAATAGTATATTGGGATACCGTGGCTTTAAAAGCTTTTGGGTTCTCTTGTTTTGGTATTTCTCCATCTTGAATATATTTCATTATTGGGATGGTCCAGGATGAATGATCCTTAAGATCCATGTGTAGATTCCCATCTACCTCCATTGCTTGGCATTCTTCAATTGCAGGGGATTAAAAATGGATGATAGGAATTTTTATGTTCTCTGGAACCTTTAAGGCTGAAGCTAGGTTTGCTAAGGCATCGGCCCCAACATTTTCTTCTCTTGGTACATGCGTAATTGTAAAATAATCGAAGGATCCTGCAAGATCCTTTACTATATTTAAATATTTAACTAATTTCTCACCATTGGCTGTATATGAGCCGTTAAAGTGATTAGCAATTAATAAGGAGTCTACAAAAATTTGAAGATATTTGATTCTCATACCTTTGGCTAGTTGTATACCTGCAATGAGTGCTTCATATTCTGCCTCGTTGTTAGTGGCTTGGAATTCACAAGCTATCGAATGGGGTAGTATGTCCCCCTGTGGTGATTTCAGTAGTATTCCCAATCCAATTCCTTTGACATTTGAGGCTCCATCAGTGAAGAGTGTCCAAGGATCCTTGGTTTCTTCAAGCTGTTGAACTTCAAGATTGGCTTTTTCTTCTAAACGCTACTGAAATCAGCCACAAAGTCCGCTAGTGCCTGTGACTTAATTGCATTTCTAGGCTCATATTGAATATCATATGCACTTAGTTTTAGAGCCCATTTGGCCATTCTACCCGACATTTCCAGTTTTCTAAGGAAATTTTTGACGTATGTGTGAAATATTGTGTGTTAAGTAAGTTATATCGTGTAATTTGTGTGTTTCTATGTCTTGGACACGATTACTTTGAGCGGTTTTACGTTTACAGGTGAGCGGGGCTTAAAGAAGCTTAAAGGAGCTAAATTGGAGCAGATGATATGATATGGAAATGAAGATTTTCTTTCCTGGAATGATAGAGAATTTGAATACGAAGACGTGGCCGAAAACGGTGCATAAAATGGAGCTATAACGAAGAAGTTATGGGCAAAACAGCGCAGAGGGGCTGTTACCGTAAAGCAGTGATTGATAACCGTAGGCTACGATCCCACCGTAGCTTACGGTGGGCAGACCGTAGGCCATGGTCGCCTGGGCGGAAAAACATGATTTTTGGTATTTTCTTCCATATTTAAGCCCGGTTCAACCCTAGGACGGCTATGCTTCATACCCTAACATATTTGGGCGATTTTGGGGCTATTCTTCACCATTCTAACACCCCTCAATCATCATAATCATCCATGGTTTCATCCTTCAAATCCATAAGCAAGCTAATCATGATGAAGAGGCAAGGCTAAACCACTCGTGACCACTTCAGGTGTAGGGTTTGCATATGAACTGATTATTTTTATGAATATTACATGTATTGGGATTTAGTTTTGATTAAATCTACTTGTTTATTGGACCCGATTAACAGTTGTTTTTCTGACTTCCATTTATCATCAATTATTTGGTTTGTGTTCATCAACATTTAGGATTAAGTTCTTATCGTCATTGAATCGTTTGCCATTAATCATTGATAGATGCTTAGTTTTGTATTAGTGAACTGGTAATTAGGTAGACCGTGTTCAGCTGTGTCAATTCTTCGGATTAAGTTCTGTGAATCATCATAACCAAACTATTGTGTCTAGTAATCATTTATCTATTCTAATAAATGAATCATGTCTATGTGATTTCCCAATTGGTATAAATTATCATCTATCAGTTTATTGCATTACCTGAACCTGAAGTGTGTCATTGTTTTCTCTAGCTATTTTACAAACAAATCAATATTCAAACTGCTTGACATCGTTTGTCCACCCTAATATAATTAATTAAAAACCATTAAACTTGATTAGCACTTTCCACTGATTCCCTATGGATTCGACACCTTACTTGCCCTAGCTAGTAAAGGTAATAAATGTTTTTGATTGACCTTTCGACATCGATCAAAATGGCGCCGTTGCCGGGGAATCAACGCACAAAGTGCTAGTTTAGTTTATTAATTTAGTTTTTGTCTCTTACATTTATTCGTTTGATTTTATGCGAGGTATTTGTGTGTCTCATGAGTGCAGGTAACTCATGTTGACGTGGAGTTGGGTTTATGACCCAGCTGAAGGATATAAGGCCGTGGAGGACGACGATGCGTACCCTCCATTTTCATATCATGAACCACCTTCACCAAACCTTCAAGGCTACTACAATTCAGATAATTATAACCAAGGGAACTTCAATCAGCAAGGTTGTAACAATCAGTACCAAAATTATTCACCGCCTCCACCTAACGATCATGGGTATTATGAGTCAGCGGATGAGTATGATAGTGATGGGCCCGAGACGCCAAATTTTGTAAGTTATCCAGAAGTGGAAGACTACTATTATGATGAGTACCCACAACCAATATATGATGAATTCACTCAACATAAAATCATTGGTGGTACATATCAATGAAATTATCACCAAGATCAAGAAGATTCCTTGGGTAACAATGAAGAGTCTATAAAAGACGTTATGGATTTTCTAAAGGAGATGAAAAGAGATCAAGAAGCTCAGAATAAGGCCATAAATGAAAGGTTAGAGATTCAAGAAATGTCTAATGCTGCCCAAGATGAACTAATTAGTCAACTATTAGAAGAGGTGACCGAAGTTGAAGAGGAGGATGTGGAGACTCATACAACACCAACTCTATCAATTACTGAAGAGCCATTGAATATAGTGGTTGGGTTTGATGATTATGGTGATGTAGAGGGAGATGATATTTTGGGGCATGAAGTTGAAAAGTTTAAACCCAGTTGAAGGCATATCAACCTTTGAAGAGCATGTGATTAAAGTAGCCCATGTGAATCCCAATTGTTATCTTATAAGAAGCACACCACCAAACGAAGTTGGGGGGAATGGTTCAAGTTCAAGTTCAAGGAAGGTGGGTTTGGAAGACCTTGACCAAAACATGATGAAATAGGCCCATATTAGTTATATTGATGTGTCAACCACAAGAAAGAGATTATGGATACAACAACTTAACTACCGAGCATACACGGGGAATTCGGTGGGAAAATGCTCGGTTCGCCCCCGATCAAAATTTGATGCTTCGAAGATAAGGAACATTTCTCGGGCTAGATGTCTTAAGTATCAGGATTATGTTGGAAATTCAAAAGGCAAACGTGCGTTCACACTGGCCCGTATTGGTTCACTAGAGATGCTGATCATGAAAGAGGAAGCACAACCTTGGCATCTTAACTACCGAGCTTGTGCGGGAAATTCGGTAGGTAAATGCTCCATTAGACCACCATAACCGCAAAATGAGGTAACGGTCCGGCTGAAGACCTTAACAAAAATTTAGCGCTGACCGGGAGGCAACCCGGCCTTTTATTTTATTTTGTTTTGTTTTTCTTTATTTTTTTTTTCTTTTTACATTTTACTTTTTGTTTTTTTTAGCGGTCATACTAAACCTAAGTGTGGGGAAGCTCATGGTGATCTAGTCATGATTCGGCGGAACATATAGTGTAACATCAAAGTTTAAGGAGTGCGACTCAAGGTTGCAAAAGTACTTATCAGCAGGACCCGCTTGACAAGAGATATTTGAATCAGGTGCATGTGTCTCTTTCCTTTACTTTAGTTGTTAAAATGTTTAAGTTCCCATGTATCACACTTGAATTTTAAATGAAAAATTACATTGGGGACAATGTAAAGTTTAAGTGTGGGGATGCGGGATTGGAGTTGAAAAGGTGAAAAACGCTAAAAATGTCCCAAATTAAAATTTTTGTACACAATGAAAAATGATAGAAAAACTGGAACTATAAAAAAAATAATAAAAAAATAAAATAATAATAATAATAATAATATAAAAAAATATATGAAATAAATAAAATAATTATAATAATACTACTAATAATAAAAGAACAGTAACACACTTAATTTAGGATGTGTCGGTAGGCTCAGCCCTTAAGAATTAAAGGACAGTTCGGCTGTTGACATAATTGAATCTTTAATTGCTTGATGTTAGTGGGAAACGCCTTCGGGTTTTGTTTGTTTAGCTAAGCTTATGTAAGGACTGGGATGAAAGGTCGGGCCATACTCAAGCCTTTTTGTTAGATTTGATCACCAAAAGAAAATTTTAAAATATGAATAGACTATTGAACGATGCTTGGATAGGCTTAACGTTAGAGTATGCTAGGTGGCTTGTGATATAAACATAAAGAAAATACTTCTAGTTTAAGTGGTTAACTCTTCATAGGTGTATGGTTTTATAACCTTAAATCCTGTATTGATGGGATGCTCTAGGGTTCGGAAACCATTGGTCTTTATGCGATATATCATCTGGGTATTCATATCTCCTAAGTGGATTTATGAATATTAAAAGAGCTCAAAGAGCAAACCCGCAGTTTTTCTGCCAACTATAAGTCATTAAACATGATCATTACGTGCTTTTAAAGTACAATTACACTACTGACTTGATCATCCACGCTGTTAGTCATATGGGGTCCCCGTGCTCGCGTCTCATTACCATTAAGAAACGGACCACACGGGATACGTCATATGTAAGCCCTACAGATGAATTCATGCATACTCACCTATGGTGATGGACTCTGGGGTGTTTCTTGATTACGGGGGTATACCATGTAGTGGGGGTTATTTGCTAGTTAGTTACATAATTGAACCTTAATCGTATCTAATGGCCATTCTGGTAGACTTTGATGCTTAAGTTTAGGTTTTGGTTCGATAAAATATCCATGATTGTTTTAGTTATTATATATGGGCTTAAAATGGTACACATGGTTGTGCATAGTTTTGATCATCTGGTTCAAAGGTTTAAGTCAATTTGGGGTGGTCTGGCTCGGTAAAACCATAATGAAGCATGGTAAGGTGGCTTCGGGGCTTTGATGTGCGGGTTCCATTTAATTAGATAAACTAATGAAATTTTCACGCCTTATTTGTCCCGGTAAGTATTAGGGCATGGGTTTAAGTGGATAGCAATATCGGCAGTCGCGGTTTTTGAGTTATTTGTTGATAATAAAAATAAGTTAATTAATTAGTAAAAACAGTTTCCGGTTCTAATTTCATTGTACATCTTTTTCTGGACGAAAAAGGATAAGTGTGGGAATGTGATGTACGTGTGAAATATTGTGTGTTAAGTAAGTTATATCGTGTAATTTGTGTGTTTATATGTCTTGGACACGATTAGTTTGAGCGGTTTTACGTTTACAGGTGAGCGAGGCTTAAAGGAACTTAAATGAGCTAAATTGGAGCAGATAATATGAAGTGTAAATGAAGATTTTCTTTCATGGAATGATAGAGAATTTTAAAACGAAGACGTGGCCGAAAACGGTGCGTAAAACGGAGCTATCACGAAGAAGTTATGGGCAAAACAGCACAGAGGGGCTGTTACCGTAAAGCAGTGATTGATAACCGTAGGCTACGATCCCACCGTAGCTTACGGTGGGCAGACCGTAGGCCATGGTCGCCTGGGCGGAAAAACACGATTTTTGGTATTTTCTTCCATATTTAAGCCCGGTTCAACCTAGGACGGCTATGCTTCATACCCTAACATATTTGGGCGATTTTGGGGCTATTCTTCACCATTCTAACACCCCTCAATCATCATAATCATCCATGGTTTCATCCTTCAAATCCATAAGCAAGCTAATCATGATGAAGAGGCAAGGCTAAACCACTCGTGACCACTTCAGGTGTAGGGTTTGCATATGAACTGATTATTTTTATGAATATTACATGTATTGGGATTTAGTTTTGATTGAATCTACTTGTTTATTGGACCCGATTAACAGTTGTTTTTCTGACTTCCATTTATCATCAATTATTTGGTTTGTGTTCATCAACATTTAGGATTAAGTTCTTATCGTCATTGAACTGTTTGTCATTAATCATCGATAGATGCTTAGTTTTGTATTAGTGAACTGTTAATTAGGTAGACCGTGTTCAGCTGTGTCAATTCTTCGGATTAAGTTCTGTGAATCATCATAACCAAACTATTGTGTCTACTAATCATTTATCTATTCTAATAACGAATCATGTCTATGTGATTTCCCAATTGGTATAAATTATCATCTATCAGTTTATTGCATTACCTGAACCTGAATTGTGTCACTGTTTTTTCTAAATATTTTACAAACAAAGCAATATTCAAACTGCTTGACATCATTTAATTAAAAACCATTAAACTTGATTAGCACTTTCCACTGATTCCCTGTGGATTCGACACCTTGCTTGCCCTAGCTAGTAAAGGTAATTTATAAATGTTTTTGATTGACCTTTCTACATCAATCAATTTTTTATGGGATAATTAGTTTTTACAACAATAGTATGAGTTTCAAAATAATGTCTTAACTTAGTTAAAGCCATGATTAGAGCAAGAATAAGTTTTTCCAAATGAGAGTACCTAGACTCAGCATTGAGGAGACTTTTACTTACATAATAAACAGGATGTTGGTTAGCTTCGTGATCCTTTACCAAGACCACACTTAAGGCGGTTAGGGAAACGGCTAGATAATGGATCAATGGTTCTCCATGCACAGGCTTCATCAAAGCGGGGCTGAGGATAAGTAGTCGTTTAAAGCGGTGAGAGCGGCTTCATGTTTCTCCGTCCACTCAAATTTCTTGTTTTTCCTCAGGATGTCATAAAAATCTTTATGTATTTATGAGGATTTCGATATGAACCTGTTAAGTGCTGCCACCCTTCCTGTTAATCTTTGTACTTCTTTGACGTTTGTTGGAGATTTGAGGTTTAAGATGGCTTGGATTTGCTCTAGACTCGCCTCCATCCCCCTTTTGGTTACCAAATACCCAGGAATTTTCCGGCTTTGATACCAAATACACATTTAGCAGGATTTTTAGCTTCATGTTGTATTTGTCAAGGATGTCAAAAGCTACTTCTAAATCCTTAAGGTGGTTCTCCGCCTTCTTTGACTTTACCACCATGTCGTCGATGTAGACTTACATGGTGTCTCCCAACTGTTCCTTGAACATCGTGTTGACTAGTCTTTGATATGTAGCACCTGCATTTCTAAGACCAAACGGCATAGCAATATAACAATATATGCCCGTAGGGGTTATAAATGTTGTATCCTCTTGATCAGATGGTTCCATTTGGATTTGTTGAAATCCTGACGAAGCATCCATGAAGGTCAATATTTCGTGCCTTGCGGTAGCATCCACCATCGAGTCAATGTGGGGAAGAGGGAAGGATCCTTGGGACATGCCTTATTTAAATCAGTAAAATCGGCACATACCCTCCACTTTCCGTTTTTCTTTTGAACTACAACCACATTGGCTAACCATTTTGAATATTTTACTTCCCTAATCATACCTGCCTTCAGTAGTTTCTCTACCTCCTCTTGGATGATCGCGTTTCTTTCCGGAGCGAATTTCCTTCTTTTTGATGAAAAGGCCTGAAAGAAGGATCAATTCCAAGTTTATGGGTTATAACATTTTTAGAAATACCTGTCATATCTTCATGCTTCCACGCAAAGGTTGACTTTCTTCGTTGTAAGAAGGATACTAGATCCTTTTCAATGGAGTCTTGTATCAACACCTATTAGGACTTTGTTGTCAGGATCCTCTGGGTGTAAGACTACTTCCTTAGAGTCATGTTCCCTAGTCTCCATGACATTTCTTCTCGTTTTCTGTAATTGCTATGCTTCTCTCAACTTTTTTGTAGACTTCATTGAGGAAGTGTAGCAATCCTTAGCGTTTTGCTGATCACTTTCGATCTTCGCTATCCCCCATGGGGTAGGTAACTTTACGCATTGATGGTAAGTAGAGGGGACTGCCTTCATTTCGTGTATCCATGGCCTGCCAATTATAACATTGCAACAAGACAAGGAATCGATAACACAAAATTTTTAAATAGAATTTACTCCCTCTATATATGTTGGAAGCTTGATGCCCCCAATGTATTCTTTGTTTCCCTGCTGAATCCTACAAGAACTGAGGATCGTGGGACGATTTCCGATTCTGGGATATTCATCCTTCTGAGTACTTCTAACTGGATGATGTTAACTGCACTCCCTCCATCAATGAGTATCCTATGAACATAATGGTTAGAAATAAATAAAGTAATGACTAAACCGTCATGATGAGGATCCTGGACATTGACTCGATCATCCTCATCGAAGGATATAATTCTTTGCTCGGCCGTTGTAGAAGTCTTGATTGGCCTTTCACCATTCTCTAGTTTGCATTCTTTGGCGTACTTCTTTGCAGCCGAATAAGAAGTTCCGCATATATCGGATCCTCCAAAGATCATGTTGATAACATGTGCGTCAGGGGGAGGTGGAGCAGCGTTTTCCGGAACTGGTTCAGGATCCTGGTTCCTGGGATTTTTTTCTTTCGAACAGCTCCTTAAGATGACCCTTTCTGAGGAGGTAGCTTATCTCCTTTCTCAAGGCTATGCAATCCTCTGTCATATGACCGAAGTCTTTGTGAAAGGGGCACCATTTCGATTTGTCTTTGGGGGGGGTGGAGCCTTCTCATTGTTCCTTGGCCATCTTGCTTTGTCACCCAAGTTTCTAACAGAAAGCATTACTCCTCCCATATCCACGGAGAAGCAATAATCATATATTCTTGGACAACCTTCATCGTCCTCGTCCTCTTCTACAACATTGATCTTCTGGCCATTTGGTTTGTTGCATGGTTTGGAGTTGTTGTTTCTGAAGTAGGATCCTTGCTTCTTGTCTTGAGATTCATTTTTTACCGGAGTATTCAGTTGATCTTGTATTCTTTGATCCTCCTCCAATCTGATGAATCTTAAAGCTTTGTTTCAGACTTCATCTAAATTCCTACTTGGGGTCATCACAAGATCTTGATAAAATGGAGAGTCCTTTTGTAACCCCATTTTGAATTCCTCAATAGTTGTCGGGACATCCAAATTTGGAATTCCCAAGGCCTCTCTTCCAAAACTTGTAAGGAACTGCCTAAGAGGTTCCCCATGAGGTTGGACAACTCTATATAAATCACTAGTTAATTTTTCAAAGTATCTACTGCATGAAAATTGACTATTAAACAGAATGATCAAATGGGAAAAGGAAGTAATAGAGTAAGGAGGAAGACTTAGCAGCCATTTAAGGGTGGATCCAGTGAGGGTTGAGCCAAAGCCCTTACACAAGCAAGCTTCCTTCAATCTTTCTAGGATTGGATTAATTTCCATCCTCTCACGGTATAAGGCCACATGTTCCTCAGGATCCGTGGATCCATCATATAGTTTCATACTAAGGGCAGTGAAGCACTTTGGTATCTCAGCTTCACAAATCGGTGAAGCGAACCTGGATATGTTATGGCTTCATGCTGGTAATTCAAGAATAGGTTTGATGACTCCTGGCACACTTGATGAGAGAGCATATTACGGATCTAGATCTTGTGATTACATCGATGCTCATGTTGATTAGGTATACGATTAGGCTAGATTTACGTTAGTAGGTGTAGTGTGTGTATCGAGATGGCAATCGGACAGAGTAACGAGAGGATTCAAGGAATAATCAGAACTGTTACTATTAGAATAGATTACAGGGATATATATAGAAAGATGACCCCATTCGTTAAACTTAACTTAACGAATAGGTCATTCGTCACAAATACCTTAACGAATAAACATGCTTATTAGTTAATACTTTAAGTGATAGCGAATGGCCCTCATTCGTTATCTCATTCGTTAAACAGGGTTAACGAATGAGCTTACATTTAGACGAATGTGTTACATTCGTTACGGAGTAACGAATGTCACTTACAATAGAGCGAATGGCCTTTTAACCATATTTACATAATAACCCCTATACTTTAAACTATTACATTAATAACCCTGATAAAGATCGAGACGTACAAAACATGTATCAACAAACCCCCCCTCGTCTCGATCTTTTTATCATTTATCTCTGGAACATCTTGGTCTTCCAGTCAACACAACTGTAAATCTTGTATGCATAACAGACTCTAACAACCTTCTGAAACTACATAGCAAGCTCGTAGTCACTTACGTTAGCAAACCTGATCTGACTAGTAAATAGCGCATCGTTGTCAGACTCAGATAAGTTAACTAGCCACATTGGGTCAATCACACGTATTGTCTTCCTGTTAGAACCGTGACCATATACAATAACCGCTTCACCTGTAACGTTGTCTTAGTACCAATAATTAAACGTGGTGAATAGACTCTGAGGAAATGTCTTTATTGGAACCCTCTTCATCGTCTTCGGCGGCTTTACCTGTAATATCAACTTTCTCCAGCCTGTACGAGTGTCAATGTCATCAATATACTTATGAATAGGCACCTGTGGCTTGAATAACTTAAAACCAAAACGGGTTTCATGTAATAACTGCTTATAGAACCAACTAGCCCACTTATCGTCTCCACGATTCACGAATGGTCGATTAGCTAGTGTTCTCACATCCCACCTGGGCATAGATAAGATATCGTGCGGACGTTTAAAATAATAAATACCATGCCTCGACTTAACGATATATACCTTAAGATCTGAATCAAATTGCCATGCCACCAAATCACCTCTTACGTCTTTTGCTGGCTTGTACTTTGTCATTTGGTATGCCGATGCTCGAGCCCTTGCTAATTTGACTTCCTCTTGCTCATGATAACGAAAGGTCTCGATCATCTTGTTCATCTTCTTTACGTTATGCTTGAACATACCATCCAAAACACGTTTGTGCTTTTTCTCTTTCGCCGATAAGTGACTGGTCTTTGCAGCTTTATTCCACGTCTCTTTCTCCTCCTGTAAACGACGTTCTACCGCATCAAAGTGTTCTGTAGTGAAAAATGGAATTCCTGAGTCATTATTATTGTCAGTGTAGAACTCAGGATATGCCTCAGCAGTAACATCTTCTACCTCTACCTCATCAAAATCAGGCACATTCCCGTGTGGAATGCCTGTATTAGTACTTTCTTCCATTTCAACATCCACGTCCATACTCTTACCCAACACATCCACCTCTTCTTTATTTAGATCCAAAAGCAAGGCAATTTGTTCTTTTGTTAATGAATGATCAACAAATTCACCTTCTTCGATCTCATCTACATTCACCATACTGTACACAACTCCATCCATTCCTACAAATAGAAGCATGTTAGCCGGAATAACATCTATTGGCTTGGCTCTCGTGTAATCTTTGTATGGAACAATCTGTAGATTACTAGTTTCAGAACCACCAGCACTCGCATAAGTCTTATTTCCCGCCGACGGTGTGGAACTTCCGCCCGGTTGCTGATCTACCCCACCTCCTGCACCATCTTGATCATCTTCATCATTCTTTAATTTCTTCAACTCATCTTCTTTACAAGTCAACTGAAGAATGATCTCATCCTGTTTATCCAACCTCTCCCCCTGAGCAACAATCAGGGCTCGAAGTTCCCTGTTTTCACGTTGAGTGAACTGGATATGCCGCAGCAAATTCCTTTGTGCTAACTCATGAGCAGCTCTATCTACTTGCATTTGTGTGTGCTGCAAACGCAACAAATTCATCATATGAAACCATTGAGCTTGGGGAGCCATATGATAGAAATTCGGATGCACCGGTTGCATAGGACCCTGAGGACGACTAAATGACATAAAGGAATGCTCAAGTCTTGGCAACGGTGTCGGAGTAACAGGAATAGCAGGAGTAGTTGGCTGTGGTGTAGGCATCCGTGCCAATACAGTTTGTAATACGCCCCCAAAATAAAGATCAGGCCTCACAGTAGTAGCCAAAGTCAGAGTTGGAGGCATTGGAGAAGTAGGCATTTGCACAGGTGTTAGAGAACGAGGAAAATCTGTAATGGGAGTAGGAGTAGGAGATAGTGGAATTCTCTGTTGAACTTGAGAAGTAGTAGTAGGAATAACTTAAGCAGAAACAACAGTAGATGGTACAAATGGTTGACTAGGTATCTCTATAACCGAACCCCTTCTAACTCGTTGTTTCTTGGGTTTCTCCCCCTTTTCCATCATCGGTTCTTTTCCTTTACGCTTACGCTATTGTTCATAACTTAACTCGGCTTGTGGTCCAGGACCACCATCACCACCATTCCCACCACCACCACCTTCACGTTCAGAATCAGAATCATCGTGAATCCAACGATCATTAGGTGGTGCAATATAATCAATATTCACCAAGTGACCAATCAAACGCTTGAAGTTTGGTCTATCTGCAAGACTCTGACCTAGGTACGATCTCAAACGTCTCATGGTCTCCTCATCCATATGCTTTAACTTCATCACATCATCCTGATCTTTAATCAACTCAGGTAGGAGATCATTGATTATCATCTGGAGGAATCATGGATACATTAAAAACTTATGGCGGCTCGTCAAGTGTAGGTTCCCAGCCGGATCTACACGGAATATCTCGTTCTACGTAGGTGCGGAATCCCTACGTAAGACGTTACGAGCGTAGAAGACGATATACGTTAACACGATCAAACACACGTTACAATAAACAAAGACTCGTTGTATTGCAACTGGAAACACGTGATATCAATCACTGATTACACAAACTCGTAAAATCTCGTACAATACTTGACTACTGATCTCCCATACTAAGTAAGCCGTAACCTAGCACCTTATAAACACGACAACTTCGCCTAACATGTTTAGGCGAAGTTGTCACTAACTTCGCTTGGTTCACAAGTTCGCCTATATCAGCGAACTTGTGAGCTAACTTTGCTTAAAACAAAATACAAATCCAACTAACTCGATTACAGACACTAGACACTGAACTACTGACATCATGTACCAACAGACTCCCCCTTGGCAGTAGCTTCAAATCTCTATCTTAAAGCACGTGTCTTGTAATCTTCAACAATCTTGTATCTTTCATCTTCAATCATGAACGCCTTCTCGTACACAAACCGAAACAACTCTTTGATATTTCTTCGCTTCTTCTTTCCAAGCAGGAATATAAAATATTTTCTTCTCGTTCAGCACCTGCAGATCAGCTTGAGACAAGTTCACTAGATGCATTGGATCATATACTCTCAGCAGCTCTTGTTCATCTTCATCCTCCATTACTGCCTCAGCTGTTTCACAATCAACGTACCACCACTTCAGATCTTTCAGCACATCCTTGGGCATTTGTTTCATCGGCACTTCTTTTAAACACCGGATCGGCTTATACTTCATGATCATCCAAGGCTTGCCATCTGCTCTCATCCTTCTATCTTTATCTTCAACGAGCTTTCCTTTCTGTAGTTTCAACAGCTCGAACTTTTTCTCCTTTATACTTTACTTCCAAACAATCTTTCCAATGACTCTAGCCATGTTATCATCACTCCTGTTTATTAACCCCAATCTGGCTAAGTCCTTCACTTCACATTCTGGCAATGTATTCAACGATCTCAACAGCCTTTTAAAGTACTGAACACCATCATATCTTTTAATCACGAAGAGCCTCAAACGCTCATCATATATCCAGCATATAATCCCCTTTCTCGATTCAGCATAACCTCTAATGTTGTAACTCTTCTTAAACATAGTAGGGACCGCCGGTTTCTTCGTTTTTACGAACCACTGAGCATAGCCTTCTTTCCATCTTGGCTGCTCTTCCCATTCCGTCTCATCACTTCCAATCTCTTTACTCATATCTGCCTTATCAACATCCGGAATTTCATGCTCAATATTCTCTTCTACAATTTCTCCCTCTTCAATCTCATTATCAATAACTATCTCTGCACCAATCTTCTCTATCTCTTCAATCGGTAATACATCATCATCAACTATAAACTCATCATCCATCTCCTCAACATCCACGACCACCACCTCATCACCTGTACCGCCCGCTGCACTTGTTGACTCCCTCTGAGATGTGGAAGTCCCAAGAGCTTGTTCAGTTCTTGGCAACTCTCCACCTGCAC
Organism: Bidens hawaiensis; assembly: GCF_021521415.1. Classification (NCBI taxonomy): domain Eukaryota; kingdom Viridiplantae; phylum Streptophyta; class Magnoliopsida; order Asterales; family Asteraceae; genus Bidens; species Bidens hawaiensis. The sequence continues at coordinate 76,110 of NW_027492221.1, read as the reverse complement.
CTTTCGATGCATTGGGATCATCGTCTCGATCATTTCGCTTCTTAGTCCTCAGCTCATCGCCTATACAGCTCGTCTCCCCCTGAGATGCCAAGAACTCCTTCAAAGCATCAACGATTTTGCCATGTTCTATCAGCAGGGACGACTGTATCTGATTCTCTGCAACGAGGCGCTGAATAGCATGGGTCTGGATAAGATTCACCCTTGATTGTTCTGCCACGACCTGTTCAAGTGCTGCTATTCTTTCAGTGTCGGATAAGGTTGCATCGAAATCAAACCTCAGATGTGATATATCTTGAGTGTACTGAGGAGGGATTTCCAATGTAACCGGGACCTCAGAAGTAGGCGTAAACGTAACCGCATGTGGTATCGTAACTGACAACCCTGCAGTCGCAACAACTGTCGACTCAATAAATCTTGCGACGACCTCCGATGGAGTAAGAGTTGGAGGTGGCAAAGATACAATCTCCGGAGCCGATAGGTGGAATGTAGTGGGTGGGAGGCCAAAGGAAGATGAGGTAGCCACCACGGGAACATCCGTGGCGCTTGGCCTTGTAACAGGTAATGATGATGGAACTATAGTCATACCGGACAGTGCGGGTGGGGTGAAACGAACCACCCTTGAGCTCTCACCAGCTCCCGAACGTGCACCTGTCCTTTCCCTTCTTGATCTGCGAACCAACTGATGTACTTCTTCCTCATAATCTGACTCGCTGTCATCATCGGTTCTCTTCCTTTTCCCATGAATTCGTTCTTGAGTTACCAAAATTCGTCTCGCTTCCGCCACATCATCATCAGAATCAGAATCAGCCACTGTTGTAGCTGTCCTAGTCACATTCACACTCGAAACCCTTTCAACTGAGACTTGCACATTTTCCTCTGGATCAACCCTCTCCATATCAAAGAATCCTTGACCGCCAAACGCAGCATCAAGGTCTACATTCTCCTCCGGTGACACAACAGGAGCAGCAGGTATAGCTTGAGGTGCTCCAGCCTGTTGTGGTTGAGGATCCCGAAACTCGTCCCCACGAGCCGGAACATACTCTGGGTTGACCAAGTACCCAAATAGTGGAATATGCCGAGGACGGAGCTCAGGTTTGCTCCTCGCACTGGAAGATCTGCACTGGGCGAAGATCCTTTTACTTACACTTTCCACGTATCGAATCGGGCGACGCTGAGGTAACGTGGGAGCAACATGATTCAAGATCATTTGGAGGAATCTTGGATACATGAGAAATCTCTCACGCGCCACCGCTCTTCTCTGACGATCTATCTCGTAGAAGACCATCTGACTGAAGCTGTAACGCTTATTGTAAGTCAGAGCAGTCATCGCCGACTGCATGGTCGCGCTCATCCCATCAGTACCAGCCTTTCTCCCTAACATGCACACTATCATCACATGCATGAGAAAGCGCCACTGTTCGAGCAAGAACCCCTTGCGTCTCTGAGTGTCCCCCAAGGGACCAGAGTATCCCATTCTCAGAAACGCTCCATCTCGGAATGGAGCCACAAAATCTGTCGGATCGTCTCTTGTTTCATCTCCGAACCGCAAAGCCGCCCGGATCTGTTCAGATGAGAACTGAACAATCTGATTGTTGACCGTTGCTCGCATAACCGGGGGCTCGACTCGACAGTCATATTCCACTGTCTGCCAAAAATCCTCAATGTTTGGCAAGGATATCGGCAGTGTTGTGGTAATCGCGTGGAATATACGCGAGCGGAGAAGAAATGTGATGATCTCGCGGAAATCATCAACACCGCTCGCATCCGGGTCTAATGTTATGTACATGTTATGGCCCTGGAAAAACTGTCGTTGGTTGTCTCCTCCGTCATCACCACCTGCACCACCTGCTCCAGCTACAGCAGCCAATCCTGCAACAAACAGGCTAAGTTAGATAAACGTCAAGGCAAATCACAAGTTCGCCTCTTACCATGAGCGAAGTTATCTGTATAGGCGAAGTTAGAGGTGGGGCGAAGTTGGGAACAACTTCGCCTCAACTTGAACTTCTCCTGTTAACAGTTAATTAAAATTAAAAGGGCCAGGCGAAGTTAATGATAACTTCGCCTAACCACAAGTTCGCCTCATATACTGTTACATAATTAATTATCAGGCGAAGTTAAACCTCAGGCGAAGTTACGGATAACTTCGCCTAAACTGTAACTTCGCCGAATATGAATCGGCAACAATTTAATCTGTTCAATCGACGTGTAGTTGGTGAATTTGGAGATTACGGATCTCGTAGAACATGTTTTTAAGACGATCTAGACGTCCAAGTTGATTACGACCACGTAATAACAAGTTTGAAAATCGGGTGTTAAGGTTTCGAATAAACAGGGTCGCGTATCGGGTCGAAACGACCTTTGATTAACCTTAATGAACGTGATTATACGAAACTACAACCCGACACACCTTTAATCACGGATTAGAACTGGAAAAATGAACACAGATGAATCGAGATATAAGTTCGCTTAGGGTTTCAGAAGATAAGTTCGCCGGTTTATTAAAATAATGAACATTTTGACCTTAAAACTTCTTTATATAGGGTCAGAGTTATACCGGCGAAGTTATGGATAACTTCGCCTATTGCAGGCGAAGTTATGCACAAGTTCACCGATATTAAACTTTACAAAACAAACCCCTATAATTTGAACAATTTGCAATTAAGTTTTAAAACATCCTTTAAAAAGTTAAATGATACGATCAAGACCAAGTAACCAGGTATAAAATCATACAACTACATAAGTAAAAAAGAATTTTAACAATAAAGTACACGGGATCAAATTTCAGTCTCAACAGGGACCACTATGTTTTAGAAAAGATCCGAACATGAATCATACTAATTAAGTGACTGTCACACAGATCCGTGTTCAGCTGTATTATGACATAAAGAAACAGGTTGTAAGCAGGTAAATAACTTAAAATGGTTTTCATCGCTTCTGTGATACGGGTTAGGTTCAATTAAGCTCAAAATTTAAATGGGCAACAACTCAGAGATTATGATGCCTCCTATCTATTCTCAAAGCGTATTTGGCTTTCCCCAAGTCACCCCGAGTTGACCTCGACCCGTAGTGTCTGATTAAATAGTAAGTACTCTTCGATCTTTAGACTCTTCATCCCGTTCTCTTTCTTACATCTTGATTGAGAAGTATGAACATTATGAACTCTAGAATGTCTCAATAACACACCCTTTTTTTTAAAGTATTTACACAACTTCAGAGTAGTAAACAACTGCAAGTCCCGAATCTGGATCACTGCAGTTTCTTGACACGCTATCTTCACGGGAATCAGAACACTCACGGGCTCGTGTATGACTGGGTAATCGCTTTTCTGCCTATCATTCGGAAAGATATATATGGGAACATGCACAACTCTTAAGGAGTTTCCACGTAAAATCGAGTAGATTTAGTTAGTATCACTTCTACTTTTACGCACCATAAGAAGCTACCATGACATACAATGACTGTTCTAAAGTCTTTTAGGCCTAATAACTTCACTAGTTAAGCACACAGAATCAGTATATCTATCACTTTCCAAGGTTGGATCAATTTTCTGTTAAACATAGTAAAGGAACTTCTTCGAAGTAGTAGACTTGAAAAATAATTTCATCTCCCAAAAAAAATTTTAAGTTCTATCGCCCCGATCAAATTGAAGTTTTCAGGTAAACGGCTATCCTGAAGATCCAATGGATCAGCTGGACCGACCACATACGAGTATGTGTCCTTCTAACTAAGTATGAACGACTAATTTTCAGCGAAAGAATTAAAAACACATCATAAACCGCCCCGGTCGCTTTCAGTCATCTGGTTAATGGCTATCCTTATATTCTACAAGTAGAAATGAGGACCAAACATATCCGAAGATATGTCCTTCAAACTGAGGCAACCGACATAATTCTAAGCGATAGTGACGTTTTTTTTTTTTTTTTAAACAAAGACGAAAAACACGGTTACTCGGGATTGATCATCCCATTCAGCTCAACAAGGTTTTGAAAACGAGTTTTGTCAAACGCTTTAGTAAACAAGTCAGCGAAATTATCTAATGTATCAACCTTTTCGAGCACAATCAATTTCTTCTCAGCACAATCCCGTATAAAATGATGACGGATGTCAATGTGTTTAGTTTTGCTATGCTTTACGGGATTGTTAGTTACTGAGATAGCAGCAGTGTTATCTATGCAAATAAGAGTATGAGTGAAATTCAGACCATAATCGCGCAATTGCTGTTGTATCCAAAGAACCTGGGAGCAGCAATTCGATGCTGCCATGTATTCTGCTTCACAGGTTGAAATGGCGACTGAGGTCTGCTTCTTGCACTGCCATGACACTAATCTGCCTCCAAGAAACTGACATCCACCTGTTGTTGACTTTCGATTCTGATTGCATCTGACAGAAGACAATATTCTTCTGTTGCCATCTCAGACGACCTCATATCCATAACATACGTATTCTTTTCCCTTGGAGCCTTCATTACTATCCAATCCTCTGGTATCTTGAAACCAGGATACAGTACGATCGCTTCATTCTTGGTAAAGTGCATAGTGTAATCATTGTCACAGATCTGCGATACACTCAGCAGATTATGCTTCAGTTCTTCAACAAAATTCACTTTCTCTAACGTCATTTTACCATTAGTCACCGTCCTAATTCCAGTAATCCTTCCACCACTCTCTCCAACAAAACTTACTCTTCCTCCCTGAACAGGTTTTCATTCTTGTAACAAATTCTTGTTACCCGTCATGTGCCGGGAACAGCTGCTATCCACAACCCATAGATTGTTTGCAGCCCTGTTCAACTGTTCCTGCACGATTAAAGCAGAGGATTAAAATCTGGGGACCCAAGACCTATTGGTCTTGGGTCGATACATCCCGTACTTTGGCTGTTCAAAGTTAGTATCAGAATAATTTCTGTAAGTCCTAAAAGGATACCTTCTTGTAGATTGACTATGAGGCCATCCAAACCTTCGTGAATTAAATGAATTATTACTTATGGTTTGGTTGTTAGCAGTGAAAAACTGAGATCGTTTTCTTTGAAAACCTGGATTAGTCCAATTTCTGAACTCTGATGAGTTTTCATTTTTACCATTATTGTACTTACTATTAGTTCTGTTCTCAGTTTTTGAAGGCCTCATACCTCTGAATCTCTGCTTCAGATGGCAATCAGCAATTAGGTGTCCTAATTGATTACATCTGAAACAACTCCTGTGTTCAACATTCTTTTCAATAGTTGTTTTAGATGTTGAGGCTGCATTACTGCCCGTTTGTCTCACATATGGTGGGACATACGGGTTTAGTGGAGAATTCTTTTCATTTGATATATGTTCATCTCCACGTTTTGGTAATACTGCCTCTTCTTTTGTCTCACTCGACTCGGATGACTTGTCCGAGTTTGATGAGACAGGACTAGGAACCGAAATCTTAACACTCGAAACAGGCTTACTTGTTTCGCCTTTACTAACTTCTGGTTCTTTAATAGTAACCTTAAATCAACATCAACAGATTTCTGATTACTAGGATCATAAGTATAGTTATGATTGTAAGGTGGTGGAACTTCATGATATCCAATTCCTCCCCTTTTAACTGGGGAACCTTGATCACTAACGAGGTGATCAAGTATAGCGGAGGAATTTCTAAATTGCTCAAGCTTTCTGTTAAGTTCCACCACTTTCACCTGGTGATCATCTATCTGTTTATCCCTTTCAGCTATTAGTTTGGTTTTCTCTTCTAACACTTCATAGCTAAGATCAATTACTTGAATTTTTTCAGCTAGATTTGCTTTAAGACTTCTAATATCTTTCTCACTAGCTTTTATTTTTACCTTATAACTGTTTTCTCTAGCTTTAGTGAAATGATGATCTTCTTTTAATGTTTTAAATTGAGCATCCAAACTAACAAACTGATCAGTTATAGTTGTCAATTGTTCAGACAGATTTTCACATTTCGTACAAGGGAGTTTGGTACTTACCTCGGTGAGCTGGTCTGTCACTTATACCATGTAAGCTTCATTTTCTCCAGTTACTTTCTCACTTCCTGCAGTTTCGATGTTCGCTAAATTGGCATGTTTGAACACTTCCTCAACATGCAGATTCTAGTTGTACTCCCTGTTTTGTCTGGATATCATGGCTCTATTCTCATTACCACCCCCACTCTGTTGTGTAGACATGTTCTGACTACGTTCAACTCGTTCATTTGTGCACTCCTTAGCAAAGTGTCCATTTTGTTGACAGTTATAACATCGCACCTTTGACTTGTCAAAACCTGGTCTTTCACCAACAAACTTTCTACCTGTCTTCTTCATAAACCTCTTAACTCTTCTCACAATCATCGCCATCTGCCACTGAAGATCCATCTCTTCCAGATCATCAGCATCGATCTGATCATAGTCTTCGTCCAAAGTTGCAGGATCAACAATCTTACCCTTAATGTAATTTTCATGTGAAGCAATGAAAGATGCATAGAGAGCAAACTGCTGTTCAGCAGATTTAACACTCATGGGCATCTTTGAGTAGTTGTTGTTCGAAACACTTGGGGAAAAACTACTCTTGGTTGCTTGAGGTTTAGAAGCATTTGACCCACCAGCTACAAAACACACATCACCATTCATGTTGAGAGATACATGACCTTCATGTGTTGAGTTAGCGCCCGAGTCTCCCTTTGAGTAGTAAGCAGATGATTCAGACTTCGAACTTGAACTTGAGTTAACTTTTGCACCATACATTCCTGGATCCTGAACCTGATCAGTTGGTGTCTCTTTTCGAACCATGTTAAGTTCAAAAGTTCGTAGTTTGTTGACTGCTGTTTCCAAGTCATAGTCGGCAAACTCTTTGTCTTCTCTCATCAAGACAGTGTACATCTCCCATTTCGGTGGGAGAGCATCAAGAAGCTTTTCCACGATCTCATCTTCTTTGTAAGCAATGGAATAATTGCTTAGTTCTGTCATCAGATGATAATATCTAGTGAGGATATCATCAAGTGATTCATTCTTCAAGTACTTGAACACCGAGAATTGGGTTTTAAGTAGTTTAATCTTTGATGCACGAATCCCCACATTACCCTCAAATCGGCTTTCAAGCGCTTCCCAAAGTTCTCTAGCACTTTAATACTTCCTGAAGGTGTGAAGAATCTCTTGTGGAAGAGCCATAGTTATCGCTGCATGAGCTTTGCTTTCAGCCTCATACATTTTCTTTATCTGTTCACGACCCTCATACAAGGCAGTTGGTGGAATGTAACCATCTTGAATGCACACCCACATCTTAGCATCTTGGTATTTAACATACTGTTCAAACCGATCCTTCCAAGCCACGAAATCGGTACCCTTAAGCATCTTCGGTGCCTTAGTAGCTGAACCCGCTTCCACTTCCATCTTCACCTGTTCCGTAATATTTATTGAAGTCATCTTTCACGAAACACAAAGAAACTCGAATAATAAAAATTTTATTCTTAACAGTACTGTAGGCGAAGTTGTGGATAACTTCGCTTAAGTCTTAACTTCGCTGATTCTTAACTTCGCTCCCCTTTTTAAATTCGCCTGATTCGGCGAAGTTGTGGATAACTTCGCTTGAGATAAGCGAACTTGAGAGGTAGGTGTAGGTTCCCTGGACGGATCACACGAGATATCCCGATATACACAGGTGTGGAATCCCTGTGTAGATCGTTACGGACGTAGAATATAAGCTTACGAACACACGAGCACGATACGAGCAACCACACGTTATATTGATAACTTAAACCGAGATGCTTACAGACTCACGTCAATAGACTCAGTGAATTACACGACTCGATCAACTAAACTCTCTAACAACTGATTTACGATTAACCCGTAAACCGTAAACAGAAAACAATATAAATACACGACAACTTCGCCTCAGGCGAAGTTGTCTATAACTTCGCTCGTTCAACAAGTTCGCCTAGGCGAACTTGTCAACAACTTCGCTTCTAAACAAACAATTACATAAACAATATTACAGACTCGATTACAGACATTAGACATATGAACTACTGACATCTATGCACCAACAGACTCCCCCCTGGCAGTAGCTTCATATCTTGATCTTTCAGCTCTTGTCTCGTAATCCTGTATCTTCAAGCGTGCACTCCTTCTCTAACACACACCGTGACTACTCGCTGATATTTCCTTGCTTCATCCTTCCAAGCAGGAATATAGAATATCTTCTTTTCATTCAACGCTTGCAAATCAGCTTTCGATAAGTTAACAAGATGCATCGGGTCATACACCCTCAGCACTTCTTGTTCATCTTCGTCTTCCATCACGGCTTCAGCAGTCTGGCAATCAACGTACCACCATTTTAGATTCTTCAACACATCTTGAGGCATAGTCTTCATTGGAACCTCCTTGATGCATCGGATCGGTTTGTACTTCATCACCATCCATGGCTTGCCATCTGCTCTCAATCCCCTCTCTGTATCCTCCACGAGCTTTCCCTTCTGTGGCTTTAATAATTCAAACTTCTTCTCTTTTAGGCTTTCTTTCCACACAATCTTCTCAATCATTCTTGCCATATTGTTGTCACTTCTATTTATCAAGCCCAACCTGGCCAAATCCTTCACCTCGCATTCCGGCAACGTATTGAGAGATCTCAACATTCTCTTGAAGTATTGAATACCATCATAACGCTTCACCACAAACAGTTTTATCTGTTCATCATAAATCCAACAGATAATTCCCTTCTTCGACTCAGCATAGCCTTTGATGTTATAACTTTTCTTGAACATGGCTGGAACAGCAGGCTTCTTGGTCTTGATAAACCAATGAGCACAGCCTTCCTTCCACCTAGGCTGCTCCTCCCACTCAGTCTCATCCACCTCAACACTCATGTCGGCTTTCCCAACCTCAGGGATCTCGTGTTCAACGTTTTCTTCTACTATCTCCCCCTCTTCTATTCCATCTTCAATCACAATCTGCTCACTGATCTTCTCAATCATATCACTCGGCAGCACATCTTCATCGAACAACACCTCATCACTGAACATGTCATCGTCAAGCTCTTTCAGCGCATCAATCACATCATCCTCAACTAACACCACATCATCACCAGAACCACCAGCCACGTCAGTAGACTCCCCCTCAGCTGTTGAAGTACCAAGAGCTTGAGAAGTTCTTGGCAGCTCACCACCTGCATCTTTCGATGCATTAGGATCATCGTCACGGTCATTTCTCCCCTTCGTTCTGAGCTCGTCGCCCTTACAGCTCATCTCCCCCTGAGATGCCAAGAACTCCTTCAAGGCATCTAAGATTTTCCCATGCTCAACCAGGAGGGATGCCTGTAGTTGATTTGCTTCCACTAGGCTTTGATACCAATTGTAGGTTCCCTGGACGGATCACACGAGATATCCAGATATACACAGGTGCGGAATCCCTGTGTAGATCGTTACGGACGTAGAATATAAGCTTACGAACACACGAGCACGATACGGGCAACCACACGTTATATTGATAACTTAAACCGAGATGCTTACAGACTCACGTCAATAGACTCAGTGAATTACACGACTCGATCAACTAAACTCTCTAACAACTGATTTACGATTAACCCGTAAACCGTAAACAGAAAACAATATAAATACACGACAACTTCGCCTCAGGCGAAGTTGTCTATAACTTCGCTCGTTCAACAAGTTCGCCTAGGCGAACTTGTCAACAACTTCGCTTGGTTAACAAGTTCGCCTAAGCGAACTTGTCAACAACTTCGCTTCTAAACAAACAATTACATAAACAATATTACAGACTCGATTACAGACATTAGACATATGAACTACTGACATCTATGCACCAACAGTAGGCGAAGTTGTGGGTAACTTCGCTTGAGATAAGCGAACTTGAGAGGTAGGCGAAGTTGTGGATAACTTCACTTAACCTTATATCTTCGCCGAAACCCTACGAACAGTAGCGGCAACTTCGCCTGATGAACACGATGATTTTGCAGGTTTAATTTCTGGATTTTGCGAGGTATGCGAAGGTGTTATGGGTTGTTTATGATGGTGGGAGGTGAGTAGGACACAAAAACTCGGCAAACTCATCCCGCGAATAGTCAAACGGAACGATTTCTACACCCGCGTGATAATCCCGAACCACACAATCACGAGTAAATGCTCTGATACCAATTGTAGGTTCCCAGCCGGATCTACACGGAATATCTCGTTCTACGTAGGTGCGGAATCCCTACGTAAGACGTTACGAGCGTAGAAGACGATATACGTTAACACGATCAAACACACGTTACAATAAACAAAGACTCGTTGTATTGCAACTGGAAACACGTGATATCAATCACTGATTACACAAACTCGTAAACTCTCGTACAATACTTGATTACTGATCTCCCATACTAAGTAAGCCGTAACCTAGCACCTTATAAACACGACAACTTCGCCTAACATGTTTATGCGAAGTTGTCACTAACTTCGCTTGGTTCACAAGTTCGCCTATATCAGCGAACTTGTGAGCTAACTTCGCTTAAAACAAAATACAAATCCAACTAACTCGATTACAGACACTAGACACTGAACTACTGACATCATGTACCAACATCAAGTTCTCCTTCAAGTGATAATAAACCATTTCCGAGAAGTTAAATGGTTTATTCAACACCAAGGCGACAAAAGCAGAGTGCAACATGGCTCGAAACTTGTCAAATCCACCTCTTCGTCCACCAAGACAGTGTATCAATACATGTAACAAGTACTTGTATTGTTCACATAAATTAGCCTTGTTGTACATGGACCTCCCCAGATCACCATTATACTTTACACGGCTGAATAACCCTCTAATAAAATCTTTATCAAACTCACATGGATCGTCGATTGAATCAATAAATCCCAACGAGTCTCGAATAACTCTAACATCGATCACCACTCGCTTGTCTTGAATAACAGCCTCGATCTGATTCTCTACTTCATTCAATCGAGCTGTATCCCAAAACGCACGTATAATCTTCTGATAGACCACAGTGCGAGTGGATATGGCCTTGTAAATTCTTGATCGGGTCAAGAAACTAATCATCCTGCCAAAAATCGGTGTATCTTCAAATTGTGGCTCAAGATATGCACAGATGTTATGACTTTCACTCCAAGACAAACGTACTGCTGCTTGTTTAGGTTCAGCTTGAACAGGTTGATCAGGGTTAGATTTTGAACATTTTTGTCTGCCATTTCTGTTAAAGATAACAAACATTAGTATAATATTCAATACTGATTAACGAAGGGCTATCTTATTCGTCAAAAGATTTAAACGAATGAGACATTCGTTATACATTATAAGTTTCCATTAGTTACCTTTGACGAATGAAACATATTCGTTAACATTAATTACCTTACATTCGTTAATAATAATGAATCTACAGATACATCATATTATTCGTTATCATACGAATCACCTAATCGTTATATGTGATATCTTAGCGAATAAGATAGATATTCGTTAAATTTCAACAAAGCAAAAGAGATCATTCGTTATATAATTAACGAATCTGATAAGTCATTCGTTATATACTTAACGAATCACCAATTCGTTATATACTTAACGAATCAACCAATTGACTTATTAGAGGTCAAAATTAACTTGATTTTGACTAATTAAAGTCAAAAACGACGAACATCATCATTTCAATGAGTTGATAACTTATGAGTTTTAACAATCTTTCCTAACCAAGAAGATCGATAATCGTTTTACTACATTAATGTATATCATTTGCTCGATAATCGATTCAATTATGTGATTTAATCGCTGCTAACTATTCGGTTAACATGCAGATATCAACTAAACCCATAAACCCTTAAATCTCCAATGAAAATCTACACAAATCATATGTATGAGATCGCCAGTACCTTTAGAAATCACTGATGTTAATCAATTGGTCTAATAAGCACATAATAGATTTTAGGAAAATTTTGCAAGAGTTTGGTTAGGTTGATGGTGAAATAGGAAATGGCGAATGGAAGGTCATTCGTCTGTCATTGGGGTTATAAACCCAATAATTTCACACAACCCGAGGTCATTCGTTCAAATTTTGAACTAACGAATGGTCTCATTCGTTAACTTATTAATCTTATTCGTCAATCCTTTTAGACGAATAGTGATCATTCGTTAAACTTTAACGAATATACGTTATTCGTATGAGATTGTCATTCATTAAAATTTTAACGAATGGTACATTAAGTTCATTCCATCCGTTAATGATTACACGAATGTCTTCCATTCGTTATGTACAACAGAAACGAATGTCATTATAACGAATGAGAAATCTCATTCGTGAATCTTTAAATAACGAAAGGCTTTACATTCTTTAAATCAATTAACGAATCACTATGTTTCCGTTAGCAAATGAGATACAAATCTCTTAAGGAATTAAATAAGATTAAAACCAATTAGGGTTTTAAACAAAGAATTAAATATTCAATTAAATCCAATCTAGGTTTTAATTGCATACATTAAAAATACCCGATCACCATTGATCGATAATTCTTAATTTAAGTGGATTTTTACGTTAAAAACACAACTGATACCAGTTGTAATTTACGTTAAGCACGATTAACTTAAAATTTTTTGGGGATCAATTCCTTTTCTTTTTCTTTTGAATTATTCGCTAGCTTGGTAAATCGAAACTAAAGCTAAAATGAAAAAGAATTAAAATCTTTTTGGATTTTCTAAAATTTTCAATTTCACAAATAAAGAAAGAAAAAAAAATAGTAAACAACTAAACTACTTAATGCAGTACATATTTTTATGAATTGAGCAGGGAATCATATTGACGAAAATGTCACTAAGTAACACTTCAATTTCAATGGTTATTATACACGTAACCCAATGATGATTGCAGATATAATTGTCCTCTTAAACTTTTCACAGACTTGTCGGAAACTTTACGATATGCTTTAATTTGATTCAATTAGGCACAAAACCATATGTGGACCCCATCAATCAGATTATAACATTTCTATCTCTTATACAGTGAATATCACATGTACGTTTTTCTTTGATTTTCCAAATTTTGATTAACTGTGACTCATGCAAAAATAATAACAAGAAAATAAAGCAGAATGTCAAAATTTTCCCTTAAGATCGGTATTACTACACGCAGATAAGGTTCCATTTCAACAAAATAAAAAGGATAAAAATAAGTTGAAGTTGCATAAAATCTTAACTCTCAATTCGGATAATCCCGTATTATCGCGCGGAGAAAGTCCAAGATTTTATACGAAACACCAAGAAAATAAAGCAGAATACTCAAATATTAACCCTCAGGTCGGATAATCTTATCGCGCAGGAGAGGATCCAATATTTGAAAAAAAAAATAAGTAAATAAAGTTGAATTTCTTTGCAAAATAAAATAAAAACAAAGCAGAATTTTCTTCAAAAATCAAAGCATGCACACACAGTAATCATTTTGACTTTTGACTTTTCTTTAAATCAGATATAGTATCAATCTTTCAAGATGTAATTCCACTAGGTTCGGCATTCATTATCTTTATATCTTATCAGTTCCTATATAGTCTGTCAAGCCTATCTTCGCATATCATATTGCTGGTCTTACGGTAATTTTTAATCTAGTTTATCCATGTACTAGCTCAATCCCGTCAATGTACTATCATTTTCCCTTTTTGCTTCAAAACTCATTTTGAGGAGCATTTGTCATTGTTTTTGAAATTTGTCAATATTTGAATGTTTTTGGAGTTTTTAATTTCTCTATACAAACTGAAAACACAATATTCTTTATTTTTATATTTTTATATTTTTCTCCCCCTAAAAACAACAAAAATCGAAACAAAACAAGAAATAAAATGATTTAACCAAGCTTTTAAATATCTTTTAAAGTTTTTAAACCATTTATACCTAGCAGATATTGACAACGTGTTTTGTCAAATGCTTTGGTCTAAAGATCAGCCTTTTGAAAATCCGTGTGAATTTTATCAATTGATATTAATTTCTTTTCAAAACAATCACGTATGAAGTGATAACGGATTTCAATATGTTTGGTTTTCGAATGGTGAACCGGATTTTTTGTGATTGAGATTGCAGCGGAATTATCAATATAAATGGGAGTAGTAAGAAACTTCAAACCGTAATCCCGCAAGTGTTGCTGGATCCAGAGAACCTGTGAGCAGCAACTCGAGGCCGCCACATACTCTGCTTCAGCTGTAGAAGTTGAGACCTTCGTCTGCTTCTTACACTGCCAGGAAACAAGCCGGTTTCCTAAGAATTGACATCCCGCTGATGTAGACTTGAAATTGATTTTGCATCCTCCGTAGTCCGAATCAGTAAAAGCGGTGAGATCGAACTTATCGTCTTTGGGATACCATAACTCGATGTCTGGATTTCCCCTCAGATAATGTAAGATGCGCTTTACTGCAGCCAGGTGAGTCACTCGGGGACTCGATTGGTACCTAGCACACAAACAAACAGCAAACATAATATCAGGTCGCGATGCAGTTAGATACATGAGAGAACCAATCATAACACGATACAGGGTAGGATCAACAGTATCCTCTAATTCATCCGGTGATAAATTGTGACCCACTGGAAGAGGTGTCAAAGGAATTTTGCCGTCAGATATCTTGAATCGGCTCAAGACATCGTTCACATATTTGGTCTGGTGGATAAAGATCCTGGAATCAGACTGGTGAACTTGCAATCCTAAGAAAAAGTTCATCTCTCCCATCGAGCTCATTTCGAATTTGGTTTGCATCGTCTTTTCAAAATCTTTACACAAGCTGTCGTTCGTCGAACCAAAAATTATGTGGTCCACATAGATTTGGACGAGGAGCAAATCATCACCCAAGTTCTTATAAAATAATGTACAATCCACAGTCCCTCTCGTGAATCCACTTTCAATCAGATGGTCAGGCAACGTGCTGTACCAGGCTCTCGGGGCCTGGTGTAAACCATAAAGAGCTTTATTTAATCGGTAAACACACTCTGGAAAGTCTGGATCCTCGAAACCGGGAGGCTGCTTCACGTATACTTCTTCATGAATAGCTCCGTTTAAGAACATCGATTTCACATCCATTTGATAAACCTTAAAATTCTTATAGGCTGCATAGGCAAGAAAGATACGTATAGCCTCCATTTGTGCTACCGGAGCATATACTTCAGTGTAGTCTATGCCTTCTTGTTGATTATATCCAAGTACGACCAATCGTGCCTTGTTTCCCACGATTACCCCACGGTTGTCCTTTTTGCACTTAAAGACCCATTTAGTTGGAATCGCCTTTTTCACACGATTGGGTTTATTAATTAAGTCCCATACACCCAGTCGTATGAACTGTTGCAGCTCCTCCTGCGTAGCTTCAACCCAAGATGGTTCCTTGAGTGCCATTGTGACACTTGTCGGTTCTATCTGTGATAGGAAACAGGTGTATTGTGCAATACTGAGGATACCCGAAGAGTGCAAATCCGCATAAGCACAAACTATTGAATCCTCGGTAGGAGATACATTACGATCAACTTGATCATCACATACATTGGCTAATTGGTGTCTTGTGCTAACCCCATCGTTCACATCTCCAATTATCTGTTCCTGCGGATGACTCAAATGAATCCTTAAGGAAGGATTGGCAGGGACAGATACGTTATTATCCAAATTGGTAATATTTTCCTCTACCGAGTCTAAAGAGACAGTCGATGAATCATCACTGATTAGAATTGGCTCAGTTGTCTCTGGAGCTTCATCTAACATAACAGACGATGTATCCGCAAACTCAGCATCATCGGAAGATTCAGAAACTTCGTTCGACGTTTCTGATACGTTAGGAGAGTCATTTACATTAACTGAAGAACACGTTGGATTCGGAAGATATTGTTCCTCCAAATAAGATCTAATGAGATCTTCAGGGACTTCTTTGACCATTAAAGTAAATGAATTAAATAATCCATCGTAATCAAACATCCAGTCGGGACCAGTTCCAGTTGGCGGAGTGGTATAACTTTGGCAATCAACGTGATACCATTCTTCCAAACACCCCGAAGAGATATTAAAAACCCGTTTCTTAGGAGAACTTTATCCCAAGAAATATCCCTCAAAGGCTTTTTCATCAAACTTTCCAGCCTCTCTCTTCAAAACAGTACATGGACACCCGAACGGTTCCAAATACTTTAAGTTCGGTTTACGATTGTTTAGAAGCTCGTAACTCGTCTTCTTGAGCTTCTTTACAGTTAGTACGCGATTCAGAGTATAGCACACTGTATTCACAGCTTCGTTCCAAAATTGAACAGGTAGCTTTGAATTAGCGAGCATCGTTCTTGCAGTTTCAATCAGCGTACGATTCTTTCTTTCAGATACACCATTCTATTGAGGAACATAAGGTGCACTGAATTCCCGATGAATTCCTTTCTGAATGCAAAAGAAATCCAATACATTATTCCTGAATTCAGTTCCGTTGTCACTACGAATTCGTCTCACTTTTAGTTTGTAAAGTGATTCAATCTTTGTGATAAGATTCTGGATTAAGACAAGAGTCTGATCCTTCGATCCCATAAATAACACCCATGAGTAACGTGAGAAATCATCCGTTACTACTAAACAGTAAAAATCTCCAGCAATACTGGCACGATTCACCGGACCGAAGAGATCCATATGAAGTCGTTCCAGAGGAGTAACAATCGTGTTTAGTGACTTGCTTGGATGTGATTTCTTCTTTTGTTTCCCTTTCTTGCAGGCGACGCAGTGATCATTGATCTTAAATTTATTGAGTAATACACCATCCACTATATCGTTTGACATAAGAAAGTTCATCTTTCGTAAGTGAATGTGTCCCATGCGTCTATGCCAAAGAATAGAATCCTTTTCAGTAGCTTTTGATACGAAGCAAGTAGCTGAGGGTGAAACCGGTACATCATAACTCATGTCAAGTATATAAATATCATTTGATCGAGGTGATCGCATGACACATGTCTTCAGGAATCGTGTATCCTGGTTGAAGGATGACACATTCCTTGTCGGTGAAAATAGTGGTGAATTTCTAATCACAAATCTGTGACACGCTCAACAGATTATGATCCACCTTTTCACAATAATTAACTTTTTCAAACGTCATTTTCCCGTTTGAAACTTCTCCCTCCTTCGTTATCATCCCACCATGGTTACCAGCAAACGCAACATAACCCCCTTGAATATCTTTGACGTTATTCAGAAGATCCAGATTGCCGGTGTATGCTAAGAACATCCACTATCCAATATTCATTTGTAATTAGACACGGACCTAGATATACTCTGCGCAAATAAGTAAAATGATTAGTTCAAAAAGGCAGCCCAAGCCTCAGTCTTGGGCTCTCCTTTTGATACTTTCGTAGAATATGATAACTTAACACTTGTATTCGGTACTTGAGAATAAGGGACAAGTTTCTTGTTTTTCTTCTTTAAGTATCCATCACATATTCTACCCGAATCAGTGTTTGAACAAATAGGTTGAGCACGGTCAACACATTTATTTGACACATTAAAAGATTCAATCCTAACAATTTTCCTAGGATTGACTTCAGAATACATTATGACACTTTCATTAACTTGTTCTTCTTTTTTTCTGAAATTCATATCAATGTTACAATTTAATGACACTTTGATCTCATTAACCTTTGCTTTACAATTTTTAGAAACGTATCCCGGTTCTCCACATTTAAAACATAAACGCGAGTCAAAAGTCTTATGTAGTGATCTACTTGTTTGACTTTCAAGCACGGGTTGAGACTTAGAATCTTAAAAAGACACTTTCTTAGTACCAGCAGATGTAAATCCCTTTTTATTTTGGAAAAATTCTAGGTTAGTAGAATTTGATGAATTCTCCATCCCAGATGATTTGACAAATTTTATGGGTTTAATTGTGGTGCTTTTTGTCTTTTCTTGAACATGTTTATATTTTCTTTTGTTAAATTGTTATTCAAGTTCGGTAACTTTTGAAGTATCATCTTGAAAGACACTTTCTATCATTTCCAGATTTAGAAGATTCAAAGGAACTTCCTTATCCGAAAAGACTTTTGAAAGACCTTTTAATTTAAAAATCTTTCCACTTGAAGATTTCGGTTTAGGATTACTGAATCTCATCACCTCCTCATCAGACACCGAAGGCTTGTCTGATTGAGATACATTAGATGTTACCTTAGAAATTACCTTAGGAATTTCTGAAGTGTTTGATGAAACACCCGAAGGCTTTGAACCATTCGTTGCTTGTTCAAAATCTTCGGGTTCACACAGAATGTGATTATCAACTGGTATATCGTTGTTTTTGAAAATCTCATCTGGTTTACACAACTCCTCGATTAAA
Organism: Bidens hawaiensis; assembly: GCF_021521415.1. Lineage (NCBI taxonomy): Eukaryota > Viridiplantae > Streptophyta > Magnoliopsida > Asterales > Asteraceae > Bidens > Bidens hawaiensis. The sequence goes on along the minus strand of NW_027492221.1, from coordinate 57,844 downwards.
CCATCCAAGTCATTTTTGGTAAAAACATTTTTACTTTTGATATGAATCGGTTCACGAGTAGTTTCAATTTTATCAACATTTTCAGATTTAACAGTAGGCATATCTGAACATTTTTCCACATCAGGAATGCTACTGTAATCATGCTTAAAAGGAGGTGGAATTTCGACATATCCCAAACCTTGGTTTCCATTTTTCTTATGTGAATGGTTAACTTCGATTATTTCATTTAAAAAAAATGAAGAATCTCTGAATTTCCCAAGCTTATTTTTAAGTTCCATTATTTCATTTTCGAGAATGGGAATACAGGTTCGGAGTCGAAGAATCTCCTTAAAATGTTGATCAACTTCGATGATCTTACACTGAACCTTAGCTTTAAGATCATAATTGCTTTCAGACAGTTTTTGAATTTTAAGAGTTGGTTGCTCTAATAATTTTGTTTTCTGTTTGTAGCATTCATTGATCATAAAGTGATCTTTTGTGAGAGTATTGTTTTGATTTAATGCTGTTTCAAGTTTGACTTTCAACACAACACACTCAGCACAATCAATCACTTCAGATGAAGATTCAGATACATTAGTTTGAGGTTGAAAACATACCTCATCAATCTTAGCCATGCATGCATAAGATTCAACTTGATCATGGATTGATTAAGTTTGAGAAGACAGGCTTTGATCAGTATCTGTCTCAGAATCAGATGAATCAGTTCCCTCAGATACATTATCACTGCTAGCATCTTCGAATTTCTCTACTGGTTCAACAATTGCCACATTTGCTTGATTTCCCAACAGACGTTGAGACCAATCAACAACTTCATTAACCACCAGAGCTTGAGTAGCAGGAGACTTATCTTGTTCACCACCAGATACAGTCGTTTTACTCTTATCCCCACCAGATGAATTCTCCCTGAAGATCTTTCTGAATTGCGTGGCCCAGAATAATCTTTTCTTGGCTTATCACATTCTTTGGCAAAATGGCCAAAGCCCCCGCAATTATAACATTTCACCTTCAGTTTATCAAATCCGACCCTTTTATTCAAAGCAGGAAGATCTTTCCCAGTACGCTGCATGAATCTCTTTACCTTTCTAACGATCATAGCCATGTTCCACTTGAGATCCATTAATTCAGGATCATCCGGGTCAATTTGATCATAATCTTCATCTGTTAATTCACTTGTGGCAATCTTGCTTCCAACAAGCTGTTCATATGAAGTCATGAAAGCACACAAGAATGAAAACTGTTGTTCAGCCTCTTGCAGATTTACTTTAGGCAAGCTTGATGATGGAGCACTTGTGTTTGCATTAGCTCCATTTGCCATAAAGCATACATTAGGAGAACAGTTTACATTAGGATTTTCTTCTTGAGCTTGGGCAAAGAAAGCATTGATTGGTACAGAACTTGAAGAATGATTTGTTGGCAAGGCACCCCCATAGAGTGAAGGGTTTTGAGTTGAATAATGCTGGTTTTGATTTTCCTTCAATGAGTTTTGACATTTGATATCAAACTCCCTTTCCTCAATCTTTTTAATAAATTGCACTGCAGTAAGCTCGGTGTTTTGAAAGAAACCGTTTTCTTTCAATACAAACAGAAAAGTTGAATATGAAGAAGGTAACGCATTCTTCAGTGTATCAATCTTATCTGTTTCGGTTGGCTCAAGATTTACACTGGACATCTCCTCAATCAGATGACTAAATCGGTTAATCATCTCTTCAACTGTCTCGTTTTTCATCAAAATAAAATTTCTAAATTGAAATTTTACGAGAGTCTTCTTACTCTCAAGAGTGTTTTCCAAACTTCTTGTCTTCAGAGTAGTGAACAATGAAGCACAGATTTTAATGGTACTGTATTGATGAAAAATTTGTTCTGGTAAAGACATAGTGAGAGTTGAGTAGGCTTTAGTTTCACTGTCATAATCTTTTAACTGGGTCTCATAATCTTTGAATGCTTTCGGAGTCCACCCCATGTTGTCACTTCCTATCAAAGGTGCTGCATACACATCGTCGAGAAAACGTACACTACTAAGATGCACAGATAGCAAATGAGCACGGAACCTCGGTTCCCAGCAAGCAAAGTCTGACAATTTTAACAATTTGGGACATTTGCTATGACTTCCGATTTCATTGTCCATGGTTAGCAACTGTTGCATTAACGCGTTTTGAGAGGCTAATGCATAGTAAGAAACGTTTTGCGAAGCCATGATGAAACAACTGGTTAAACTTCAAGGGTCAATTTTGTCAATTCTTTAAAGTATATTGTTTACTGTTCACACAAATGGGTATAGTAACGAATGAGAGAGTTACTTTAATGAATGTGTGATATTCGTTAAATTGAGAATTACTTTAACGAATGTGTAATATTCGTTAAAGATTTTCACGAATGAATTGCTTAACGAATGGATCAATATTCGTTTAGCGAATGAGTTTTAGCGACTGAGGTATAACGAATGTGTTTTAGCGAATCTGGTTGAAACGAAAGCGAATGGTTTGACGAATGAGTAGTTAGATTTGAACGAATGGGTAGTTAGGACTTTAACGAATCAGTCTTCATCATAACGAATGAGTCTTCATCATAACGAATGAGTGTTCAAATCTCCTTCAGTTCTGAAAACCAATTTCAAACTTCAAATCCGTCCAAATCAGGCTTAAATCACCCTAAACCTTTATCAAACTGTACTAAACCAAATCCGAACTCACTATACTAGTCCGAACTTACGAACAACCATCAAACTGATGCAATTTCTCGGTCCATATTTATACTAATCCGAACACATTCAACCATCAATCTGCTTGTCAAACCTCAATTCAAACTAAAATGAACCTCTAACTATCAATTCTAATCTCTTAACATCTTCATAAACGAATCAATACACTTATTACAGTTACTATGAATCAATTCTTCCCAATCTCTGTTCATTAAACTTCAATTCATACTCAATTAGTCATGAAACTAATCAAATACACGCTTAATTATACTCTTAAGTCAACTATTAGCATCGAAGATCAGATCCCGTGGCTCTGATACCACTTGAGAGAGCATATTACGGATCTAGATCTTGTGATTACATCGATGCTCATGTTGATTAGGTATACGATTAGGCTAGATTTACATTAGTAGGTGTAGTGTGTGTATCGAGATGGCAATCGGATAGAGTAACGAGAGGATTCAAGGAATAATCAGAACTGTTAATATTAGAATAGATTACAGGGATATATATAGAAAGATGACCCCATTCGTTAAACTTAAATTAACGAATAGGTTATTCGTTACAAATACCTTAACGAATAAACATCCTTATTAGTTAATACTTTAAGTGATAGCGAATGGCCCTCATTCGTTATCTGATTCGTTAAACAGGGTTAACGAATGAGCTTACATTTAGACGAATGTGTTACATTCGTTACGGAGTAACGAATGTAACTTACAATAGAGCGAATGGCCTTTTAACCATATTTACATAATAACCCCTATACTTTAAACTATTACATTAATAACCCTGATAAAGATCGAGACGTACAAAACATGTATCAACACTTGATATCATATCCTTGAGCTTTTATAGCTCACGGGCTATGGTTTGGTTGATCCCAGTATCCTGCATACTAGCATGGTTAGTGCCAAAAGATAGATTATCGTAAATGTTACATTTTATGTGATCAAAAGATCTAGCTCCATAGCTCCGTCCGGGATATATTGTTTCAGCATCAACAGTTGGTCCAGCAGGAGCAGCGGTTTGCATGGGTATGAAGTCGCCTTCATGGATGTTCAATGGCCTGGACCGGGGTTCCTTCAGAGGTTCTTTTCCATAAGGATAGTAGGATTCTGGATGCTGATGGATGATGGATTCTGTTTGGAAACCCAAGGATCCTGGTTGAAAGACTAAGGATCCTTGAAGTTGTTGGGTGGAGGATCCTTGATGGAATCTTAAGGGTCCAGATTGGAATGCTGAGGATCCTTGCAAATGGTGATTGAAGGATCTTAAGGGTTGACCCAATGATCCTTGTTGAAGGATAGAGGATCCTTGTGAATACTGGTTAGAGAATCTTTTCTGGGAGAGGTCCGAAGATCCTTGCTGAGGATAAGTGGATGCTAGGCACCTTTGATCCGGGAAATCCGTAGTGCTGAAATCAAGCATCCTCGGCATAATGGGGCTTGTGTTTTCAGCGGCCTTTTTGGTCCTCCTGATTTCCTCGATCTCATGGAGGATCCTCTGGTTGGTCTTATTCTGCTGCTTCATATAGTTCTTCATGTAAGGCTCCGTTCCCAGTAACCCTACTTTGGTGTTGGATTTACTCATAAACACAGTTCTAAAATCAAAGTTAATTAAAACTTTCGCGGAATAATTAAAACTTCATGCATTACATTACAAAACATCGAATCTTGTCTTAACAAAAGTTAACTTGTCTTAAAACATAACATCATAATTCAAAACGTTTCTTCCCAAGATGCCAGTCTTCCAGTCCCTGCCACGTGCCATCCTCAAGCCAGCTCCTTTAATCTATTTACCTGCGTGCATACTAAAAGTCAGCTACGCTGAGTGAGTTCTAGTTAATCAATTAACATACATTACATTCATATTATTACTCATACGCGTCTGAAGATACGTATTCATACCTTACTTACTATTAGTTCTTTCATACATATTTTATATACATACATACGTACTTACATACTTTCTTTCATAAAACCTATGGTATACCATAAGCTATTCTATCTTAGACATCACAGATATTGTAAGGGTCTGGTCCCTAACATCACAGATATTATAAGCGTCTGGTCCCTAACATCACAGATATTATAAAGGTCTGGTCCCTAACATCACAGATATTATAAAGGTCTGGTCCCTAACATCACAGATATTATAAGGGTCTAGTCCCTAACATCATAGATATTATAAGGGTCTGGTCCCAAGCATCACAAATATTATAAGGGTCTGGTACCTAACATCACAGATATTATAAGGGTCTGGTCCCTAACATCACAGCTATTATAAGGGTCTGGTCCCTGACATCACAGATATTATAAGGGTCTGGTCCCTGCTGTCTCGAATAACCCTACCACCATACATGTCTTATGTATATAATATATATACATGATCATTCATATAATCATCATATAATAATAGCATTCAATACATAGTCATACACGTATCATAAACTTACCATTCAAGTAAATGTATTAACTATCACATGGGAGTACGCACATAGCCTCGAAAACATAACGGATAAAAGGGGGGGCTAAAACTCACCTGCAGTCGGTTTCTCTCTAAGTTAGTGGTATTGCCCTTCCTTAGCTGTGCACGGCTAACTGTGTAACATATTACGAGTGTCAATTATCTATTACTACTACTTCATACATCTACGTTCATGAAACCCTCAACTAACGGGGGTCCAGGGGTAGCGCCCCTGGTAGCGTGGTCTAGGGGCTGTAGGGTCCAAGGGGCAGAGCCCCTGGCTGGGGTTGAGCTGACCTTTATCAATAGTCCTTTATCAAAAACGCATCAGAAATTGAATCGCATGGAAATTCACATGGAATTTTCACATGAAAATTTCGCATGGAATTTCACATCGCATGGCCATTTCGCTTCGCATGGCATGCGATGCGAAATTCTTGGATTTCGCATGGCATGCGATGCGAAGCCCTTTTTCATGCAATTTAGACCCGATTACCTTATTTTGTCACTTTAAGGCCATTTTACTCCTAGACTCTTCCCTGGAACCCGATTTTACCCTTTTTATGGGTTTTGGGTTGTACCAACTTTGAATACACGTGTTTTATAAGGTCCAAACATCAACTTTTTGTCCTAAAACGAATCCGTTAACATTAGACCCCTTAAGTTTACATTTTTCTGGCCTCTTACGACCCGACCTATCGTTCTACCAGTTTGCATGTCGAACTTAACCACAAAACGTAACCCTTTTTGCCGAACTCACCTTTTGTTCTTGGGTTCGGGTTCAGATCTGGACCAACTCATAGATCTGGATGTGTTCTTATTGTTTAAACGGTGTTTACACACGAGATTCTTCCTTTCTCTTAGCTCGGATTTGGATTCGGGTGTTAGAGAGAGTATGTGTGTGTTTCTTGTGTGTGGGTGTGTTTGTATGTTTAGAAAGAAAAGAGAAAGAGTGGGGAAGTGGTTGATATTTATAGGGGGCTATAGGCCCCACCTCCACTCTACATTCCCAATCCAATATTATACAAACACTATCACACAATTAAATAAACGACACACGGTTAATAAAAAATCCTTCTGTTAATTAATATTCTCAAAATACGGATGTTGCACTTCATCTGTGAACACGAAACAGAAACATCATTGTTAGAAGTTACCGTTTGGGAGACAGTAGTGGATTTTAATCCGGAGAAAACAGCAGTCTCCTTCTTCTGAGCAACAGTTATAGGCTTTTGTGACTTTGTAAAGCCAGGTAGCGGTGGCAAAGTCACTTGAGTCGGGATACTCGAAGCAGCGGTTGTGGGAACAGCGTTTCCTTGAGAGGCCATTTAGTGAGTGGTAGTAGGGTTTAATAAAGGTAAGGATTTTTTGTGATTAAAGCACCAAATGTAACACCCCGACCAAAGGCGGATTATACATCGGGGCGCCACATATTGTTTCATTACTCGTGACACTATTGGGTGTCAATATTTAATAAATACATTCATTCGCGCACGCGCAAAGTAGACACAAGATAACATAAATCAATATATTATAAATCATAATATTCGAACAGCAAAAACTTGTCTTGATACATTTTAATCTAGGTCCAAAATAAAGAAAACTTCCTATGTGTCCACAAGCTCCAAAACAGCTACTGCAAACCTGAACATGTGTTAAAATAAACGTCAAACACTTGCGTGTTGGTGAGAAATCAAGTTTAATACAATACATAGATAACAATAAATCTGCGCGCAACATGTGTATGTCTGGTTTTCAACAAGGGTGTAATCTGATCGGGACCAACTCTAAGATTCATAAGACTGCCAGTGCTCACAATTGAGCTCACAAACAAGACAAACTGTGCATGTGCAAACAAAAGAGAAAATCATAAACGATAGTTCTCCCGTGTTCATCTAATGGTACCATGAAAACTGCGGAATAGACCGACAAGACGGTTAATGATCCACACATACAAATAAACAGCCAAGTCTACGTCCTCAACACATGGGATACTGCGCGACTAAAGTTCATAAACAGTTTAAGACTCTAAGTTTGTATGAACACATGAACATCCCAAAACATTAAAAATAAAAAGGGATTAGGTACGAGATTACTCACTTGATAATCGGTGCGGTGTAAGATAAAGCAAGAACCAACTCTAAACAAGCACAAGTTAACCTATAAATAAGATTGTTGTTTTAATGATTTGTTTTAAGTCTTGATTATAAGTTAGCATAATTAATAAGTAAATTATTATATAATATATATATATATTACCGGAAAAGCAGGGCAGAACAGGGAGGAAGACGGAGGCAGAGAGGAAGACGGCAGAGAGAGCAAGGAGCAAGAGAACAGGAGAGATTAAGTGTTTTGTGTGTGTAGTGTTATGAAAATATTATTATTATTTATAGGAAAACCCTAGGAGACATAATCCCTAGAAAAGGGGAAAAGATCTTTAACAGGATCAAGCAAAAGATATCAAAAAGCATAAGAATCCAAAAGCAAAAGATATCAAAAGATATGGAAAGATATGGCAGCTGCAGAGGCAAGATAAAGCTGACAGGGAACAGTAAACAGGCATGGGCGGGTCAGTTAAAGGTACTGGTCAAGCATGGCAAAAGCAGATCTCAAAAGATTATGTCAGTCACTTTATCTGTCAACCAATGGGGTTGGTGCGCATGCTGCGCCGAAAGTAACTTTTCAGACATAAAGCAGATTAGGTCAACAGCACAAAAGATAAGACAACACAAAAGCAACGGCTAGATTAAACAGAAGAAAACTCAAAGGGTTCAGCGCGAGAAGGCTCGAGCGCGAAGGCAGAGACAGAAGGTCAAGAGAGCGCGAGCGCGAAGGCAGACAGAAACAACCTTAACGCGTCGCGGAAAGAACTACATTTCTAAGCGCGCCGCGGGAAGAATCATATTTCTTAGCGCGCCGCGGGAGGAACTAAAATTCCTAGCGCGCCGCGGGAAGAACTATAATTCTTCGCGCGTCGAGGGATGAACTACGATCCTTAGCGCGCTGCGAGAAGAACTACAAATCCTTAGCGCGTCGCGGGAAGAACTACCGTCCTTCGCGCGCTGCGAGAAGAATTACAATTCTTAACGCGCTGCGAGAAGAGTTCGTCTCGCGAATCGCTGTACAGGTGGTCTTCACGCAGGATTCCTTGTAAGGGAGTCTGGCGCGTGGAGCTGCGCAGACAACCTTAGGCGGGAAGGAACAAAGGACAAGCAAAGAGTTAGAAGAAAATGAGGGAAACAAGGCGTAAGGGCGGGACGGCGACAAGAGGGAAAAGAAGGCGGAAAGAGAGGAGAGGGACGGGACGGCGGAAAGAAAGAGAGAGAAAGAGGCGGGAAGGAAAATATATATATTATTAAAAGTAAAATATAAGTATAAATAAATACTAAATCATAAAAGAAAGAGATCGGGTAAGAGAAACGGGTACCTGGGTCGGGTCGGATCGGGGCAGATGTTACAGTCTCCCCTACTTTAAGAAATTTCGTCCCGAAATTTATCTCGAAGTAGGTTGCGCAGAGAACAGGTGCGGGTACTTGATCTTCATTTGATCTTCCCTTTCCCATGTAAACTCGGCTCCGCGCTTGGACTCCCAGCGAATTTTCACGATAGGGATACGACTGCGCTTGGTTTGCTTAACCTCGCGATCCATAATCTCAACAGGCTTCTCAACGAAATGCATAGTTTCATCAACTTGAACTTCATCAAGTGGAATGTGAAGGTTCTCGTCAGCTAAACACTTCTTGAGATTGGATACATGGAACGTTGGATGCACATTACTGAGCGCGGGCGGCAGGTCAAGTCTGTAGGCAACTTTTCCCACACGCGCGAGAATCTTGAATGGACCAACATAACGAGGAGCAAGCTTACCTTTCTTCCCAAAGCGGACAACACCCTTCCAAGGCGACACTTTGAGGAGAACAAGATCATCAACTTGAAATTCGAGAGGCTTTCGCCTGCGATCTGCGTAACTCTTCTGTCGGCTTCTGGCAGTCAGCAGATGATCACGGATCTTGGCGATTTTATCGGTTGTCTCTTGAACAAGTTCGGGTCCTGTGATTTGAGTTTCACCCACTTCGCTCCAACAGATCGGGGAGCGGCACTTACGACCGTAAAGTGCTTCAAATGGGGCCATACCAATACTGGAATGATAGCTGTTATTATAAGAGAACTCGATCAAAGGCAGGTGCGAATCCCAATTACCTCCAAAATCAAGAACACAAGATCGGAGCATATCCTCAAGAGTTTGAATAGTTCGCTCAGACTGACCGTCAGTCTGAGGATGATATGCCGTACTCATGTCCAAGCGAGTTCCTAGCGCAGATTGGAGAGATTTCCAAAAGCGAGATATAAAACGGCCATCGCGATCGGATATGATGCTCAAAGGAGTACCATGGCGGCAGACAATTTCCTTGACATAAAGCTGCGCGAGTTGCTCAACACGGTAGTTTTCACGAATGGGCAGAAAGTGAGCAAACTTAGTCAAACGATCCACTATTACCCAAATGCTATCATGTTTGCTTGCTGTCAAAGGTAACTTGGTAATAAAGTCCATCGCTACACATTCCCATTTCCACGTAGGAATTTCTGGTTGTTCGAGCAAACCAGATGGGCGTTGGTGTTCAGCTTTCACTTTAGAACAAGTCAGACATCTAGCTACGAACACAGCAATATCCTTCTTCATACCGGGCCACCAATAAGTTATGCGCAAATCCTTGTACATCTTATCAGCGCCGGGATGAATAGAATATCGAGATTTGTGCGCTTCACTCAGGATATCAACGCGAAGATTCTCATCAAAGGGAATCCAGATGCGATTAAGATAGCAGAGAATTCCACTCAGATTAGGGACAAAGAGTGCTTCCGCGCCACACGCTAACTCGGCGCGAAGGTTACCATTACTGATGGATGCGCGCTGCGCGTCACGAATACGCGATTCAAGGTTGCTTTGAATCGGCGCGAAGTGAAGCTGGGTGCGCGGCAAGATACAGTTAAGTTGGCAGGGTTTTCGGCTGAGCGCATCGGCTACCACATTAGCCTTACCAGGATGATACCGGATCTCACAATCGTAATCGCTGATGAGTTCGTTCCATCGGCGTTGCCTCATGTTAAGTTCCTTTTGATCAAAGATATGCTGAAGGCTTTTATGGTCAGTGTAAAGGATACACTTAGTACCATAAAGGTAGTGTCTCCAGATCTTCAAGGCAAAAACAACTGCACCAAGTTCGAGGTCGTGAGTTGTATAATTCTTTTCATGAACCTTAAGTTGCCTTGATGCGTAAGCGATAACCTTGCCTCGTTGCATAAGAACACAACCGAGACCTTGGTTGGATGCATCGCAATACACGACAAAATCATCATTACCCTCAGGTAGCGCAAGAACAGGAGCTTCACACAACAATCGCTTGAGCGTCAGAAAGGCTTCTTCTTGCTTCGGGCCCCAAATATATGGTTTACCTTTGTGCGTTAGAGCTGTTAAAGGCAAAGCGATCTTTGAGAAGTTCGAAATGAAACGCCGGTAATAACCAGCTAAGCCCAGAAAGGAACGGATCTCAGAAGGAGAGGATGGCGTAATCCAGTTCTTGATTGCTTCAATCTTGGATGGGTCGACATGAATACCCATCTTGTTGACAACATGGCCAAGAAACTGTACTTCATCAGACCAGAATTCACACTTGGAAAGCTTGGCAAAGAGCTGCTCAGCTCTAAGCTTTTGCAATACCAACCGAAGATGTTGCTCATGCTCGGCCTTGGTCTTAGAATACACCAGAACATCATCGATAAACACAATCACGAATTTATCCAAGAAAGGCCTACACACCCGATTCATTAGATCCATGAAAACGGCGGGTGCGTTGGTTAGACCGAAGGACATGACCAAGAATTCAAAATGGCCATAACGAGTTCGAAAAGCAGTCTTCGGAACATCTTCATCGCGGATGCGCAACTGGTGATAGCCAGAGCGGAGATCGATCTTGGAAAAACAAGAGGCACCTTGGAGTTGAACAAAGAGGTCGTCAATACGCGGTAAGGGATACCGGTTTTTAATGGTGAGTTTGTTCAACTCGCGGTAATCAATACACATGCGAAACGATCCATCTTTCTTTTTAACGAACAACACCGGAGCACCCCAGGGCGAAGAGCTAGGGCGAATGAATCCTTTAGCAGTCAACTCTTGAAGTTGGCTTGCCAATTCTTGCATCTCAGCGGGTGCAAGACGATAAGGAGATTTAGCTACGGGGGAAGCACCAGGGACAAGATCAATACGGAACTCAACTTCACGAGCGGGAGGGATACCAGGAAGATCATCAGGAAAAACTTCAGGGAAATCACGCACAACAGGGATATCGCGAAGCTTCTCTTCTTCAGCAGGTTTAACCACATGGGCTAAAAATGCAATACACTTCTTCCGCATAAGCCTTTGGGCTTCGGCGCAAGACATAAGTTTAAGCCCGCGGGAGGGTTTTTCGCCGTAGATGTGAAGATCACCATTATCTCGAGGTATGCGAATCAACTTCTTGGCGCAAATAACTTCGGCGCGATTATGCGAGAGCCAGTCCATACCAATAATGACATCAAAGCTTCCAAGAGGCATAGGGATGAGGTCGATTAGAAAATCGTTTTCGTTAAGGTTAAGTGTGCAATCTTTAATCACTGAGTTTATTAAAATAGTTTCGCCATTAGCCAATTCAACTGAAAAATCTTCTTTTAAATCGTTGCGCGGTCGCGCAAGCTTCTGTTCGAAGGCGCGAGAGATAAAACTTCGATCGGCGCCAGTATCAAAAAGTATAGAAGCATAAAATCCGTTAAGCAAAAATGTACCATTAACTACGTCATTATTCGCTTGCGCTTGGTGCGCGGTTATATTAAAAGCTCGTCCACGCGTTACTTGGTTTGAAATCTGGTTTACCGGATTCGCTTGTGTAATCTGAACTTGTAGTCTCGGGCACGCGTTCCGGAAATGACTGGGATCACCGCAGTTAAAGCACGATCTGGGTCGTGGGTTTTGGTAGGTGGGTTGTGGGTTCTGCGGGTAGACTGGTGGTGTTGGCGCAATTGGATTGGCGGGAAGGACTCTACAGTTTTCAGCAGTGTGACCAGTACGGCCACATCGGTTACAAAGTCGACACGGGGTTTGGGTTGTGTGGTGAAATCTACAGGTTGGGCAAAAGGGATGGTTTCCTGTGTAAGGTTTCTTAGTTGGCGGGGCAGGGAGTGCTGGATTGGTTAAGGCATAGTTGTGGACTACAGGAGGTGTTGGGTAGGCTGACAGGGGTTGAGGCGCGTAAACTGGGGGTTGATAGATGGGTTGCTGGACTATGGGCGGGTTGGTAAGCGCATAGGCCTTGCGCCTGCGCTTGAGGTTGTTACGGTTTGAGGGTTCGGGTTTGGTTTCTGCGGGTTCATGGACAGTTTTGGTGGGTTTGGTCTTCTCAGTTCCCCGCAGGAACAGGGTTCCTGCTCTGACATGGTTGTCGCTGAGCACAGCGGCCAACTCGATGGCGTCAGAGAGGGTAACTGGGTTTCTGGTCCATACAGAATCTTGAATTTCCATGGGGAGACCCCCAAGGAATTTCTCTATGGCTCGGCGGGAAGGGGTAACAAGGTGAGGGACAAGCAGGCTTAGTTCATGGAAGCGCGTCGCGTACTCGCGCGCTTCACCGCTGTATTGCTTCAAGTTCCAGAATTCTTCCTCCAGGCGCTTAACTTCGTTGGGAGGGCAGAATTCTCGCGTCAGAATTTCCTTAAATTCCTCCCAGAGCATGCTGGAAGCAGCTTCTGCGCCACGCGCATGAGCTACTCCATTCCACCATGTAAGCGCTCTGGATTCCAGGACACTGGAAGCATACAGGGTTCGTCTGTCTGAGGGGCATTGGGTATGGAGGAAAGTGTTTTCAATCTTTTCGAGCCATTGGAGGATCACGGTGGCTCCTTCAAGACCTGTGAACTTTGGAGGGTTACCCGCGTTAAAGGACTTAATGTTGTAACTGGAGGTGTTGGTATTGTTTTGGCTCAAAGCTTGGGCTATTGCGGCGGCCATTTCCTGGGAACGTTGCTGTCTACGCATGCGCGAGGCTTCTCTTCTCTGAAATCGGCGAGATAGCGGAGGCATTCTATAAAAGTTTTAATTTTAGTTAATATCTTGGTTTTATCGCAAAGTATAACTTTATAAAGCTTGGTTTCGCAGAGTTAGATACTATCAAAAGTTAAAGTAAATTAAATGACTTTAAATGCAGACTTAATAAAGGTAACAAATTCGAATCAAGAATCGACAATTCATGTATCACCATGACTTTCCGAATTCCCAATTTAAAATATACGAGCAAACGAGTATTGGAGATTGACGATTCATGTATCACCATGACTTTTCAATCCTCAATATAAAATATACAAGAAAATGAGTATTGGAGGTTGACAATTCATGTATCACCATGACTTTTCAAGTCTCCAACCTCAGAACATAATCGTAAATGGAAATTGAAAATCAACTATTCATGTATCACCATGACTTTTCGGATTTTCAAATCCAACAAACGAATATGTAAGTAAAATCAATAAAAATCGAAATTCAACAAAAATCGAAATATCGCGAAATAAAACATAAAATCATATACTGCGCAAGCGCGAGCATATTCATAAATAACGAGTAATTAACAATAAGCGCGCAAACATGAGATTTCTCTCATGCGCGAGAAGGGACTCTTAGGTATTCTAGGCCGTTACGTCTAACCACCTATCCTAAAGTCAACGAGCTCTGATACCAATCTGTAACACCCCGACCAAAGGCGGATTATACATCGGGGCGCCACATATTGTTTCATTACTCGTGACACTATTGGGTGTCAATATTTAATAAATACATTCATTCGCGCACGCGCAAAGTAGACACAAGATAACATAAATCAATATATTATAAATCATAATATTCGAACAGCAAAAACTTGTCTTGATACATTTTAATCTAGGTCCAAAATAAAGAAAACTTCCTATGTGTCCACAAGCTCCAAAACAGCTACTGCAAACCTGAACATGTGTTAAAATAAACGTCAAACACTTGCGTGTTGGTGAGAAATCAAGTTTAATACAATACATAGATAACAATAAATCTGCGCGCAACATGTGTATGTCTGGTTTTCAACAAGGGTGTAATCTGATCGGGACCAACTCTAAGATTCATAAGACTGCCAGTGCTCACAATTGAGCTCACAAACAAGACAAACTGTGCATGTGCAAACAAAAGAGAAAATCATAAACGATAGTTCTCCCGTGTTCATCTAATGGTACCATGAAAACTGCGGAATAGACCGACAAGACGGTTAATGATCCACACATACAAATAAACAGCCAAGTCTACGTCCTCAACACATGGGATACTGCGCGACTAAAGTTCATAAACAGTTTAAGACTCTAAGTTTGTATGAACACATGAACATCCCAAAACATTAAAAATAAAAAGGGATTAGGTACGAGATTACTCACTTGATAATCGGTGCGGTGTAAGATAAAGCAAGAACCAACTCTAAACAAGCACAAGTTAACCTATAAATAAGATTGTTGTTTTAATGATTTGTTTTAAGTCTTGATTATAAGTTAGCATAATTAATAAGTAAATTATTATATAATATATATATATATTACCGGAAAAGCAGGGCAGAACAGGGAGGAAGACGGAGGCAGAGAGGAAGACGGCAGAGAGAGCAAGGAGCAAGAGAACAGGAGAGATTAAGTGTTTTGTGTGTGTAGTGTTATGAAAATATTATTATTATTTATAGGAAAACCCTAGGAGACATAATCCCTAGAAAAGGGGAAAAGATCTTTAACAGGATCAAGCAAAAGATATCAAAA
Source organism: Bidens hawaiensis (assembly GCF_021521415.1). NCBI lineage: Eukaryota > Viridiplantae > Streptophyta > Magnoliopsida > Asterales > Asteraceae > Bidens > Bidens hawaiensis. Next base: position 42,834 of record NW_027492221.1, on the reverse strand, counting down.
AGCATAAGAATCCAAAAGCAAAAGATATCAAAAGATATGGAAAGATATGGCAGCTGCAGAGGCAAGATAAATCTGACAGGGAACAGTAAACAGGCATGGGCGGGTCAGTTAAAGGTACTGGTCAAGCATGGCAAAAGCAGATCTCAAAAGATTATGTCAGTCACTTTATCTGTCAACCAATGGGGTTGGTGCGCATGCTGCGCCGAAAGTAACTTTTCAGACATAAAGCAGATTAGGTCAACAGCACAAAAGATAAGACAACACAAAAGCAACGGCTAGATTAAACAGAAGAAAACTCAAAGGGTTCAGCGCGAGAAGGCTCGAGCGCGAAGGCAGAGACAGAAGGTCAAGAGAGCGCGAGCGCGAAGGCAGACAGAAACAACCTTAACGCGTCGCGGAAAGAACTACATTTCTAAGCGCGCCGCGGGAAGAATCATATTTCTTAGCGCGCCGCGGGAGGAACTAAAATTCCTAGCGCGCCGCGGGAAGAATTATAATTCTTCGCGCGTCGAGGGATGAACTACGATCCTTAGCGCGCTGCGAGAAGAACTACAAATCCTTAGCGCGTCGCGGGAAGAACTACCGTCCTTCGCGCGCTGCGAGAAGAATTACAATTCTTAACGCGCTGCGAGAAGAGTTCGTCTCGCGAATCGCTGTACAGGTGGTCTTCACGCAGGATTCCTTGTAAGGGAGTCTGGCGCGTGGAGCTGCGCAGACAACCTTAGGCGGGAAGGAACAAAGGACAAGCAAAGAGTTAGAAGAAAATGAGGGAAACAAGGCGTAAGGGCGGGACGGCGACAAGAGGGAAAAGAAGGCGGAAAGAGAGGAGAGGGACGGGACGGCGGAAAGAAAGAGAGAGAAAGAGGCGGGAAGGAAAATATATATATTATTAAAAGTAAAATATAAGTATAAATAAATACTAAATCATAAAAGAAAGAGATCGGGTAAGAGAAACGGGTACCTGGGTCGGGTCGGATCGGGGCAGATGTTACACCAAATGCCCCACGATGGGTGCCAAATTGTTTTGGCTAAAAATCAGACTAAGGATCAAGGAACCAAATTCGTATGTGAGGATTGGTGCTCGTGTGGATTAATGTAATCAAAGAAACAATTATAGACAATGAACACGAAGATTTATATGAGTAAAATCCCTTGGTAACTAATATCCCGCCGGCATAAAAACCTCGGGTAGTGAAAACTATCACTACCAATTATATTAAATTCGAAAAGATTACAAATGGTGGAACAATAGCTGATCGTGAATACCAGTGTTTTATGCTAAGTGTTCTAAGTGCTTGAGAGTTGTGTTACAAGTGCCGTGATCAGCTATAGTTCGATGATTAAATACACTAATTTACAACGGCTACTAACTAAACTCCTACTAATCCAGCCACGTTCGTTTACTCCTTCAGCTTGACCGTTTTGGAACGAGGACGAAAAGGAAAGACCAGGTAAATTATCTCGTCCGCAAGAATAGGGATTCCAGTAAACACGTGTTATTTCTGCAAAAAATAGATTAAAATACAGATTAAATCGATTATTGAGGATCCTTAAACCATTAAGGATCCTTGGTTCTGGAAACAGCTGCCAATAATAATTGATCTTCGAGGATCAAAGATCCTGGTCCCAACACTTATAAAGTGATTTCTTTTTCTTCCTTCCTCCTATGTGGGATAGAGTTTTCATTTCTTATTTCCTTAACATAAGTGTTAGGGCTCGGATTTTCAGTATCCTCATCAAACATTATATTCAGAACCAAACTAGGATACAATATCCTCCAAAGGTGACAGGAATCCTAATTATATTATATAACTAACACGTTATCAGCTACTTTCCATGTTTACCAGGTCAAAGACCGTTGCTTGATCTCCCGAAGACTCGCACTTGCTGTTATTAGAGCGTGGCAGATAAGGAAAACGTGTTGGATTGAATGATTAACGGCTAATTGGATTCGGTCTCACATTTCCTAAATTATAGGCGATAGTTGTTACACTTGATTCATTATAAATAGAGCTACTAACGTGATCATAACACACACTTTAGCACTCGAGACTTACTAGTACTCGCATTCTCTGTAATCACGATCAAGTTATAGCTCCACACTTGTAGCCACTTTTGATTATTAATAAACCGGTGGTGATAGTTTTAACCACCCGGGGTTTTTTTCTTGTTATCCTTAGGATAACGAGTTTTTTCCTCACAACAAATCTTTGTGTTCAAGCCAATTTTACAAGCACCTAGTCCCATTTTACTAATTTGGTTGTAAAATCATACTTGTCAATTTTTGACCAAAACAATTTGGCGCCCACCGTGGGGCTACGGTGCTTCATTCCTTGAAATCCGTATATTTCATTTTCAATCACTTTCATTCTCTTTACAATGGCCTCATAACCAAAATCCAGTTCAATCTTTGCTCCGGTGGTCACCGCTGCTTCAAATGTCAACCCAGGACCTCCACCAGTGCCGAAGAAGAACACTCAGCCTAAAGGAGAACTTCCACCATTCATGGGATCCTCTACATGGGTAGACCCGGTTATTTCTAACAATGACATTTTTGCTTTGATGAAACAGGTCAAAACACACATGGAGCAACAAGAAAAGACCAACTCAACGCTGTTTAAGGAGATTGAAGGGATTAAAAAGAGGCCAGGGCAGGAGGCTACTCCAATCATGCCCAGGATTCTTGATTTTGGTTCTCCAGGATCATCCATCCTTCAGAATCCCGGATCCTTGGGGACACAATCAACAAGGACTCTGTCTCAGCAGCAATCAGGATACGGAGGAACTTATCTTCCGGTATCCTCGGAATTACCTAGACCAACGAGGCTAGAATCCATCAACATGCAGCCTCGTTCAACCATGCCAGCTGGCGTATTCTCATCAGGATCTCCCACGGTGTCCTCTGAAGTGCATGTCGGGGACGATATCCCAATGTAGGCGTCACCTTATCCTGAGGATACCTTCAATGGAAATATATGTCATCAAGGCTTAGGATACCAGAGGCCTAGCCACGATCTTGGTAACAATTCATTTAATGCAAATTTATACACTAATCGTGTCCAATATCCCAGGGATAATACTTCCCATAGCTGAAGTTCCCGCAGGTAGCCACAAGTTATCCAGGTTCACTTGGCCTATATGTGACGTAGAAATTCCCAAGAAGTTCCAAACTCCCAGCATGAAGCTGTACGACAGCACCACGGATCCTTAGGAACACGTGGCTCAGTATAGAGAAAGGATGGAGATCAACCCCATCCCCATTGACATCAAAGAAGCTTGCCTATGCAAGGGATTCGGTTCAACATTGACAGGGCCAGCCCTCAAATGGTTATTGAGTATTCCTTCCAACACTATTACTTCATTTTCTCATTTGATTAACTTTTTCAATAATCAAATTTCTTGTAGTAGATCTTTTGAGAAAATGACAGGTGACACTTATATAGAATTGTTCAGCATAACAATGAATCCATAAGGGATTACATAACCAGATTTAGCAGGGAAGCTTTGGAAATCCCCAACCTTGACATGGCAGCTGTTGTTGAAGCCTTCAAGATGGGATTAAGGAAGGATTCTCCTTTCTATGATGATCTTGTCATGACTCCATGCAGGAATCTTGATGAAGTCATAAACAGGTCGTTAAGATACATTCGGCTAGAGGATGACAAGAAGGCTCATGGAAACTTGGTTATCCCGAAGTATGAGTCCACCAACAGGAAGTCAGACTCTCCGCAAAAATTCTCCAGGCCAAAGCCTTATTCCAAGCAGGATAATCCCAGGATAAATGCTGTGGAAGAGATGAGGATGATGAAGAGTATCCTAAAATCTCTGAATATTGTTTTAATATTGATATTAGTGGTGTGATTTGTGCAATGCAGGATCTAGGTGACAATGCCAGATGGCCTAAGAAAAATGAAAAGCCTGGATCCATCAAAGACAAGTCCAAATGGTGTGCATTCCACGAAGAATTTGGCCATCGCACTGAAGATTGCATAGCACTTCGGAAAGAAATAGGATATCTTCTCAGCAAAGGATACCTGAAGGAACTATTTGCAAAAAACAAGAACAAGAGTCAGGATCCTGTCAAGATACCTGAAAGGGCACCTTCTCCTCTACCCGGAGCTAAGGTTGTATCCTTTATCTCGGGAGGATCCAATATATGTGGAACCTCATATTCAGCAGCCAAGAAGCGTTCAAAAGAAACAAAGATGGACAACAGAGAAAGGGCACTTCCACTCTGACAACTCAAAGGATCATATCCTTCGACGAGGAGGACCGATGTAATCTTGTGGATCCCAACCATGATGGTTTGGTAATCACTTTATGTATAGCTAACTGTTTTGTGCGCAGGATACTCGTTGATGGAGGAAGCTCTGTGAACATTATCCAAATGGATGCCTTAAAGAATATGGATATCCCGGTAATGGAGATTATCCCAAAATCCTCAGTTCTTGTAGGATTCAGTGGCAAGACCAAGAATACTTTGAGAGAAATCAAACTTCCAATATATATAGAAGGAACTAACTTTCTACAAAAATCTTGTGTTATTGACTCATTATCTTGTTGTAATGTTATATTAGGCAGGCCCTGGATCCACAGCATGAAGGTAGTACCCTCAACTTATCATCAATGTGTGAAACTACCAAGTCCTTGGGGAGTCATCAAAATTGAAAGTGATCAGCAAGATGCCAAGGAATGTTATGCTTCATCAATGAAGTGGGCTACAAATCCTACTCAAGCATAGCAATTACAGAAACAACTGGGGAAGGCCATGCAAGCAAGAGAGCAGGATATAAAAGAAGTATCTTTGGATCCTCAAGATACTGAGATCAAGGTGTTATTAGGAACAAGTATTCCTAAGGATATTGAGATGGAGTTGACATCCTTCCTAAAGAAAAGAGCTTCTACCTTCGCCTGGAAACATGAAGATATGACATGTATCTCTAAATCTATAATTACTCATAAACTTGGTATAGACAAATCTTTCAGGCCGGTACATTAAAAGCGAAGGAAGTTTGCTCCTGAGAGAAACGTTATCATACAAGAGGAAGTGCAGAAGCTGCTCAAGACCAAGATGATAAGAGAGGTCCAATATCCTAGATGGTTAGCCAATCTAGTTGTAGTCCAGAAGAAGAATGGAAAATAGAGAGTATGTGTGGACTTCACAGACCTGAATAAGGCCTGTCCAAAAGATCTATTTCCACTCCCACACATTGACTCAATGGTGGATGCTACTGCTGGCCACGAGCTGATAACCTTCATAGACGCATCCTTAGGATTCCAACATATTCAAATGGAGCCTTCAGATCAAAAAGATACATCCTTCATGACTCCCACAGGTATATACTGTTATACTGCAATGCCTTTTGGACTAAAAAATGCAGGTGCAACATACCAGAGGCTAGTCAACATGATGTTCAAAGACCAACTGGGGGACACGAAGGAAGTCTACATAGACGACATGGTGGTAAAGTCAAGAAAGGCTGAGGATCATCTCAAAGACTTGTCAACAGCATTTGACATCCTGGATGAGTATAACATGAAGCTGAACCCAGCCAAGTGTTATTTTGGTGTCAAAGCAGGAAAGTTCCTTGGATATATGGTTACCAAGAGAGGACTACAAGCAAGCCCTGAGCAGGTCAAAGCTATCCTGGATATCAAGTCACCAAGAAATGTCAAAGATGTCCAAATATTGACCGGAAGAATAGCTGCACTCAACAGGTTCATCTCAAGATCCTTAGAGAAGTGTAAAGACTTCTATGATATCCTGAGGAAGAATCAAAGTTCGAATGGGGAGAAAAGCAAGAAAGGGCATTGGTATCCTTGAAGGAGTAGTTATCCTCAGCACCACTCCTGATGAAGCCAGTGGACGGTGAACCATTATCCTTGTACCTAGCTGTTTCTGGAAGTGCAATAAGCGCTGTCTTAGTCAAAGATCATGAAGCTCAACAACATCCAGTATGTTATGTAAGTAAAAGTCTGCTAGATGCTGAATCCATGTATTCTTATCTTGAAAAGTTGATTTTAGCACTTATAATGGCTTCTACTAAATTAAGGATATTATTTTGAAACTCATGTTATTCATGTAAAAACTAACTATCCTATTAAAGCTGTTTTGAGAAAACCAGAAATGTCAGGTAGGATTACAAAGTGGGCTGTGAAGCTTAGTGCATACGATATCTTGTATGAACCAAGGACAGCCATAAAATCTCAAGCACTTGCCGACTTTGTGGCTGATTTTAGCCAAGATATACTTGAGGAAGTAGAAAAGGAAGTTCAACAACTGGATATCAAGGAGGGTTGGACTTTGCATACCGATGGTACCTCCAACATAAGAGGAACAGGTCTAGGTATCCTGCTAAAATCGCCACACGGGGACATAACACCTCTATCTATATCTTGTGAATTTCAGACTACTAATAATGAGGCTGAATTTGAAGCCTTAATAGCTGGTTTGCAATTAGCTAAGGTTATGAAGGTCAGGTTTCTTCAAGTTTATGTTGATTCTTTGTTATTAACTAACCATTTCAATGGCTCTTATGCAGTAAATGCAGAAAACTTAGCGAAATATTTAGAAATAGTTAAGCAATTAGCTATGTATTTCGAAACATTTGATATAGTGCAGGTACCAAGGGAAGAGAATACTGAAGCAGACGCCTTAGCAAATTTGGCATCAGCTCTCAAGATACCAGGAGATGTCAAGATACCTATCGTGCATATATTGACCCCAGCAACAAAGGAGAACCTCGAAGTCTTAGAGACTTCAAATTCTAAGGATAATCCAGCATCTTGGACCAATCCCATAATACGATATCTTCAGGATAACGAGATCCCAGAAGGGGAAAATCCTAGAGCTTTCCGAATGAAGGTATCCCAGTACATTGTCTTAAATAATGTCTTGTATAGAAAATCACTTGCAAGTCCATACTTGAGATGCTTGGAATATCAAGAAGCACAAGAAGTTCTCAAGGACATACATGAAGGTGATTGTGGAAACCACACTGGGGGCAGAGCCTTAGCATCCAAGATACTAAGGACAGGTTACTTCTGGCCAACCATGAGGAAGGAAGCAATGAACTTCTCCAGAAAATGTGATGCTTATCAAAGACACAGCAACATCTTGCATCAACCAGCTGAACCATTATATCCTATCATGTCCCTGTGGCCATTTATGAAATGGGGAATGGATATTATGGGAAAGCTGCCCAATGCTCCTGGTGGAAAGGTCTTTATGCTAGCCATGACAGATTACTTCTCCAAGTGGATCGAAGTAGAGGCATTTGTCCAAGTTAAGGAAAAGGATGTGATCTCCTTCATCAAGTGCAGCATCCTGACAAGATTTGGTATCCCAGCAGAGATTTTTTGTGACAATGGATCACACTTCACCTAAAGAAGAATAACCAACTTTTGTGAAAGTTGGGGAATAAAGATGGTGACTTCAACTCTAATACATCCTCAAGCTAATGGTCAAGCAGAATCCTGTAACAAGATCATCATCAACAATCTGAAGAAGAAATTAGGATCCAAGAAAGGAAAATGGGCTGAAGAACTACCATTTGTTCTTTGGGCTGATAGAACTACTTCAAAAAATACAACGGGAAGAACACCTTTCTCCTTGGTGTTTGGGGCCGAAGCTGTTATCCCTACAGAGATGGTGATCCCCATAGCAAAAACCAGCATCCAGGATACTGAGTCCAACAACCAAAGTCTTACCGAATACCTGGATACCATCGATGAACTCAGAGATCTCGCTAGGATCAGAATGGCAGCATACCAACAAAGAATAGCCAAGTCCTACAATAAGAATATCAGGATTCGAAGATTCCAAGTAAGAGATATGGTATTAAGAAAGGCGTTTCAGAATAACACTAACCCAGCAAATGGAAAGCTAGCTCCAAAGTGGGAAGGCCCTTACTTGATTGATTCAGAAGCAGGAAAAGGGGCCTACAGATTAATCACTATGGAAGGTGTTCTTATACCAAGAGCTTGGAACGCTATCCACCTTAAAGCATATTTTTGTTAGTATCCTTGACTGGTATGTTCGTATCCTCAGGATAAAGGTATATTCCCTCATCTATTTATATATTTTTTGAACTTTATTATCTCTGAATCGAGTTTACTGACTTAAGCATCGGAGGGTGTTAGCCCCTCATCAAGAGTTCAGTGTTGTGTAGTTATCCCAAAGATATGTTATCCTCACAACAGTCAGAGGCTGATCACCTCACACACGAATAAGATATCCCTGATATCTTCTAAGGTTTAAAGGTTTTCACCTTTCCAATGAACGCCTGGAGCGCACGAATAAGATATCTTGGATATCTTCTAAGGTTTAAAGATTTTCACCTTTCCAATGAACACCTGGAGCGCACGATGATTCGGATATAGTTCGAAGCAGGCGAATCAGACCAGCTGATAATCTGTTTGTTGTTGGCTATATATCGAATCCTTAAGATAAGTGGCAGACGTGTCACACATACGGTTTATAACATTTTCATGTTATCTAAGGTTTATAACATTTTCATGTTATCTCAAGTTTTGGCATTGACATGCCCGTATGTTTGGGACTTTCCCCAGTATTATCTCAAGCTTAGACATTTTCATGTCTCCCAAGTCAAGGCCTAATCGCCAGAAAACAGGCTTTATTGCCAGTATAAAGGCCTTGTCACCAGTAAATGGGCTTTATCGACAGGGTTATTTAACTTTGTTTTGACAGAACGAAGATCGGACAAATCACTACATGTAGAAATATTACAAGGTTATTCTTAACTTAGCAAAATTCCAGAAGCATGATACTCAAAAAGATCAACAGTTGGGGACATCATATGTAAGCTGAATCAATTTATAAATGATCTCTACAAAGTTACTCTTTACACTTAGTTTTATTACACAATTTATATTTCAAGGTATGATCTTTTGGTTTGATTGTGATAACTCACACAAGGCATAAGGATATATTATCCTTAAGATATTTTATATCAATTCCTAATAAGTCTTTTGATTATGTTTTCTAAAAACATAGAAGTATTTTATGCTCAAGATATATGATCCTCAGGATATTTTAATACAAAGTCTTAAAAGATACTTTTTCTGAAACTATAATTCTCAAAATACTCAAGAAGCGTGTTCTGAAGATACATTATTCAAAACAGTAACTTATTTCAAAAAATTAAAGACATGTAATATTCCAACTAAAACTTGTAAATTACTGAACACAATGCTTAAAGCTAAAAGATTATATTATTACTAACCATAAGTGCAAGAAATTGAAAGGCAACACCCGGGTTTCGTCTTGAAAAGCCAAGATCCCTCCACCCGAATATTGCCGGATGTTCAAAAATCAGGATAACATGGGCTTCGTCTTGGAAAATTAAGATCCCTCCACCCATGTATCCTATTATCCTAAGCTTACTTGTTCAAGACAGGAAAATAAAACTTGTTCAACAACCATTACAACCAATAACAAACCACAAACACATAAAAAATTGGGCTCAAGCCTTTTCTTTACCACTATCATCGCCCAATTGCACCTTGCCACCGACCGCCTTCACCGCGTCCTTGATCGCCACCTCCACTGCCTCCTCCGCAACCTTCTCCGTTCCACTCGGACCAGCATCCTCCACGCTTTCCCCATTAAGCTCAGCCAAGACCCTCTCCCAACCAGCTACATCCTAAAAGGGAGTATCCAGACCAGCATCCTTTGCTTCCTTAGCCATCCTGACCCGAGAGTGAAATACAGAGGCAGCAGCCGACTTCTTCAGTGCCTCCATGGCCTCATGAACCTTTACCAAGCATTCTGTTTCCTGGTGAATCAGCTCCTTCTTGGCAACTGGCAGCTCTTGTTTCACGTCATCCAACTCTTTGATCTTATTGTCAAGAAGACTGGTCTTTGTGGTCCCTATCTTCACTAATTCATAAATGCGGGTCTGGGCTTCATGAAGTTCAAGGCTCATGGCAGTAAACCCGGAGGAAAGAAACTCAAGGCCCTACAAGAATAAGGAATCCTCAATATATATTATCTTCAGGATATGGGAAATCGTGACGAAAGGGAAAGATACCTGTTGAGTCTTACTCATAGCATCATGAAAGTCAATGTCATGCACAGGAATGGAGTCGCTGGTTTCTTAACTCTTCCATTTTTTAGAACCTTACGCTCGGCTGCCTTCTGGACGAGGGATAGAGCTAGGGACGGGCTCCTTCTTGATAGTGCTTCGAGTAGATACCATGCTGTCAATGTCGTCAAGAGCAAAAGTAGGAGCAGACTTACCTACAAATATACAGGTTAGTATCTCTTATCCTTAAGTTTCCCACTAATATCTCAATATTTCTTACCAGAAATAACGGAGCTCATGGACGGAGATGGTTCTTGAAGGCTTGACTAGAAATAAAATGTTCTCTCTTCCTCGTCAATGAGAAAGAAAGAGGCAAGCTTATCCTCGGTTTCTCTGGTGGGAGGGGCAATCTCGAAGAACTTCAAAGCTGCAAAAAACAAAATATCAGTTACAAAGATGTCAATGTATATCTTCAAGATAAAGTATCCTACTTTTGGAAACCCAGAGATAAGGAACATTATCAAACTGTGGAAGAGAATCTCTCCTAACGAAGAAGAATTGTCTCTTCCACTGGTCATTGTTCTCGGTGTTTCTCAGAACGAGCGGGGTTCAGCCAGATTTAGTTTTAAGAAGGTATCTTGAAGATTTGTGGCTGCGAAGGTCATACACAGGCGCAAGCTCAGAAAGGGTGAAATCAAGGGCATGGTCGGCAATTAATCTCTCAAAACGAACAAGGTCCTCCAAACCATGGGCATGGTTTGGGCAAAACTAAGACCAGTTCTGGAAAAGAACTCAGTGGTAAAGGCAGGAAACGGGTACGAAAAGCCGATTTTAAACGGCAAAAACGGAAAACAGATTCAGGTTTTTGAAACATGGTCAGAAGAAAGAGCGGCAACAAAAGATCTAAAAACAGTTCGCGGAGGAAAACAATCTCGAGACTAAAGATTAGTAATATCGGTATCACCAAAAATACATATCTCAGTCGCTGGACTAGCAAGGAGATTTTGTGATACAAAATCTTCGACACCAGACCTATGGAGTTTCAGACTCATGATTTGAGAAGATGAAGATCAAGAGAAATAAGAAAAGATTATATTACCTATGAAGACGGTTGAATGAATTAGGAATATTTATCATGGATAAATATGGATGCTCAAGGGTCACGGATGATGGACACATGTAACAAAGATCGTCCACACATGCAGATATTCAAAATTCAAAATTCAAATATTTTACAACTGTAAGCCATATCTAAAACTGTTAAATTTGGGACAATTGTTAGGGCTCGGATTTTCAGTATCCTCAGCAAACATTATAATCAGAAGAAAACTAGGATACGATATCCTCCAACGGTGACAGGTATCCTAATTATATTATATAACTAACATGTTATCAGCTACTTTCCATGTTTACCAGGTCAAAGACAGTTGCTTGATCTCCCGAAGACTCGCACTTGCTGTTATTAGAGCATGGCAGATAAGTAAAACGTGTTGGATTGAATGATTAACGGCTAATTGGATTCGGTCTCACATTTCCTAAATTATAGGCGACAGTTGTTAGACTTGATTCATTATAAATAGAGCTACTAACGTTGATCATAACACACACTTTAGCACTCGAGACTTACTAGTAGTCGCATCCTCTGTAATCACGATCAAGTTATAGCTTCACACTTGTAACCACTTTTGATTATTAATAAACCGGTGGTGATAGTTTTCGCCATCCGGGGTTTTTTTCTTGTTATCCTTAGGATAACGAGTTTTTTTCTCGCAAAAAATCTCTGTGTTCAAGCCAATTTTACAAGCACCTAGTCCCATTTTACTAATTTGGTTGTAAAATCATACTTGTCAATTTTTTACCAAAACAATAAGCTACTTCCATTTCTTTGTCTTATTTTACCCATTATTTATACCATGAATATTTTTAGTCCATCATTTTTATTATTTTATCAAAATTGGACCAAATTTTTCGTGGTGTTACATCCTCCCAACCTTAGAATGAATCTCGTCCTCAAGATTGCTAGAACAGATGTGGGTATTTCTTTCTCATCTCTGATTCTAATTCCAAGGTAAACTCGGGTCCTCTTCAGGAGTTCCATCGTATCTTGACTAGCTTTAGCCTTCGTCGTTTAAGTTGCTTAACTTGGAAATCTTCAACTTGTAGAGGTTGTTCTACAAATATTAGATTTTCGTTGATTTCGACATCTTTTAAGGCATGGCTAAAGTTTCGTCAGCCAGACATTTATGTAAGTTAGAGACATGAAATACGTCATGTATTCCTTTCATCTCTTCTGGCAAACGTAAACGATAAGCAACAGTACCGATTCGTTCTAGTACATCAAATGGTCCCACGAAACGTGGACTTAACTTTCTTTTCTTTCCAAATCGTACGACTCCTTTCCACGGTGATACTTTTAATAAGACCTTATCTCCTACTTGAAATTCCAATGGCTTACGGCGGACGTTTTCATAGCTCTTTTGTCGGTCTCTTGCCGTCTTAAGTTGTTCACGAATCTGTAATACTTTATCCATCGTTTCCTGGATGATATCGGGTCCAGATATTTGATTATCTCCCATTTCAGACCAACATACAGGTGTTCTACATTTCCGTCCATACAAAGCTTCAAATGGTGCACCCTGAATACTTGTGTGATAACTATTATTTACGAGAATTCGATCAGAGGCAGGTGATCATCCCAACATCCGCCTAAATCGATCACACAAGCTCGGAGCATGTCCTCAAGCGTTTGAATTGTTCTTTCACTCTGCCCATCAGTTTGAGCATGATAAGCAGTGCTAAGATTCAACTGAGTTCCTAACGCTTTTTGGAAACTATTCCAGAAATGAGACATAAATCTACTGTCTAGATCGGATATGATTGATAATAACACACCATGTAATGCTACGATGTTGTTCACGTAAATTTGGGCCAATCTATCCATAGAATAAGATTCATTGATAGGTATGAAATGAGCGGAATTAGTTAACCTATCAATGATGACCCAAATAGCATTGTGTTATCGGGTAGTCTTAGGGAGTTTCGTAATGAAATCCATTGTTATCATTTCCTATTTCCATATAGGAAGTTCAGGTTGTTGAAGCAAACCTGAAGGCTTTTGATGCTCTGCCTTGACTAGTAAACAGGTTAAACACTTAGCAACATACAAAGCAATATCTCTCTTCATCCCATTCCACCAGTAGATCGGTTTAAGATTTTGATACATTTCATCACTACCGGGATGCATCATGTATTTTGATTTATGAGCTTCATTCATGATCTTTTCACGTAAATCACCAACAATCGGAACCCAGATTCGGTTCCCAAGTAAGATCATAAGATGAGCTTTGTGATCTTCTTCCGATTTAGAATAAATAAGTATGTCATCGATGAATACGATTACAAATTTTTCTAAATAAGGCTTACAAACTCTGTTCATCATGTCCATAAAAGTGGCTGGGGCATTAGTAAGTCCAAATGGCATTACTGTGAATTCGTAATGTATGTATCTTATGCGAAATGCCATTTTCGGAATATCTTCTTCTTGAACTTTCAATTGATGGTACCCAGAGCGTAAATCTATTTTCGAAAAGAAACTCGCTCCTTGCAATTGATCGAATAGGTCGTCAATTCTAGGTAGCGGATATCGATTCTTAATAGTTACTTTGTTCAAGGCACTATAATCGATACACATTCTCATGGAACCATCTTTCTTCTTGATGAATAATATCGGCGCTCCCCAAGGTGATGAGCTTGGACGAATAAATCCTTTCTCTAACAATTCATCCAGTTGTTTCTTCAATTCCTTCATTTCCGTTGGAGCCAAACGATAGGGTGATTTGGCTATTGGAGCTGTTCCAAGCATCAGGTCTATTCTAAATCGACTTCTCGATTGGGTGGAATTCCTGGAAGTTCATCTGGAAAGACGTCGGGAAATTCAGATACTGTAGGTACGTCTTTGATTTCCTTCGGTTTTGATCCTTCCGTCACATAAGCCATGAATGCTAAACATCCTTAGTTTAGCATTTGTTAGCTTTCATCATGGAGATTATGCTAACATGACCAGCGTCTTTGTCGCCCGCGATTTGAATTGTTTGCTGGTCAGGGGCTTGAAGTTCTTTAGTTTTCTTATTGCAAATTATACAGACATGATTTTCGGATAACCAGTCCATACCTAGAACTATATCAAAGCCAGCCAAGGTCATGGGCAGTAATTGTACCTGGATGATGTAGCCTGCCAACAAGATCCTTCCATTTTCTAAGGTTTCAGAAATTTTAAGTATCTCACCACTGACCGTTTCAATGTTTATAGTTTTATTCAATTTTCTTAAAGTTTTGTTTAATAGACTACAAAACTTATAATCTATAAAACTTTGATTAGCACCAGAATCAAATAAAACAATCGCGTAAATGTTATTAACTAAGAACGTATCGGTGATGGTTTCCGGTATGTCTGCGGCCTTCTTGGTGTCAAGTACAAAGACTCGAGCATTCCCTTTCTTCCCATCGTTCTTGGTGCCGCTCCCTCCAGCACCTTCAGTACCTCCACTCCCAGCAACATTCTTTTTAGGAAATTCAAAGCTAAAATGTCCCATCTCCCTGTAGTTTCTAAATTCTTCACAGAAGGTCTCCATGTATTTCTTGAACGTTGACATCTATTAGGATTAGAATAGTAAGAAATATGAAAGAATACCAACCTATCTTATCCCTATATAATAATATAATAAAATAGTGAAACTTATCTCTGATCAAAGCTTAGGTATACTTATATACCTAATTCGCTAAGATCGATGGCTCTGATACCAACCCTGTCACACCCCGACTTTGGGCCTAGGTGTGTAACTCATCAGTTAGTACCTGTTTTGTAAATATATCAGAGTTTAAGGCTGTAAAGCGGAAGACTTGATTAAAATATTATTATATTCATAAGACGGAAATTAAACCCCCGTTAATTTGTACAAAAAGTGTTTGGATGACAAAACTATAATTTAAATTATTTTTAATATTAAACATCCATGTGACCAATCAGATCGTCTAACGGCAACCCATCATCTCCAAACACCTATTCTTCATTACCTGTAAAACATTTATAAAAATACGTCAGCAACATATGCTGGTGAACACGCTGACACAAAACATTTAAATAGTTAGTGATCCCATCGGGTATCTTCTGACCCTGCCCATCATGGCTTAGGAAATAACTAAGCCAAATTTACTATTATAAACATCCAGTCATACTTGAAACCGCTCAACGCTACCGCAGCATCGAGGACTTAGCAACTACCAATTTACACGATATAATCGCCTCCCAGACATTACTAAGGTCTTGCCCAACGTGGAGGAGGCATTAGCAAGTGTGGTGCGGTGTGCCTACCGTCTACCCACATATGTAAGGATCCAAACAAACATATACAATAGCCTGAGGGCTAGCAATTACTTTTGTTTATAAAGTTTTAGGGATATATAATCCCATACAAACATTCAAAGACTTGTTTTATAAAAAGTTGGACGTATTCACCTTTCTTCTTGTTTAGTGTTTCTCGCCGATTTTTCTTGTTACCTCGGACCTATAGTACAAGAATAACATTTTATGAGTACTAGATCAACGATCTAGCTTCAGACCTTTAGTCTGTTTGCATAACCTTTACCTTGACATTTATCTCTTTATAAAATATAAGGACCTCTAGTCCTTTCTTTTGTTAATCCTTTATAAACTACGTTCCTTTTCCATGAAGAAACGTACATTTCAAATTTCTTTTATTATAAGAAATATTTATAAAAATCTTTTTATATAATTGTAACGGCCTAGTTCGATAATAAATAAATAAATAAGATATCGCGAGTTGTTTTAGTTATCGTGTTATATGACGTCATTTAAATCAATTAAATGTTTTAAGATAATGGGTAAGGCTAAGAGATATTAATGGACTTGACAGTGATCTGGGCCTAAAAGCCTTTGGGCTTTGCCTATTTAAACCCCTAAACCCTAATTTCCATCCTTATCCTCATCATTCCATCATCATCACCCAATCATTATCACCACACATACACACACACTAAAATCTCCTGTACACACAATCTGTCTTTCCATACATCCAAGATCTAGTCCAAACACACCAAAAAGTTAGTCGAGCTCAGTTGAAGAAGACATTACAAATAACTACGAGCGGAACCGACTACAGGTGAGTTCTAGCCCCCCTTTTTTTCCTTTAAACGTTTTTGGGGCTGTGTGCATACTCGTATGTGAAAGAATAGATATATGTAATTGTAATTAATTATATATATCTTATAGGGACATGATTACATATTAATTTATTAATATGTATTTAAATGTTTGAATGGTAGTTTATAGAATAGAAAGTGTTAGGGAACAAGCCCTACTAATGTTTGCGTAGAATGTTATATGAATATAAACGAGTATGAATGTTGTGTATAGAAGAATGTGTATACATTCATGCGTAGAGCCTTCGGGCCTCATGCATGCACAATAAGTTAGGATGGCAAATCCCTCTAAATTTATATGGCTCGGTTATGAGAAAGGATAGGAGGCTCGGTTACGAGCAAGGAAGGCTCAATTACGAGCAAGGAAGGCTTGACTATAAGCAAGGATAGGAGGCTCAGTTACGAGCAAGGATAGGAGGCTCAGTTACGAGCAAGGATAGGAGGCTCGGTTACGAGCAAGGATAGGAAGGCTTGGTTCTGAGCAAGGGTAGGAGGCTCGGTCATGAGCAAGGAAGGTTCGGTTATGAGCAAGGATAGGAGGTTCGGTTAGGAGCAAGGATAGTAGGCTCGGTTACGAGCAAGGATAGGAGGTTCGGTTATGAAACGATTGATAGACAGACATAGAGAAAGTAAGTAAAGATTATAGACGACATGTTATGTATAAAAGATGTGATGAATTTACAAATAGTATGTTATGAAATGTAAAGAAACGTTAGAACTCACACAGTGTATAGCTGACTTTTAGTATGCATACAGGTATTGTGATGACGTGGCAAGCTCGAGACGCGTACAAGGCTATCCATATTGAAGATCAGTTAGAGAAAGAAGTTATTTATGTATAAGTTTTAGTTTCCGCTGCAGAATTGTATGTGCTTCCGCTGTATCAAACTAAGTTGATGAGTAAATCCAACACCAAATGTAAGGCTACCGGGAACGGGGCCTTACAAGTTGCTATCAGAGCAAAAGTTTGAGAGATTTAAGCATCCTTACATGCTTAGACTCAAACAGAGAATGGGACCAAAGAAGAAAGATGATATGGATAGCCGTATGCCACTCAAGCAAGCTAAATACGTAAATTTCCTTATATATAACGGAGGGATAAGTAAGAAAGTTATATGAATTGTTAGAGGTAGGATTGCTTGCTTATATTTGAAATGTTTGATTTTCTAACTGCATTAAGTAGAACCAAGAACAAGTAGACTCATGAAAGGAAGTGTATAGGACACGGAAAGTAACGTGAGCAGCTAATCTCAGCTGGCCACTGTTATTACTTGCAGCCTTACTATCCTTGTACTAAATAGTTCTTCACGTGACGATGTTTGTGTTTTTCCTTTAGAATTCAAATGGCTGGTACTAAGACTACTGGACAAGGAGGACCCAAGGGACGCCGTGGTAAGCCACGTGTTAACCAAGTACCCTCTGAAGAACCGATTATTTAGTCTAGTGAAGACAGAAGCCTGGCCATGCGTGAAGAAGAGTATCAGCTCGATCCTGCTATTTAAGCTGCGATTACTCAAGCTGTTGCTGCTGCAGTGAAGAATCTCCAATCAGACAAGTCTACTGAAAGCCATGCTGAGACTGTTGAGAAGACTGGGGAGAGTAGTAAGAAGGACACTAAGACTGAGAATGAGGCATCGAGCGAGGACCGTTCTGTGAAGATGAATGAGGGATAGAGAGGTCGTGGTGGTTACAACTATAGAACCTTCAAGAGTTGTGACCCACCTAAGCAAACTGGCAATGGTGACGCAATCGCTACCCTTCAGTGGATAACCGCAATGGATAAGGTTATCCGCATTAGCGAGTGTCGTCCCGACCAAGCTGTAGGCTTCACTACCCGATCATTTGGTGATGAAGCTATGTTCTGGTTGAAAACTGTTGAACAGAGAAAGACTACTGCTGAAATCAAGGCCATGAGGTGGGATGATCTGAGAGAGATGGTAATGAGGAAGTTTTGTGCTAATACTGAGATTGAAAAGGCTGAGATGAGGTTTCTGAACTTGAAAGCAGGAAAAATGACACACCGTGAGTACACTACCGAATTCAACCGCATGTCCAGGTTAGTACCTAACACGGTGAACACTGAAGCGGAGCGGAATAAGTGTTACATCAGAGGACTTCCGCAGAATGTCCGCTCTCTGGTCAGGACCAGTAAACCTGCCACATTTGACTCTGCCGTCGATCTAGCAGAAATGGTTTACGACGATCTGGCTATGGATGAGGTGTAGGTGGAAGAGAAGAAAGAAAAGAAACCAGTCTCCAAGAAGACGGATACTGAAAGTGATGATCCACCCAAGAAAAAGACAAAAACAAATGAGATTGCTGCTTGTAACAACTGTGGAAAGAAACACTCGGGAGAGTGTAGAATGGGGTCGAACGCATGTTACATATGCGGGAAGATGGGGTACTTCTTTTGGGAATGTAAGAAGGACAACATGTGTTTCAACTGTGGGGACGCTGGTCACAAGGCTTATGAATGCAAGAAGCCCAAAGAAGGAGGGGGAGAAGCGGGGAAGAAGGCGCAGACTTAGAAGTCCCCGGTCAAGGAAGGAAGCTGAAGTAACGAACATTCGAGAAGAGTGAGTTATTTTGTTTAAAGTATTATGTTATGTATGACTTTAAATATTTCGTGCTTACTGTTTAAGTTTAAAACTTAGACTCATGTTTGAATGTGATGATTATGGATTGAATTATGATATGAATGAATCTTTGTGAACGGCAGTCACGTGATGCGTGACCTTAGAATTTAAAGTAAGCGGTAGAGTTAGAATAGGATAATAGAATGCCCCTTAAAGAGACGAGACGAGACTTGCTAAGCTAGGACAAGAAGCATGTCATCGCGGGCTTTATGGGCAAGCTACCTTGAACAGCTAACACTCATGAACACCACTCGGTGTCTGCAAGTTCGAGAGTAAGAAGGATAAACCGATAAGCTTGAAAGCTAGGACGGTTCAAGAAAGAGAGTGAATACTAGGAGCGTTCGTTTTTACAAGGATTAAGCAGGTTTCGGGGACGAAACATTTTTAAGGTCATGACTTTGGTGACAAATATTTGGGGTCATGACTTTGGTGACAGATCAAAAGATTGATTTGGAAATTTAAAATTTGGTTTTGGATTAGATTCAAAGTCAATATTTTTTGTCATGATATTTTTGATTTGATAGAGGTTAAAATTCTAAAAATAACATTTTTTTGCATCTTCGTTTCTTTTAAACTACTAACGGGTTAAAGAAGAATTTGTAAGGCCCCGAACCCCGGGAACCCCACAGTTGGTATTCATACAAAACACTTATGAAAATAATTAAACTTGAAAACGGTTTCTTCCATTAAAACGAACATATCAGAGTGTCAATTTAGCGGAAAACATGAAAAATGAAACAAGTTCCCGAAACCCGGGAATTTTGCCCAAAACCAAATTAAATATAACTTTTATAAGTCATTTGAAATAAAATGTTCATAAACCTTTCTTCATTCCAGTATGCCCTTCACCGTCCAAGTAACTCCGTGCACGTCCAAGCGATAAGGCATCCTCTTCCTAACCTGAAACTCACACTAACATGCACACAAAGTCAGCTTGAGCTGAGTGAGTTCAAGTTTTAAATAAATAATATCAATAGTAAAAATTTTGATAGTCATACCAAAAGTAAAAAAATAAAAGAATGCATCCATTAAATCATCATTACCGAGAACTAAACATTCTCATACATACATATACATAATGTATATATAAACATCCTTTCAAGTACATCCCTATATATATAACAATATATATATATAACATCCACGTATAACATCAGGGTCGAGCAAACGTACAACCCAAACACGTAACATCAACGCATGCAAACACAAAGTAGGAATACGCAACATCAGTAGTCGAAACGACTACAACATCGCCAAATATAGGCCAAGCAATAATGTGTGTGTATATATATATATATATATTTAACATCCCAAGGCCTACCATATACTAGCAAGCCTATATAAAATCGTTTAAAACATTTCATCATGTAAGAAAACACTTAGGTGTGCATGCTAGCCCAAAACTTAAAAAGAGTAAAAGGGGGCATCGTGAACTCACCTGAAATCAATCGAACACCTGCAACGAGCTAGGAAATCCCTAAGTGCACAATCACAAGCAAGGGCCTGTAAATTATACACAACGCGTTACTAAACTAGACCGTAAGAACACTCTTGCTTAATGGGCCGTTCAAGCCCAACACATTGGCCCAAGGCCCAACAACTTGGCCCAAGGCCCAACACTTGGCCCAAGGCCCAACAACTTGGCCCAACGCCCAACAACTTGGCCCAAGGCCCAACACTTGGCCCAAGGCTAATCAAATCGAGTCAAATACGCGCGTAATAAACCTTGAAACCATTTGTTAAACAAATCAGCTCCAAATGGACCAAATTCCCATTTTAAACCTTTTCATTCGTCATAATTATGTCACCCGAGTTGATAGGGTTGACGGTTCCTTTTTACAACTCTCAATTTAACATTTAAACGAAAATTCGCGCACCGCCGACTCGATTGACCAAGCACCAACCAAAACAGCCCCGAGCATCAAAAAAATAATTTTCCCACAGCCCTTAGACTTCCCTAGGGCCATACAAACTAATTCGGTTGGTCATCCAACCGATTAACGCATCAAACTCAACAATTTGCAATTCTACGCCCGATAAACCCTAGTTTTCAAACTAAAATCGATTGACCGACCTAAACACCTCCAATGACCACGAAATTTTAATATGATATAAATGTCATACCTGGGAATCTTTCTACACCAGAAACTCTAATTTTTATCCACGGGAAGTGGGTCAATTACACCTTGGCCGAAAACCTGTCCAACGAAAAGTTTCGGCAAAATTGAGCATCAAAACGATTAGGGGTGAAAAAAAAGAGTGTTGGGGATCGTAGTACATACCTTGAACTACTTCTAGGATCTTGGATCGATCAAAAAGTCAAAGCAACAAAGGGGGGGCTGGTCCTCTTGGCCGATCGCAGCTGCGGCTGCTAGGGTTTAGTTTTTTTTTTTTTTATTAGGTTATATTATAAAACATTTTCATTCTAGCCCCCGGAATTTAATAATAATGCAACTTGGAAGAAATGTTAAGTGATTAGACGTACCGGGAGGACGTAAAGGCTTCCGAGAAACGTCGGATAAATCCCAAGAATTATACATACTCTACAATCTTTAATTCTTGAAACCGGAATTAACGGGCGTTACAGAATTAATTCGTGCAAAAGTTTGAAGAGATACATATGTTAGTCTATTTAGGTTATATGTTAGCTCACAATAATATCTCATTGTACGCATAATTTGTCTGGGTTTTTAGAATTTGTGACATGACGTGGTGATATACGCCACAAGAAAAAAAACTGTAATAATATCGTCGATTTACAAAAGTTTAATATGATTTATAGTTCAAATGTAATTTGGGGATATTCATGTTTATTGAACATTTCATATATCTTAAATTTCTTATTACTTATATAATTTAAATTGTTAAACACGGGTAGCTAAGCTAGTTTAAGTATAAACTATGGGGTTATGATGTATACAATTACACAAGTGTGTTTATTGGTTCAGGAAAATAATTACAACTTTGAACCTTTATCTTTACCCTTGTATTCCTTTGATTTTAATTGAAATCAATTTTCCACCAACGATTTTCTAGTGACCGTAACTTTTACGTTAATATGTTTTTTTAAAAATTGCACCATAAAAATGAGCAGTTTATTGTCTTTAATTTGGGTATCGTATTGCTATAGTCTTTTTCAATTAAAAAATTAACACGTTACATATGGGCGTTCACAATTCGGTTTTTAACGGTTTCTAAGTTAAATCGTGAGCCAAACCGTTGGTTTGATTTTTTTATCTTTGAAAACCGAAACTGAAGCCGTTGAAAATTTAAACTAAATCATTACTAACGGCTTGGTTTCACGCATTGATCAGTTCAATAATAAGTTTACAGTCCTGTCCGGTTTTATATGACCAATAATCGGTGTGAACCGTAAACCAAACCGTTTGCTATGGTTTGAACATTCAGAAACCGACTGACTAAAAGTGGTGATTGGTTTAAACGTTTTCAAGGTTTCAAACGAACCTTAAACATCCATAATTGTTACATGATTAATAGGATTTTTTTGTATCCCGCCATCGTTTGGGCATCTTTCTAGTATAAAATAGATTCATTGCACCATTTTGAATTTTTTTTAAAAGACCCAAATGGCAATCTTTTTTCGACCTGGACCCAGTTTGACTTAAATCCATTTCGACTTGTTACCTGAACCAATTTGACATGTTCGGTTTTACCAAATTTAATGGTATTAGATTTTTTGTAAGTTATGAAATTAATACATATACTCTATTTTGTATGTATTTCACTAATTTTTTTTAACTATGACAATCATCATTTCAGTAAAGTACGAGAGGTTTTAAATGCTTTTCAAGTTCAATGTATTTTAGGTTGTTGAAGACACAACAAAAGATGTGGGATCTCACATTTCATTAGGAAACCGCCAGAATAGTATGGGAGCTTATAGATATTGTCAAAAGATAATGAACTTTTAGTAACTTAGGGGTATTCATCTATTTGGTTTTTAGTTTGGATTTAAACTTTCCAAATTTGATTCGGTTTAATTTTTTATTTTAATTGAAAATTTTTCAAACCGAAATGGTAAACATCCTTAAGGTATCATATTTCATAATATTCATCCTCGATACTGACAAAAACAATATCCCTACACGAATAAAAGGTTTTAAGAATTTTGATTTTTTTAACGGCCAATAAATAAAACTCAGCTATTCGGGGTAACCCAATGGTAAAATACAACCGTGTACGCCCACGATCGCTGTTGTGAATGGAAAACAAAATTGGTTTATGGTCATTGATTGAGGTGTTTTGATATATCTTTTACGAAGAGAACATTACAATAAATAGAAAAGGCTTCAAACTAACAATGGAAATGTAATAATAAAAGGATGTGAATCATTTGATTGATCTCTTACTAACGGCTCTAAAATGGGCTGTAAATTGGTTATAGAAATCTTCCAAGAAAGGAAAAATGGTATTACTGTTGATCCTTGATTTATTATATTGTTCTAACACTCCCCCTCAAGTTAAGTAGTGGGGTTTCTGATACTTAACTTGTCAAGACAATTGCTGAATATTCTTCCGTTGACGGCCTTTGTTAATATATCTGCTAGTTGGTCTTCTGATCGGACAAATGGTAGTTCTATAATTCCTGCTTCGAGTTTTTCTTTGATGATGTTCCTATCAACTTCCACATGTTTCATACAATCATGTTGAACTGGATTTTCTGAAATCTGTATTGCAGCTTTGTTGTCACACATGATCTTACGGGCTTCGGTTTGAAGGAACCCAATTTCTGTTATAAGTTTACGTATCCATAGAACTTCTGCCACGGCCCGTGCAATTCCTCTAAATTCTGCTACGGCACTAGATAATGCTACTACTTTTTGTTTTTTGCTTCTCCATGTAACTAAATTTCCACCAACTAGTGTGAAGTACCCTGCTGTTGATCTTGCATCATCTTTGTCCCCTCCTAGTCTGCATCAGTGTATATTTGGATTTTTAGGTGTTTGTTTGGTTGAAAGAGAACCCCATGACTTGTTGTCCCTTTGAGATATCTAATAATTCTCCATATTACTTCCATGTGAGTGACTTGGGGTTGGTGCATGAATTTGCTAACTACCCCTACTGCATATGCAATGTCTGGACGAGTGTGCGAGAGGTATATCAATTTTCCTACCAAGCGTTGGTATATTTCTTTGTCTGCCAATTCCCCTCCTTCTTCCATATGGAGTTTATGATTTACCATCATTGGTGTGTCAGCCGGTTTGCAGTCGATCATTCCTGTCTCGGCAAATAGATCGAGTATATATTTTCTTTGACATATAAAGATGCCCCTTTTAGACCTTAGTACTTCAATTCCAAGAAAGTACGTTAGTCTTCCTAGATCCTTCATTTCGAATTCTGTGAACAGGTTTACCTTTAATTTCTTCATTTCTTCCTCATCGTTCCCTGTAATAATCATGTCATCAACATATATAATTAAACAAGTTACAAAGTTACCTCTATTTTTAAGGAAGAGGGTATGATCGGAATTGCTTTCTCGAAAACCATATCCCTTCATTGCTAAAGTGAATCTGCCGAACCAAACTCTAGGAGATTGTTTAAGCCCATAGATAGTTTTTTTCAAACGACATATCTCATTTACTTTGAAATTTTTTCGTGAACCCATGTGGAACTTCCATGTAGACTTCTTCTTTTAGTTCCCCATGAAGGAAGGCATTCTTAACATCAAATTGTTGAAGAGGCCATCCTTTATTGGCAGCGACCGAAAAAAGAACCCTGATTGTGTCAATCTTGGCTACCGGAGAGAATGTTTCTTTGTAGTCAATCCCATACGTTTGGGTATAGCCTTTAGCCACCAACCGAGCTTTGTATCTTTCAATGGTTCCGTCTAGTTTGTGTTTAATCGTGAAGACCCATCGACATCCTACGGGTTTTTTTTCCCTCTGACGGTTACATTTTTCCCATGTACCATTTTTTATCAATGCCTTCATCTCCGTTTCCATGGCATCCTTCCAATTCTTGGATTTTAAGGCTTGTTCTACAGAGTTTGGAATTTGTTCAGCGTATAAGGAGGCGTTAAAGGCTTTGGCTTCTTTAGATCGGTTTTCTTCATTTATGTTTGCTATGGGGTATCTGGAAGATTTGGATTGTTTCTCCGAGGAGTATCTTTTTGCAGGTATTCCTCTATTGACTCTTGGTGGGAGGATATATTTCTCGGTTGTTTCTTCTTGTCTTGTTTCTTCTTGTATAGGTTCTTGTTCCTCCTACACAGTTTCCTGTACTATTTCCTGCATTGTTTGTTTTTCTTCTAATACATGATTGTTAGAAATATCAACATTTTCAGGAGTTATATTTTCAGGTATTTGAGATTCATTTATTCTAGAGGTATGGTCAGGAGCATTTAGGTCTAAAACACTGATTGAAGGTCCACCGGGTTGATGTCAGGTCGGTGACTCACTTTGGGGACTAAGATTGATTTCTTCAGATGATGAGACCCATTTTGGAACCCATTTTAACTAACTTACGGTGTCATGCTCGTTATCCCCCTCACTACTTTGTTGAGAGGTATAAAAGAACTCTGTTTCAAGAAAGTCACAGTTCATGGTAGTGTATATGTGACGTTTTGTTGGGCTATAACATCGGTACCCCTTTTGGTTGACCCCATAGCCTACAAAAACACATTTTTCAGAACATAGGTTAAGTTTGCTTAGATTGATTTTAGGTATGTGGACAAAAACCGAACACCCAAATATTCGTGGTTGAAGGGTAAGGGGTGGTGGTAATTTGGTGAATTCTGAAAGGGCTTGAAGAGGATTTTTTAGGTCAAGGGCCTTTGTTGGTAATCTATTGATAAGGTATGTAGCGGTAGCAAGAGCTTCTAGCCAGAAAGATTTTGGAACATGGGATTCGATCAAAGGAGCTCGGGTTATTTCTAGTAAATACGATTTTTTCGTTCGATGGTGCCGTTTTGTTCGGGAGTGTGGGAGCATGATGTTTGGTGAATAATTCCTTTAGTTTCGCAAAATTGTTTCATAGAATCGTTAACGAATCCCCCCCCCCAATTATCGGACCGAAGAACTTGAATATTTGTTTTAAATTGTGTTTGTATCATGGTGTAAAACATAGTAAAATTATCAAAAACTTCAGATTTATTTTTTAGAAAATAGATCCATGTCATACGAGTGCAATCATCAACAAATGAAACAAAAAAAAACGAAAGTGTTGCCCACCGATAATTTTTGCCGGTCCCCAAACGTCTGAATGAATAAGAGAAAAAGGTAAATCAACTTTTGTGTTGTTCGGTTTAAATGTATGTCTATGGCTTTTCGCCATGACACATGTTTCACAACTTAATGTTTTATTACTTGGAAATAGTTTTGGAAATAATATATTCAAATAACCAATAGATGGATGCCCCAATCTGCTATACCACAATCAAGCTTCTCTATTTATTGTTTCATGGGCTAACATTACAGTACCATGGTGAGTTACTTCTTCCATATAATACAACCCATTATGTCCAGTTCCACGCCCAATAATCGATCCCGTCCTAATATTTTGTAAGATACAGAAGGTTGGGTGCATTAAAACTGTGCAATTTAATTCCTTCGTCACATGACTAATAGATAATAGTTTATGTGACAATGAAGGAACGTAAAGGCAATTTGAAAGTTTTAATGTGGGTGAAATTTCAATAGTCCCCCCTCCCATAACGGGAACTATTCCCCCATTCGCGGTTTTTATGTGTTTAATTTTAGGATTTGAATTTGAAATTATGTCAAATAATTCGAATGTCATGGTGTCAGTAGCACCACAATCAAAATCCACGATTTATCTAACTTTTCACACGTTTCAGCCATGTTAACTTCTCCTATATTTTCGTTTGGGTTGTTTTTGTAAAAAATAGAATCCTCGTTTTTAACTTTTTGACCGGTATCAAACATAATAGGAGTTTTAGGGGAGTTTTCAGAATTATTAGTTAATTCAAGGGGTTCATTGAGTTTTTTTAGAACTAATGGATCAATAAAACTAGTATTGCAAATAAGGGGCCTGAGAGTAGTCTCTCAAACCCAATACCTGTGTTGAACTCCATCTGCTCTATGCTTTCTTCTTCTCCGGCAGCCGCCATGTCTCCGAAGATACCTGTTGTATCATTATGGTTGTTGTTTCCGGTGACCCCTGAGTCGCCGACGGCAGCCGCGAATTTTTCCACCCCTTTATTTCCTTTCTTCTGCCCGTCATTCCACCAATCCGAGAATCCGACGAGTTTAAAACATTAATCTCTGGTATGTTTTGACATCCCACAGTGAGTACACTTTAATTTTGTCTTATCGATTGATGATGAACTGTTCAAATTTTGGATTGTGAGTTCATCACTGGTATTACTATTCCCACTCATGTTTTGGATTACAGGATGAATGATTTTTTTTTATTTATTTTTTTTTTTGAGAGAGAGAGAGATAGAGAGTGTTGAACCGGTTTATGAACAAGGTGGCTGAACTACACTCTTTCTCTCACAAATCCACAACTTTCTCTCAACATAATATGGGTTTTAAAAAACAACAGATTCGAAGGTTCTATTCCGGCAGCGGCAACTGTAAATCTCTCCCTCTAAACAAAAAACAAAAAAAAACAGCAGCGAACTAAGGTTACTGTGACGGTGGTCGGAGGTTGTTCGGAGGGATGATTGTAGGTGGTGAATCTTTGAGCAGATTGAATCAAAGATCACAAACTCTGCTTTGATACCATATTGTGAATGGAAAACAAAATTGGTTTATGGTTATTGATTGAGTTGTTTTGATATATCTTTTACAAAGAGAACATTACAATAAATAGAAAATGCTTCAAACTAATAATGGAAATGTAATAATAAAAGGATGTGAATCATTTGATTGATCTCTTGCAAACGGCTCTAAAATGGGCTGTAAATTGGTTAAAGAAATCTTCCAAGAAAGGAAATGGTATTACTGTTGATCCTTGATTTATTATATTGTTCTAACAATCGCCCATAACGCTTGTTAGCCAAGCCCACCATATCGGTTTTAGGGGGGAAACTCACCACCGAAAGCCCTCTGTGGTAAAACCAGGTTGAAAACGGATTCAAACTTGATACCTTTCAGCCTCCGGCACAAGTTTTCATTTTCTCTCCGACGACAGTTGAGCTAATAAACTAAATTGCTTTCTCTATGTCAAGAGTTATGCAATATATAATTTCTAAAATACATTAGTTACACTAGTCGTCCATTATTCCATTGATTAATTATGATCATGGTCCCTTGAGTAGATGTTAATTTAGATGTTCCATTAAGTGCACATGTTTTACGGATGAGTGCATATTCGACACCTCATCCCAAATAACACATCTATTTTGTTTCTAAATTCTAAATAATTTTAAATTAATATTATTTCTTTGAATAATTTCATATTAATTGATAAAAAAAAAGAAAAAAAAAAGACGTAAGATCTTGGCACTCTGAGTCTGTAGATCCACGCTACAGAAGGGTTCACATTACTTGAGCAGGGATGAAAGCTAGAGGTGAAAGTTATTTTAAATAGTGTCTAATGGCTGAAGTTAAAGAGAAGTACGTATTAAGTGGCCAGCATGTATGCAATGGGATTTTAACTAGCCCACCCATTAACAATGATATAATGGTTTTAGCTTGGTTTTGTCAAGCTCCCTCCCCCCGCTCCTCCCCAAATTGTTGCATGTTCTTCCCCCTTAACGCTCATTAAGGCAATGGCGTAGGAGAGCTTGGCGCCTCCCTCTTGGTCACAAAGCGGTTTTGCCGCCCTTCTTTCTTAACTTCACTTGGCGGTCGGTTGGCACTCCTTCGTGGCATCATTACACATAAAATTGTAGGTTTTTCAATCTTTATAGAAAAGAAAGAAATATTAAAGAGCCAAAATGTGAGGAAAAGAATTTTAACCACAACTACGTATTCAATTTTTTTTAAGTTAACAAACATAGGTGTTATAAAAGAAAATCAAATTATACTTAAAATAATTAGTTAAGTCGTATATTATTTGAAGTATAAGGATGAAAGTAAAGAATAAAAATAAAAAGTTAAGAATAAATGAACTACTCATTTTTTTGGAACGACCAACTAAGTAGCGCCGGATACTCCGTAGGCGGCCCCCATTGGCTAAAGGTAGCCCAAGCCGGCCACGAGTCCGGACGGACGGAGCCCCTAGCGGTCCACCTATTGAGGGATTCCCCGGATAAAACCCGAACCCCACGCCCGCCAAACGGCACGACAGCGAGGAGCCGGTAAAACCGGGTGAGAACAGGACTCGAACCCTAACAAGCCAGGGTCATCCCTCATATCTCCTATAAATAAACTACTCATGACTTGCTACGTGGACCAACAAAATTAAACCACTATTCATGCAATCTTATAAATGTTATATATAGAATTTGTGGGTTTCATTAAGTTAAATAAAGTTGTGGTTTAGTTATATTGATCACATATAACTCAATTAAAATGAACCGTTACGTTGACAAGTCTTGTGAGCCGGTGGAAGAAGTTGTGCGATTAGTAGACTACGATTTTCTACGAAAAGGATTAACTAAATAAAGGGTTAGCATGAAGACTTACATAATGTTTACATATCCGGTTATCTCCTTAGACAGAGATAAATGTGGTTATACTTAGCATTATCACCTATAAATGGTTATATGTAGTCGGAATGAAGAAAACAAGTATAGCATGGCTAAAATGATCCAACCTTGAAGTAAAGGGAGCAAACTTAAAATTTGTGAAGTTAAGTTTTAAGGAGGTTTTGTAAAGAGACTTAAAAATTGCTAATAACGTTTGGTGTTACAAGACATAAAATCACCATGCAAGTGGGTGCTAGAGTGTACTATGAAAGATGAGGATTTTCATCATCAAATTTTAGAAAAGTTCTTTTTTTCCATTTTGGCCTTGAAGTTTTAACATTGTTTTTCACACTTCTTCTAACTTTTTTTTCACACTCTTACAAATTATTTTCTTTTATTTTCAACTCTTTAAATTAGTAAGGATGAATCACACCCCCCCCCCCAACTTTTATTAAATAAAAAATAGCTCGGGCTAGAAAAGAAACAAAAACAATTACAAGACAGGAAGGGAATTTTTAATCTAATCAGACCAACTAACGATAAATTTAGTATATCTGTTTCTTATCTACTAAACGAGTAAATAAGAAGAGAGTCAAAAATAAGATTTTTTTCTTATTTCTTTCTAAGAAAAAACGACTTTGTTCCTGTATTTTCAAATGGCCCACCACGCTGATAATACCATATTGTGAACTAGTTTTCTCTTTTTGTCGATAGCAGTTAACGAATCAAGCCAAATCGTTACCCAAGATATAGCATGACAATCTTGAATGCAGACCAAATCAAAGCTATTTGTAAGTGACTATCCAAACTCTAGTCGCAATCCCACACTCACCAAATAATTGATTCGTAGACTCTTCCAAATTAGAACAAAAAGGGCAAAGAGCCGAAGGAACATCTATTCCTTTGCTCCCTACGTTTGTTCGAGTAGGAATACGATTATTTTAGATCCACCAACCCAAAATGTTTACTTTTATTGGCACCAACCAGGTCCATCGAGTTGCCGTTCCACCCTGAGGAAGAATCATGTAATAGATATGCTTTAAATTGATCTGGCCGAGAATGAATCGTCCACAACGAAATCCTAAACCCATGAGTCTCGGTTACTATTCAGCTCGACCTGAGACAAATCCTTCACTAATAACTCAAATTGCTCTTGGTCTACTCCTCCCCTAATCGACCTCCGTCACATTTTGTTTTGGAGTTTGATGAGAATTATCGTTGCACTTCATATTTTTTGTTTAAACTTGGTTCATTTCAATTTCTTTGTGAAATTGCAATTCGATAAAAATCTTAATGGTTGTTATTTAGATATTAATGGTTACACATTTTATGTGGGTTCATACTCCGGTTGTTGGCTATGGCTTTTTTTTTCAGAATGGCAAATTTATTTAAAAAAATTATCTAGTAAGCAACTAGATATGACGAAAACAATAATACAAAACGACCCATAGAAAATGTTTATCAAAATTTGTATACAACCAAAGTCTTGATTAGGGAATTTTTAGATTAGCTTTATCTGTTTTTATAATTTTGTATACCGAATTTCCATTGGCTTCACGTTTTCTGAAGTTTTTCTAACTATGAGTCTAAACATAAACGTCAGCCACGTGACGCTGTGGAGGGCTTCGAAGCCCCTACC
The DNA here is from genome assembly GCF_021521415.1 of Bidens hawaiensis. Taxonomy (NCBI): domain Eukaryota; kingdom Viridiplantae; phylum Streptophyta; class Magnoliopsida; order Asterales; family Asteraceae; genus Bidens; species Bidens hawaiensis. The sequence goes on along the minus strand of NW_027492221.1, from coordinate 11,736 downwards.
ATAAAGATCAGTCTTATTAGTTCATATCTTCATGAAGACTTGTCTATTTAATAAGTAACTGAATCTAAACATAAACTTTCTTTGCCAATAATCTTTTGTAGTTGGGAGGGATGTACATTGTAATTTGCCCATGAGAGGAAACAATTTATTATTGTGTTATATGTTTTGCTTTTCTATAATTATGGATTGTATCATATAGTAAAGCATAACATAACCACCCATATACCTACAACGTACCTCTTTGGCATTGTGTACATCTTGTGAGTCCTTAGTGTGTGCCCATCGTAGTTCTAAGTAAACCCCGACACGTTTAAAGAAATGTATTTACATTAGGGCTAATCTAAAAATAAAGGTGTTAAATTGTTGTGGATGGTGATGCTTTTGAGTTGTTGATGGGTTGCTTTTACATAGTTAAGGTTGCACACCAATGAAAATATTCAACAACACCAAAAACCAATTAAACAAGAACAACACGTCAACAAGCCAAAGTATACACAAGCCGAGATAACCAAACTATGAAAGTGATCGAAAAAAGCAATTATCGTTAGTGACTACTAATAAGGACCTATGATGCATTTAACAAAGTTAAAGAGCTAAATTTGTAAAACTTGACTTTGCGTACCCAAAATGTAACTTTTTATATGAAAAAAAAATACTAATAGGCAGCCGTAAGCACTAAAATAAATATGTTGCAAAGCTCTAAAGACGTCCACTACTCTTACCCAAAGGGAATCATCCCCTATTACTTTGCTCTTATATATTATTAGTATTTCAATATTTGTACACAAAAGATACAAACAACAATTACAATACTCTCATCGATTCCTCTCTTTCTTCTTCTTCTCTCTCTCTCCCCGAATCTGCTCTCCTTAGGCTAAAGTTTCTTACTCTTTTATATTATCATCTCGGATCGAAGACTGACTTCCCGAAAACCGACAGGGAGTTTTGTTATGATGGGTGTGACCAACAGGTGTTCACATACGTCCCATATCACCGAAATCATCATCACCAGCTTCTTCCGTCACAAGATTTAAACAAACTCTATCATATCGCAAATAATAATTCATATAACAAGATTAAGTTTTCCTTATTCCAAAATCAGCATCACGTTTGCATATGTAATACATAAAATAATGACTGCTTGAGTAGTAATAATAATAATATATACCCAAGTTGTGGCGGGTAATATTATTATATTGGTGACATGGCAGCTCGGAGCTATCTCTTTGGTGGTGATTCTGGTGGTGATGGTGGCTCAGGTTTTAACTCTGGTATGCTAACAAATAAGAGGGTGTTACCTACTTCTTCTAAGCCTCTTGATTCCTTTTTTGTCTCTGGATCCTCTCATTCTTTTGTAGGTAATTATAATTTATAAATAACCACTTATATTTCTTGATTATTTTCTTGATGTCTTTATATTTGCATTTTTAGATCATATAATGTTACATAATATGCCAAGATTTCATTTGGGTGTTCCTTAAAAGAATTTGTGTTGATGAAATCAAGAAGCTTTTTGTCCATCTAGAAAGCACATGGGCTTAAATATTTATGGTTGACTTATATATCTTGATATCTTTAGTTTTGCAATTTTAGATAATATACTGTTATATTATAATACATGCTAAGATTTCATTTGGGTGAATGTAAAAACAATTAATTAATTTAGTGTTTAGTTCTGGGTTTTCCTTAAAACAATTTGTTTTAATGAAAGCAAGAAGCTTTTTGTTCATCAAGAAAACACATAATATGACTTTTGTAACCATAACATAATTTGACTCAAAAAGAATGTTCTCATGATCATCTTGTTAACTCACCAGGGTCCAGATCAATGGTTAGTTTTGAGGATAAAAGAAACGGCTCAAGTAGCTCGTTTTTTAGGGCATTTGATCAGGAAGACAATGGGGATGATGAATATGATGATTACTTTCACCATCCAGAGAAAAAAAGACGACTCAAAGCCGATCAAGTTATGTTTCTGGAGAAAAGTTTCGAGACAGAAAACAAACTCGAACCCGAAAGAAAGATTCAGCTAGCCAAAGAACTTGGGTTGCAGCCTAGACAGATTGCAATCTGGTTCCAGAACCGTCGGGCTCGGTCGAAAACAAAACAGCTCGAGAAAGACTATAATCTTCTCCAAGAAAGTTACAACCAACTCAAGGCAAATTATGAGAGTCTACTTCAAGAAAAGGAAAAACTAAAATCCGAGGTAATTATATCTAGGGCATACCCGAGAATACCCGAAAATCCAAGACACCAAGAAAAAAACATGGGCCCTAAAATATATATCTTTTTTAAATACATATTTTTAAAATTTTATAAATTTTGGCCTTGAGAGAGCGATCCCACCTTGCCCGCCATGTGGGCCGGCCCTGATAATTCATATCCTTACATTTTGTGAACTTAAGGTAAAAATGTAATCTTTACAAACGATTAATTTTTAGGTTCATGATTTAAGTGAGAAGTTAAATCTGCAAGAAACCGATAAGGAAACCTCGGATTCATCGAGTACTAAAAGCCCATCTGAGCCACTACAGCAAGAACAAGTTGCGGACTGTGTGAACGATGAAGATGTAACCAGGGCCTCAAATGTTGGTGATTCCTCTTGTTTGTTTGAACAAGATCAAAGTGATGAATCTTTAGATGAAGAGGATAATTTTGGGAAGATGTTTGTAACTCCGGTTAGTGGTTGCATGCTGCCAAAGATTGAAGATGGAGACTACCCGGAATTGGATGTTGTGAATTCTTGTTACCTTGGGTTCCATGGTCATGATCATGATGGTAATGTAGACCAGTCATTTGGTTTTTGGCCTTACTGAGTTAACTCAGAGGCTAAGTTAAGTAATTATGTAAGTTTTATTGTTGTTATATATTCTTCGTGAAAGATATCAAGAATGATGTAGAAAGGAATAAAGTCCCAACTTGTTACACCCTCCATATATCCATGAGTGGTGATGTTGGTTTTGTTTTTTCTTTTTCTTTATGTATTTTCGTTATGGAAATCAGTAATAAATCCATGTAAGCAACTATTTTGTTTATTTAATGTTATGGATCTAAAAGTTTTCATTTTTGTATTAAGAACAATCATCACAATCAACCTTCACAAATCTTCAATCAACTCCACCTTAAATTTCAGGCGTCCCTAAAAATACTTATTTTCTTTCATAACAACAAACTTTCATAAACCACCACACATTCACATCATCTCTTACTTCAATAGTTAATTTAGTTTTTATATAGTCAAGCTACTATTATTATAATTTTTTAATATAATTTCAATAGTTAGTTTAGTTTTTATATAGTCAAGCTACTATTATTATAATTTTTAAATATAATTGTTTAAAGGCTTTTGTGTTTTTAAAAGGTTAAGCTTTTTTATTATTTAACCTTGTGACCATTTGAATTTAGGGCCTACACTACACCGGCACGCCTCATTCATTTATCCAGACCTTGTTTTCAGACTTGAAGCCTACAATGGTCTCGTCTGTAGCTCTCTCGTGCGCCTCCTTCCACAGTTCCAGACTACACTCTCAAACAGATCATTGTGTTTATATTATGTTTTCACCTTTTAGTATAGAATGTTCCATTGCCTCTAAACGTGGAATGGTTGGGAGGAGTTGATCATGGGGGAGACCAATCATGGGAGGTGTGGAAAAGAAGCAATTTGATCTTTTATTGGTGAAGATTTCTTAGATCGAGTTCTTTAATCATCCCGATTCGTGGTTTTGGGATTTTGATGTAGATAATAAGTTTTCAGTCAAAACTATTAGGAACCATATTGAAGCCATGACATTACCTAATTGCGGCTCTATAACGTGGTGAAATAGATTGGTTCCCGTAAAAGTAAACATTTTGGGTTGGCACATTTATCATAATCGGATGCCTTTATGAACCAATTTAGTGAATAAGGGTATAGATGTCCCTTCGGTTCTTTATCCTTTTTGCCTTAACTCGGAGTCATGTTTTTGGTGCATGTGGGGTAGCGACTAGAGTATGGAGCAATATACGTAAGTGGCTTGATTTGCCTTTGATACAATACTTTTCTGTTTTGAGGATCTTGATATGGCTCAATACGCTTTCAGTTAATAGTAAGAAGCAAAAACTAATTCATGGTATTCTCTCCACGTGCTGGATCATCTGGAGGGCTCGAATGAAGTTGTTTTTCAAACAGAAGTTAGTAGAAAAGACCTTATGTTCGACTCTCTTCTTATTTATTCGTTTTCATGGATTACAAATAGAGATTGTAAAAATACTATCAGTTGGACCGAGTGGCTTAAAAATCTCCTTGTTGTAATGTAACTATTTTGATATTGTTTCTAGCTTTTGCTGGTTTTGGTTAATAAAAGCTATTCTAAAAAAAAGTATAGAATTATGTTATATTTGTTTCATCGTGTCCATATAGTCTTTAGAACAATACACCGCTATTGGAGTGAGGTTTGCATTTCTCAATGATAGAACCATGCCAAATAGATAAGAGAGATTCTGAGTCTACTACATAAACATAGTCAAGAATGATAAATGGTAATTAACGAACAACTTAGAAATAACCGACTTATATTATAACCAAAAAATATAGCTCAAAAAACTGATTACAATATCTTTGGTAGTGATGGTGGTGATTGTTGTGTTTGTTGTTGTGTTGTGATGTTTTCTCTAACACTAACTTTGTACATGCATTTATACTAGTAATCCAACTTGGTCCCCAAGCATAATATGTGTCCACCACTCAACTTGGCCACCAAGGTGAACTTGGGCAACAAGGTGAACTTGGCCACCAAGCAAATGGAAGAATGTTTCATAATACCCCTTAGACTTTAACCGGCTTGTTAAAATCTCTTAGGCCCGGTTCACCGACTTGTGACCCAGAATAGAAATAAATCCAACATTCACCCCCCTTAATTTCTGATTCGGATTAGAAAGGTCTTCAACTCCAAGTAACTCGTGCATCTCCGTGAACTTGATTCTTGCGAGTGCTTTAGTGAGGATATTGGCTTGTTGCTCTTTCCCGCTAATGTGCTCAACATCAACCTCGCCGTCGTTGTAGCAATCTTGGATGAAATGAAAACGAGATTTTATGTGCTTTGTTCGATTGTGAAAAACCGGATTTTTCACAAGGGCTATTGCGGACGTGTTATCAACTTTCAACACAACTTGCTGCAACGCTTCTCCAGTCAACTCGCTCAACAACTCTCAGAGCCATACAGCTTGACATGCGGCTGCTGACGCCGCCATGTACTCGGCTTCACATGATGAGAGTGCAACTGTCGCTTTCTTTTGTGAGCACCATGTAATTGGAGATTGCCCGTAATAAAACACGTGGCCAGTGGTACTTCTACCATCATCCTCATCTATGTTGTGACTACTATCACTATAACTGACAAGTTGTTAAGACCCGTTCATTCCATACTTGATCCCGTAACTCGTCGTTTTCTTCAAATATCTCAATAGGTGTCTTATTGCCATACCATGAGATTCTCGTAGACTTTGCATGTATCGACTAACAATACCCGTGGAATATGCCATATCCGGACGAGTGTGTAATAAATACCATAAGCAACCTACCGCCTTTCGATACTCGGTTGCATCGAGTTCGACTTCGTTTTCGGCTTTCGAGTATTTCACACCATGATCCATCAGGACTTGAGATGGATTGCAGTTTTGCATACCAGTCTCCATCAGAATTCATTTGGCGTATCATTCTTGTGTAATTACTATCCCGTCCTCTCGTTGAAATACTTCGATTCCAAGATAGTAGGTTAACTTCCCGAGATCCGACATCTCAAACTTGGTCGCCATACCCTTCTTGAAATCGGAAATTATACCCGAGCTTGTACCTATCACAAAGAAATCATCCACATACACAGCTACGATCAAAAAATGTTTCCCATCCGTCTTTCGGTAAACCGATTGTTCCTTGGAACATTTTTTAAACTTCATGTCTCGTAGGATGTTATCAAGCTTTGTATTCCAAGCTCGGGGAGCTTGCCTTAACCCGTACAAGGCCTTTGACAACTTGTAAACTTTTGCCTCCTCGCCTTTTTTCTCGTATCCTTCGGGTTGTGAAACAAACACGACTTCTTTCAATTCACCATGCAAGAAAGCCGTTTTTACATCAAGATGGTGGATTTCCCACCCGTTAGATGCGGCTAATGCGATTAGTAGCCGAACAGTTTCAATTCGGGCTACCGGAGTGAGAACATCATCAAAGTCAATCCCGGGTTGTTGCACGTAACCCTTTGCAACCAACCGAGCTTTATACTTGTTTATTGTTCCGTCCGCATTTCGTTTAATTTTGAACACCAACTTCAACCTGATACATTTTGCACCCTTTGGAAGTTCAACTAACTTCCATGTATTATTCTTGTTTATCGAATCGATCTCGGTATTCATAGCACGAACCCATTCTTGGTTCGAATTAGCCTCAAAATAGCTACTCGGTTCACCACTTGCTGTAAGAAGTAATTGCTCATAGTCAGAGTCAACATGTAACACATAATTTTCTTGCAATCTTCTTGGTAAAACCGAGACTCGGGTTGAACGTCTTAGACCCGTTTGGGTCTCATTTTCACCTGAATGGACCTGTGACCCATTACTCATCGACTGAACTTGAGTGTGGGCTGAGGAATTAGGCCCGATATGGCTCTGTTCGGTTGAGTCGTTGGACTCAGGTTGAACTGATGATGCAAGTTCAAAACTTGGGCTACCCGGTTCGCTTCCCGAAGTTTCCTCAATAGTGGGCTCGATTTGACCAGTTCCATTATCAACTGCAACCCCCCCCCCCCCCAACAATAGAAAACATACCCGGCTCGTAGTCATTCTTCTCGACTTTCTTTACCCAATTCCACCCTTTGTTTTCGTCAAACACAACGTCCCGGCTAACAACTATTTTTCGGGTGTTCGGATCGAAGAGACGGTATGCTTTTGAACCCATCTCCGACCTAAGATAAACGAGTTGTCTTGACCTGTCATCAAGTTTCTTTAGATGTACACTATCAACTTTAGCATACGCCACGCATCCAAATACTCGAACGTGTTCAATAATCGGTTTCTTTTTCTTGAACCGTTCATATGGAGTTTGATCAACCAAAGCCCGGGTTGGGACCCAATTGATTAAAAAGATTGAATGCTAGACCGCTTCTCCCCACATATAATTGGGTACATGCATCGCCTTTAGAATACTCCGCACCATCCCCATTAAAGTTCGGTTTCGCCTTTCTACCACGACATTTTTTGTGGCGTGTACGGGGCGGTTAAATGCCAAATAATTCCACTTTCATCGCAGAACCGATTGAAATCACGTGAAGCGAATTCTCCTCCCCTATCCGCTCGGAGAGTTTTCATTGTTAAACCCGCCTTCGTCTCGATTAGGGCTTTAAACCTCTTAAAACTTTCAAACGCTTCACCCTTTTCTTTCAATAAAAACGTCCACATATATCATGAGTAATCGTCTATAACAACAAAGACATACCTATTACCCGAGATAGTGGATGGGGTTATTGGACCGCATAAATCACCGTGAACTAACTCCAAAGGTTGGGATGCTCTAAACGAGGATGTGGCCGGAAACGAACGCCTGGTTTGTTTACCCACCAAACACGATTCACACAACTGATTTTCATGTTCAACATGAGGTAAACCTCGTATAAGATCCTTCTTAGCCATCACTTTTATTAACTCGAAATTGATGTGCCCAAGCCTTGCATGCCAACGCCATGCATCATCTTGGATCTTTGAGTGCAAACACACGGAAGCTCCAATCTTCATTCGTATTTTATAGAGTCGGTTTGCAGATCTTGTGACCTTCATGATTAACCTCTCGTTCTCATCGTACATGATCAAAAGATCGTGCTTCATCCGGATGTCGCATCCGGACTCCGTTGCTTGACCAAGACTTATTATATTATTTTTTAACTCCGGAATGTAATAAACCTCGGTTAGCAAGTCTTGGTCACCTGATTTTCCTTGGAAAAGAATTGAGCATTTTCCCTTGATTTGAACAAATGACCCATCTCCGAACTTAACCCTCCCGGTTATGTTCTCGTTTAATTCTAAAAAATATGACTGGTTTCCTGTCATATGATTACTTGCCTCATTATCCAAATACCACACATCATCTTCGACCCGCTCGGTCTCATATTTCTTTGGTATTAGGTTTTGTTCATTTAAGAACACAACTTGATGCATCATCAAAATTTTCACGGGCTTCGGTTTTGTTTGCTTCTTGAACCTTTTGAACTCGGTCCGGGCAACCGAATGCAAAGTGACAAAATTGGTCACATCGGTAACATACAATCTTTGATCGATCTTTCTTCATCTTTATTTTCCCTCGATTTGATGACCCTTGTTCGGTACTAGGGGTTCGGTCTTGGCCATTAAATTGGCCTCGACCGCGACCTCGACCTCCTCGTCCTCGTCCCCAATTAGATTCAAAACTTCTTTGACTTGATGAATCATATTTACCAAATAAAAGTTTACCTTGGTCACCCACTTGAATTTCTTCTTCTTGGATTCGCTCCTCATAGGCTCTGAGTCAGCCCACAACATCTTCAAATCCTGTTTTATTGAGATCCAACACTTGCTCAAGCGAAGAAACCATCTGAATATACTTCGATCTTGGGAGACTTTTGAGAAACTTCTTTACCAACCTTGCTTCATCTATAACTTCGCCGAGAGCTGCGGATTTCGAGGCAACGCTCGATAACTTTCCCGCAAAGTTATCTATTGAATCTGACTCATTCATCTTCATATTGTCAAATTCCATTGACAAGGTTTGGAGAAGTGCTTCTGTAACCCGTTCGGCACCTAAGTGTCGGGTTTTAATCAAATCCCACATGGCTTTAGCAGTTTCTTAATCTCCAATTTGCATGATCAAGGTTTCGGGTATGGATTGAAACAACAAGGCCATAGCCATGTCATTTTTGTCTTCATCGGAGACACCCGAGTTGATGGTGTCCAAAACTTTGTGAACTCTTAGGACTACTTTCATCCTCATGGCCCACACGGTATAGTTCGTTGTAGTTAACATTGGACAATGAACGGAAGACGGCCCGTTCTCTTTCCCCTTTGGCGGCGGTGGTGGAGTCGTGTCACCCATATCTATTCAAACCCAACTTGTTTGAACAAAGCAACAATTAAACGAACTATCCAATCGACAATGACAATAACTTCTTCGGTAGATCAAACCAACTTGTTCGATCAACCACGGCAACAACTTCCTCGGGAGATTAAACCAACTTGTTCGATCGAAACACCTTCTTTGTTGGTCGTTAATTATCGCGTTCTTGAACCGGGCTCTGATACCAATTCAAGAATGATAAACGGTAATTAACGAACAACTTAGAAATAACCAACTTATATTATAACCAGAAAATATAGCTCAAAAAACTGATTACAATATCTTTGGTAGTGATGGTGGTGATTGTTGTGTTTGTTGTTGTGTTGTGATGTTTTCTCTAACACTTTGTACATGCATTTATACTAGTAACCCAACTTGGTCACCAAGCATAATATGTGTCCACCACTCAACTTGGCCACCAAGGTGAACTTGGCCAACAAGGTGAACTTGGCCACCAAGCAAATGGAAGAATTTAATCGGCTTGTTAAAATCTCTTAGGCCCGATTCACCGACTTGTGACCCGGAATAGAAATTAATCCAACACATAGGTGATTAGTACATGTCATAGTGGTTATACTTGGAAATTGAGAATTCTTTTATTTCCACTAAGTCAAATTTTCAAAATCTTTGGAACTATGGGGAATAAAAAGTCTCTTACAGTATACCTTTCGAGCATACTATTTGGGGGTGCTCCTTCGGGCCCGTGTACTATTTTATCTCCAAAAGTAGTATATAATATAAGTTAAGCAATGAATTCCTACCACCAACACTACTACTTGATGTCGTGTTTTCCATTGAGTGGTGTATATTTGATGTCGAATCATATTTATGCATATTTGATCACTCTTTGTTAAAATTAATTAATGATTTGTTGGAAAATTAAAGTACTTCTCTTGCAAATTCAAATCATTTATTTTTTTTAAATAAAGTTTCAACTTCCTTAATATTTTTGCATGTACTGAATGTGGTGACACGAATAATAACGACATACTTGTATGTCCTTAAATTATTTCATGAATTTTTGCTTTCATAGGTATTATCATTTCAAAAACATATCGACTTTCAATTCATATTCTAATAATTTGTTCGTCGCTATTCAAAGTTGGTGAAGTAGTAAATTACTCGTAGGATAATTAATTTCGGATAAATAAGTAGTTTCAAGTTTGAGCATAAAGCATATTGGTTAATTGTCAATAAGTAACCAATTCCATGTAGGAAATCACATAACATTTGTTAACTTTCCACTTATGTGGTTTTCCTATATGTAAATCTTTTACATGTGTGTAAATCATTTACATAAATGTAACTATGCTACAAATGTTCACCTTAGGGGTATTTGGTAGCCTCTTAATGATTCTATTAAGAGACTATCTATGAGTCAGTCAAATGTAGAGTGTGTTTGGTTATACCTCTTAATTACTCATGTCTCATGAAGCCTTGTAATGGCTAAGTTTCAAAAACTTGTTTAATGATTCAGATATTATATCTTAATTAGTTAGGCATTTTATTAATTCAACACCACATTGTCAAGCAGCTTCTTATTCTTTTAAACAATTGTAGTTAGTCATTTGTGTTTGTTTAATTTACACATACAACTTAAGAATCATATCTTTGCTATTTTCGTTAATGCATGTGTAATTTAATGGTGTATATATACACACACACTCAACACATGTTAGAGTATTTTTTTTTTTTCTTTTTTTCCATTTTTATAAAATCGTTGTTTATTTGTTTACAAATTCTTCCATAAAGACATGGACCGCCATTATGCACGCTTCCTGTTGGTGGTTATGAAAAAACCAAGCAAACAGGTTATCAACGTGAGAAAAAGAACAGGTGAAAGAAATTTTTGAAGAAATAAAGTGTAAAACTTTCAATTGGATAAAATTAACTTGTATCCAAATAAAGGTCCATCTCGTGAGAGACGTGGGAAGGGAATCCACTGGGTTGCTTCGGATAGAATTATTTAATAGACTGTTTAAACTATTATAGTTCAAAGCTATTTTTTGAACTAACATAATTTTCTTACTTTTAATGGATTGTGAAAATAAACTATTTGAGTTAAGCCATGTAGAAGGTTGTCGGTTTGAATCTCAAGCTCATCCGAGTTTTTATTTCACCGCGTGTTACGCCAGAGGATTCTGCTATTATAGCGGCACAACGACTAACAAGTGGCAGCCGACGGTATGGTTTCCCAGGGGAACACCCAAAGCCAAACTCTGAAGCAAAGTGGGCCCGGTTAAAACAACATAGTCTATTCAGAGTACGGCAACAGGACTCCAAATTTGAGGTAGGGATGGGCAAAATCGGTATTGGTACCGTTTGGTACCGTCAGTACCGATTCGATACCAAAGTTTTGAGTTTTCAAGATCGGTACGGTACCGGTATTTCCCGAAATTTACCTTAAATACCGGTACCGGTACCAAACCGAACCGAACCGAACATTTCGTTATCGGTACCGGTACCAAAATTTTGCGATTTTCGGGATCAGGATTTTCGGTACCGGTACGGTATTGAGCTTATCCCTAATTTGAGGAGTGTGATAGCCTAAAAACAATAGATTCATCGTTCTAAAGAAAAAATAAATTAATTAATAATAATAATAATAATAATTGTGATAAGAT